>NW_022986947.1:0-600000 GCF_010093935.1 Zasmidium cellare ATCC 36951 | reverse complement strand
AACATGTTCAACCAAGCCAAATTCGTGGAGTGCTACCTCACGTCTGACTTGGAGAAGGAGTTTGATCTCAGCAGGGACAAGTTGATCGCTGTAGCGCATCTGCTGGGTTCTGATTATACCGAAGGCATTCCTGGCATCGGTCCTGTGACTGCCCTCGAGATCATCTCTGAGTTTGGTTCACTTACTGCATTCAGTGACTG
This sequence comes from Zasmidium cellare ATCC 36951, assembly GCF_010093935.1. Lineage (NCBI taxonomy): Eukaryota > Fungi > Ascomycota > Dothideomycetes > Mycosphaerellales > Mycosphaerellaceae > Zasmidium > Zasmidium cellare. The sequence continues at coordinate 599,800 of NW_022986947.1, read as the reverse complement.
GTGGACAGCCGTGCAGATGAACCAGATCTCCAAGGAAGAAGACGCCAAGAACCCCTTTCGGAAGAAATTTCGACGGAATGCAACCAAGATGTTCCTCCCACCTGGATTTCCAGACGAGAGAGTCAACCTCGCGTACAAGACTCCCGATGTCGACCACAACCCCGAAGCTTTCCAGTGGGGAGTGCCAGATCTAGGTGCTCTTCGGTCTTTCCTCATGGCAACGATTGGGTGGACGCAGGAACGCACTGATGAGGTCCTCGTCCCGGTCATCAAAGACATGAATCGTCGTCTGGATGAAGGTACCCAAGCGAACATCACCCATTTCTTCGATGGTGCCGTCGGCATCGGTGCGGCCGGGGCTTCGAGCAGTGCTGGTAAAGGCGAGGGCTTTGCACCTAGAAAGCGAGCTGCGGGAAGCAAAAGGATGGGCAATGCTCTCACGAAGATGGCTGAGCATGCGAAGCGCAACAGGCAACTGAGGGAAGGCGATGTTCCTTGCACTGAGGACGGAGATGCTGCCGACGAGGAGGAGCCGACAAAAGGTGGCAATAACACAGCAAAGAGACGAAAGACCAAGGCCACAGCATCAGCCAATGCTTCTGCCACCGCCAGTGATGGCGACGACAGCAGCGAGTTCAACGAAACCCGCAGTAAGAAGACGAAGGGAAAGAAGACGGCGAAAGCTACAAGGGGCACGTCCCGCAAGAAGAAGGCGGTTGAATGAGAAACCCGATCGGCTGTGAAGTCGATGCGGGCATCGCCTTAGGCGTCTGACAAGTACCTCGTAATTGCAACTGAACGCTTGTCTTGAGCGCCTGAAGTCGATTCTAGCTTTGAGGAGCCGATTTATGTACGTCGATCGCCTGCGTTGACGGTGCTGCTGCCGGTAGAAGGAACGATCTCCTTCTCCATCTGATCTCGAGAAGCCGATGTGTTGCGTCAATCGGTAAATAGGTTGACTTGGTCACTTCGCCAGCTCACTTTCCAAGCCTGTATTATCAACCTAATGCTGCTTGCAGCGTCTTCCCGCAGCCTAGTCTCGAGGACAGGAGGACACGCCTTATCGTCGTACCAAAGGTCGATGTCTCCAATCGTTCTCTCCACCGGTACGTACCCTTTGACATCACGATCCCTCCCGGAACCTTGAATTTGCTTTTGCCCTTTTCGGGCGAGACACATGTCCAGCGTGGTTGGGGATATTACTCAGCTGGGCGAAGCATATCGACCCCTCCATTGAACTGAGAAGGCTGGTGGTCAAGAGGGGAATCGGATGTCTTGTGGACGGTTCGTCAAGTCGATCGACGTTTGATATCTTACAACTACTCCGTCTCTGAACGCTTCGAGAAGGTTTTTGAGTATATACAACATCTCTGGAATCGAAACGAAACGTGCTGCCTCGCAAGAAGGGCTCTCCCCCTCTTCTCGGCGGCTCCTCCGCCTCTCTCTTCTTGCTTTTTCGCCCTCGGTTGTGCGAATACCAAGGCCATTGATCGTCGACAGGGCTAGCGTCAGCTGAGTGTGCATTGGCTCTGCATGAACGCTCTGCGGTCATCGTCACCCGTCCCGTGGCATCGGTGTCAGATGTAGATGTGCGAAAGCGGCGATCTGCTTTCTTAGATCTCGTTGAGATCGATGTGCATAGCCTGATATTCGGTACCTGCTTGCCCAATGTGAAGATATGTCCACGCTCTTGCCTCCGTTGTGTAGTCGTGTCGCTGTCAGAAGGTATAACGCAGCATGGCGACTATCCTTCGATAGTGTCAATCACGGCGACATTTCCTGGCGACAGGTACCCAGAGTCTTCTCACTGAGCATATTGAGAAACGCATCCGTCAACTTGGATTGTCATTCGGGCCAGAACTGACCAAAGTAGCCGTCCTGCGAAGTCTGGTGCTGTGGAAGGTCGGGTGCGGCTTGTGATGTTGGGGTGTCGAGGAATAAGTTCGTTTGTTGCTGGCCTAGGTTCATGTTCTGTATGCTCTGCCCGGGAGAGAGCATCAAATCGCCAGCGTTGATGTCCCACCAGGATGAGAAGTCATTCAAGCCGGGAGTCATTCCTGTCCCTGGCGTCCGATTCGCCAGTAGTAGTGCCATGTCATCGAATATGCCGTGTTCTGTCAGTGTGTTAGCAAATGTGTCGGCAAAGAGACTGTTGGTCCATCACGTACGGTTCTGAAGCACATCGTAACGACCGTCGAATCCGCCCGGCGACGGTAGAGGGAATGCGATGGTCTGTCGCCTGGACAACATGTCGTGTGTATCGTTGACGTTCTGTTGTCGGTTCGCCATGAGTCGCAAGGATTGCGCCTGCTCCTCCAGGGCGCGGGCGGTTGAGATGAGGCTCGGCGCATCGTCATTCGGGTCGTCGGTCCACCACGGTTCGTTGTCTTTGATCTGCGCCCAGTCGACAGGTGATGGTTCCAGTACAGCTGAGGGCGGTTGTGCACCAGGAGAGGCTTCCGATGGTGGCCTAAGATGAGGAACATCGAAGCTTCTCGAAGTCTGGTGCCTGATGGGCTCAGGCTCGAGGCGCCAGGTATCAACTCTGAGCCCAGAAGGCATAGCAGAGTGGGCGGTACGAATACTCTCAAGCTTACTGCCAGACATAGAGGGCGCCTCCAAGGTTAAGTCAGTGGGTTGTGAAGTAGTCGGAGAAAGGATGCGCTCTCCAAGCTCTGGCTGCGTGCTGGCGTATCCCGAGTCCTCACTCCCGGTGGAAGTGTTATGCTTCAGATCCGAAAGGGAAGGCCTCTTAGGTCCAGTCTTCTTGGTCGAGCTGATTCTCCTCTTGCGGTCGATGCCTCCAGATGGTATGGGATCCAGTATAATAGAGCCGCCATCCCTTCGAGGTCGTTTGCGTTCTGGCATGCCCTCGCAGACCAATCCTTTCGCTCGACATGTCCGACAGTTGATCTCGCCACTGCACTGTCGAATTGTCAGGGACCGTGTTTCGAAGGCAAGGGTCATGATTTGAAGGCATACCTTAATCTTCTTGCGACGACAGGTCATACATGCAGCTCGCACTCGTCCGGAGAGGTTCTCTTTGTGCCCAGGATCTGATATGAAGCGGTATGTCCGCTCATTTGGGAACGTTGGCGAGTTTGGTTCCGACATACCGACTAATATATGTGAATCAGGTTGCGAGGGTATTGTTTCCGTAGCACTTCAAGCACCCCAGCTTGAGAGGAGGCCAAGGCTCCGATGTTCGCTGTTCACCCTAGTCATTCATGAGTAGTCGTGTGGAGGTGCGTTCGATATGTCTGGAGATGGGAAGCGACATATATCCACGTGATGCCGTGGGAACGGCCTGGCAGTATGCGGGAGCGCAAACCAGCAGGTGCGCCGTATTTTGTTTAGAACCTAAGTCTCGAGTGATCCATTCAAGTTGAGAAAAGGGTAGCGGTGGCTGCACCCCGCTTGAGAGGGAGCATGACGCGCCACTGATCAGGCATGTCGACGGGACCTATAACCAATCGAACGGTTTTCAATTATTCCCGTTTCCAAATCAATCGTGCGAACGCTGCACGCAAAGGACTGTGGTAAAGGCCTCCGAGAAAGCGCTGCTAGCGTGCGGCGATTAGGCGAGAACGTAGGGAGACCTGATTCCCGTTAGCGGGAAATAAGCTGCAGCTGCTGATCGTCCATATGGGGTGAAAATCTGGGGTATCAGCGTTGGATCAGAAAGTAGACAGACGACGATCTCGCCTCTTGGGTCTCTTAGCCAGCAGGTGCCTCCGCCTTTGTGGCATACGTATGCAATTCATGATTTGCCAGCAGCATTGTGGCCAGATGCACTCTCGCCTGACACCACCGGAGCGGAGAGCTGGCCGTAAAATCAAGGCCAAAATGACGGTAAGGCGGTAGGGCCTTGCCGGCGGCATTTTAGTCCCGGTCGAGAACGGAAACCGCGTTGATGCTGTCCGGACTGTCTCCACAGCTCCGCAGTGGGTGTTCTCGTGTTGTAGCATTGCTACTGTTGCACTGCCGTCTGCTCGGCACACGGATAGCGCACCTTTGCGTCACCTGCATCACAAAGGCCATGAGAAACTCGATTGATCGGCCTTGCACTTGTCTGCAGTCTTGAAGATTCAAGCATGGCAAGCAATTCGGTCATACCTGGATGTGCGGACGCACTCTTCCAGCTCCTGCACAGGATTGCCGACAGTAACATGAATGAGAGGACCGGGTTCCACAGCGCATTTGACGTAACCTCTCTCAACGATCGTCATATTCACGAAGTGTATGATGCCAGGATATCCCAAAAAGGCCGCGGTGGGCTGCAAGCCAACAGATTTGTCGACCACACTGGAATCTCTATCTCTTCAACATTTGACTGACCAGGGCTTCCCGACCGTCTCTCTTCGCTCAACCATCAGTGTCTGCCATACTCATACCGACGGAACGGCTGTAGTCTGTGTAATGATGTCTTCGGGGGACGTCGAACATTGGCGTGTGGAGGCCGAAGAAAGCGAGATACGCCGTCATCGAATCCAGTGCCATATGGACCCCAAATGAACCTGAGCGGGCAAGTCGCGACCAATCAACAACTCTGTGGGCTGTGTGATGTGATGTTGACAGTGGATTGCCGGGAATATCACAGCCTCGTCATTGAGCGTCATTCGTTGCGCATGTCGATGTTGATGTCGTTGCCATGTGGCCGTTCTCCTTGGCAGTCAGCAGCACATTTTGGCAGCGTGGCCAGGTCTGTCGTCGGTATGTTCCGCGTAGCCGCTTTTGCCGGGTCTGCCGTGCGGGCGCGTCAAACCTAAAAACTCTAAACTCACCTGAGGACGATGATCGCGACGGTCTTTTGACCAATTGCGCGTCTGCTGGTTTTGGCTGAGTCGTCTCCACCACTCCCCGCCCAACGTCAGCCTCTTCTTCCGATGGACACACTGCCAATCGTGGTTCGTCCGCGATCCTGTGCATGCCGCCCCAAGCCAGGAACACTCCACTGCAACTCTTCGGACCGAGCACCTTAGATTGGAAGACTATGCGACGCCCATCGTACGGAGACGACCACATCACGTATGGTAAGAGCAGTCCAGCAGTCCAAGAGCTGGACATCATGCGAGGATCCCGTATGATGAGTATAGTGGATATGGGAAGCATATCAACGAACAAGTACAGGCCAGCCGGGACCAGGTAGGCCAGGTTAGAACGCATTGATGCGCGTTATTGCTAGCTCCAGCATGTGCGTGTCTGGCACGTGTTCGTGCATTGCAATAAGGAGCTGATGCCGGTGTCCACCATTGCTTTGCTTTCGTTTTGAAGAAGAAGAAAGTTGCGGGCGCTGCAGCCTGAGAATTGCAATTCGGGACTTTACCTCACTCTACCTACATCCCGAGGCATCTTGCACAGGCTCACGTTTGCTCGGGGGGCATTCTCTTGAAACTATACAGACCTTGCGCTCATGAAGATTTTGTCTTGCAACTGGAAAAACGGTTGGTGAAGAAGACCTACTGGATTGTGTCGGCTTTTGCTCTGCTCAGCATGCAAAGCTCTTGTGCTGCTGCTGCTGCTTCTTCTTGATGTCTTTCGTCGAAGATATTGACACGTAAGAACATTTCACCGCCTCACTCTCTTTGGACTGGATACTGATTACCATGCCGCTAGATCAACCAACCAGCCATACACCGACATTCTGCAATGCTTCTACTCTGGGCTGGCCTCGATCGGGAACATCACCACGATATACATACTTACTTCGTGACATTCGCAGACCTGCGTTGCAGCTTGTCAGTTGACTTCTCCATGGTGTACAGAGAGCCATGGATATGCCCTTCTACGCACATTTAGGAGCATTTAGATGCGACTTAGGACGAGCACAACATTAACATCGACTGAATGAGCAACTGAACTCCGACTAGTCCGCTTCCAGTCGATCACAATCTGGAGGTCATGTTACCATGATGTCCATTCGGCCTTGGAAATCCTACTTTAACGCCATCTCCCGTGGACACCGTACAGCTTCTATATGGGCATGACACCAGACACTTATTCTGAAAAGACTTGCTTGTTGAACGTATCCGCAGCACAGTCTTTGGGGCACGTTTGTGAGCATGGCTCGATCGTGTACCCACCGCTGTCTGCATCGGATGTCACTGCCCAAAGATGCTTCACAATCTTGCAAGCCTACACCTGGATACAGATCGATGTGGACGAGACGACAGGGGTCACAATTTGGATCAAAAGCATCTGTGTGGGAAGCAAACGGCAGATCGAAGTTGATCAAGCCGGGAATAAGGTTTTGGCTTTGCTTCCGCTGGAAATACAAGCGATGGCAACTCACTCATCAGAAGTTGGAGCTCCTTCATGTTGAATTCTGAAAGCAGGTGTTACACACAATCCATTCTGCGGGTACGGCTCACTTGCAAAGCATGACTGTTTCGCCCCATCTACAGGCTGCAGGCGAATCGCGAACGTTGCGTCATGCTGCTCAGGATGCAGTGACCCCTCTCTGACCGTGTCTCGTGGCTTCACAACCTTTCCACGACGCAACTCCGACACTTCTCGGCGGAAAAAGCGTTATTGAACTTGGACGCCATCTAAGTCATTGGAACGAAGCAACAAGAGTCGATCAACACCTGGGATTTCTTATTGCCGGACACCCACAAACGTGTTATTGCAGCACGGCACGTACTGGCGTTCTGGAGCCTGGAACTCATGCGTTCCTGATAGCTCCTCACGGGCGAATAGCAGATCAAGCTTACTCATCGCAACATCGCTCCCGTCACTGTGTTGGTCTACTACGCAGGTAACAGCGTTGCAAAGCAGTTCAAACAGCAGTTGTGCAAAAGACCTTTGGCGGCGGGGAGAATTGCGGGACGTACCATTCCAGCCTGAACAATTACTCCAGGTCAAAATCTTTCCAGAAAGAGCCGTAACTGTCTCGGTGGGAATGAGTAGTTGCTGGAAGCACCTCTACTACAGCTCATAAGCACGCGGGTGTCTACACCGCGAATGGGGAGCCTGAACCCGACACATGGACAACGGCAGGGTTCCGACGCCGTCCTCAATCGTGCAAGTTTGTGATAGGTGCAGGTGTACGTTGTCCTTGAAGTCATTTTAGGGGTCATTTTACTGACCCAGAACCAGGGAAGAAGATTAAATGTGACGCTCCCAGACCTGTACGCCGCATTTCGTTTCACCAATTCTACCCCGTGCTCTAACCTTTGATGTCACGCAGTGTTCGAATTGCCGCAATGCCAACTTCCCTTGCGAATCAAGAGCTCGTCTGTCCAAGCAGTCAACACCGCGATCATATGTTCAATACCTCGAGGCACGCGTGAGACAACTTGAGCTAAGCCAGGAGAATGAATGGTCCCCAAGGGCCTCCTCATCCCACTCTCCATATGGAGACAACGCCGTCAACAAGACTTCACAGTCTCCGGCCTCCAGCAACACATTCAAGCCAATTGGCGCACCCGATTGGACTGTCCTCAAGGAGCTGGGGATGCATGTGGTTGACGAAGATGGCTTCAGTCGATATATGGGTCCTTCTTCAGGGGTCGGCTTTTCTGCCATGGCACTGGATGAGATCTTAGGCAAGGACGCACCTTCAAACCCAGACTTCAATGGCTTGTTCACCGTGGACGACTTCACAAGAGGCAAGGCACTTGAGCAGGCCGACTATATTCTTTGGGAACTCGTCCCAACTGACCTTCCTGACCGTGCTGAAGCCGACCGAATCCTCAACTACTTCTTCCTCTTTACGGAACGGACGTTTCCCATCTTACACCGACCCTCCTTCGAGAATGTTGTCGACGAGCTATACGCCCTAGATCCAATCACCACAGAGTCGTTCGAGCAACTGTCTCAATTCTACTTCTGTCTGTCTGTAGGACATTGCTTCGACATGAGCAGATCAAGAGAAGATCGCATCAGAGATCAGATCCGAAATCTGGAAATAGGATGCAGATGCCACTTCACAACGCTGCACACCAGAAGAGACGGCCTGACGAGGATACAGACCTTGGCGCTGCAGGCTTATGCTCTAATCATGCTTCGACAACGCAGCGAGGCTCTTCGAATCAGCGCGATGGCCAATATGAAGGCTCTCGAATGCGGTTTGCATCACGACGGTACACAGCATAGCGGTAATCCACTGGAGACCGAGATGAGAAGACGAGTGTTCTGGTGTGTGTTCATGCTACATTTGTTTGGAGCCTCGTTTCTCGGCCTACCAAGAGCACTGCACGAAGCAGACATAACGATATCCGAGCCGAGCGACATTGATGATGAATTTCTCACCTCTTCGAGAGTGCTGGGTGCAGTACCCGGGCGGACAAAGATGCATCGATTTGTCAATGTCTGCCGGTTGGTTCGGATCTTATCCAGGACCGTGGATGTGCTGTATACTCACAACAAGCGAAAACACGCCTCGACTCGCATCGAGCAGATGGTGTGTGGCGTCTTGATCTGTTTTTGAGCGGCGTTGAACACTGACAACGTCTCACAGAACCGTCTTTGCTGCGAACACCTACTCGACCAGCTCGACTTCAGTTTTCAGGAAGTTCCTGACGATCTGCCAGAAGCAGATACGCAAGACCCGTTGCAGATGGCAATCCTCATATCTCACGCTAACGAACAGCTACTTTACCACTACATACGTTGGTTGATTCATCGACCTGGCTTAGCATTGGGTCGATCAGAAGCCCAATTCGCTTCATGTTTGCAGACATGCACGGAAGCCGCATCTGCAATGCTCGAACTACTGGACGTAAGTATGCCACAACAATGACACGTTTCCAACACCTACTCACACGCACCATCGCAGCTCTACGCCCCACTCCTCCCCTTCATCAAATCTTCCCCGGTTGCCCACCACATGACCATCTTCATCGCCGCCCTCACACCACTCTACCGCACCCACCTCCTCCGCTGTCAGCCCATGACCATCCCCGCCCCAACCACCTTCGTGGAAGACGACATGCGCGCCGCTCAGCACGGCATCAACGCCATCCGCAACGAACCATACGACAAAAACGACCTCTTTCGCGGCGACCTCCTCGCATCCATGGTCGCCAAGGTCTTCGGTCAGCACGAGGCTGGCCACCAAGGTGAGTCCACCTCATCATCAGCGAATGCTGTTTCCGGAGCGGCAGGGGTCAGCCGTCCCAAATCCTTCTCAATGCCGCACGCCTTGCTATCGTCGAGAAATCACAACTCACTCGCGCCTCCTCAAGTCAAAGTCCGGCCTCCGAGCAGCGACCGCTCGATCCCCACGGAGGCTTCTATCGCCGTGACCCCCTCTTCACAACAACATCGTAGCAACAGCACAAATAGCCACAACCACAATCAATTCATGGGTCCGCCGCAAGGCACGCCGATGGATTGGTCCGAACATCGCATCGCGCATCTGACAGCACAGGAGGATTTGAGGGATCTAGTGCATGAAGTGTTCTCGCCGGCGATGGATCCTTGGACGGGCGTGGAGAGTAATCAGTACCCTGGTTGAATGGAAAGGAGTTTAATGAACTTGTTCAGCATGCTTCGTTCCAAAAGTCGACAGTGTCGTTTGGGAAGGAAATGAAAACAAACAAAAAGCGCGCAAGATGCACGAAAACTGGGATGACAAGGACATTAATGGAAAAAACGCACAACAACATCCGATCAGCACCGTACTACAGTAGACAGGGAATCCATGTTCTCTGCGTGCGACCGAATATTGGAAGAGACGCATGCATGGTCAACGGTGAGCCTGCGCAGAAAGGAGGAAGTCAGGGGCCAAAGTGGATGCCTGAGGCACGGAAGATCCAAGTGTCTTGTCTTGCAACTGAGCCTGCTCAATCTAACTCTTTCAAACATGCGCTGACACGCTTTGCATCTACAAATAACCCATGCCCGGTGTTGAGACATTCAAAAATGGCATCGTTTGCTGTCATGCCTGCTCGAGACAAGGGGAAGCGCAACATGCGCCGGGAACGGTATGTTGGCATGCCACATTCCATTGTGAGATTTGCTCTCCCTGCCTTTGTTTACAAAACCCCATTTGGGCCGACTTGCTTCGCTTTTCACGACTTTCCAACTCATCAGCATATCACTTACTCGCTGCTTGTTCTGTCTTGAGACCATATCAACATGGCTCCGAAGAAACCCGCCGCAAAGTCTGCTAAGGCGAAGGGTAAGGCGCCCGCTCGAGCGTCGGCTTCAACTGCGAAGAAGACTACCCAGCCAGCTTCCAAAGTCACCAAGAGCGCTCCCGCAAAGAAGAGGATCGCGGTCGCCAAGCCCACCGCGACACCGTCCGCGCCCAAGACGAAGAAAGTCACAAGCGCGTCAAGAAAAGCAACCCCTTTAACCAACGACGAGCGCATTTTCAAAGACGGCCCCTTAAGCGAACTCGACTACGACGACGACCAACCCCTCGACGACATCAGCCAGGAAATCGGAAAACGTTCCCTGACCAAGGTCGACAAGGAGCTCATCATCGGCATCCACCAACTCGAGGCTGGAGAAGATCATGAATTCGCTGCCATGGTGAAGGATCTGCACACGCGAGAGCGGTACGACTACGCCGAGGGCAAGCCGTTCAATTGCCACTTCAAGCTGTATATGAGGTTTATGGATCGGTACCGCACCAGTTCTACTACTGTTGTGACTGGGAATCGGGCGACTCTTCCTGGGAGATCTGCTAGTCCTGTTGATTTTCCGTCGGTTGAAGGGCCTGCGGCGGCGTCGTCGAAGAGAGGATCTAAGGCTTCGACGGGATCTGGCGCTCGGGGTTCAAGCAGGCCTGGCAGTCCAAGCAAGCCTGTCAGCCCAAACAAGGCTGCCAGTCCGAACAAGGCTACCAGTCCTGGCAAAGTTACCAGTCCTGCCAAGGTTACCAGTCCTGCCAAAGCTGGCAGTCGGGCACAGTCTGTCCCTCCTCGAGGCAAATCACCAAGTCCAACCAAAGCGAACGCAGCAGGCGGATGGTCCGTCAACAAAAGCCCAGCTAAGACCACCTCCCCGGGCAAACGCGTGAGCCCCATCAGAGCCAGCGCTGGAATCGAAAAGCCCACCAGCCGAAACTCCCCAAACAAAACTACCACCACCAGCCGTGCCAGATCCGCCAGCCCCGCCAAGAACCTCCCCATCACCCGCTCCCTCCGTGGTCCAGGAAGCACCTCCCCCAAGAAAATCCCCCTCGCCGAATCCGAGCGCCGCTTCAACCAGGACGACGACTACGGCGACATCATGCGCAACGTCGAACAGCATCAGTACGCCACCGTCCGATTCGGAGCCTTCTCAGAGCAAGCCATCAGGAGCCTAGACCACCCATCGGAGCCCGAATTCCTGTCTCCTGATGATTTGGCGTATGTTGTAGCGCGGGGCAATCGGCGAGCGGAGGAGGAGAGGCGGGCGGAGGAAGAAGAAGAAACGATTGATGAGGTGGATCACAATGGGGTGGTGTTGAATCAGAGGGTCGCGGGCCGGGCGAGGGGGAGTCAAGGGAGGGTGATTACACGCCCCTCGCCATCGCCGAGTCCGCGGAAGAATACCTCCCCTGCCAAAGCGCGCAGCAGCGCGGCCCGAGAGGGCTCTGTCCCCACCCTCCGCCGCTCACCATCCAAAGCCCTCCCGGCCCTCGAACCCCTCCCCGCAGGCGAACCCTCCAAAGAAGGCCACGGACTCATCCGCTCGACCCTGAACCCGGAGTTCTTCGAGACCAAAGGGAAGCTCTCTAAGAAGAACCCTTTCTTCGAGACGATGCCGCAGCCTGAGACGTGGCATCGGAATATGCCCGGGTTCTTGTCGATTGGCGAGACGCCGTATATGGAGCGGGTGGTGAGTAATCAGATTGAGGAGGATTTGGGGAGGAGTAAGTCCACCGTCTCTCGCCTACCACTTTGGATGTCCTTTTTTTTTGCTGACGATGTTTGTCGTGATAGCGCATGAGGATGTCCAGGCCGAGCCGGCGCAGAAGAAGAGCTCGATTGTTGGGACTATCAGCAGCCTCTTTGGGGTCGGTGGTAGTAGCAGCAGCGGCGGCAAGGCTAAGGAGCCTGCTTCGCCGACTAAGAAGAAGGATGTCGCTCTGGAGACGGCGGACAAGATTTTGACGATGTGGGATTTGCCGAAGTTGGATGTCGAGGAATAGGAGGGTACTATTTAGAGGAGTCCGGTATGTTCGTCGGGGTTTATGGCGATGGAACGACGAGGAGCATCGAGCCATGGCGTTCAAGGGACGGAAGGAATTTGCAGACCATCGGTCTTTCATACTGGAGGGTTCTTCATTTCTTGTCACACAGAACAGAATATATCATCACATTTTAATCGATCTTACTTACTTACTTCATCACCTCCCCAGCGAGTTTACTCTTCGCACGAATCTTTGGCCCAAATAACAGCAGCACCCAAGGCACTGCCGTGAGCAAGAACCCAACGCCGCCGAGGAACCCGCCTGCGCCTTGGAATGTCATCTTGCGGAACATTTGTCTCGTGAATCTGTTGTTGAGGAATGTAATGTCAGCGATTCCACTCGTCATCGAACAATGGAGCGTGTTGCCAGGGTAACGTACAAGGGGAATGCACCAGCAAGCATATTCCGACAGAAGCTCTGCGCCGCGAGCGCGCTGCTGGCGTATCTGTGGTACGAATCGGCGAGATAATTGAAGACGGCGAGATAGATGACGCCCACGCCCATAGTCGCGCAGGCGACACCTAACGCGGGCGTGATCCAGTGGCTGGATTCGTAGGCCCCCGAGACGCCGAACCAGATGCAGCCGATGGGGAGGAGGGCAGAGGAGAAACAGGCGAAATACAGTCGACCTTCAGGGCTTCGTAGGATTCTTTTCTGAGATTCTGGGAGATATCGCATTCCGATGCGGTCTTGGTAGACGGCGATGATGCCGAAGAGGATGCTGGCGATGCAGATGGATGCGAAAATTGCGCCGCCTTGCTCGAGGGTGAAGTGGAAGGTTGTTTCGTAGATGAGGGGGACGGCGCTGAAGGTCATGTAGAGGACAGCCCAGGAAAAGGAGATCCACAGGGAAAAGAAGAAGACGGTGGGTTCGGTGATGAGCATGTGGAAAGGGCGGAGGAGGGAGATTTTGAGCATGGTGGTGAGGCTGCTGCGTTCTTCGTCCGCGAGGCATTTCCAGCGGAGGCGGTGGACGGTTGTTTTTTGGAAGGAGGAGGTTGCTGGTGAGGTGACGCCGTAGTAGCCTGCTGCTTCGAGTTGGTCGTACCATTTGTTCAGGGCTTTGGCTTTGCGGGAGAGGAGGACGGAGCCGCGGGTTTCGTGGAAGAAGAAGATGACGAAGATGATGAGGATGCCGTCGACGATGATTTGGACGTAGAAGATCCTAGGGCATATCGATTAGTATCGATTGGCGAAGTCAGTATAGAAGTTACAAGACATACCATCTCCAGTTCTTGTGCTGAGCGATGAAGCCGCAGACAAGAGGTCCTAGTCCAGTACCACACAGTGCTGAAGCCGAGAACAAGGCCATGGCGGTATTCCGATCTTTCGCGTGATAGATATCACTCAGCACACCTCCGACCATCGTCGAGAAAGTCGAGCTCATGCATCCCGTCAAAAATCGACAAACGCACATGCCGCCAAAGGTAGGCGTTACAGCAGAGACGACCTGGAAGACAACCCAAAGCACTCCAGTCACCAGAAAAACAGGCCGTCGACCGTTGATCTCTGAGAACGGGGCGAGAAACATGGGCGCAAAGCCGAACCCAACCGTGAAGAGAGTGACGCCGAGGAGGCCTACGACTTCGGAGATGTGCCATTCGTCTGTCATTTGACCCAGGCCGGAGGTGTATGCTCCTGCATTGACTATTGAAGAGCAAAGTGTAAGCCAGCGATCATATGGCAACTTCTCAAGGTGTGTCTCAACGAACAAGCAGTAAACATAGTGGCAATACACGAAATCCACACCAAGACACTCTTGCGCCCTTCACTCCAGAGGAAGGGTGAAGTGTATTTCTTCAGATTCGGACATTGCGGCGGTGGATTCCTCGATTGTTTCTCTAGGTCGTCGGGCGTCGAATGTGAAAGATAGGCCGGCGAAGGCAGTTCGGTCTCGAATTCAAGATACTGCCAGGTAATCTCCTCATCGTCGGCTTCGTTCCCCAGACTACTGGAAGAGTCGTTCTTTCCTCGCTTCGCGTCGCCACTTTTCGTTATCTCTTCGTTCGGCGCTTCGTAGTTTGGCTGCTGCTCCTCAGAATGGCGTCGAGCGAGCTCGACTTCGGGAGATGCCATGGTGGCATTGAGGCCGGGAAGGACAGCACAGAGGTATGAGGTGGGAAGTGATGTCTACGTAGGGATGTAAAGAAAGACATTCGAAATACTTAGCGCGTACGCCCTTCCGTCGATCGGTTCTCTGGCCATGTGGGTGCCGTCATGCAAGAGGCGCCGAGTTGCCGCTTGCACATACCGCTAAACCCCGAGATGTTATATGAAGGTGTCTTTGTGGCTCCCATGTGGTGCTTTGGGGACTACGTTCAGACGCCTGATCGGAGATGGGGCTCTCGTTCCGCAATACTTCCCTCTAGGCAGCTGATCAAGTGGTATTGATTGTGATGATGAAGCAAAAGGACAAGCTTCTTGGAGAACCATCCTCCGCACTCCATGGCCGAGCGGAGTCGTTTGGCTCGACGCCGACGATTTGATTGGAGCACGGCCGGCCGAAATTCGACCGCCAGAGTCTTTCACCCCTCACATGTCTCTTAACACCGAATGCAAAACGATTCGTAGACGAAATCTCGGAGCTAAGCGAGTTGAATGGGACTTGCACATTGGAGGTGTCCTTATTTCCCGCATTTGGCAAACGCTTTGCAAAGTCGTTCAATATAAGAGTGAGCCATACAATCTTCCACGAGTGAACATGGAGAATGCGTTGACCTTCCAGTCAACTTCGCCGACAGCGCAAGCATTAACACCGAAGGGCATTGAGAAATGGTGGTCACCGTCCCCTGAAAGATGGCACGTATGCCTCATGCCTATGACAAGAGGTGAAGTCGACTTTGGCTCCAAGACGAGAACCCTATCCGCAGGAGTAAGGGCTAGGACTAGGGTCGCAAAATGTCCCCAGTCAGCGCTGGGGTACAGCAAGTGCTGGAGAGTCGCAATGTGTCTCGTCAAGGACAACGTTATCAAGAAGTTGCTCACAATGCAGGACCTCCGTTCTCCGGACTGTGTACAGGTCATTCACTCGGGTGAGGTTAGCCTGGCTAGTGAGCAACGCCTCAACGGCCGTCCCTCATCACATGCAGTTTCGGGCTGCAAAACACCTTGCTGAAGTGCCACGAAAATGCCGGAACACGTGGCGATTGCTCGACCTCAATGTCAAATCCCTGGCTTGTGTATCAGGGCTTGGCGATGCGCCTGATGGAGTGAGGGAGGAAGCAAGGCGGTCCATCACTAGGTCCTGTCATTGTTGTCGAGAAAGGTGAGGTGAGCAGTGGCGACAGTGTCTCGGTATCTCACGTGCTCGCATGGCGTTATCCTGTCACTCGAAGGCTTGTAACATCGTTGTTTCCCTTTGTGGCCGTGACTGAGCTGGATTAGTTGTTGTTGCGGGGTGAGCAGAGAAAGACGCCCAGGCACGGCAGGGACTTCAAGCCTTCTGATTGGTCAATTAACCGATCACGACATTGCTACATCAAACACGCAAAGCAAGGTCCAAGGTGGGCTGGCGGGGTTCAAAGATTTCGCCGGCCACGAGCTCACGCACATGTTTGCTGCTCATTAATCAATTCCTTCTTCTGCTTCCTTTCCTGCATATCACTACTCCAGCTCCACTCGTGTCAAACGCCCTCACTTCATCTTCACCAGCCCCTCCAAGCAACACCAACCAGCGACAATGGCCGACCGTCCAGCACCCCTCCGTCTCGGCAGCGTTGCCCCCAACTTCGACGCCGAGACCACCAACGGCCCCATCAACTTCCACGACTTCATTGGCGACAACTGGGTCATCCTCTTCTCTCACCCAGAGGACTACACGTACGTTGAATGCTCACAGTCCTGATCTGCTCACATTGTGCTGACTTCGATCAACAGCCCAGTCTGCACCACCGAACTCGGCGCCTTCGCCAAACTCGAGCCGGAGTTCACCAAGCGCGGCGCGAAGCTGATTGGCCTCAGCGCCAACACCATCGAGAGCCATGGCGGCTGGATCAAGGACATCAACGAGATCTCTGGCAGCAACCTCAAGTTCCCCATCATT
Source organism: Zasmidium cellare ATCC 36951 (assembly GCF_010093935.1). Taxonomy (NCBI): domain Eukaryota; kingdom Fungi; phylum Ascomycota; class Dothideomycetes; order Mycosphaerellales; family Mycosphaerellaceae; genus Zasmidium; species Zasmidium cellare. The sequence goes on along the minus strand of NW_022986947.1, from coordinate 583,628 downwards.
GGCGACAAGCAGCGCCAGGTCGCTTTGGCATACGACATGTAAGAGGATAGGAAGATGGATATATGAAAGAGGGACACTTAGCTGATATCATGTGTGCAGGATCGACCACCAGGATGCCACCAACGTCGACTCCAAGGGCATCGCCTTCACCATCCGCAGCGTCTTCATCATCGACCCAAAGAAGACCATCCGCCTGATCCTCTCCTACCCAGCTTCGACCGGCCGCAACACTGCCGAGGTCCTCCGCGTGCTCGACTCCCTCCAGACTGGTGATAAGCACAAGGTCACCACCCCAATCAACTGGGTGCCAGGTGATGATGTGATCGTCCACCCAAGCATCAAGACCCCTGAGGCCGAGAAGCTGTTCCCCAAGATTCAGATTGTGAAGCCATACCTTCGCTTCACTCCTCTGCCAAAGGAGGAGACCTCTGCTGCGTAAGAGAATGTAAAGTGGGTACCGGGGGATATGGATGCTGATGACAGGAGCAGATGAAGCCAGGAGGTATTCAGGCAGACCTGGGAAGCCGAGTGGGGGAGATCCGTGAATGAATTCGGGTTTTGATGAGGTTTGCACAAGCCTGTTGCTAATCGCCCAGGCCATGGCAAGGTTTCTTGAGCTCTAGCGTTTCAGAAAAGAAATGAATGCAACAACTTTGGAAAGCGCTCGCGACACGTTCCCTTAACCTTCCAAGTCAGATCACATCCGCAGAATCTCCACATGTAGGTCTCAGGTCGACCGGACGAACGCACACATTCCGGATTGAAAGTGGAACATGGAAATCATAGACATTGCCGATGATTGGGTCTGCGTTCAGCTCCTAGTTACCGCAAACACCACGTCCAATCGCCTGAAGCTACTCAAGTCGATTAGTAGTCTGTGAAGAGCAATCGGGATTGTCATGACGTTCGGGACGCCTTCAGCTCGGATAGAGATCCATGTGAGATGGCGTGGTTGTTCTGATGCTCTGCAGACGTGGTAAGCTAAGACGGAGGACGAAGCAGAGGATCCCGCTGGGAAAAAGCACATCCATTCAGTTCATGGCGGGGGAGTGGTCCGGCCGTCCTGCAATTATCTTCCCCGTCTGCGGCTGCGCTTCGCCCAAGCGCGATCGTGGTTGGACGGGTGGGAAGTTGCATGACAGCCGGCAGCCGGCAAACTGCTGTGTGCATCCGTATGAGGCTCCATCAGATTACGTGCAGCAGCGTGAAGAGTCGATATCGGCGTGACGATCGCGACAGGTGTTCTTGTGCTCGTCTGCGTCAAGTGCGTCAGTGTCTGAGATGGCAGCCGCTCGAGGCCCAGCAGCCTGGCTCTCACCGCGCAGCTCGTCTGGCGATGGACAGAGTGAGGTTGGCAGCGGGAGGACTTTGAGTGTGGGAGCGAACCAAAAGCGGCTGGGTGGAGACAGCAGACAGGGATCGGATTGGCGGGCTTAGCGAAGCTCCCACATCCGGGCGCGGGTCAGATTGAAGTGACAATTGCAGAGCATCGCACTCACCAGCCCAAAGCCTAATAGACGTCGCGCGCATCGGCCACAGCAGTCTCACGAGGTGAGTGAATGACTCCGCTTCGCCTGCTCTCTCAGCCCCTCCCGCCACTCACGCCTCTGCTCGCGCCCCGCCCTCCGTGCTCCCGCCCTGCGTTTGGCTCCATCCCTGCCGTCGCCGCCGCGAGGGACAAACACGCACCGCACCATGCAAAACATCCGCGCGCATGGCACTACAGGCTACCTGCAGCCCGCGGCCGTCAAATGTCCTTCCGCCTCGACGACGACCGCTCCGAAACCCACCAGGGCCTCGCCGGGTACAGCATCGCCCTAGCCACACTCGCGTCCCCAGGCTCTGGCCATACGCTTCCCGCGTCTCTGCAAAACCTCCTCCTGCCCCCGTGCTGTTCCCCTTCAGCGCTGCATCCCTTTGCCAGTCCCGTACCAGAGTATTCTTATTGCTACTTCGCTGCCCATCGAACAGTTAGGCTCCTGGCTGACCGCAGATGTCGTTCCCTTTAGGCGTCATCGCTTGCCCAGCGCCCGCTGCGGCAGACGACTCACTCACCTTTCACGCGGACAAGCCCAAGAAGCCCGCCAAGGACAACAACTCTTCCTCCTTGTCTGAATCGTGGTCCTTCAGCTCGTCGTTCTTCGATCGCGACCGGCCTGCGAAGAAGCCCAAGTCGCCCACCAAGAACCCCCACTCCCTCTCATCCCGTACGTGGGTATCGTTGACCCGAGACCGGACCGGCTCAAGCGGTGTCCAAGAGATCACCCCAGCAATCCCCATCATCAGGCCGGACTCGTCGTCAACAGGCAGTGACCGCCCTTCGCCACACGATTCCTTCGACCTGCCATTCGTTGCGCCCTTGAGCAGAAGTCCTTCACGACCGAAGCACGTTCCGATTTGGATACCGGACAAGTATTCTTACGTGCCTTCCACGCCTTCTGATCTTGGATCGGGATCTTTTTCATCATACATCTCAAGTGGCAGCGGGTCTCCAGCATCTTCACTCCCCGCCAGCAGTCACGACACTCGACCGAATAGCGCTCGCTCCGTACCAAGGCATGTGGAGATAAAGATCCCAGACATCGCGAAGCCGGCTTTTCTACAGTCACCACCAACTCGCAAGGCATCGGACAAGAAGCCAAAGCAACGAGACTCATTCATCGAGGCCTCAAAGCCACCTGCGACCGTCATGTCTCAGTCGACTCCTCAATCAAGCCGAGCCAACACTATGGACTCTCACACCTCCCGTCCCTCACCTGAGCGACTGTACGCAAACCGAACAGACAATGAGTCCAACGCGGCGTTCAGTTCATACAGCAGTCAGACCAGTCTCGTGGGAATGCGATCCGAGTATGAATCCGCATCGGAGGCAGAATCGACACCCGCAGAAGACGGTGCAGGCTCTCACACACCATCGCAGACTGGTGCCAACAGCTCGCAAAGTCAACTCCAAACACCCAGCAACAGCACCTCAAACCTGTCCGGTCTCGTGTGCAACGTCCATCGCACGACTGGCAAGGAGCCACATCCACTTGTTGGTGCCACGACAACCATATTGGGTGACAAGCTCTACGTCTTTGGTGGACGCCGGCTTTCTAGGACGAAGCCGCAGCTGACTGCGAACCTATACGAGCTCGACCTGATCAAGCGACACTGGACGAAGTTGGAGACAAAGGGGGACATTCCACCACCTCGATATTTCCACAGCGTATGCGCCTTGGGTGACACCAAGCTCGTGTGCTACGGCGGCATGTCGCCAGCTCCTGCCCCTGAACTCAGTGCAGATGCGCAGCCTGAAGTCATCGTCATGTCAGACATTCACATCTTCGATGTGACGACTGTGACATGGACCAAGATCAATACCCCAGATGCTCCTCAAGGACGTTACGCGCATTGTGCTGCCATATTACCGTCATCAGCAATCTTCGCATCTCAGAATGCGCCCATGTCGGCGGTCCAACACAACCCAGCTGGCAGTGCTCCCAACCAAGGATCTCTTGGTGTTGCGCTGGATGGGACTGGAGGAGCTGAGATGGTTGTTGTTGGTGGTCAGGACAGCGCGAATCACTACATCGAGCAAGTGAGCATCTTCAATCTGCGGAGTCTGAAGTGGACGGGTACAACTGGCATGGGTCGAAGCTGTGGCGCATATCGAAGTGTGGTGACACCATTAACGTCAATGAGTGCCGCACAGATTGGTGCTGGTCCACACGCCCAGCGCGATCTGGAAGAGGACGACGATGAGCCGACGGCGATCGGTTCTGGTGCGCCAATGCTCATCTATTCGAACTACAACTTCCTGGACGTCAAGCTGGAGTTGCAACTTCGTCTCACAGACGGTACGCTCACCGAGAAGCCCATGCAGACATCAGTATCGCCTCCCGGCCTGCGATTTCCAAATGGTGGAGTCATTGACAACCATTTCGTGGTCTCCGGCACTTTCTTGACATCCTCAAAGCAGGAGTATGCTCTGTGGGCGCTCGACCTTCGCACTCTCACGTGGAGTCGTATCGATGCTGGAGGCAGCATCTTCAGCCAAGGAAGCTGGAATCGAGGCATTCTTTGGAGTCGGCGCAATTCGTTTGTGATCCTGGGCAACCGCAAGCGAAGTCTAGTCGATGACTACAACAACCGCCGGATCAACTTCTCCAACATCTGTGTCGTTGAGCTTGAGGCGTTTGGTTTGTACGAGAATCCAAGAGTTGCAGAGCCAACGTCTGGATACGTGTCTGCCAGTTCTGTGCCAGCATATTCCAGCAAAGAAGACACAGGCTTCGGCAGGCTCTTAAGTGCAGCTGCTGAGGACATCGGCGCGCTGGCTCTGAACGTGCGCGAGCTTGCTGATATGGACTTCCTTGCCATTGACGGCACTCGAGTGCCTGTCAACTCACGACTCATTGCTAGACGATGGGGACCACACTTCATCAGTCTGCTGCGAGAGTCTCTGTCGGCGGCTTCAGACACTGACACCGCGACATTACGGCCGAACGTCTCCAGTCACCCTTCGCGGAACTCCAGCATCACCATCACGCCTTCTGTCAACTCTGGCACTACGACTCTCACGAACAACAGCGCTGTGACTGAACTGCCTGACACTCGCACGGCTCCACCCACATCACGGCCAAGACTGCTATACCTTCCTCACACCACGCAGACGATACATGCGCTGCTGCATTATCTGTACACCTCAACACTCCCATCACCACCGCATCCACTAGCCACACCGCAGATCTTTTCCTCACTCCTCCAGCTCGCTCGTCCGTACAAGATCGATGGGCTGCTGGAGGCGACGATCAAGAAAATGCACGAGTGCTTGGACGGTCGTAATGCAGCAGCAATCTTCAATGCCACTGCTATGGGCGCCGGCGGTGGTGACAGTGTCCACTTCGCCACGAACAACCGATCCATTAGGGAGAGCGAGATCCCCATTCGCACTGCGAGTCTGGCAGGTCTCGACGGACTGCTCGCAGCAAATGGTACACCACGAAGCACTGGCCTACGAATCGACACCGACATGGCGAACGGTCGCAGCGCACGCAACACCATGCGCCCAGGTCAAGCGAATGCCGACGATACGAGCGACGACGACATACCTCTCAGCGCGGCTACGGATACCAGCACGAGTGAGAACGAGCTCACTTTGAACGCCGGCAGCTTCACCGGCCGGCGTGAGAAGCACCAAGAAATCTGGAACGGCGCGTTGAGCTCCGTGATAGGCCTGCAGAAGAGAGGATTGCGAGGATTGATGGAGGGACGGCGGATGCGTGAGCGAGGGCGAGATTTCGAGGCGGGAAGAGTCGGACTTGGCATTGCATGAGCGTGAGCGTACGTGACATGGGAAAAGGCGTCATAGGTAGAACGGGGAAAAGTGGGAAATTTCTGGAGGCATGGCTAAAAGGTGTTTGTTTTGGGGCGATGGGAAAGGATGACGAATCGAATGCTGGAAGTCGCTTAAGATACCATTGCTGTTATCCTATCCTCGCTTTTTTGAAGATGCCGGTTGCTGGTGTTCTGCCGTAAAAGTCGTTTCGGGTCTTGGTGGTAGTTAGCTGGCTGTCGTAATGGATTGCTGATTGGCCTCTGCCGAATGAGGGTTTTGCCGTCCATTTCTTGCTAAGTGCAACAGGTGATACTATCTTGCGCGTGCAATCCGATGTCCCTTGAAGTCCGTTGTCCGAACGCACGTGAGAAAGAACCTGCGTTGCGAGCGGGACACATTCACTCAAGCTTGGCCTTCACATGCAGCTCTGCTGGTGGAGAAGCTAGGTAGTCTCTCCCGTCCAGTCTTAACGTGGCCTTAGTATGCACATGACAATTTTCGTTCATCGACCGACTTGCTTGCTTGTGATCAAGCTTCCCCAACAATACGGACTTGCACCAGCTCGACAACTTCAGATTTCGCCCGCATGCGCGAATTTCACGTGTGCTTATGTTTTCTGGATGTCTTTCAAGGTGCTTTAGAGATTGTGCTGCTGAAATCAACGTTTTGTGGTCGAAAGATCTTTATGCGCGATGGCAGCTGATGCGGCACTGCCAAGGCGCTAAAATGCTGTCACATGCAAAAGTTATAGACGGCTTCATATGCTGCTGATTTAGTGTAGTTACCCGCTTTTGAATCACAGCCTCAATTCATAATATCAGTCGATTCTCAAACAGGTGTCATTCACAGGCTGAATTATCGAATCACATTCCATCTAATCTAGACAGCCCTACGACACGAGAGGTCGCTGCCGTATGGCTTAGCGAATCCTTCCCGTGACGACAATCGAGATTCGTGTTAACAAGATGAAGGGTGTGTGGTTAGTTAACTCATGCAGCGCTAGAGTTGACAGCATCTTTGTTATACTCTCTACGATGATGGGAGCATTCCAACAGACGAAGGCACTGTAAGCCTCACTCTAGCTTTTAATCTGGACTTCACTCTGGACTTTACTCTTGGCTTCACTCTGGCCTTTACTCTGGACTTCACTCTGCTTTTTACTCCTAACAGACTCTATGCCTTACTCTGCAGCTCACTCTAGGATTCACACCGTGCCTTACTCTACCTATCACTCTGCTGATTAATCTACAGCTTACTCTAAGCCTTACTTTCAACTTCACCTCTACCACAACAAAAACAACCAGGCACGCAGTTGCAGCAGACCAGTTCTGGTCGCATGCCCTCTGGTTACGCCGATGCGCACATCACCGAGAGATGCACCGTTCAGGGAAGCGAGTAGCAGGTCGGGCAGCGAGAGAGGGAGAATGCCACCCTGAGGGAAGCTCTCCGACACGCGGTCGCCGCGAACTCCTTCACTTTGCAAAGAGATGACCACCAGAATGCAGCCCGTGAGTTCAGGCTTATATCGAGTCTTGCTAGTCCGATGTGACATAAACTTCAGATGCCTTGGGCGCCAATGTGCCGTGTTCTCACCGCCGACGTCGTCGATCAAGCATCTCGCCACATCGACAACCTCTGCAACCTCAGCGAGGAGCACCTGGTTCTGCTTTGGCAGCAGATGCCGACATCACCCATCGCCGACCTCGTCGACGACCCCGCCACCACCGCTGCTTCTGTTGATGCAAATGTCCACCACGCGCAGATGTCAGGTGGCCTCGGCCGTGGAACTCAAGATCGGCGAGAAGAGCATGGTGCTGCCGTGGGTGGCGACCCCCTCACCGTCCACGTAGATGCCTAGCGCAAGGCAGAGAGGAATGGCGCCTTGTTGGAACAGATGCGATTAGATTTCGGAAAAGGCAAGAACTTTTATTACACACACACACTCTCTCTCTCTGTTCTCTCTATCCTATCGTACATACCCCAAATGCCTCTGGGTCTCAGACGGTAGCTGCTAAAACTACAATAACACAAAAGAAAAGTCTTCTCTCAACTCCTGCTCCTGGTCTCGAGTGCCATGTTTTGGCCTTTTTCTCTACGCAGTCTATGTTCTCAGGGCACGCTGCTTCCGCTTCTGGATGATCTTGGCTTATCGGTCAAAGGTGGTCGTGACCGGCTTCGCCTTCTCTAGGCCATCGAGAGCTGCTGGCGTATTTGGTGCCTAGTACTTGTAGTCGAGCAAGGAGTGCACGGGGTAACTCTTCCAGCTGGTTGGCACGCCGTGCATCGCGTAGTTCGGGTTGCGGTTGGAAATGCCCTTGTATCCGATCTTGAAGACTTGAGGTGTGACACTTCATGTTGTATTGAAGGACTATGAAGGAGTATTTATACAAGCATGTGAATGCCAAGACCGAGTGAATGCCCAGAGATGGCCTAGGGCATCAACTTGAAGACCTCTCTGGCCATATCGGTATCGCCGGCACCAAACGCCAAACCGCCTCCTCGCAATGCTCACCGAAGTGGTATCGGAGGAGCCAATGCATGGACTTGGCGAGGGCGAGCTTGTCGGCGGGGCAATTGGTGTCGCTTCCCAGGATGCTCTCGATATTGAGCCCCTGCTTGGTGACGGAGAATGTCTTCTGCGAGAGGCAGTACGGCGCGGCGTCGAAGTGGTCGTAGAAGACCTTGATACGCTGGTGGTATGTCGCTGCCATCCACTTCTCGATCCTGGATAAAGTTAGCATCAATCCAGCCTTCAAAATCTCAGCAACGTACCCTCCAGTCTTCTCGATTAGTGCCATGACCCTCGGGGCCAGGTACTTCCAGGTTGACGTCCAGGCACGGGACGTAATCTTCTTCATCCAAGAGTCCAGGTTATGGCGCTGGTACGTGGGGAAGCGGGAGTGGGTGGCCGCGATGGCCTGCTCCATCTCGCTCGAGAGCAGCTCTCTAGTCGCGAACACCTGGAGGCAGGCCAGGCCCTTGAGTGCCTCGTCGGGATGCGGGGACTGCATGTTCTGGGTGACTAAATCGAACTTGCGTTTCTTGGGGCTGCCTTGCTGACCCGTCAGGCTTGAGTAGCCGTCGGTCGTGGTGCCGTCCAGGTTCCACTCTGGGAATGTTGTCAGTGTCTCGTCCATTGTGTAAACGGCTTCCATGACTTACCCTCGTCCACCGTCTTCAGATTCTTCTTGAAGTATTGGGTCAGAGTGGATGTGGTTGATGTTGAAGAGAAGAAGAAGAAACGGCCAGTCTTGGATTGGAGAGATATTTATGTTGAGATTGCATGTGCTTGAAGTGAAGGTATTGAACTGTGCGTGCATGTGAGTGATGGCAAAAACTTCAGAACCTACATTGCCGATTTGCATGTGCCTTGCAGTGAGGACATTGTACTGAGAATACACGTGAGTGATGGCAAAAGATTCAGGGGTTTCATTGCCATTTCGCATGTGATGGCTCGTGCAAATTATGTTAACCTGTAGTGAGAGCGAGGCGGCTTGTTCACATGAGGCTGCAGCCTAGCATCTGAAGACATCTTCAGTAAAGGAGAGCACCCCTTTTACGAGGACCGTGCTCCTCTCATTACCATTTCTCATTTCCTCGGCTCTCAATGTTTTTCTCCAGAGACTCTCCACTATCGATTCCAACACTGAGAACACCACCTTCAACCCTCAAGATGCCGTCGACATCTAAGAAGCAGGACCTCATGGCCCCCATCGTAAGTCCCGCCGCGCTTCCAGAACGCCCATTGCCCGCGTACTGACAATCCATTAGACTCTCGCCATCATCGCCCAGCTTGTCGCGATCTTGAGCCTCTCGAAGACCACTGTCATCTGTCTTCCGCCCGAGATCACACAACTCCTCGCCGATATTGTCACTGTCCCATTCGTTTGCAACATACCAATCTCGACTTGCTTCAATGGCCATCAAAGCCAGCTAGCCGACTGTCTTCCAGCACTCGCCTACACCTGCCGTGGACTGTACAACATGTGCACCGACGCCTTCTTCAGCAAGAACAATTTCGTCTTTGGCACCGATGCCTATCGCGCTCTGGCCATACGAGGCGTGGTTGTGAACATTGCCCGTCAGCTTCGCAGGAACTTCGGTGCCAACCGACTTCTCATCCACCACCTTGTGATCGTTCGTGTTACTGCAGAAGACGACAGATTCGGCTTTATCGACATGTTCGATTCCGACATCACCACCAACCTGCTCTGTCGACATGTGATATCATTGCTGTCGACCAACTGCAAGATCACTACTCGCCGTCAGCTTCGCATCCAGAGCGTGAGGATCATAGTCAAGCTCGTCCGAGACCAGCTACTTCCGCTATGCCGTGTCGTCGCCTATGATCGTCCAGAATCGTGGACATGTGATCTCGCATATGTTACATCAGCAAGCCCTTAGATGCTCACTTTTCCTGTAATCATGCGAAGTGAACAATTCACGTGTTTGTGTGCATGTGAAGATGTCGGCAGCCGTGCTAGGTGTCACGCGCTTCTGCCCGTGCTTAGCCTAATAACGAAACAGGGCTCTATTTCTGTGTACAGTCAATCAGGTTTTAGAGTCTGTAAACTTGTGAGCCTCATGTTAAGTATCTCAATGTCAAATGGCAAAGTAAGCATTCGAATAGCGTGCTTCTCAGCGATTACATTCCGCAACTTGTTCTTAGTCAACCTGCAAAAATTCGAGAGAACCCACTGACCTAGACCGAACGTTCAATGTCGTAACTTTCGTTGAGTCACAGGTTCAGATTTGGCAACAGCTGCCCCCGAGCGAACGCCAAAATATTCGTAAGGAGCGTTAATGCCAGCCACGATCGGGACGGTTGGAATACTCCAACATGATCTCAGGCCTTCTGACTTGGCAAGACTGCCTCCCAGTGTTCTGTGCTCTCTTCATCTTTCAAGGTCTTGCCCAAATCGTGGGCGACAGGGTCAGCAACGGCGTCTCCAAAGGCGGAAGCAATTTGCTCGAGGGTAAGCTGGTTTGTTTCCGGAAACCAGAAGTAGTATACGATGGCGGAGAAGATGTTGGTGCCGATGAAGACAAACTGAGGTCTGGGTTAGCTGTTAGCACAACAGAGAGAGGAGAAAACTTGCATAGAATTTCCAGGTGATGTTGTCGAATGCATAGCTCGCTGCATAGCTCAACCAGATAGCTGTCAGATACTGACTGAATGTCGACCATCCGACTCCTACGGCCCTTAGTTCAAGAGGAAAAATCTCAGCGACAATGACCCAGACGGCTGAGTTGAAGAACACGCTGTAGGACAGAGCGAATAGAAAGATAAACGCAATGCCTGCACGTTGACCCGCAGCGTTTGGATTACCCGTCTCTCCGTAGAGAGCGGACAACACAGCGAGGACCGTCAAGCATCCGGCCAATGTCAGCCAGCCAGTGATGACAGTTCGGCGACGAGGCCAGTGATCTGCGACGGTGAAGATGGAGAACAGCTGGCCGACCAATGCCATGAATCCGTAGATCGCGGTGATCAGGAGAGCTTCTTTCCCTTCGTAGCCAAGGTTGGAGTACATGAGGTCTTGATAGTTCTGAATGATGTTGGAGCCGCTCAACTTGCACATGTTGACGATCAAGGTGCCGAGGAGCGTCCTGCGGATGTACTTGCGGCTGAAGAGACGGAGGAAGTTCGATTTGGTCTTGTTTTGCTTCTCGAGTCTGATTTGCGCTTGCATCTCGCTCAGCTCCCTTGCAACGAACTCTTGAGACCGGTGGGCATGCAAGTAATGCATTGTCGCTTCGGCTTCTTCGTAACGCTCTTTCATAGAGAGCCAGCGAGGGGAGTAGGGCAGGAAGAAAGTCAGCACCGCTAGAACCACTGCTGGTGGAGCTTGAGTCGCAAGTGGAACTCGCCACTGAATGTCACCAGTTGCAAATGCTCCTGCATAGCCAATCCATCCAGCGAGAAAGAATCCAAATGTGTTCCAGAGACCTTTCAATCCAACCAGGAACGCTCTGTTCTCGGGAGGAGAGATCTCACTGAGATAGACGGGCGCCACAGGATAGACCATTCCAGTGGAAAAGCCAGAGAATGCTCTGCCAACAATCATCATGGCCGGGTTCTGCGCAGTCGCTTGAAGAATGGCTCCAATGACACTGACGATAGCGCCGAAGAGCAAGCTCCATCGACGACTAATGCGGTCCATACAGTAAGAAGCTGCCGCAGAGCCGACAGCACTACCAGCGTAGTATCCCGAGACGATGCCTCCTTGGATTGCAGTGTTGGTATCGAGAGAGCCGTACATGTACTTCTTGAAACTATCATGAGCGATTGTTGTGGCGATTATTCCTAAAGAGGTCTGTTAGTCTAGGAGAATTTCTAAGAGAATGGTTGCCTTACCAGTATCAAGTCCATAGAGTAAACCAGCCAGGCTGATCGCCATAGCGATCATAATTGAGCGGAAAGAGTTGCCTAGAGCTCCACGCTTTTGCACCATTTTGAATTTCTTCTGGATCTTCGCTTGTTTGATGAGAATGTCTTGTTGTCGAAGTAGAGTTCAGGCCGAGAGAGCGAGTTGGAATAAACCACAGACACTAGACACCCATCTTTCCTATCTTTTGGATGATAAAACAAGTGACCCCCACAATGCGTTCTCCGCAATATGTACCCCATTCTGGGGTCTAGGCAAGCGAATGCTAATTCCTGTGTTGTACAATTTGTGTTCTGTGCGGAGAACAGAATGTGTCAAGGGATGTCGTTTTCCGGCGGATTTCGTGGCCAACCAAGATTCCTCCCCATTTAAGATACATGGATTCTGCACGTGAAGACCAGACAGTTTGGGGGGCATTCGACCAGGCAAACGATCAATCTCGAGAACGATATTTTGCAGCATTTGTGGCAGCAAAGGTGATTGTCAGACATCGTTAGAAGTCCATCATCCGGGTTCCAGAGATGAAAAGCCACCAATGATGATTCCAATAGTTCATTTGATCTGGTCGATATCAATGCGCTCCTGCTTTCGTATGCTTCGCTCAGAAGCTGCTTCAATATCAGCGGAGTGTGCGGAGCACAGCATATCTTGCCTGCATTCGTCATTGCCCAGGTCATACAGCCTATACGTTTGAAGAGTCAGGTGGATGTCACCCCCACAGTAGCACCGGTTTCTATAGCATCGATGCACATCCCAAGCAGACATCCAACAATTGTGCCCCTGTGACGGAAGGCCTCGGACATTCGTCGATGCGTTCGTCACATCTGCCTGCATTTGGTTGTGACATGTCGCCTCGCCGTGAGAGAAGTATGAGGTGTTGTCGAAACCTAGAGGGATGGCTCTACCTCAAGATTGCAAGGTCTTTGACGAGCTGACATCGGCTTAGATGTCAGCTCTATTTGCTCCTGCTGTCGTCTTTTGCATGGAGATGTAGAACTGAACTTGACATGCCCTCATCATGATGTAGAATGACTGGGCATGGACCTCGTCTTTTCGGCAGAGATACCAACATTGTCCTGTTAGAGTAACGAGATGATAGTGATGGTGTCGAAGAGGGATGAGTGCGTAGCCTCATTTTGATGGATGAGAGCGAAAGGAAGCCGTTGCTAACTTCAAGCCTCCCTTCTGATCCTGGTCCGTCGGAGAAATGTTGAGCCGTTACCGTTGAACTCATCAAAGTTTGAAGAGCAATTTCAGTCAATTGCAAAAGAAGACAACATCTGCAAAAGTCGTTCTCACGAAGACTGAGCAAGACATGCTGTCAACGAGATACTAATAAGGTGGACGATGGGTATCGAAAATTTGTTGGCCTTGTCCTCACCTCGTCTCGAGCCACCGAGGAAGGATTCGCTCTCGATCCTGCCTCGGCCGAGTCCTTCAGCCTCAGACAACCATACGACAACTTCCACAGGTCTGGCACATTCTCCCTTCGAAATACTGGCCATTTCTGGACTACGAGCATGCCAATTTGCGGACGATGGTGCACCTACAGTGAGCCCTGATGATTTTTAAGGTCTCGTCAGCTGAGTCTCGAACTGGGCCATTAATGCGATGCACGTCACAGGCCGCGATGCCTAAGCACATATGAAGGAGGTAAACGTCGTTCATTCCATCCTCTTCCCTCTGTATCAGACCTTTCGAACATCCCCTTGTATTTTGCGGAAAAGAATCGATTTTCATTTTTTTTTTCGCTACAATCTTGAGCTTCCCTCGATAGGATGTCCACCCAACAAACAGCAAAGACGCAGTACATCCTCGCCAGCAATGGAGTCACCTTCGCCTACCGCAGCCTTGGGAGCCAGATCTATTCTAACATCCCTCTCATCATGCACATGCACTTCCGCGCCAACATGGACTTCTGGGACCCGCTCCTCGTTAACGCCTTAGCTGCTAAGCGCACTGTGATCCTCTTTGATCAGGCCGGTGTCGGTCGTAGCAACGGCAATGTCGCCACGACCTACCAAGGCTGGGCTGACAATGTCCTCGCTCTCATCGATGCCCTCAAGATCTCCAGGTTCGATCTTCTTGGGTTCAGCATGGGTGGATACACCGTGCAGATGGTAGCATTGACCAGACCTGAGGCTATTCGAAAGCTGATCATTTGTGGGAGTGGGCCTTCGCGACCTATCGATGGAGCTGGGAAGGGGATCGTCTGGCCGAGAGATGTTCCACCGGAAACGCCCATTGCTCTGCTCGCAACCGCGCAGTCCGATGATAAGGAGAAAATCGAGAAATCCATAACAGTCTCCTTCTTCCCCGACACGAAGCCTGGCCATCTTGCAGCTCGGGAGTACTTCGAACGCATCTACAGCCGTAACGCCTCATCCGCCGAAGATCACAAAGAACCACTCCATTCTCTCCTCAGTCCTCAGGGAACCAAGGAGCAACGCAAGGCAGGAATAGACTGGTACAAGCCGAACCCGCAGAATTCGTTCCATCGACTTGGCGAGCTGAAGATGCCAGTGCTGATCTTGAATGGCGACGATGATGTCCTGATCCCTACGAGTCAGAGCTGGGAGTTGCTGAAGGGGATCGAGAACGCCCAGCTGATCGTATACCCGAAGGCTGGACATGGCTTTCTGTGGCAGTACGCTGACCGGGTTGCAAGGGATGTAGGGGTCTTCTTGGACGAGGATCTTGACAAGGTAAATGCCAGGTTGTAGCGGCGTCTGAGAGCACGGTGCTGCCGGCATTTCAAGCTACAGCAAGATGTTAGGCAGCCTGAAGCTGTAAGGCGCTTGAGCTTTTTGGAAGTAATTCATTCGACATTCCTGGCTCAAAGAAAAATGCCTATAATCACGTGCCCCAGCTAAGAACAGCTACGCAGCAACACCAGTGTGGCCAAAAAATATAAGACCAACGGGAATCGATCCAAAATATAATGGAATTGAACCATTCAACTCCCACGGAGAGGCTCGACTGCAATTAAATCAGTTGTCTGCTAGTATACACGTCGATTCAGGAGATTAGACGTACACTCTCAACCTTGAGATCTTCTTATTAAAAGTCTCACGCGCTAGCCAATTGTGCCACGTGGGAAAGTCTGGAAAACATTGTTAATGGAAACATTGCTTCCGTGGCGATGATTGGTCAAAAAAATCTCAATTTAAAATATAATCTCTAGTCTTCTCAGCCGCAGTAGCTCCGAAAGCTAAATGGAAAGCTTTAGATCACACTCCAGCTCCTTCAGGAGTATTGGACTTCTACTCACAATGTCAACCTTCCTATAGTTCGGCAGTAGAGGCTCTCTAGCCTGGATACAGAGCTGCAAGGGAGAAGGTAAGGGTAGGCGGAGCACACCATCAGGGGTAAAACAGGCCTTGGCCATCAACAATGCCGAACCACAACTGTACAGAAGGCCCCTTGAGCACATGATCAAGCTAGAAGGATGTCCAATGCACTCAAGTCCTTTGAAAACAGCTGCGGGACCAAAGCTATGAATGAGGATTCGTCTTTCGTGGACTTCTACAAGACTGCCGGACGGCAACGAGTGAGACGGACTACCTTTCTACACCCGCTGGATGGTTGTGCCAGCAACATTGCATACTCCTCATCGATGGAACCTGATTGCTAAATGATGCTGGAAACATTTTCTAGGCGACCAGAGGAAGCGTTAACGTTAACGTCGAAAGTCTCGGCACAGCATCAGCTAGACCACGCCCACGACCATTCTGAGAGCCGCAACGGTCAGATGCGAAGCTGTTGCTTGCATTGTCTTCGAGGCATTACATAGTGACCGTGGATTCCTCCGAATTTCGAGGGCAGACTTTTGGAGAGCATACTAGGCCTCCTCGATTCCGCCCGTTGTCTTTCCCGCTGACTACATGCATCCACGACCAGGCCACCAACGGCTTAGCAGCCCTCTCATCTGCTCAGAGAACGGCAGGCAGGGAATCACGTTGACTAGGACCAGGCTACAAATTGCAGACTCCAAGACGTGTCGATACACAGCCACATGAGAACCACCGCTCAACGATTGTTCAGGGGCATTCCACGATCCATGTCCAGAGACACTGTCTAAGCGGCGGTTGCTGAACGATGTCTCGTTTCTGAGCCCCATCCATCCTGTGCAGGACTGCATTGATAGACTTTCGATGTTACGGTCAACTCACCGTCCAGAAGTAGCCATTAGGTTGAGCTGGGATAGTGGACATGCATCTTCCAACTGCTGAGGCACACTAGTGACGAGGTCTTATGCTATCAATGCTCTGAAGGTCTCCCTCCTCATATCACGGTCTGATGAGCTAGAATGGAAAGTGTGCTTGAGCAAAGCGTTAACGTGAATTGCAGACTCATACGTCCGCAGAGTACGCCAACGGGAAATCTTTCAACAGCTCGATCGCTCTCCTTAGGGTCTTATTACGTACCGGCTAGAATATCGCTACTAGATCGGCTATTAATATGCGAAGCTAGGTGCCTAGGGGAGTAGAGTTGTAGACATAGTTAGTAAGTGCTAGTCCTAGAGTAAAGGCGCACCTCTTAGCAGATGTTACTAAGCGCTCTAAAGTATAACGAACGGCTTCGTCGTCGGCAAGGTAGCTTCTGAGGAGACATAAGCATATACATAGCAGTATCGAGAGGTCCGCGTCGGAGTGCTCATACGGAGGTTCGTATTAATCTGTCCCGTCGATCGTCTTCGTATAGCACTAGTGTAAGTAGACGTTGAAGCTATAGGCGTCCACTTCGTCTTGCTCTACACTTCTCTACCTATAAGACTACCGAGGCGAGCAACGGGCTGCGAACAAGGCTGAGGTTGCGCAAATGTAGGATTTGTATACGGTAAAAGAAACCGCGTTATCACCTTTGCCTACTTAACCGACGATTGTAGAGACGAAGTCAGGCCTACGCCCAATGTCGAAGACTGCTACGCAGCGCTCAATGCTATGAAGACAGCATTGCAGTGACGTTCGATCACCTTCCTAAGATATGCACCCCGATGCCAGCGTCAGCCACTTATCAAAGCATAGATTGGACTTCGATAATGAGATAAAGCACACACTCTCGAAGATAACCCGATATAGCGGTTCGCCAAGCAGCTTTTTGTTCCGGGTCCTGGGATGCGCACTCGAATCGATAGCTTGAGTTGCTAAAGGAGATGTTTGCGACTTGGAGAAAAACAGGTCACTATGCCTGCCGGTCAAATTGCCATTGATGGTGACTCCAGGGTGACGAGGCCTAGGGGAGGGTTGCCGGATTCGGTGAAGCACAGCCGTCCGTGCCTGGATCAGATATCCGTGCACTCTGGGAATAAGCGGATGTCGACTTGCGGTTGGGACGAACCATGTTTAAACCTAGAAGTTCCAATTATCTAGCTGAGAGTATGGCCCGAAGGTAGTGGAGCGCGAGACAACTTGTAGCAGCCAGTCCAAACATTAGGAAGAGAAGAACGGGCAAGGTGTGGCTTGCTGGATGACACTGCCTCCTCTACGAGTAAGGCGTCATGCGTTCATGTGGCACATATGGCCTTTGGTGCCTGGCTAGCACTGGCACACCGCCGAGAGATCTTGCAGGGCGGCCTCGCACCAAAGCTCTCATGCCAACTTGTCGTATATAGTCTCCCAATAGATGCAATTCAGGCCCATGCAGCCAATGCCGTTCGATGTCTCCTGTGTGGTGTGTCCTCCGGACCGAGGATTGGTTTTCGTCACGGTGCCACTCTGCTCGATACGCCCGTTGCAGCAACCGTGACTGCCAACCACCTTGACCCAGCCGTTTAGCTGTGATTCAATGCCGACATTGATCCAGTCCTCTCGGTTGAACAGCACACACGCGAGCGGTGCGATGAACCAGACCAATCTCGTCTTACCCTCCAGGCGTTCGTGAACTGGACAGAAGATGGTCAGACTCTCGGTGTTTCGAGTCTGGAAGCACTGATGCAATAGTCTGAGACCAGCCCGTCGACCCCGAAATGTGGCACACATCCGGAGAGAATGTGATTGTCGAATTCTGGACTTGCTGAGATGATGTGAGGGTTTGCACTCTTGTCCGTCTGGCACCCACGGAAGCAGGTTTGGTTCGACTTGTCAAGGCCGCATGATCTACTTTTCCGCAAGTCTCGATCGTAGAGTCACGTCGCGGTAGCACGCAGGGAGAATCTCTATTATCTAACAAGCACAGCACCATCTTCGTGCTGTGGGGGAGTCCACGACGTCGTTGGCATTTGCTGGCCCAAGTTGTACACGACTACGTTAACATGGAGGTGTATAGCAAGGAGCACCAGCGATTCGAGGAGCGTTCGAAGCTGTTGTATCTGTTCCTGCCGCTCATTAAGACGTCCTGTATGATGCTGAAGAGACTGTTCGCGTTCTACTAATCCGTCCATCGGGCGCTGGTCTGCATTTTCATGAGGAACAACGGGACCTTGTTGATCTCAAAGAGCCAGAAAGATGAGCCGCGTTGTGGGTAGTCATTGCTGCGGGCAAGGCGCTGCTTGTGTCGGACATTTATGTGTCTCGTTCGAGTGATCAAGGGACAATTGGCGGCGAGAGAACTGTTCCCAGACGGAGAGATGTTACGGTGTATCTCCATGCGTGATGCGGAGAGGTGCGATTGCCGATGATTTCGTGAGCCAGGCAAACAGGCAGCTTGTCCAAGTTGGCAAGGACAACTTGCCTCGATACTGCAAATGTTTCTGTGGAGAGGCAACGTCTAAGGACCTCCAACAACATCTAGCAGAGTATTCTCTTTTCCCGCGCTTTGCGTTGGTGTGGCTAGAAATCAACTCTGTCGTCGTTTTCTTATACTGTACGATGATAGTGCCTATTGAGGCGCTGATTGATGGCGATCCAGGCTCCGTTCACGCAGCTTAGCAACATACTCCTTGGAAAAGTTAGTGATGATCCGGAGACATGCTGTTAATCTGTTAGGCGCCAGTCTGCCCTTTGGTAAGAAATGGGTCATGATCGTCTCCGACGGCCAGAACGATGAACGGGGCCATGTTGTTGGTATTTGTTGATGCGGGAGAGGAGTTGTTCGCACGGGACATCTCGGTGCTGGTCTTTGGGCCCTTACAGATATCCAAGGTATCTAAGGTGCCCAGCCAGAGACTGGGACGTGGACCCAGATAGGAGTGGTGGCTTCCAATGTAGTAGTGTAGATCTTCGATCGGCTCTTCCGATGCCTCACTTGCGTTGAGCACAGGAGTTAAATTAGGAGAAGCCCAATTTCATGGACGTCGTCGACGAGACCCTCATCTCCGCCGCACAGGTGATCACAGCGTTTGCCAGAGGAACCAAACGGCTTATCCCTGAGATTTACGAAAGACGTCGGAATGGATAGCACTTACACGCGCTGCACGGTTCGCATCCACGAGCAAAGAAGGCAGAATCTCGATGAAGTCGAGCGGCGGCCGAGGAAACACTGGATAGGGCTTGAGCCGGGCCTGGCTCGGTAGGACTTATGGTGGCGATTCGATACCGTCGATGCTCGAACGGTTCGTCTCTCAGGGCAGCAAGGTAATCCTGACCTTGCTGTCCTCCCATGGTATATGCGTCGCCTTGTCTTCTTCGAGGCAATCAAAAGGTCACCATGGTCGACAACGTTGGTAGTGCCATGCTCTCAAATAGTAAGAGGCTTGTTAGGAAAGGTTCCAAGAACAAGGAGTTTCCTGTGTCAAAGATAATAGCGTAATCAATGCTCTCAACCAGGCCTCTCATCCGTACATCGTCCACAGCCACAATCAAATCCCCACGCCTCCTTCAACCTCCGTTGACGATCTTCGAAGTTCATGTCTCTTTCGTCACCGCCCAGATACGAGATGCAGCATTGGTCGCCAAGGCTGATATCTAGCCCAGCGGTGAACTGCCACTGCCTGCCGACTCTCTGCTTCTTCAAATTCGGTGCGCACGAATGGTTGAAGTAGCTAGCAGATGGATAGACACCGTAGCCCATGTACTCTTCGCTGTCCTCTCCTCCCGAGCGAATGCCGAAGGCGTTGTGGTTGTCGGCTCGTACTATGGTCCGGCATAGCTCAGGAGTGATAAGAGGGAGCAGCTCGAGGGGGAGAACAGACACCAGCTGAAGATAGCTGTTGCAGTTACTCTCCAAGTCCTTCTGGGTCTTGTACGGTTCATCGTCCATGGCAAGGCTAAGCACCTCATCGGCCCACCTTGTGGGGTCCTTGTAGCGATACAGCAAACCACACAGGAGGTAAGAAAGTACGTCGCTGTCGATAGCCTCACCTATCTTCCGCATGATCGCCAGCGTGGCCTTGCGATCCAATTTCGACTGAGGCGTTTTCGACTCACGGCTCACGCGTAATATTTTGGCCTGCCTATCTGCTTCTTGCCACGCCGTCTCGATCTCGCCCGGCTGGGGCCTCGCCCCGTCTCCCATCTCTTCATCTGCATTCGTCCCTCTGCCTCTTGCGCGCAGGAAATCGGCCAAACACAGCCATGCATCAACGCCAGCCTTTCCTTGCTCTTGTGCCCAACCCGCTCGACATGACTCTGAACAGAATACCTTGGCCGTCGTATGATCGCGTATCGGCAACGTACGGCCGCGGTCCCAATGGAAACAATAGGCACAGGTCTCTTTACCGTAGAGCTTGAAGACGACGTGAAAAGCGGGCGGTCCGCTCTGGAGCATCAGCGTCCCTGCCGGTACATCACATCGAGCAATGACACCTCTGCCGGCATTGGGGATGTCGCGAACCTCGAACCAGCCCGATTCGGGAGGACTCATAATAATGCTCGGTGGTCATTCTCCTCGCCGGCGAGGTTGCGGGTCGAGGCGTCTCGACGCGTGAAGTCTGCCGAGCACGGGCCTCATCGGGCGTGCAGAGGGCTTCGACTTCTCGACCACTCGCGTCCTCGCCATGGACTCACCGACCTCACTCCATCCCTTCATCCCCCCCCTCACCTCAATCCACCTCCTGTCAAGCCCACATGCCGCGGCGGCATCCCTTCGATAAGCATTTGGCTGAGAGCGGCCGGGCATGTCGAGAACATGGGAATTGCCGCCCGCCACGTGCTTGTGCCAACTGGAATGCTCCTCGACAGCAACAAGCTTCCGCAACATCAACTCCATCGATTCGAGCAGGAAATGCTACGGAAAGACCGCTAGGACGATGGCAGAAATCTTCAGGCCCAGACTGAGCAATATCAATCTCGCGAAGTCTCTGGCACTAC
The DNA here is from genome assembly GCF_010093935.1 of Zasmidium cellare ATCC 36951. Classification (NCBI taxonomy): domain Eukaryota; kingdom Fungi; phylum Ascomycota; class Dothideomycetes; order Mycosphaerellales; family Mycosphaerellaceae; genus Zasmidium; species Zasmidium cellare. The sequence continues at coordinate 562,731 of NW_022986947.1, read as the reverse complement.
GCCAAAATTCCATTACTTGTGGCCAGCTTTCAATAAGCCTGTATTGCCTTCTTTGATAAAACTAACGACTGATTGTCAGCATGGATCACTCTCGAGTTTTCGAGCTGTCGATCATGGTCCGGCGAGGAGGTCGGTCCGGCATGCTCATTGTAAGTGGTGAAGGCGAAATCCAGCGAAGTGGGTAGCGGCTTGGAGTGAAATGATAGGAATGCAGACCGTGTTGTGGACGTGTTGTTGCAGTCTCGACTTTTGGGACTAACCCCCCATCGCTGTTTACAAACACCCTTCCCTTCTCGCTTTCTCTTCTCCTCTACCAGCAACCTCACTCTCGCTAAGCTCGCCTACCTCTGCGGAAGGATGGTCCGCTTCTCATCCAGTGCCTGCAGGCTAGCAGGCGCTGCACTTACACTCGTTTCCATCACCTACGCACAAGACGCGACGCAGGCATGGCCTGGTCCGCAACCAACATGTAGCGCCGGCATGAACGGAGTCAAGGGCACCTATACTGATCCCATGTTCGGATTGACCTGGCAGGTCAACTGTGGGCAAGATACCCTCGGCGCCGGGTCCTACAACTTTGGAGGGACCGGTGGGCAAGGTATCGCTGGCTGCTTCAAAGGATGCGCGAAAAGACCGAACTGCCAGGGCTTCTATTATGCAGGGGTCGTGTCAGCTGGTGGCAGTATGTGAATTTAATACCCCATTACCAAGCCATTTGCTGACAGATCTTCTCTCATCCAGCTGCTGGATCTGGTGGTTGTTACTGTAAGACCCAAAGACTCAAGTGAACGGAGAAGGCTACTTACAATTATGAAGACAAGACGGCACCTGTCACATCATTCGTTACTGATGCACCGTATACGTACACAAACCCGGCGACGCCTGCAGTGACTTTTTCTCACTACGCGGGTGTTGCTCTGCTCAATCCTGGTGTGACATCCTATGCCGTAAGTTCCACGCCAACTTGCAATGAACACTGCCTGGACTAACTCTTGCTTTGACAGTGTCCCATGTACAACAATTTGCAATTCAACGATCGCTCCGGAAACGTTTGGTCGGTATGGCGACTACTTGTTGATGTGAATTGGTTCTCCTTTAGTGACTTTGCTGCAGGTCACTTGCGGTGGGCACTACGCTGGTCTTCCAACTCCGAATCCTGTCGCCGTCAGTGACATGGCGGGTTGCATGGCTGCATGCAACACAGCCACCAACCCTGGATCCACATGTACCGCCATAGAATACGCGCTCACGACAGCCGAGCCAACGTCCACGGATCCCTCCACTCGCGGCCAATGCTACGTATGTGACAAGGCTCTAATTTGGTCAGGTCCTTTGCTTATCTTGTGCAGATGTACTCGACGGCATTTACCACAACTTTGTCAGCTAACCCCAACTATGGTTATGCTATGAGGGTTGGAGGCACGGCTACGGTGTCCGTCACATCTTCGCCACCTTACTATACGAATTGGGCGACGACCGTGACGCCAACGGGCAGCACTTCGTCAAGCACCGCAACTACAGGTCAGTCTAATTCTCTCTCGACTTCTGCAAGTTTACCGGCAGCTACGTCCACGGCCTGTTTGTCACAGGATCCTGTTCCCAGCCCACCGGCCAGCCCTGCGTCTTGTCCAATAGGGAACAACTATACGGTCACGAGTGCCTGTGGCAATACATACTACATTTACTGTGGCTATGATACGACTGCTTCCGATATGTCCTCCCAGCCCACAGTCAGTAGCGTGGCGGCATGCATACAACAATGCGATTCAAACTCTCGGTGTCAAGCAGCCACATACGCCAATGGCATCTGCTACTGGAAGTCTGCATACAAAAGCCTCAGCACCACGACCACCACTTCCAGGGTCGCAATTGTCCGATACATCCCACCAAATCCCAACTATGCCGTACCTCCAACCGCTCCCGGCACCAACACATCCACTGGTTGTGGCCAAGCTCTGCCTGCAGGCCTGACACCAGACGGATCAAGTGTATACTACAGCTTGATCGCTCCCGATGGCAAAAACCGCACATACAAGGTCCATATTCCGAGATTCTACAATGTCAATCGTGCGTCGCCTCTAATCTTCGGCTTCCCTGGCAACGGCGATACCGCTTCAGGCATTGAAAGCCAGACCGGGTTCAACGACGGCACTTTGAATCCTTACGGGATCGCGGTGTATGTCGATGGCTGGAACCTCGGTTTTCAGTCGAACCCGGACTGGGCAACTGGATCCAACTATGCTGATGACCTGGGCTTCATGAGGACGCTCATTGATACGATGAGTTCATCATTTTGCGTCGACACTGGCCGCATTTGGGTCACTGGACAGAGCAATGGGGGTGGTTTCACCAACTATCTGGCGTGCGATCCATACATGAGTTCACGAATCTCTGTCTTCAGTGCCAGCTGTGGTGCCTTCTACACCGGTGCCAGATCAGGCGATCCAGCTACAGTCGATCCGGTCAACACCCCAACACAGCCGCAGTGCTCACCCAGTCGAAACAACCTCCCCTTCTTGGAGTTCCATGGCACCAATGATGGTGTCATTCCTTATACTGGTGGGGTGCGCAGGGGTTACCTCCTGCCTACCATTCCACGCTGGGTGACCGCCTGGGCGATCCGGCAAGGCTACAGCTCCAGCAACGTCGCCTCCACGCCCAGCACTGGCGTGACAATGTATCAATACGGTGGACGTGGCTCCCTCGGCATCATCACACAGTACACTCTCGCAAACTGGGTACACGACTGGCCTAAAGTCTCATCAGGAGCACCTGTCGACGCATCGCCATTGATCATGAATTTCTTCTACGACCAAACGAACTACAACAGGGTCGTCGCGGACGGCCCCTCTCTGAGCTCGTCTTCTTCATCATTGTCTTCTTCTTCAACTTCTGCAAGCACAAGTTCACTAACTCCTCTTACAGTATCCACTTCGACAAGCAGCACCGGTCCGATCACTGTTTCCACTTCAAGTAGCACCACGACCACGCGGTCGACTTCTAGCAGCAGTACGAGCGCGATCAGCGGGCCTCCCTACACCTGTCCGTTGAATGCCATCGTGCCAGACCAAACCGGTCAACTCTATGACACCCGGTGTGGCGGGCAATACAATGGTGGCACGCTCCGAGATGTGTCATCAGGCATTAACTCTTTCAATGACTGCTTCACGCTCTGCTCTGCAGACTCGGCCTGCACGGGGTTCCAGTATGGTTCTGCCGCTAAGATCTGCTACTTGAAGGCAAGTCATCCCCCCGAGGTCCAAGCGTGCGCGCATCTAACAGCTCGCAGAACAGTTTCTCGTTTTGGGCCACTGTAGCCAATCAGGAGGCAGTAGGAGCAGCGAAGGTGTTTCCCGCTACAACTACTACAACTACAACGACGTCAACGACGAGCTCTTCGCTATCGAGCTCGTCGACGGTGACCACTTCCAGCTCTGCCAGCTCAAGTGTAACAACATCTTCTACACTGAGCAGCTCGAGCGGAAGCTCAACCGGTACGTTTTCGACCAGCAGTAGCACCGACTCTGCAACATCGTCAACCATCACCTCATCTTCCACCTTGACAACGTCTACAAGCTCCAGCGCTTCCGTGTCAAGTTCAACAACCACGTCCTCTACGGATTCATCGATTTCCACCTCTGGATCAGCAAGCACTTCGTCAACTGGCACATCGAGCTCTTCATCCTCTTTGAGTACTTCTTCTAGTTCCGCAACAGACTCAACGAGCTCGAGTACATCAACTTCGAGCTCCCTGTCGACTTCGAGCACACTGACGAGTTCGAGCACGCTGTCGACGTCAGAGAGTTCGTCCAGCACAACTTCTATCTCATCATCGCAAAGCAGCAGCACGCTCTCGACATCGCTCTCGACATCGCTCTCGACATCGCTCTCGACGTCGTTATCAACGTCGTTATCAAGCTCGACTCTCGATAGCACATCCAGCGAGAGCAGCTCGTCGACTTCAGTCTCTACAAGTAGCTCGCAATCCAGCTCAGCGTCCTCACCAACGACGACTGACACAGCCAGTACGAGCTCGAGTAGCACGACCAGCTTGTCATCCACTGGTGGAACTTCGAGTTCCGAGACGACGGTTTCGTCCCCAACCCTCACTTCTTCAAGTACTAACACCTCGCCTACTATAGTCACGTCGTCAACTGGTACGTCAGTATCTAGTTCTACGGGGCTCGCTACATCGAGCACCCAAACCACCTCCAGCGTCTCTTCGAGCGCTACGGACACGACGTCCAGTCTACCATCGACTGCGTTCACCAGCTCCTCTTCTTCGACTGTGTCTAGCTCCTCGAGTTCATCGACGAGTGTCTCCAGTAGCACAAGCTTGTCAACGTCCACAGCAACGACTTCGACCGCTTCGTCATCTGTGAGCTCGTCGGGAACTTTGAGCACGAGCACTAGCACAGGCACCGTCTCCTCCACTCTGAGCACCTCGAGCTCGAGCGTCTCGACATCATCCTCGGGGTCGTCGACGTCACCTACTGGAAGCAGCACTTCATCGAGTGCAACAACATCGAGTGGAACCACATCGACTGCGACCACATCGACTGCGACGACGTCGACTGCAACAACGTCGACTGCAACAACATCGAGTGGAACTTCTTCGACTGGAGCATCCACGTCTTCATCAGCTTCTTCATCGACCGCTCCGTCAACTTCTTCGAGTGTTTCCACATCGACGCTGTCATCAGTCTCGACGAGTTCCTCGGTGACGAGTTCTACCGCTTCCAGCAGTCCAAGCACCTCCAGCACATCTACAGCTGTGGTGTCGTCTTCGACCCCAGGATCTTCGACAACGGTGACCTCCTCCACTGGAAGTTCGACGCTGCCTTCTACAAGCAGTTCGAGTCTTCTGACAACGACTTCGTCTGTGGGAACGACGTCGTCTTCTAGTTCTACTTTTGTGTCTACTTCATCTTCAGTATCATCGTCGCTAACTACATCCACAGGGATAGGTTCCACCTCTAGCAGTGCGTCCAGCAGCATGTCGAGCAGCATTTCCAGCAGTCCTAGTAGCACTGTCTTTGGTACCACCTCTAGCAGCATTGTCATTGGGTCCTCCTCCTCCTCCTCCTCCTCCTCCTCCTCCTCCGCAACCACCTCTTCGCCGTCTTCAACTACCAGTCTCTCTATCAGCACGGCAAGACCGCCATTCAGCTGCCCTGGAGTGAGCGGCACTAACGTCCTCGACGCATATGGCGTGATCTACGAAGTTCGCTGCGATTGGGACATTCAAGGGGGCAACCAATACACCTCGACGGAGTACCCAGGAGGCACCTTCAATGACTGCTTTAGAGCTTGCGATGCTGAGCCGACTTGCGTGGCCTTTTCTTTCTTCCAAGGATACTGTTACTTCAAGGTAAGTTTCACAACTACAGATGAATGAGACGATGTTAATACTTGCTGCAGGCTATTACTGCAAATGGAGAGGCCCCTTACTTCCAGGCCACAGTTCAGACTGATGTCGTGGCTGCATACCGACGAGGAGGGACGTACAATCCAAATGCTGGAAGCACAAGCTCTTCGAGTTCTGTGGCGCTGTCCACTACTGTGTCGTCGGCGACCTCGAGTTCCGTGCCAGGAGTGTCTACGTCGTCATCTACGAGGGGCTCTAGCGGAGCCAGCACATCCTCATCTGCTGTGGTCCCTTCGTCGTCGACAACATGGAGCTCTAGCGGCGGCAGCACGTCGTCATCTGCTGTGGTCCCTTCGTCGACAAGGATCTCTTCATCGACTACATGGAGCTCTAGCGGGATCATCACATCTTCGTCTGCCGCAGTCCCTCCATCGTCGACTACATGGAGCTCTAGCGGAAGCAGCACATACTCATCTGCTGCAGTCCCTTCATCTACTAGGAGTTCTTCCTCATCGAGTGCATGGACCTCTAGCGGAGGCAGCACATCCTCGTCTGCCGCAGCTCCTTCATCAACTAGGGTCTCTTCGTTGTCGACAGCGTCTTCGTCGACTGGTGCATCTTCCTCGTCAGCTGGATCAAGCCCGACTTCACCTCTGAGCTCATCAAGGACATCGTCCTCCATGGTTGGTCCTTCACCGGTGGTGAGCTCCTCAAGCAGCGTGGCTGTGTCATCGTCTGCAGTGGTGTCAACAAGTGCAGGACAGCCATCGTCGTCAGCAGCAATCAGCTCTCAGCCTCCCACAACGACTTCGCCGCCTGTAGCACCCAGCAGCTCACCAGCGCCAACGTCGTCAGCAGTAAGCAGCACCGTCTTCAGGAGCACCACCGTGTACACCTGGACCTACCCAACGTCGTTTGTCTTCCAAATTACAAGGACGACATCCTCGATGTCGAGTGACACTGAAACTCCAACTGCTCCTGCTACCTCGTACCCTCCTCCGCCGGCATGCCCTGAACCAACCGATCTTTGCGCGCCCAACCAGGCCACGTTCGGCACTGATACTTGCGCATCGAGCAACGAGCAGGCATACCAAGTCAATTGCGGTATCGCCTATGTCGGTGAAGAGGTTGAGGAAAGCGCCGTTAACTTCCCGCCACCGAGGAAACACAAGCGCTACACCTTCCCGGCCATCGATTTGCAGTACTGCCAGGACACTTGCGATCTTTCGCCACCCTGCAAGTACGTCAACTATATCGAGGGTAACTGCACGCTGCTTAGTGAAGTCACGGGTTATACGTATATCAACGGCGCCGTCACTGCAGAACAAGTGCCCAACCCACCGCCGCCAGAGCCAGAGGTCGTCACGACCACGACCACGACGTCCTCTTCAGCTCCCACGCCTACAATGCCGTTCATATCCGCGGCCGATGCTCAGTGTCCACAGAACAACGGCTCGTTCGTCCTGGACAATTGTGGCGTTGGGTACATCCTGGGTTGTGGTCTTGATACACAGCCCGGCAGCAATGATTTTTTCCCCACGGCCACTTTCAATGATTGCTTCCAGGTCTGCTCGAGCGGTGACCAAGGTGTTTGCTCGGGCTTCTCCTGGCTCGGTGGGAACTGTTACCTGAAGCGCTTTGGCAGTATGACTTTCTTCGAGAACGGCGGGACGCAGGTCGGTGCCATTCAACTGCAGTACTACGACAATGGCAGCCCTGATCCTACGTCGGCGAGTCGAGCGTGCACGGTGCCGTCTACGACTTCCACGAGCTCAAGCACCACCAGCTCGTCCTCGTGGGCTTCAAGCAGTGGATCGAGCTCCATGGCCGCGGTCACTTCGAGTGTGTCATCCAGCTGGTCTTCATCAGCCGCATCATCCCTGCCGTCCACCACGAGCTGGTCCAGCTCGACAGGAGGCGTGTCTTCGTCGTCAACCACTTCATCGCCATCTTCGACCACGAGTCTTACTGTCAGCACATACACGGCGCCATTCAGCTGTCCTGGAGTCAGCGGCTTGACCGTGGCAGATACGTATGGAGTCATCTACGAAGTCCGATGCGACACCACCATTCCAGGAGGTCAGATCGATACCCAGCAAGTAACGGGTGGCTTCAACGACTGCTTCCAGATCTGTGACACGAATGCAGACTGCACTGGCTTTACTTATTTGGCAAACTACTGCTACATCAAGGTATGTGTCCCAGATTTGTGCTACCCCGGACAGGTACTAACATTTCAACAGGGTGACGTTCTCGCATTCGATACTCCACAACAGGATGTCTTTGCGGCTATCCGTAGAGGTGGTTCGTATAACCCTCCTGGAACCAGCTCTTCGTCCAGCGCGGCAAGTACTTCCAGCTCTACGGCCGTCGTGATTGTTTCGACCACGAGCACTCCTGGCCAGACCAGCTCAAGCTCGAGGTTCAGCTCCACTTGGTCATCGAGTGTGCCTGCAAGCTCCAGCGGCAGTGCTTCGCCATCGTCGAGCATCGCATCTAGCGTGGCCAGCAGCGGGTCGAGCTCCGCCAGCAGCGTCTGGTCGAGCACGGCTAGCAGCACTTGGATTGTATCGGGCAGCAGCACTTGGAGCGCGTCCGGTAGCAGCACTTGGAGCAGCACTCCAGGTGTGTCAAGTTCGGGCTCGAGCGCTTGGTCCAGCACATGGTCCAGCGTACCAGGCGCATCGACTTCATGGTCAGGAGGCAGCAGCAGCACCTCCTGGGCGTCCTCCTCGGCATCGCAATCTCAAGGCCAGGTCTCCAGCCTTACGCCTTCGAGCGCTTGGTCGTCGAGCGTGTGGCCATCCAGCGCTGCGTCATCCGTGTCTTCTGGGACCGTCAGCATTACCGTCTCGCCATACCCGTCACCGACTTCATCATCGATGGCGGCTGGCAGCAGTTCTGCTGGTGCATCATCTGGATCAAGCGCTGCCTCGTCTTCGGTATGGGCCTCGTCGTCTTCGGTGTGGGCTTCCTCATCATGGGCCTCCTCGTCACCTGCTGGCGTTTCGTCTTCTGCCGCCGGCGCATCTTCATCCTGGTCGGCGAGCAGTGCTCCAGGAGTCTCATCCAGCACCTGGTACCCCGCAGGCAGCTCCTCGCCAGGCGCCTCATCGGCCCCTGCCAGCTCAGGCTCAGTCGCTCCAAGCGGAAGTGCGAGCGGCAGTGCGAGCGTCGGACCAGCGACTTCTAGATCATCTTCTGCTGGTGTCCCTGTCTCATCACCACAGTCCGCTTCACAGAGCGCAGCCGCCTCGTCTTCCCCGACAGGACAGACGGTCATGCCCACTCTGCCGACCGGCTACTTCAACACCTCATCTTCCACCCGCCCTTGGCAGTCGCCGTCGCTTCCGATCTCTCAATTACCAGACGGATCGATATCTGCCGGCTCATCCCAGAGCCCAGGCGGCGCCTCCACAACACCAGGAGGCAACACATCCCCAGGAATCTCCCCTGGCGTCTCAACACCACCAGGCAGCTCAGGAGGCGGCGCGACCCCCACCGGCGGCTCCGCCACGAGCGGCAGCACCGCCCCCACACCCCTCGTAAGCGTCTGCCCGGCCTACGACGGCCAAAACTACACCTCCCCATCCGGCCAAACCTACGAAGTCCAATGCAACTCCGTCTACACGGGCACGCGCCTGTCGAACCCCAACGCCGCCCGACGCCAAGCCTCCTACACGCCCTCGCTGGCCTCGTGCATGGCCGTCTGCCAGGCCAACGACGCGTGCGTGGCCATCAACGTCACGCCGACGGAGTGCCAGTACCTCAGCAGCATCGACGGGATGGACACGGCGGCGGGGAGCATCGCGCTGTTGAAGGTCGATGCGGCGCCGAGTCCGAGCCCGAGCGTCATCGTCGTGACGGTTTGCGCGGCGACGCGCACGACGACGATTTTCACTACGGCGACGTTGACGACTTGTCGCGCGGATAAGGTTTGTCCTGCGTCGTCGTTGTCGTTGTCGTCGTCGGGAGGGCCGGTGGCGTCGGGGTATGGGAAGAGGGAGATTTGATTTGGGGGAAAAGCGGGATATATTGTATGGTATTGGATTGGATTGGGAGGGAAAAGGGTGGTGATGTGCACATGATTGCAGATTGAGGGAATGAGAATGAGAAGCACAGGGTTGTTGGTTTGGGAATGGATGGTTGTATTGTTGTGTAGTTGTGATGGAGTTTTTCGATAGCTACTTTAATGATAGGGCATTTTGATGAGTTGCACTGCGTTGTACTGCCTTTTTGGAGCTAGTGTTTCTTCTTTGATCTGATGGAGTTCTTGAGAATAGGGGTTCCCTGGGACATAATTTAACACGATAGAGTTAGAGAGGGCATGACAAGGGGGAATGGATGGATACAGAGCGCTTGAATCAAATGAATTCTCAATATTCAATTTCAGCTACTCGTCGTCAGTCCGTCTTCGGTCAGTCCCTCCTACTCCTAAAGCCTGAACTTTCACAAACCCGACCCTACCCCCTCTCCTCAAACTTCCTCCCCTTCCCTCCCCCCCCCCCCCTCTCATCAAACCCCCGTAACAACAGCATCCACACAAACACCAACAACCCTCGTGACCCTCTCCGTCGGACAAACACAAACGCCCACACCCCCCTCCTCCGTCACCGTCGCCAACCCACAACCCCCACAATCCACCCCCGTCGTAACATCGACACTCCCAACCCCACAATCCCCACAGGGGAAAGGGTTCCTCTCCGTCACAGTCTTCGTACACGGCACGTCCTTGGTGCAGCTGGTCGTGAACGACGGCGCGCAGGCGGTGATGGTCGTGGTTTTGGAGGGGTCCGTGCGTGTGGATGTGCCGCAGTACATCATGCACATGGGGCCGGCGGTGGTGATGGCGAGGGCGCAGGGGCCGCAGGCTGTGTAGCTGGTTGTGGTGTGGGCGGGGAGGGCGGGACAGCAGCCGGGTGGGTGGGTTATGATTGTTGTGCAGGTTGGTTCTGGGGGTGGTGGGTAGGAGGGGAGGATGGAGATGAGGCCTTCGTCTTGGGCGGATGCGGATGCTGAGGTGAGGAGGAGGGTTGTCAGGGTTAGGACGAGGGTGAGAGGTGACATTGTTGTTGGTGGTGTGGTCTTTGAGGCGTGCGTTTGTGTGGTGTTCGATGATGAGGTTTTCTCGTTCGCAAGTCCTTGTGAGTTGTGGCCAAACCCTTCCTTCGCGGTATATATATCGAAGCAACAACGCCCCAAGTCTCCAAAAGAAAGAAGGCACAGCCAACTTCCTCTTCCTAAACTCTACCCCAACCCAACGAGTCAGCAGCAACACCCACGACTCTTATACCACCCCAGCACCCGCACCGTCGCACCAAACACCTTCAGCCGCTTATCCTCTCTACCATCCTCCCTACCCCTTCAATCGCATTCCTCGCTGAAACCCGCCTCTGGGCATAGACAAGCCACTCCTCGCACTGCTGTTGGTACTACACACCGAAGGCACGACCGCTCAATCAATTATTAGCCAGCTGCAATGCAAAGAGCAGTCCGTACTCGCGAGGGAAGAAAATTTCCGACAAGTTGCAAGCCACGTGTTACAGAATCGTGGAGTCGGGTTGCTCCATCACCTCGTCCCGTTGGTACTTGTCTGCGCCAAGGGATAGAGAAGGACTTGGCTCTATACTTGTTGTCCGTCTAATTCGTATTGCTGGAATGCGCAGCTCGGAATGCGCTTCGAGCTCAACACACCTAGATTGTTGATCCTGGTCAATATTTCAGGGCAGTCGCAAGAGTGAGCTCTTTCGTAGTACCGTATTCCTATTTTGAATGCTTGAGGGCCCCTTTCCCTCTGCATGCCCAAAGAGACTCCCGTTTGAGTGAGACACAAATCCCCCTGCTTGAAATAGCCTGAACGATTCTGGGTATCATCGCATTTCAATCCTGCCGACCTTCAAACTCCAACTCCTTCGCCTCCTCACCACCTCGGAGCCTTCTTCTTGAATGGCTCGCCATCAAAATCGCCACGGTTCCACCGCTTGATGTTTCCTCCACACTGCAGCCACAACTTGGCATTCTTCTCAGCCCGGGCTTGCTCTGCCATACGCTCACGTTCAGCAGGAGAAGGCGATCTCCTTCTGCCTCTCATTGAGCTATACCTCGTCCCAGACGTTACTCTATTTACATTCCCGGGCCTATTCTTAACAGCGCGCTTTGGTGGAGTATCGAAGAGCTTGCCAGACGCTTTGCGGACCTGGATGGACTCGTCAAATGTGACATCCATCATGAAGGGAGAGTCTTCAGCGAGCGGTTTGTCGTTGTAGTTTGGCGGTGTGATGTTGGGAATCCTCAAAGCTGCGTCGCGGCTGGCTTCTGGTTGTTCAAGTCCTGAGTCTACGGGGAAAAGTTGCGGTCGCTTTCGTTTTGCGGGACTCTTGGACGGGCTCTTACGAGGGCTAGGAGGGTATTCTGGCTCCATATCCTCATCTGAGTCGTCATTATCCTCGTCATCCTCATGTTCCATGATCAATTCTCCGAGAGGAACTGGGACTCCATGAGGCCGTCGCGGCGTCCTCACAGGCTTGGGCGTGGTGGGCTTCGCGGGCGAATTGACTGAATCGTTCTCTTGCTCTCCTTCGCCCATGCTCTCGTCTTCCTCGTCAATGCGTGCGGTCGTCCGTTGCGGGACGCCCACACCAAAAACATCGTCGCCATCGGCCTGCAGCACGAAGGGTGGGTTTGATAGAGGCTGATATTGACGTCGACGAGCACCACCTGTCGGCGACGCATCTGATCTCCGTGCAGCTCTCACTTGCGCAATTGTTCGTCTCCGCCGCGCCGGTACTTCAGTGCGCTGCGCCGCAGCACCCTCCGTCCTGTCGTCTGATTGTGGTTCCTGCCCTCTGCGTTGAGCCTCGCGAGCAGTGTCCGCCAACGTCGTTGGGATCACAGCATGTATTCCTGTCATAACTTCCGCCCTCTTCGCAAACGCTTCATAGCTCTGCTGGATCAACGCGCCAGCATCCGCATTGAGCGCGCTGTCCGGATTCGGCTGTATCAAGAGACATGATATCGTGACCAGCACGTCCCGCAGCGTGAGCTTGCTGTGCCAGTCACGCTTCAGCGTTTCCACGCAGACACCTCCACTCTGCGGGTCGACATTTGGATGGAATATGGGTGTTCGGAAGTGGGCTGTCGGCGGTTGTTGTGGGTATTGCGGTGGGATCGAGAGGTGTAGCTTCCAGACGCCTTTGACGAAAGGCGTGTGCGTCGGGCCGGCGAGCAAGACGTCGAGCTGGGTCAAATCGTCACCGGCGTTCGATGCGGCGGGAAAGAAGTAGTTCGGCGGCAGGTCTTGGTTGTGCAGAGCAGCGTGGTCCGCTGCCAGGCGTCGAAGGGCGCGTGCATTCTGTGTGAGGTCAGCGCCGTGACAATGGACTGGAACTCGATCTTCGGACCATGGTGAAAGACTTAGGCAAACTCGTATAAGCGCTGTCGTGTTATGTCTGTGCAATCGCATGCAATTGTAGTCCAATGCCAACAACAAGAAGTCAAGCCATGGTGGTTGTTCGGGTACAAAGGTCGAGTCGCAGGTGGAGTTGAAGTCGAAGTGGCAGGCGGCGCGAGCTTTTGAGGTTGCTCGACGCGTCTGTGCGGCATTGATGGAGTGAAGTGACGCGACTTGCCCCAGCCACTCAATAGAATATTATTGCATGTGATAACACAGTCAATGGGGCAGTCTTGAATGTAATTTCTTCATTTCGCATAACTCATACAACCATTAATTCTGTACAACTACGCAGCAAAACGCCCGTGTCTTCATTAGTCGACCTCCCCATTCCATGATGCATATCCCATGCCGTTGTATCGAAACCCATTCACTGTACCCAGTCTTTCGCCTATGATATCCACTGGCGATATGCCTTGACCCAGAGGCGCTTTCAAAATCCGACCTCCCGCAAAATGGTGTATTTCAACGCTCGTAGACTCCTCTTCAATCATCGTAGGTCCTCCAGCGCCTCGGAGAACTTGCTCAAGAATCGACCTTGACCTCTGGCGCCTGAGTGTTCTCCGGTTTTGGCGCCTTTGCGACGTCTCCATTCTGTTGTATTTTCGTTTGCGGTACATCCTTCGGCTCAGGCTTTGCGACCGTCCCGTTGTCCGGCTGAACGGCCTTGACTTGTACCGGCTCCTCCTCCTTCACTGTCTCTGGCTTTGCGGTGGCCTCTGGTCGTACGTTTTCAGGCTTCGGTGTCGCCTCACGCTTAGGGATCGCGCCCAATTCTGAACCCTGTCCACTCTGTCCTCGTTTGCGACCCGTAATTGTGTTCCATACCCCCGTCTTCTCTTGACTCGATTGCGGCCGGCCATTCGTCTCTGTATGGTCATCGCTGTCCAACATGCGCGCAAAGATGCCGCGCTTCTTCTGTGGCTGAGGCTTGGGGTCGTCAATGTTCACATCTTCAAACTTATCTTCCTCTTGTGTGTGAGGGACTTGAAGCGGGCGGTGGTAGGAGTTCGAGTTCCGCGGTGGCGATTGAAAGGTCCTGCTGTCGAGCGACGCCCGAGGACGCCCCTCCAATGGTTGAATTATAGGTGATCGAGCTGAAATGTCCTATAGAGGTGTTAATCGTTGCAGTCGCACAGTGTGACTTTTAGGAACCACTCACGAATGACCTCCGGTACGAGTCAAACGATTCGCGTGAGATGTTGAACTGTTCATTCTCGTCGAATGCGCATCGATGTAACGACGAAGACGTAGTCGATCGCGACGCTGTCGTCCCCCAGAAGTTCTTCTTCTCAGTAGGCGACGGGGGCAAGTACACGCCAGAGTCGTTGATCTCTGCGATGGCGGCCGTCAGCTGGCGGCCAAGGAATGTAGCACGGCGCATGTCCACTCACCACTCAATTTGTACTCGACGGGCTGCTTCTCGCCGTTGACATCGACCTTGTTGACACTGCTAGTGCTCGGCGCCTCGTTCGTGCCATTGACCGTGGGTGGCGGGCGCACGTTCTCGTCGTTCTTCTTGAATGGGTTGCGCATGATGGGCACAGGCGACCAGCCGGCGGGGCAATGTGGCGGGTGGATGCGCTGCTATCGCTGCCCGGGAAGACTGCTGTAGTATATGCGGCGACGTAGAAAACGGTGGTTGACGATGGTGCGCAAGAGGCAGAAGCTGGAGATGCAATGCAATGTGCTGAAAGACCCTGGAGAAAGAGAACCAAGGAAACGAGGCAATGGCGCGACCCAGTGACTTTGTACTGGGCAAGAGCGGATGGATCGCAGCGGATGTCGGCAAGCGGCCGCAAAGACGTGGACGATCCTGCTTCTTTTTGAGTTGCGACAAATCACTGCGGCGGGCTTATGGCTGGACGATGATTGGGAGAGGGTAGGACTAGATAGGTACTGCGATGCTAGGTACATCTGTGGCTCAGGCACGGCGAAGTCGCACCGCTGGCCACCTCAGCTGGATGCCGTGCTCCATCCCACAAGACCATCGCCAAGGAGACCGCAGATGCATGTCACGCGCTTCGTGAAACCACCGACAGTTGGAGACTCTCCATACTGGAAGGCTGTGCAATTTTCCATTCCACGTCAAAGACCGACGGACCGACCTGCATCTTTAGGGCCGTATCTCACGCCTGTGGTTCGCCAACATGTCTCGGCATCTCACACGACTTGCTCGGCGTGCAAAAGTACCTGTGAGATTGGTGGTTTTATTCCCATCCTCCAGGCGGATGCACCGCAGCGTCATACATCGCAGTGTGGCATGTACTTCTATGTATAACGTCTGTGGCTTCTCTCTAAGCAGGAGATTGACAGCTTACAGAGACGACCTTTCGGATTGTGTCGGAGACGCTACATGTATGCAACGGCCGAGGCTCGCTTGGTGAGGATACTGTGCTCCGGCGCCTGTAGCGCGCTTCCTTGCCGACATACGGTATAGAAAGAGATATGGACAGGTTAGGAGAACGCTGCGCGACGCTCTTGGCCGTGTGAACGATGACAGCGTCGTTCAAGCGCGAGCAAACGAGATGTCGATGACCTCATACACGTGGTTCTGTTGATGCTCTCACGTGCACGGTATGTGTTTGTCGGCCGTCTGAGTTCGTGCACTTCAAGCAGGCGGCCATGAAAAGACAAAGGCAGGAGAAAGTAGGTGAATGAATCGCAGCAAGCAAATGCGCACCTACAATATGCTCAACTTTCATTGGCCAGCGGCCCGTTTGCTGGCCTGTGCTTTCACTTACTCCCAACTTAGAAGTCACGTCTTAAGATGACTTCCTTCACTTCAACGCGCGGTGGGTCTCCGCCGGCCAAATTCGACATGGCCGTACCGACTGTACTGCCAACAGAGGCTACACCGCTCGACTTCGGGCACAAGAGGAAGCACGGCGAAGTAATAGATTTAACCGAGGACGACGACGTCGCCACTGCCAACCAACAGGCCACCGCCAAGCATCCAGATAACCTCCAAGAAACCGAGTCGCAACAGACATACACGACTGCGAGCGAGAGTCAACAGATCGAACAGGACGAGGACGAGATGTTTGAAGAAATGCTCGAAGAGCTAGAAGATGTCGAGCCCTTCATCGATGGCAAGTGCACATCTCCGCCAACCACTGAAAAGTACCTCATCAGCTAACTCATGATACCAGATGGCACCCATGGCCTCACCAAAGAGCGCAAATCCGCCCTCCGCGCGCTCCTCCGCGACGTCGGTCCAGAGAAGTTCATCGAAGACACGCTAGGAAACCAGAGCATGTCTATGCGTCAGCTCGGCTTGGTTTTTAACCTGAATCCCGCGTGGCTGGCAGGAGACGACGATACCTACTTCACTCTCCTGGGACTGGCCATCACCCGTGCCTACTACAAGCGACGCAAACTGGAACAGTACAACAGCATCGATGACGCTGCCCAACTCCTTCGCCGAAGTCGCAACATCATGGTCATCACTGGAGCGGGTATCTCAACATCCCTCGGCATCCCCGATTTCCGCTCCAAAGGCACCGGCTTCTACGACAAGGTCCGTGAGAAGGGTTTCGAGGATGCTGAAGAAGTCTTTGAGATCAACAACTTCGACTACGATCCCGGCAAATTCTTCTCCCTCGCCCGCGACATCCTGCCGAACCTCCAGCGCGTGTCGCCCACGCATGCCTTCATTCGTCTCTTACAAGACAAAGACCGCTTACAGACAAACTACACGCAGAATATTGACAACCTCGAGGCGCTCGCGGGGATCGATGAGAACCGTCTGATACAGTGCCACGGCAGCTTCGCCACTGCGACATGCCGGAAGTGCAAATTCAAAGTCAAGGGCACCGAGATCTTCGACGATATCCGGGCAGAGCGAATCGCGAGATGCAAGCGATGCGCACAGGAAATCGAACGAAAGAAGGACGCCCCTCCACCACTGAAGCGGAACAAGTCAGCCAGTCGAAATCGCTACTCCGACGACGACGAAGATGAAGACGACGATATTCCCGAGCCGGGCGTGATGAAGCCAGACATCACCTTCTTCGGCGAAGCACTCCCAACCACATTCTTCGACCGCTTCACGCAACGAGACGCCCAGCAGACGGACCTTGTCATCGTCATCGGAACCTCACTCAAAGTCGCCCCTGTGAGCGAAATGCCAAACTACCTCCCCCATCCGATCCCGCACATATACATCTCCAAGGAACCGATTGCACACGTCAATTTCGATATCCAGCTTCTGGGTAATTGTGATGATGTCGTGTTCGAATTGGCCCGCCGCGCGGGATGGGATCTCAAGCATGAGATGATACCGGTTGGACTGACAGTCGATGTATCGCCAGTAGCCGACACGAGCCACTATTGGCGCCTCACGCGTAGGGAGCGTGAGATTGCCGCGACAGACTCTGAAGCAAGCGACGACGATGATGACGATGACGATGACGACGAGGATGACGAGAGGACGGAGGTACCCCTCCGACAAGGCCCTCCGAATGTCGACATCCCCGGCATTCCCGTCCCCTTCGAGGAGGAAGTATAGGAGATCCCTCAACTTTTCAAATTCTTCTCATTGGATCGTAGTGTTCCAAGGCGTTCGGAGAAGAAGGATAGTAGGACGAAGAAGCAGAAGAATAGACGAATTGTTCGGCGCGGAGTTGCATGGAGGACCAACAGGCACTGAGGATTCGGCATTCAGCGACGGCGTCATATGTGTAGATGGGTTGGTGGGGTTTCATTCAATGGCGGACAGACATTGCTGAGGGACATTAGCCTGCTTGGGTGGATCGTTGATCGGAGCAGGTCGATTCGTTATTCGTCGTCTTGGAATCTCTTCTTCACGTGCCTTCCGTCTCTCCATTTCAATCCGGATGCTGTGCATCACTTCGAGGCCTCTCTCCAATCACGAGACGGTGCTCTCCTCATCTTGACTTCATTCGAAGGCCTTGACCACGCCGTCTTCGCCAAACGCTCACTCATTCTCCTCGGTGCAAAATCGACCGCGAGACGACATTCCGTCCTGCGTAGACTCCTTCCTGATTGTAAGGGTATCGTATCGCATCCAAGCCCCGCCTCAAAATCAACTCCTCACCCCCCTCAACCCCTCCAAAACCTCCTCTCCAACTCCCCCTTTCTCAACCACCCTCTGAATCATCCGTCCCAACACCGCCCTCCCCACCCCACCCCTCGGCGGCCTCCAAACCGTCGCCCCGGCATCCTTCTCCCTCAACCTCAACGTCTCCTCCGCCGAAAGCCCACCCCCAGCCGTCGTATTCGCCGCCAGCGGAACCCCCGCGGACGTCAGTCTCGACGGGGGATCGATCGTCCTCAACGCGACCATTTTCAACCCACCGTCTTTCCCGTCTTGCGCGGCGGATACAGCGACCACGGCGTCGGCGACGGCGATTTCGTCCGTGGAGGGGTCGAAGAGGATGTTTTGGCCGACCGTCATGACGAGGAGGGTGATGGGGGGTTTGGTTCTCGGTTCGTTCGTGGAGGGGTCCCTGGGGAAGAGGTATGTCGAGGCTTCCCAGTCGTCGTTGAAGAGGGGGTCTTCGTCTTTCTCGGAGATGAGGGCGGGGAGGCGTGTGGAGAGGAGGGCGAGGTGGGTTGTGAGGGAGAGGAGGGGGAGGGGGTAGGAGAGGGGTTGTGAGAGGAGGAGGATCTAGATTGAACAATATACCGTTAGCATACATATTTGAGAACAAGGCTTGTGGGGGAGGGAGAAGCACTGGGCAAAACATACATCCACAAAAACCCTCCAATGCCACCCTCTACTAATCCATAACCGTCCCTTCAGCTCCCCATCCGCGAGCAGCGCCTCCATGAGCATCGCCGCGAGAAACACAGGCAATGCATCATCATCCCTCATCCCAGGAATCTCAATGCTCACATCCAACCACCCATCTTCTCCCTTTCCCTCCTCGCGCCCATCCCCATCACCACCACCCTCCACATCCATATCCACATCCGCATCCTCCTTCCCCCTCAACAACCCCCCACCCCTCCTCACCCTCTTCTCCACCTCCGCCTTAACGCCCACAACCGCCTCCGTGCCATCCGCGAAACAAATCCTCGCGCTGCCGTTCGCCGACGGTAAAATTTCTTTTTCGGCGACGAGGGGGCGGAATTGCGTCGGGGAGCGGCCGTCCGGACGGATCGGTGGGTCTTGGGAGAGGGAGGTGTGGAGGTAGGAGAGCTCGGCGGGTGAGAGGGGGATGTTGGTGTAGGGCGCCATTGATGGCGGGTGCGTTGGTGAGATTGCTATGCGCTTGGTTGGTGTTGGTGTGTGCCAGTGATGAGGAGTTGCTGAAGTGGTGGGTGGAATGAGGTGTGGAAGGTTGTTCGTGTGAGGTCGCAGAATGTCGAAAACGAAGCTTCAGCTTCAGAACTGCCAAATTGAGAGTACGCGTTTTTTCACCCTGCACAATGACGTCCACGCGAATGGCGAGAACATCCAAGACTTTCACATGCGTTTCATTCAATCACATGTAGTAGTGCCAGTATGAAGAAGACGGAGTAATTTGTGAGAGTTTCAAAAAACATTGTATACAGTACAATATGCCTAGCTAGCCATACATGTGCCTCCAGATAATCCAAAGTAACAGTCGAGCGGTGGATTTGTATCACACTCACTCTCGGGGGTATCGACTGACCAATCTTTTATGCCTTGACTTCTGCCAGGGAAAACAGAGTCTGCTCACCAAGGAGCCTTTTCGAACAGAAAAACACGCGACTTTATACTCCTTTTCCCTTTCCTTCCCTCCGCCCTTTCAGTTCCTCTGTACACCAGTCCTCTGCATTCCGTCCGCGCCCTCCCGCAAGCCGACAGAGGACTTTGTGACCAAGGAAACGTTGCTCGTATAGAGCCTGGTAGATGTGATGCTAAGAGATGGTCCGCAAGAGCAAGCAAGCTGTACATGCTGCTGATGGTAGAGATCCTGTACAAGATAAAACGCCGTTGCCGCGCTTTTGCAAGCGAATGTTGTGACCTTTGCCCCGATGACTCGCAAACGCCAGTGAGATGATGGTAAGGATAGAGATCTGCCTTCTCGAGGCCTGCCAGTCGAGTATTAATTAACAACTTCCACCCAGGGCGCCGGATGGAATGGATGACAAAAGAAATGGTGTATTTGAACATGACAGCGACGCCAGACGCCGTGACATGGACTGCGTGGTTGGATGGTGGCCGTCAATCGTCTATTGGTATTGTGCCTGGGTCGCAAAGATGCTTGCTGCCGCAGCGGAGGCCCAGTCGTTCTCATCGTAAGGAGGCGTGGGCCACTGAGGGTTGACGACAGGCTTTTGCTGCGGCCTCATGGGTGGAATGTCGATGGCCTTCGATGGAGTGTACTCGTTCGAGCTGTAAGTCACGTTCATCTGGTCCTTCGAATGTGAAGGCGTGAGATATGGTGTAGGGTACACAGGCTCGGATGTGACGTGGCCGATCGGTGGCCGTGAGGGCTGGTAGGTTCCAGCGACATTCGACCTGCCCTTATCCAGACGTGTGGCAGCCGCGTGCACTGATGCAAGGGCTTCGTCGAGTAGCTCATCCTCCTCGCAAGGCGTCTCGTACCTGCTGCTGGGAGCGTGGCGCAATGACCTGCGCGCCCTGTTCGAGGTCGATCCGCCAGTCTGGGAGGACATGATTTCCTCCTTGCCGTACGGTAGAGAGTGGTGCCGTTTAAGCGATTGGTTGCTGGGCATCTTGGTCGGATGCTTTGGCTGCAGGTTGGCCGGGTTGGCTGCAGCGTCGAGACTGTATCGTACATTCTGCAGAGCACGATCAAGCTCCGCGAAGTTGGGATCAGTCGAAGGATCAGATGCGGCAGGCGCAATCGGTTGAGGCTCTTGAATGGATCCTCTGTTATTGGAAGACCACGGCGCACAACCGACACTGGCTTCCGGATCCTCCGCACCTGGGGACATCGGGCCTGGGGTCCTGCCAGAGAGTCGACGGGCACGCTTCCGCAGGTGCGAAAAGAAACTTTCCCTTTGGCTTCCAGTAGGTGACTTGAGACCATTGGCACCTGTAAGAGCACGCTCGGCCTCCTGTCGATGGATATCCGCGTAGTGATTGCCCTGTGAATTGACCGACAATTGACGGCCAATCTTCTTGCCCGGTCGCTCCTCTGGTTGCTCAGTCCGTCGTGCGCTTGCTTGTGCAACAGATTGATCAGGTAGAGGGGAGATGGGTCGAATCGAGGGCAGAATGGGGATGGGAGCTGCGTTCGAGGCAGCACCGTTCGTCCAAGTCGCTCGTTTGGTAGCAGCCGGCCTGCTCTTACTCACGTAGGCTGCTGGATCGGTAGTATTGGCGTGAACAGGAGATGGCCGAGGTGATTGAGTTTGGGTAAGGTGCATGTGCTCCGGGACAGCTGGAGCTGCGCCCGTGTCACGAGCTCCCAGTGACTTCCTAAACCAGAGGGAAGTTTTCGTGGACAGAGTTTGTGCATCGGCGGGCTCGTTGTTTCCAAGCGTTGATCCTTTTCGTCCCAGAGCGCGACCGCTACTCTTCGGTCGCAGTGGGTCGATTGCGTCGCGGAAGTATACGTGCTCGAGTGCTTGCCTGGATGTCGGTCGCACCTTGGGATCCCACATCAAACACCAAGTAACGAACTGAGCGAGACTCGCAGGCCATTGGGGCGCTGCGAGTACCGTCTCCAGTGAGTGTGGTGCCATCTTTGGGAAGGAGAATCCCAACTTCTGTGCCAGCTTTATGCCGTCCTTCCATTCACCACCGCCAACCTTCTGACCGTGCTTGTTCACCCACGAACCTGGGCTGCCCATGATCTCGCATACTCTCCAGACCTGATCAACTTCATTGCCGCCTGGGAAAAGTGGCTTCAGTGTCGCGATTTCGACAGCCATTGCGCCCACTGCCCAGATGTCCACCGGTGCTGAGTATTCACCCGCTCGCAGCAGGACCTCTGGAGCGCGATACCACCTCGTCGAAACGTACGTCGTGTATGGAACACGCGAATGTGTTTCTCTCGCCAGACCGAAATCTGCAATCTTTATCGAGTACGCTGGCGGTGTTGAGGGAGGTGTGACGAGCTGTGAGTAGCGTTTGAACGTGTTTCCAGCGTCTGGCGCCGACGTTGAAACGAGGATATTCTCGGGCTTGATGTCTCGGTGGAAGAAGTGGTGTTCGTGAATGTGCTCCAGACCGCCAAGAATCTGGAAGAGGATGCTCTTGACGCTGGTCCCATCGAGAGGCTTGTGGTCTCTGGCCTTCATTAATTGGTACAGATTGCCATCCATGTATTCCATGGCAATGTGGAGTTTCTTGCTCAGTGGATCAAGAAAGATATCGTAAGCTGGAACGAGGTGAGGGTGGTTGGGTAGAGACTTGAGGAAGATGACTTCTCGAAGCTCCATGCATTGTGCATAGCTCTCAAATGTTTTTTTCATCGTCTTGATGGCCACCTATGGAACCAGTCAGCGTCACGTAGGTCACTTTCATCCCGGTCAAACATACCATCGTGCCTCGTCGAACGATATGGGCGCCAGCGCTCCTCGTCCGGCCCAGCGAGACGCTGCCGAAGCTGCCATCACCAATGTCCTTGATGATCTCAAACTTGTCCTCCAGGCAAGCAGCGGACTGCGAGCTGGATGACCAGCCGCGGTGTGACATGTCATATGCGACGGTCATGGTGGATTTGGGGGCTTCGAATGTCGAAGCCTTTGCTCGCACAATGGACAGTTGCTACCGTGGCATAGAGCTGGCAGATATGATGCAAGTCTGGAGAGGATGTCAGTCCAGTCAAGGAGGGGGTGGGAGGCAGTGACGACGACACGTACTTGTTGATGGTAAGATATTGGTTCAGGGTGGGTAGTATCGGGCTGCGATTGGAAGAGACAACCGTCGAGGTCGAGATATGATTAAGGATTAGAACGTGCTGGTAGATGGCGTGTAAATGCAAAGGGATAAGGATGGGGTTCCGTGGTAGAAGGAGGCTCAGGGTCCTGATCTGGCGTCGAGTGGGATGTAAAAGAGCGTAGACGGCGACGAGGTTGCGGGTTTGATGTCGATGTGATGGACCAGATCAAAGAAGGGAGAGCTCCCCAATCCCACGGTTCGGCGGAAGGGCACCCGAAAGGATGGACTCCTCTAGCAGTCGATCAAAAGAACCAGTGCCGAGATAGCGTGGGCCGTGGCGTCGACTTGTCGGGTCGCGGTGGGTCCTCTAGAAGGTGATGAGACAGGTCTTTGCTCAGGCACAGGCACTCAAAAGGAGGTTCGCTACGAGCCAGAATCCGCGCGCGCAGTCCACCGCGGTCCGGGGCGCTGCGGTGCGGCGGCGGCGGGCGTGTCGAAGGCGACGATCGGGGACGAGGGGTGCAGGTGTGGTTGCGGTGATGTCGGTGGTGGTGGTGGACGTGACGGGTGCGCGCATGCGACTTCTGGAAGCCTGCGCGTGGACTTGTCTCTGGAGAGTCGAGTCGACAACGGAGGATGCCAGACAGGCAGGCCGTGTGCCTTGTGTTAAGTAGGCGGGAATTAAGTGAGACACGAGCCTCCAGGGTGGGCGTAATGAAGAATAATGAGGGCGGATAGTGCCGTTTCCAGAAGGGTGGCCGTCCAGAAGACGGGAGGCAGCGTCGCAGCGAGGAGATGGGCAGCAGGTGAGCCTTGTTGTTGCTCAGCACAACGGCCGCGGGCGGACGGCAGGCGGTTCTTGGTGGTGGTGATGATGAGACTGGGCCGAGTTGAGCGATGGCCTCGTCGCGCAGCCCCTGGACGGGCACACTAGCACGCGGTGACGTGGGAGTGGTCGACGAGTCTGCTGGCTGCCCAAAGCGCAATGGATGTAGCGACCGATTCGCCCGCCATCGAGCGACGGGGGGCGTGAGTGGCAGGTGCGAGTGCGGCGCCGGGGGGCAGCAGAGGGTCAGTTCCGGCAGGAAAACAGACAGGCACGACGAGGCGGCGGTAATAACAAAGATGATTGAAATTGACGGGCGAGATGAAGGCAGTAGCAGCGGCGTCGCGACAGCCTCGCCCTCCCACGCAGCAGCAGCAGGAGCAGCAGTGCAGCGCAGCGCAGCTCTGCGGCAGGAACGACCGCGCAGCCAACAAAACTGGGCACGGCAGGAGGTTGTCCAAGGGAGAGAACGTGCGCGCGTGCAGGAGAAACGCCGCGCTAAAGTGGCTGAAAGCTTCCCGCTGCACTGGACGGGCGCATTAGAGTTGGCTGCTAAAAACAGGCCGGGAATCGACTCGACACCGGCCACGTCTGACTTTGCGTCTGTTTCCGCGCGACGGCGACAGCAGCGACGCAGAAACCTCACTCGCGCGCGTCGGGGTCGCGTCGACGTCTGATTTGCACGGCGCTCCACCAACAACATCGACCTGCAAGCACACCACCTGCACTCACACATCCGCCGCCGGGGTTCAGCAAAACAGATGGCCCGAAGCAGCACGCTTGCGCGAGGCCAGGCCAGCGCAGCGACCGCTCCCTGTTAGCAGAGACAACAAACAGAAGGCCATTCGCCGAGCCTGATGCGGTGGCGATAATCCTCGTGATGCCACGTACATAGCCAGCGCTGTCTGCACATCTGTTTTCCATAGCAACAGCACCTCTCGAGCAGCACGCGTGCAGCAGCACCGCAAAAGTCTTCTGTCTTGGTCCTGCTGCCGGGCACTGCTAGCGTCCTGTCGTTCCCCTGACTATCCGGCCGGGATCCAACCCAGGCCCAACTGTTCCGATGCGCTAGACCTTTGACTTCACCACTCCCATTGGCCGCGATTGTCCTGTTCCTGTCCTCGCCTGCCAGCCAAAACCACTGGTACGGTTGTCGAACCGTCCTGCATGGCAGCCCGTCTTGTACGACAGGTTTTGCAGACGCGTTGGCGGAGAACACTCATGTCTGCACAGCTCAGGGCGGCACCGCAGTAGAAAAGACATGAGAGTTGCATTCGACGAAAACGGCGGCATGCGTGTGTCTCTCCATCGGACTGCAGGTCTTTCCCCCGGCTGACAGACAACATGCATCGGACAGCGAGCGCCTTGAAAACAACAACACGCCGACGAAGATAGCCTGCCTTGCTCGCATGGTCTCTGTCAGCAGCGGTGCATCGCAACACACTATCCTCAGCCCACCATCAGGAATCCGCCATATTTTGTTTGTGTCGCGTTTTGCAGCATCCTCCAGAAGCCTGGATCGTGGATGGCTGTTGGAGTTGTCTGTGGTTGTGACAGCCATCACCTTTGTCACACTCGCGCCTCAAGCCAGGACGCTCTATTCCAATCCAATGGTTCACAGCGGCCGGCCCGTGGCAAGAGTACCTTATTCGGTGGTGATGCTGCAAGAAGCAGGATCGCCAGGAGTGCCATTCTGTTCGAGTCGTGCTCCGCTTGCATGTGACGAGAAGGCGAGTAATTGTGATTGATGAAGTCATCCATCGCAGAGTCGTGGCAGTCCCTCGATCGCCCCGCCGGCCCAACACCAGCATTCCCCGTCTATACTCGCCGCATAACATCCATCAAGACGAGTTTATAGATGTCGCGCAGCAATGTTGGTCGATCGTGGCTGGTGAGAATGCACGCGGCCGACCTGGCTGCTGCCCTGCGACCGAGGATTCCTGTTCCTGAGGCATGCATCGGCAAGCTGCAGACCAAGTCAGGAACCCGTTCTACATCACAGCAGTAGGTACATCTACGGCGATTCATTCCAGGCGCTACCTTGCATGCTGTTGGCTGTGCAGTCGTGCAGCAGCCTTCAGTAACTATCCCGATGAGATGCTCTCGTCTCGAGAAACTCGCCATTTCTGGTGAGCATGCCAGTCAGGCGCCTCAACCCGCCGCAAAAGCTACCCTACCACATGGCAATGCAAAACCATCTTCACGATAGCGATTCGATCGACGACAAATAATGGCACACGACCATCACGCCACCCACGAACCACACCTGAATCGCCATCGACCGGGAAGATGCAAGGAAAGACTTTGCCCGGCATCCGGGACTGACACCACCTCAAACCAGGCCGACTGCTTCCCATCCCAGACCGAAGATGCCGAGTGAAATGATGTGCATCCGTGCCGATTCATCTCATCACGAATCAATCCCAACCATCACCTGTACACGACCAAGCATGTGTCTAAGAATACATCGCGTTGAAACAAGGTGACGACGTAACAACACGCCCTCCCTCGATCTCCATCTCAAAACACGCGACATCTCCGACCTAAGCCCGCTGACGAGACTGCCACCTACGAATCATCACGAGGGGAACGGGGTTTGCAAGAATTAACGAGCCCAAAGCACGAGCGAGGCCTTCGAGAGGGCAAAATCTCGGATGTCGCCCTGGCAAGAACTGGCGTTGCTCATCAATGCTGCCCATCGCCTGGGGGAATAGCGCGCGTGCTCGCTCGCTCGTGCACATCAATCTCACGTGATGATGGCAATCATTCACTAGCACATACGACTAGACGGTGCTTAACGAGGGAGGCAAAATAATGGAGCCCAAAGAGGCGATCATGTTCCGCGAGTTACCGGGTTGGAGATGAATCCATTTCATCGATCAGCTAGTAGCAAGCGCGGTCTACCATAGCGACAGGCGATGAACGACCTCATCAACAACGGATCGAAAGCTCGTCAAAGCACACGGCTGATCATATGAAGTCCTGAAGCCGTCTTCAAAGAGCCGACATGGACTGTGAATGCAGTCCCTGAAGTGGTTCGTGATATCACCTCCTTTTCACGCAGCCTCGTCTCCGAAACGACAGTGACGACACGTCCTTCATCAACTTCGAACAGGGACGTCAAAAGGAGACGAGGCACCGAGAGTACAGCCAGCTCGGTGGCAGATCCCTCCTTACTACAACATCATCACATGGCTCCTCAACAATTTGGCAAGTCATCCATCTTCTCTTTACTCTGCGGTTGCCTAAATCACACTCTATGATTCATCTACCACCACACTCTCTTCACTTTCATAACACTAAGGCGCAGACTCGGAGCTCACCCAGTCTTCACATCTTCAACTCATCACTTCATGGCTTCCGTTGAAAGATCCCGTCCGCACCAAAGGCCCCCTCGAAAACCGTTGTCGATTATAATGCCCCGAAAACCATACCATCGTGCCCTCTCAATCACCACCACCCCCTCCTCCATTCATGTCATTCACATATCCTCAACTTTCCCCTTCCAACCCATCCCTCCCTCCAAACCACGGCACAACCACCAAATCCATCCATTCCCCCGAAATCCCGTTTCAAAAACTCCCCACCAGGAAGACCCTCGCCACGTGCGGCCTGTCAAGTTCCATCCTGTCGACATCGAGATTGACAAGGAAGAAACAGTAAGGCACGTCATCGATCTCGAGGTCAAAGTAGCAGGTAGGCAAGGTTGACGGGGTGAGGTTCCTTTTGCTTTCGAGACGGTGTCAACCTCCTCTGGTATTGTAAAGTACCAGGGATCGAAGCCGTATTCTGTTCTGATGAATGACAAGGACGAGGCAACGCGAAGAGCGCGAGGCGTTCGACGCATATTTCCTCGTGATTTCATTCATTCATTTATATTCAAAAGCCTCCCGTCCCATCTCATTCACTCGCGCAGAGAGGTGCTAATCAGTCTCTTCTAATTCTCTAACCAGCTCACAATCACCACTCCGCCACGCCTCACCTACCACCCACCACCAGCCGCACTCGCCAGCGCCGCCACACGATCCGTCTCCCCACCGCCCGTCTCCTTCCCAACATCACTCTCCACAACCCTATACGTAGTCGTGAGCAACCTCTCCAGCTCAATCCCCGTGACACTCTCCCAATGCTCCAGCAACTGCTTCACCCTCCTCCTATCAACCCCATCCACGATCCCCTCCGGATCATCCGCTCGCGAAATCACCGAGTCTCGCGCAGGCGACTGCTCGTCCATCTCGATATCCCCATCAGTGTCCTCGCGCAGTTCCTCCGAGTCGGCGCTCCAGTACGCCTCGTCGACTTTCGCGAGCCATTCCCTTTGCGCGGGGATGATTTCTTGGTCTTCGCTGCCGTTCTCGATGCCTGTCCCACCGACTTGTCGCAAGGTTGTCACGTCGCCGACTTTGATCTGGCCCCCGCCGTTCGTGCAGCCGCCGGGACATGCCATGACTTCGACGTATGCGTAGTCGCTATCACTGCCACCGGCGGACGCTGCGCCATTCGGTCGTCGAGTAACGCCGGGCTTTCGTGATGCTCCGGGCATGCGGCTTGCTTTGGCGGGTTTTAGTCTTCGGACGAGGTTCTGGATGTTGCGGAAGCCGTAGTATCGTGCGGCTTTGAAGACCGCCTTTCCTTCGGCGTCTACGACGCTGTATTCGGAGACGTCGTTGTTTCGTCCTCGTTGAGCTTTGATCTGTGAGCCGACATGCTGTGCTTGTTTTGTCTTGAGAATGTGCCAGAGATACCCGCCGCTGGTGCCTACGCTCTCGAGTTCTTCCCGCTTGCGTTTCTGTCCACGTTGTCGTCCGAAGAGGTAGTCGTCGATTGCCGGCTCTGGGAAAGGCGGCGCGTATTCCTTCGATACAGGTTGCTTGGGAAGCCTGGGAAAACTGATGTCCCTACTCTCCGCAAGCATCAGCAGCTCTCGAGCCGTGATCACACAATCCACATCCCTCACAGCATCCCCCTCCTGTCCATGCCATGAATGCGAAGTAAGTTCCGCCCTCGAAGCCTCCAACTTCTTATCGAAACACGGCATCACCGCGAGATGCCAAACATTCTGCGGCGGAATCCCATACTTCTTCGCAAGCACCGACTTCAACAACACTCCAGTCAAAGCCTGCGGCGACTTAAGCTTGCTGAGATGCGCCAAAATATGCGCATGCGTCTTCTCAGCATAGCATATCCACCCAGGACACGCGGACGTAATGATCGGCTTCTTCTGAGGCTCAACCTTGCCCTCCACAGGCGCGAGATTGGACTCCTCAACCTCATCAGCAGCCGCAACCAGGCTCGCCTCGCGCATAGCATTCGTATCCACCACCCACGTAAACCCACTCCCATGCTTCCCACCACTCCTCAATCCCAACGGTCCACTCAACAACTGCCCGATCATATACCCCGCCTCCCGCTCAGAGACATTATACGTCGCCGCGATGCTCGCCCTCGACTGCGGCGACACACTCGCCACAAAGAACTTCCTCTCATCGCACGATGTCTTCCCACAACATCCCGCTGCTTCCCCGTCCCCCAATTTCAACTCTTGAAACTTATCCAACGTATCCAAAACCTCCCCATGGCTCTGCAGACTGACCAACACCGCCTCCGCGCTCGTCACGCACCCGGAGCACGCGAGGCAATCCGTCAAAGAGATCTGCGCCGGCGGCGCGATGGTGTTGGAATTGACCTTCTCCTCCGTCGTGACTTCGTAAGGGTTCACGTCGTCGGAGGGCGGTTGTTGCTTGGGGAGCGTCTCGACGGGCTTGATACAGGCGACGCCCGGGTTTATGAAGTCATTGAGGTCGTCGGCGGAGAGGATGGCGGACATGGTTACGCAATCTCGAGAATGGCTGGCCTCGGCTGGGACACATGTGAAGAATTACACTCTAGAGAGAGTGGAAGAGTGGCGAGGAGAGAGAGAGGGTGTTTGTGTAGTGGTTAGTCAGGCATCCGTGGGACCAGTGAATGGCGTAGCATTTCTAATGCCGCTGAAAAGCACATGCGATGCGTCGGCTGCGATCTCGGCCCGCCGCTTCTGCTCCAACTCCATCTTCTCGAGTCACGTTCTTCTCGAACCTCACTTACTTTGCGCCAACTCAAACAACACCCACTCCACACCCTCGACAATCCCATCACCACCTCCAAACACTCGCCGAAATCATCCACCATGTCTCGCGAAGCCTACACCCCTCCCTCGCTGTCCAACAACGCCGCGGGCTCCTCGCAACCGAACGCCTTCGCAATCGGCGGCACGGGCAACACCTTCGAGGACACTTCCAAGCCCGTTCAGTACCTCTGCGGCGACTGCGATACCAAAGTGACGCTGAAGAAGGGCGATCCGATCCGTTGCAAGGAGTGTGGATACCGTGTGCTGTACAAGGAGCGCACCAACAGGTAGGACTCTGGCACATGTGAGGGTAGGTCGGAGGATGTGGCTAATACGCATGTGCAGGATGATTCAGTTCGAGGCGCGATGAGCGAGGTTGGATGGTGTGAAGGTTGAACATGGCGTACAAAAGACATAGCGAAATCACATGGACATAAGGTCAGGAAACAGGGTCGTCCAAAAGGCTTCAGCATAGCGTGGCGTTGGGGATGGAATGAAATCGACGACGAAAAGACATGATTTTGAAGCCCTTTGATGGTTTTGAGACAAGCTCAAACACGCCGCATCAGATCACGGCCATAATGCTATGCTGTAATGTCCCTGCATCAGTAGAGGCTCTGGCTCCCTGAACGCCCGATATGCGCGGAAGCATTGCCAAAGCCTCCCATAGAGCGCACTAGGCGCTTCGTAACAATTGCAACTTGCTCTCTTCCAAAATGCATCCTCATCATCGCTTATCGTTACACGTGCCTCCGTAAAGTTTCCGAACTCGCCTCTGATGCTGCGCCTGCCCGCCGCGCCCTTCCACTGCCGTTGTCGACCGATTAAAGAAGCAAGATGCGTGCTATTTAGCTGCCACGGAACGCGTCGAACCGCTTGTACGTGTAACCGATGAACGGCAGGCTCAGCGTCGAGTCGTCCTGTCCAACGGCGGCTTCCGTCTGAGCGCGGAGCTGGGCCGAGTTGTCGACCTGCGGAATCTCGTCGATCGGGAAGTACTGAGTATCGATGTTGCTCTGCAGCTTCGGCTCGAATGGTGCACGGATCTTGCGAAGGCCGTCCCAGTTGACGCCATGGAAGAATGGGTGGGCTTTCAACTCAGCTGCGCCATGCACACGACCCAGACGGTTTTGGGAGTCGCAGATGAGACTATTTAAATGTCAGCAATCACATGAGAGTGTATGTATGGGCGTCATCGTACCTTCTAATGAAATGCTCAGCCTCTGGACCCAGTTGCTGGTCTGGTGGGAAGTTGAGATGGCGTGGCCAGTCAACGATTTTGCGGTAGGTATCGTGTGGCTCCTCAGCACAGAACGGTGGCCAGCCAACCAGACACTCAAACATGATAGTACCGACGCTCCACCAGTCACACCCGAAATCGTATCCCTTGCCACTGAAGATCTCCGGGGCGATGTAGTCTGGGGTACCAACTGTCGAGTACGCCAGTTGACGTCTCGACTTGCGCCAAGTGTTGATCTGGTTGCGGTTGGAGACAGTGAGCTGGATCTGGTCGATGGAGACACTGTTGCGGTTCTGAGCCACGGACTTCTGCTTGCTCGACGACATGAGCTGTTGGTAATAGGATGCGGAATGCTCTTTAGAGAAACCAGTGGAGAGACCGAAGTCAGTCAGCTTGATGTGACCTCCACGGTCGAGAAGGATGTTGTCAGGCTTGATGTCACTGCATGTATGGTAAGCCACTATATTACCGCCTCGAATTGCTGGCTGCTTACCGATGAATGAACCCAAGCTTGTGGACGGCTTCAATGGCTAGTGTAATCTCTGCCATGTAGAACCTCGTGATGTCCTCCGAGAAGATCTCGTACTTGATGAGCATGGTCATGAGGTCACCACCTGGCAAGAACTCCATAAGCATGTACAAGAAGGTCGAGTCTTGGAAGGATGTGTGCAGCTTCACGAGCCACGGGCTGTCTGCGTTGGCCAGGATATCACGCTCAGCGCGGACGTGAGCGAGTTGGTCTTTCTTGTGCTGTGCGATGGTCAGTAGTGTTGTGGAAGTCAAACAGAATATTCGAACGCACCATCTCCTGTTTGATCAGGGACTTTAGAGCATAGATCTTTCCATCATGCTTCCTCTGCACCAGCCGCACCTCTCCGAAGGCGCCCTTGCCAATGATCTTGAGAGTCTGGTAGTTCTGTGGCTTCTCGTGTGTGCGTAAAAATCGCAAGAAGTTGGCTTCGGACTTGCGCATACTATTCTTCTTCTGCTCCTTGCGGTTGTCAGAGATGTCGGTCGCAGCGATGATGACGTCCAGCTCCTTGGCTCTGAATTCGAAGTCAACCACTGAACAGATTTGAAGCTATATTACAGACTTACCGCTCATTGCGGGCACGAGCACGCTCGACGTTCTCCTTGAAAAACTCCTGCGTCAGCATCTTCTGCACTTTCACACGCTCAGTGATGGCGGTGGAGTATTTCTCGGAGTTCTTCGCTGGTGGCTCATCGTCGCAGATGCTGGCAGCCTGCGGGACCGGGGGCATCGGTGCGCTGAGGAAGTTGTTGTGGTGACTATAGCCAGTCGCACCTGCAGTGCGGGGACGCTGGTTTGCGGGCGATGGCTGACGGTTGTTGTACGGGCTCGCAGAGCGTGGAGAGTTGCCTCCCAGGTTCTGGTGCTGGAACTGATGGGCGAGGCCGTTGGTCACGTCGTTGAACCCGCCATTGGGCGAGCGGTATCCTGCGCCTAGCGACACGCCGTTGCTGAACTGCGGTGGGTATGCATTGGGATTGTTGTTGTTGTAGAAGTAGCCTTGCTGGCTGATGCCGCTGGTGGGCTGGTGGGCTCCCCAGACCTCTTGCTGCCCCGCTGAGTTTGGGAACGGCTGCGGAAAAGTGGAGGGCGTCGTTGGGAAGGCACGACCCTGCTCGGCGGGGAAGTTTGGCGGGTTGGTGAAGCCGAAGTTGAGGTGCAGACGGTTCGGGTTGCGGCCATCGGAGGACTGCTGCTGGCCCTGCTGTTGCTGCTGCTGGTAGGCCATGGCGGCGGTGGTGTCCCGCGTGCGACTGCAAATGAGTGAGCGAGGGCGAGACGACGGCGGCGATGAATTGTCGCCTTACAAGTCTGTCACAGATGGTGCAAGTGAGGCGGATGCCGGCCGCGTTTCGTAGTCAGGGAGTAGTGTTTGGGCGTAAGGGGGTTCGAGGTGCTCGAGGCGGTGGAGTTACGGCGATTGGCCCGCGGCCGTCTGGAGCGAGATGGGTGCGGCAATGGGTTCGACCAAGCCGGTGTGG
The DNA here is from genome assembly GCF_010093935.1 of Zasmidium cellare ATCC 36951. Lineage (NCBI taxonomy): Eukaryota > Fungi > Ascomycota > Dothideomycetes > Mycosphaerellales > Mycosphaerellaceae > Zasmidium > Zasmidium cellare. The sequence goes on along the minus strand of NW_022986947.1, from coordinate 529,938 downwards.
CCTGCGGAGGAGGGCTGAGGAGGTGGGACAAGGAAGGGATGCTGCTGTCGTGCTCTTGCGTTGAAGAATCGATCGCAGCAACCAAAGAAGAAGCAGCTTGGCGAGAGCGACTGCCGTCGACGTGAAACAAAGTGCTCTCCACAGAACTTAGACCCTGTGGCGGGAATAGCCGCAGCTTGTATCCCTGTCCTTGTTATCGGCACGTGAAACCCATATCAATCCTGCGCGTGAGACTGCAACACCGTTTCTGTGCTACGGATCTGAAGGAACGTGGCGTCGTATCGCAGGCAGGAAAAGAGACAAAGATTGTTGACATTGAAAAACTGGTTGATATCAGTCCGAACAACTGCAAAATACACTGGGCAAATATGGAAAGCAGTTGTGCTATGCAGAGTCAAAAGAGCACGAGATACCATCAAGCCCAGCTTCCGTGGACACAGACTGGCTCACCTACATGAACACCTGTTAAGAGAACGTTCAAAGCGATTTATTTAATGGACATTACACACTCGTCCTGACGCCTCACCTCCCAGCTTCTCGCCCCCTCCCCAACAACCTCTCCCTCCTCTCCTCATTCTTCCTCGTCCCACTGATCCTCCCAGCCCGATACTTTTCCCCATAAAGCACCCTCGTCTCCTCCTCCGGCCTCACCCAAAGAACATCATAATCCGAAACCCTCGTCATCTCCGCATCCCTCTCCGTATGCCACCCATCAACAACCTCAACCCTCAGCCCTCTCGCCGTGTACTTCTCCACATCGACAGGACCTCCCTTCCGCGGGTTAGTGGGCCGTGCGATGTAGACTGTGATGCGTGAGGGGGCGACGTCGTGGGAGAGGAGGTGTTCGAGGGCGAGGGTGTCGGTTCCTTTGGCTGTGGAGAGGATGAAGTTGTGGTTTGCGGCGACGGAGGTTTCGAGGGGCGAGGAGTAGTGTTGGTGGAATTGGTCCGGTGTGATGTCGATGTGGCCGGATATGAAGGCGATCTTTGGTGCGGGTTCAGTGGACTGTGATGGGATTTCAGCTTCTTTAATGGCCACCATCGTGCTGTGTCCGGAGATCGAGCGAGTACTTGCACATGAGCATCTTTCAGGAAGTCCACATTGCGTTACATATGAGAAGAACTCATGACTCCTTGCAAAGATGTGAGGCGGTGTCCACAGGAAGCTGATGGCAGTGGCTGTGCATCGAGACGCCGCAACATCGATATTTTATGGGCGGCCTCGGTGGGCTGAACACGAAGGAAACCCTAGGTCAAGTCTTCCAGTTCTCACATGCACGTATGAAGCAACGCTGACTCACCTTCTCCGTGGAGCAATGGTCGATTCAATGGTTTGATGTTTCTCTTAGGGTTCGGGGCAAGCATCACAACGATCGGCCATTCGGGAGTCGAGCAGTACGGCTCGAAAATGCTGGTTGTCGTTTGATATGACTGCCACAAGATCCAGAATCATGCTCCTAGCCAGTCGTCCATCCACGTATTGTAGCGTCGCGCCCAACTCCAGATACGCCTCACCCTCATGAATCCTCGCTGAACGATAATCAATTGCTGGACGACTGCGAGGGCCCATCAACCCCAATATCGCCACTCTGTAGCTTCCCAAGATTCTTGAGCAGGAAGCTGCGTTTGAAGTAGTCGTTCGGGTGAAGGATGGTATCGAGTTCACTTGCTGGCCAGAGTGACTCCTCCTTGACCTGGGAGACGTTAGCTGAAGTCGACAGGTCCTTGACACTGGTCAGAGCGCATACCTTCTTGATCTCATTCTTGTGAGCAGACTCGAAGACTCTATTGCATGCAATGTGGTATCTTTGCTTGCCAACGTCCTCACGCACGCCCTTCAAGAGCTCCTTGTCGGTGACTCCTACATTCTGCAGTAGCGTGATGAGATTCTCTGGGCTGTACGTCCGGTAAGGACATCCATGTTGCTGGCCACCTGAGGGAAGAGGTTCAGTGAGCAGCTTCTGGCAGCTGTAGGGAGTATAGCCACGGCCTCGTCGGTTTGCGTCACCACCAACATCACCGTATGAGTGGCGAATGTTGTAAAGATGCTCAGATTTGAATTTATCTGTAAAGTATATCAGCTTGGACTGTCAGAGCACCCAGAACGATGCAACTCACCGTCTGTCATCAGCTTGAAGCTCCTTCGCCAGAAGGCAATGCACTCCTGCATATTCAAGCCTATGCCCTTCAGGAAAAGTGTGTACTGTAGACGTCCGAAATGCTTCAAGTGGCTGTTCTTCCTCAATTCGCGATGCAGATTCTGCATGCACAGCGGGAAGTGCTGGCTATAGCCATCGATGGACGCGGCGTTTATGTTTGCAATGTCGCTCAGGCTCGAGCTCTCTGCATAGCCTGCATCAGGAGCCACGAACGATTGTGACAGATGGTGTAGTACTGGTGCCAGTCGGTTGTCCTCATCCATCCGGGGTAAGAAACGCGCTGCGAGCTCCAGCCCGGAATCCAATTGCCGCGAGAACTCGTTGACGACCATGCCCATCTGCTCTCGAACATGGACGTATGCCTTGCCTTTCTTCAGTAGCACCTGCCGCCTCTCCACGAGATCTGGCACATTCTCCCATTCACACTTGAACCAGCTCTCTTCGTCGGTCTTTATACAACTTGTCGCGGCCTTCAGATCATCCAGCCACATCGACTTTTCCTCATCACTGACCATCTCCCATGACATGGGCAGCGAGTCTATGAAAGACTTCCGCTCTCGCAAATCATCCTGCTGTATCCGCAGCTTGAACAGCTGTGTCTCTAGTCTCGCAAACCGCTGTCGAAGATCTTTCGTACTCGAGAAGGCTAATCGTAAGATCCAGTGGCTGTAGTGATCGCGTTTCCGTTCGAGTGAGATCTCACTACTCCTCGAGCTGTTGGTCGAGAGCGGCAGGTGTTTCGCGAGGATCGGTCGCATGTACTCTTCCGTTTCGGCGGGAGTCTTGTTACGGAACTGGCAAGCCTCCAGCTCGGCTAGAATCTTGAGGCGCGCAATCCCCCATTCTTCGAATTGTTCCAAGGTCACGTCTCCGGTAGGTGGGATGATGTAGAAGTTCATGCGATGAGGATAGTCCTGCTCTGCGAACTCCGCTTTCTGGAATTGCTGCCGCTTGATTGCGGCACGTTTCCGCGCATCTATGCGCGGTGCGGACGGTATGGCCAACATGTTGTGTGCTTGTGTCGCTGATGTTTGGAGGGAGTGAAGTGCTTTGGCTTTCGAAGCTTCAGATGTCAGTGAGAGGAAGACGCGACGCGAATTAAGCGAGATTTAGCGCGTTTATCTAAGGAGGCCCGAGCGTTTCTTGCATTCAAGTTCACATTCACGACATCTTTTGACCCTCCGACAGAGATCTAATGTGGCCTTTCGCGTTGAAGATGTATGCTCTAATGCTGACGCTATTCAAGCGTCGCATGCTGAATTGTAATCTGGGTATCACGTCTATCTTTCCATTCCCTAAACTCCATGCTGACGACTGTCCATCAGCCGTCGTTCTTATCCCACCGATGTGCCTCATCGCCGTCCACCCACGACTTCTCGGAATAGCCAACTTGCTCCTTGACCGACCGCATGAGCTCGTTGTTGCCCATGTTCTTGCCCTTGTCATCACTAAGCTTGATGGCATCATGTCCGTTTGCCTTGCTGAGCTTGATCACAATGTTCAGAGGGACACTCTTCTCGTTCTTGCTCAAATGCCAGAAGTCGTTGGTCAAGAACGTGCCAATGCCGAAAGACGGGGTGAAGTGTGCCTTTTCGCTGGCCTCCTTGTACTTGATGCATCGATCGATGTTCAAGCTGTCGGAGAAGACGATGGTCTTTGGCTCCTTGATGGCTTGGGCGTTGTAGAAAGTCCGCATCAATTGTACAAACTCGAGAGGGTCGCCAGAGTCCTGCCGGACACCGGTGAACACTTGAGCATACGTCGGCTCGGTCCAGTCGAGTGCACCGTTGAGATCTCCGCTCTTGGAAGCGGGTCTAGCAAAGGCTCTGAGGAATGCAGGTGTTCCGAATGTGTCCGTTAGTGCAATACCCAGCACTCCCCGTCCGAACGTGGCGATCCAGTACTGCATTGCTTTCTCGTTGGCGTTGCCATAGTCTTGTGTGATGGCAGCAATGCCCATGAACCACTCGTGTGCAACGGTACCGATTGGCGTGATGCCGAACCGCATTGCTATGTGAACATTCGATGTGCCCGTCACTTTTCCTTCCCAGCCTTTCCCGTTCGTCTCAGCTTCTTTCTGAGCTTCGATGAGCCCTTGTATCACCATCTCATGCGTCTTGTAGTCACGTCTTCTCCTGCTTCCAAACTCGCTGAACACACAGCCAGCTTCCAGCAGTCTCTCTCCCTTGTGCTTCGCCTTGGCGACCTGACCATCGTGATTCCAGTCCTTATCCACGAACTTGAAGTATGCTTCTGAAGTGAGTGCAAGTAGAGGGATCTCATAGAGGATAGTCTCCTTCCAGTTACCGTGGATTGAGAGGTCAATGTCGCCAGGAGTTGAATCTGGGACCTCACCGGCCACCGAAGGTGTGAAGTTGAGCTTGACTTGCTCTTGCGGTCGAAGACGAAAGCCTCTGAGATACTCCAGGTAAGAGTGGTTCAGGTACGGGCAAGTTCTCTTCAGCCAATCGATTTCTTCGTCCGTAACGGTGATATTCTGAAGCTTGGTGATCTGGTTCTGCAACCATGTGGAGGCTTCTTTCGTAAGCTTCATGTGAGGTGTGCGATTAGTGAACTGGTAGCTGACTTGGACATCCGGGAAGAACTTGAGGATTGCGCATTGCATCGTCAGCTTGTAGAGATCGGTGTCGAGGAGAGAGAAGATCCCCTCTGGATGGTCGGCTCTATCGGTGGGAGCCATGGCGGCGATGATGCTGCTGAGCCTTGTTGGTTGTCAAGCAGCAAGACTCTTGCCAGACTGATAGGGCTGGGATTGAGATCACAAGACGGTATGATTTCAATCTGCGGACCCGTTCGGCGACACTTGTCTCTGTCACTGAGCCGGTACTTCAATCCTGCTCATCTTGGTCGTTCGCGTTGTTCATGATTTAAAGTTGAGTGTGTTTGCGTTTGTCAACGATCGTAGACGCGGCTCGTGGTGGGGCAGCTGATCAAGCTTTCGGGAGCGTCCGTCGTGGTGATCCACTTCGACGTCAGTGCTCCTTCCCTGAGAGCTCTCATCAAGCGGACTTCCTAACTGAGGCAACCGCCCAAAAAACACCACTGACCTTCTGGCGTCGTTCTTGACATTGAACGACACTTGCCCCGACAGCATTCGCATGGGCACGCGATAAGCTGGACATCTACACTGGACCGCGCACCACCTTGACCAACACTCCTTCCGACTGCACCCGTCTTGCAACATCTCCTATTTCGTTCAGATCAGTTCAGTAATCCGTCGTCAAGATGTTGCGCTGGTGAGTACTCGGTGAGATGGAGCAAGTGAAGGCATCTAATGACGGACTGCAGGTACCAATCCAAGCTGGCATCGCGCCCTCTCCTCACTCAATCGATCACCACCGCCGTCCTATTCGCGACTGGCGACACCATGGCCCAGCAAGCCGTTGAAAAGAAGGGGATTCAGAATCAGGAGTGGGCACGGACAGGCCGAATGGCGCTCTATGGAGGATGCATCTTTGGTCCAGCAGCAACAACGTGGTTCGGATTCCTGCAGCGAAAGGTTGTCATCCCAGGCAGACCCAACCTGGAGATCGTCGCAAGAGTCGTCACAGATCAGACGGTGTTCGCTAGTACCAACCTGTTCTGCTTCTTGAGCAGCATGGCCATTATGGAGGGCACTGATCCATCGAAGAAGCTGAAGGACTCATACTTCACGGCACTGCAGAAGAACTGGATGGTGTGGCCGGCCGTGCAATTCACCAACTTCAAGTTCGTGCCATTGGAGCACCGGGTGTTGTTGGTGAACGTCGTTTCGCTGGGTGAGTTGCTCGCTCGACATATCTGATACCCTGCTAACAATGTGTCAGGCTGGAACTGCTACCTCAGCTTCTTGAACAGTCAACCTAGTGGTAACCTGGGAGAGTCGACCTTCCCGCCCGATGCTTAGATGGGTGCTTCCAACCCCTACACCACAGTCCTGGGATCCCCCTACCACGATTCACCTTTTGTAATCATGATGTACACTATTCTGCATCACGGCGCTGGGAGCCTTCCTGCATCGACATTGGTTTGGAGAATAGCGGCTTGAACTCGGACAGCCATCGAGACAGGAACCATAGACACTTCGACATCAGGAGCTTGAAGACTCCTCCTTTGCTTTTGCCTTCTCTACCTCTTCCACCGTCTTCGTCTTCAACTGCAAGGCATGAATGCCACCTTCCGCCGCTAGCTCATCCTTCAACAAGGTATATACCATCCGATGCCTCGCCGGCTGCATCTTTGACTTGAAAGAATCCGAGATGATGTTCACTCTGGATCACATTAAATAAATGCACTGCTTTGAGTGAAATAAGCATCGTACCTGAAATGGGTCTCTTTCGAAGTGCTCCCTTGCATTGCCTGATGATGTGCGTGTTTGTGCGAGTCATTGAAGATCTCGAGTGAAGTCGGTGCGAAAGCTTCAGTGATCTATATATGTACTCTGAATTAGATCTGCTGTTTCGAAACGAGACGAATGGTCGACTAGCCTTTTGACGGATGGTATCCTCCATCGGCGTCTGTGACGCAGCCATACCGATGAAACGTCTCTGCAGCGTCTGGCCTGCTGCTCGGCGGAACATAAGGAAATCTTTGCTTTGTTTTTGTCAAGGATGAGTCCAGATGGAAACGCGCAGTGTCTGTGACTGACGGTGCGACTGCGGCTCGGACTGGTAACGATGCCGCCCGAACGTGCGACGGTTATACCCGCCGCTAACGGCGTGTCATTATATGTACATGTAGTTAGTATACTATAAGAAAGTAAATGTAGACTTAATAGAGCTTGAAGTATAGTACTTAAAGAGGTATGGTAGAGTATATATGTCATAGATTTACTAACAAAATACACGGTGAAGCTAGAACGCGTTGTTGTACAGGTAGTTCCGCGCGGGCGTGACATATCACATATTATAGTAGCTCGTTCTAGACTACCGCTGTAGTCGTCTTTAACCCGCTTCTGTGTGTGCGTCTAGAAGAAGACGTTGGTGTAAAATCCATCCACAAATGGCGTGAGAAGAGGTGTATAGACGGACTTCGGGCAAGTCTATTGTCCATGCTTTGGGCACTCTATGTAGTCAAGTACACGTGTAAGGTCGCTGGGACAACGACGTTGCCATGTCTGGGCAGTCTACTTGGTTTTGAAGCAATTCTCCCTCTCTTTTCAAGCTCGCGGACTGGTGAAATAGTCAGTCGAGATGTTATATGTGTAAAAATATGGAGCTACACTTACGCCCAACACGGTTGTGGTCCATGTCGAAAAGGACATCGAACCGCTGAAATAGCCACAACCCCATAACAGCGCTTGTGGTATCCCACTCTTGCCTATGAATTGCTACAACACATACTCGTTCGTTCCCCGAAGTCAGCACACGAGTATAGTCTTTCCAGTCAAGAACCAGACTTTTATTCTGCCCGCCAAACATGAGGGTAAGCTCTGGCAAAGTCTGCCGAACTTGGCATGGAATAACGCCGCCTTCAAAGTCTTCATTGACAACTGCGCCCAGGTAGTCGTAGATCGCCCGTGCAATTTCATCAGGAAGTGTCATAACGAAATCGGGCGACAATGTCAGGGCTGCAATCAGATCAACCCGGGCTTCGAAAGGTTGTGGATAACCCCGGAGGACGACGTGACCCAAATCGACTGCCCAAGTCCCTTCTATAAGCGACAGCTTTTGGCGTTTGCTCAAAGGTATCCAGAAGTTCAGAGGCCTATATCTTGCTCCAAAAACAAGCGTTCCGACAGCGTCTGGTGTTTTTGGAAGGCTCAAGAACATGGTTTTGTCCTCCAGCAGACCGGGCGAAACCAGTTCGTGCATGAAGTTCTGATGGGACTGTAAGCCGCGGTGCCACCCGTCAGAGTATGAAGACGACGTGGCGTTTGGGGGCGCAAGGCCTAATGCACTGCAGATACCCAGATCAGCGCAAAAACGCAAATCGCTGAGGACCTGACGATGCCTCACCCATCGCTCATATCAGCCAAGATCAACAACATCATGTTCTCTCCGTAGAAGGTATCTGCTGCTCCAAACGTTGCGTTCCTGAGTGAGGACTCGCCTAGGTGAAGGTCATCCTTCAGCATTGCGCCCTGTGCAGTGTGACCGTCAAGAAAAAGGCTGAACCGATGGTCCATGCTCTCACAAGACACGGAAGCGGTGCGGTCGAAAGCAACATGACGGCCGCATTGCTGGCAGTCAACGGAGCGAACGGCGAGACCACCGAAGGTCAAGTCGACAAATAGCATGAAAGGCTGTGGAGGGGTGCCGATTGCGATGTTTGTGAAGATGAACGGCAACCCGAAAAAATCGCGTCTCTGGAGCTCGAGGATCGTTGCGGCATGGCCAGTGTCACCAGTGTCACCAGTATGACCAGTTTGACCAGTGCAAATTGGGTAAGAATCAGTCTCGGCAAGCACAAGCGGAGACTGATCTGGTACAGACTCGTCGGAAAGCCGTCCATGAAGTCGTGTGAAGGAAGACGGTAGAAGTAGCGAGAGAGCAGCATGATGCAAAACCTGCATCCAGAGAAGAATGGTCTCTACACCCGGCCAAAGCACCAGACCGGTATATCTCAAGGTCCGAACAATAAAGTCCAAGGCGCTGACGAGCAGGAGCAGGCTCTAAGAGGTATTGGTCGATCAGGACTCCCCCGGCAAGCCAGCGCAGCGCTCCCATCATCAGCGTTCTTATTGACCAGTGGGCACATTTAATGACCACGAGTATTCTCGACGCATTTATAAGCAGGCGAAGGTCGCAGGAGCCCAGCAGAAAGAAATACAGACTGTGGTTTGAGGAGAGAAAGGGAGGGTGTCGGGAAGGCTGGTTTTTTGTTGACGTGACGTTCTGTTAAGCGAAGTGGGGCGGTCCATATCAAGTAAGGTCTGGGACGCGAAACCCTCTCTCCCAATCAAATCAACTCGTTGCCTTCCATTGTGACCCACTTTTGGTCTTCTAGTGCATCTGCAGATTCGTATACAACTCCTACCCGAATACGTGATGCTGCGTTCTGACTTTGGCAGCGAAGGAACACCGCCATGAAGTCTGTCTAGGCCAGCCGCATTCCAAACCACGTGCAATCCTTCGATTGTCCTCGAGACCCGGTAAGGTTTGAGCTGCGGACTGCTTGAACAACAACGCCGGCAAGCACGTACACGAGCATTGGGAAATCGATGACTGGGCCTCGGAAAGACGCTACACAGCCTGTGAGGTTACAGACTACTCTCGACTCGCCTTCAATCAGCCGTATGTCACTGCATTAACATTCGCACACTGACCACTTAGGCTTAACATTATTCGGATGCACTTGTTGGGCAGCAGCTGAACAGCATACAAAGAACTCCAGACCATGCTGGCCATTGCTTCCGCCTGCATGTTGCATGCGCCCTGCATGCTTCAGGCTATCGATTCCTCCAATCCTGGGCTGACACAGTAGCGTTCAGGTCAGGGCATCACAAGCAACAAGAAGCACTGCCGGCTAGAAGGGCTGTACAGAGTGTCACATGCATACAGGGAACGCCGCTCAAAAGGATTTCGACGATTCTCCCTGGTTCAGGCTATGATTGATGACAATCAAGCCGACTTCATTTAAGCCTTTAAGAATGCGCAGACTCGGTATTCCCCATATGCATATGACACTCCATAGCCTGAGGCTTGTGGAAGGAAACGTAAGTACCGCTCCACAAAGCCTACTGGAACCTTACTTCCTTCGCACAGAAGATGGCGCGCTTAGCAAGACGGCAGTTCAAGGGCCCAGGTGGTGCGATTCCTTCACAAGCCTTGGGAGTATCACCTTCTGAAAAGAGCAAAAGTCGATACTCCATCTTCCACATTGGTCACCACGAAGGAATTCACCAAAGCCGATGTAACCAATCTCCTCCACCAGGAACACACCACCGCATGAGCGTAGCAGAGCGGCTGCGACCTGGACTTCCTGCAATGGAAACCATGTTCGTGGCTTTCCTGCTAGCCTCCGCGAAGATGTGACACTGAAGTAGAGTCCAGCAATGTTGAAAGTGGTCAGGGCGGCCCTGGACTTGCTCATAGCGACTAGACTCATCTTGTAGGAGACTTACGATCCTCCTTGGCTGCATTCGTTCTGGACGGTTTGACAGCAAAGTTCAAGACTAGGCTGAGGACCAGAGTAACCTGTTCAGCAGAATGTGTCTGGCTCGATCCATGGCAAATGTGGCTTGACACTACAGACAGGCGCGAGAACCAGCACGTTCAGTCGACAGCCGCAACCACGAGTCGCTTGGCAGAGCGGTCGGGGCACAAAAGTACTTAAAGGACTCTCGGGCATCATCAGAACTGGAAGACCAGCAGTCCAACTGTCTCCTCACCTACGACTGTAGTATTGCAGTCCTGATCATGGTTCTCTTTACGCCTCTTCTTTACAGCCTGTTGGCATTCTTGCCAGTGGGGTCATCTTTCGCCGTGGGCACATGGCTTTCACCATGGTTGCGCACCGAAGCCATCGCGGAACCTCCTGACGTCGAGATCATGAAGTTGAGCGGCCGAAGCTCACCCTTCCCGGTGCCTCTCACGATATGCTGTGTTGGAGACTCCATCACGGCGGGAGTCGGCTCCGAGGGTGACAACGCTGGCGACTCCTACCGCTTATACCTCTACAACATGATCACACAGGGTTCAGCACTCTTAATAACATACACCAACGAGACTCGATACTGACTGTGTCAATAGCCGGGACCTCCGTCAACTTTGTCGGCAAGCAGACCGGAATGTACCAGCCCACTACCACTAGCGGACTGGAGCCTGCCACAGGGAATGACCCCGAGCCTGAGTAAGTTGTCCTGTGAGCTGATCATAGCGTACCCAGCTGAACGAATCTGTGTCGTCTAGCAACGAGGCCGTAGGTGGCTATCGTATTGACCAAATCATTACCTTGCTGGAACAAGACAACACTATTACCTCGCAGCAACCAAACGTCGTTCTAATCCACGCTGGAACAAACGACAATGCGCTGCAATTTGTGTACCAAGACGGGGACCAAACTTGTGCGGATGGGCAATGTGTCGGTAACGCTCATGCGACCGAGACATATGCTGATGCGCCAAATCGATTGGGCAACCTTATCGACTACGTCCTCTGCCACCAACCCAACGCTATCGTGCTCGTAGCGATACTAATCCAGGACTACTATAATTCGACTCAAGGGAACTTATTCAATGCCGAGGTACCGAATGTTGTAGCTGCTAGATATGAAAAGGGCTATAAGGTTCGAGTCGTCGACATGTCTTCGGTCTCCCCAGCATTCGATCAGAAAGTTCATCCTGACAACGACGGATACCAGGAAATGGCAAACAGATGGTACACAGCCATGCTGGACATTCCTTCCAGCTGGTGGACCACCAACAGCAACAGCAAGCGCGCGGATTCGAGCTCGACAGGTCCGGTGCAAACGTGTACGCGAGATGCCGTGTCGTTTTCGGCAGCTCTGAATGGAGGCGTTGTCGCAGCTGGATGGCACGTGTCAAGTGATCCTGGAGAACCCCCATCCACGCCAGAGAACACAGGCAACCTGACTGGCTGGATTCCTCAATGGGGTGACGATGGGGACATAGCGATTGGGTCTGGGTACCCAGGAGAGGAGTGCGCCTGGCCGATCTTGACGGTTTGTACATCGTATTCTCCTCATTTTTGAGCGATTTGTGCTAACCAGCCCTTGTAGGAGATGGTGCGTGTGATTTGCTGCGATTCTTCTTCTCATACGTTCATGACTGACTCTACGTGCATCGAAGGGCTCACCGACTACCTCTGGGTCAACTTCTCAGATGCCTCTGTTCGTGCTTGGCTTAACAAGGGGTCAAGCGGCGGCTGGGTTCCTGTTAACAACGCAAACCGCATACTCTGGGGCACAGGAAACCCCGATTATGTGGAATTCGCCGACCTTACAGGCGACAAGAAGGTCGAGTACATCGGTGAGGCATGCGCAAATCATACTTGAGTAGACTGCGGACTGACTTCTTGTATGCAGTGATTGATAATGGTGCATTCCGCGTCTTCCAAAATGACGGACCCAACGGAGACGTCTGGACATTCGGCGAGCTGGTCGAAGCGGGCTCGCAAATAACCAATGTCTTTGGAAGTGGCGGAGTTGGCTTGCATTATTTTGCCGACATGAATGGGGACGGGCTCGCAGACCTGGCTGTCCTAAACAATAATGGTGTCGTTGATTTCTACATCCAGCAGGGAAAGATCGGAACAGATGGTTTCAGCTGGACGCCATGCTTAAATCACGCCGAACTCACAGGACTTATGGCTTTGGCCGACATTGACGGTGATGGACGAGCCGATTACGCCTCTATTGCCGATGATGGTTCCATGTCCGGGTGGCTGAACACCCCGGGCGGGACCTGCGACATCACATGGGTTGCGATTAATGGTCGTGGACCTGACAGTCTCCAGTTCAGCAAAGGCGCACCGTCTGATGCATTCCGCCTTGCTGACATCAACGGCGACGGTAAAGCGGACTACTTGACTGTGAGCAACGACACCGGCCAGCTCAATTCCTATCCCAACAAGGGGTATTTCGGTACCAAAGACAATCCCGGTATTGGAGGCTATGGCGCAGCTGTCCGTCTCGCAGACATCAACGGTGATGGCGTGGATGATTATCTCTCTGTGGACGACGCCACTGGAGTCCTCGCCTACGTGAACGGTGGACAACAGGGAAGTTCTTGGTCCTGGACAGAGCAAAACAACGGCCAAGTCATTGCCCTGGGCTACTCTGGCGCCTCACGCAGCGAGATACACTTCGCTGACATGAATGGAGACGGATTTGCAGATTTCTTGTTTATTGATTCCGACACAGGTGCCATCCACTGCTATTTGAACTTTGGTCCGGACCCACAAACTGGGTGGAACTTCACCATCCTGGACGGCGATATTGCGATTGGCGTGGGCGGACAAGGCGCCGGCGTCCGTATGGCAGATATCGATGGAGATGGCAAGGCTGACTACATCTATCTGGACGATGATGGCGCGGCTCGTGTGTGGATCAACGCCGACGACACCCTTCGCAAATGGGTCCCCTTGAACAACGGCAATGTAGCTGCACTCGGTGTTGGTGCCAATCGTAAGTCTTCCCGAGGGACAGAAGTGTTTTATTCGACTTCAGACAATCTGGGGCAATAGGCCGGGGCCCGCTGCACAAGAGGCTGGGCCCTTTGCCAACAAGACCCCTCTGTTTGAGACATATGCTAATTTTCGCTCTTTCTGCTTAGGTGACGACGTCCAGTTTGCGGATGTCGACGGCGATGGCCGAGCAGACTACATCTGGGTCCATCCCGAGGACGGATCTGCGGAGGTCTGGTACAACGGCGGGCCCACTGGCCCCAATGGAGATGCCCTTGCTTGGTATCCTGGTGGAACGATCCAGCAGGGTGTAGGCTACCCGGGCCAGAATATTCGCTTTGCACGCATCGGAACATCTGGTCGAGCTGACTATGTCGCTTTGTCTGACGATGGATCCTTCAAGGCTTGGCTCAGTTCTTGCTCTAACGTCACTGGCTCCAGTGGCCGTGCTGGCAGCGCAGCATGCAGCACCAACGTTCCCTTGCCACCGTCTTCAGGGCCAGAAGCACCCTATACCGCTGCCATGGGCGCCGGCTGCATCACAGCCCCGTGTACTGCCTGCTTTGGCCCCGGCTGTGGAGGAGCGTGTGGCGGGCAGCAATGCAGCACATGCTCGGGAGCTGCCTGTGGTGGCTGCAAGGGGAACGACTGCAACACTTGCACTGGCCCCGATTGCGATGGATGTCATGGATACGAGTGTACCGTGTGCTCTGGATCTGATTGCACCGCCAGTTGTCAGGGCTCCGACTGCGGTAGTCCAAGTCCAACGCCTTCTGCATCACCTGCCCTACCACCAAATACAACTCCGTCACCAGCAACGACCGCACCGCCAGCTACCACAGAGCCCGCAACAACTATCAGCGGCATAGTCATCCAGAGCAACGTCCCCGGAACCGGCAGGATAGTGCCTGTTGGGCGAGACAACTGGATCTGGGCTGGACTTGGAGACTCGTACTCAGCTGCACCTGGAGCGGGGAACGTGATAGAGACGCCTGGCGTTCCCACCACATGCAAGCAGAGGGATGGATCCTATGTTGTCCAGACGGGCAAGATGCTCGAGCGCGAGAATACCTACTTCTTCTATTCTTGCCTCGGGGCAAAGACACCAGATGTCGTTAACGTACAAGTGCCAATGCTCCAAGAGCAACCCCTCTTGGACTTTGCTCTATTGTCGATTGGAGGCAATAATGTGGGATTCAGCAACGTTCTCAGAAATTGCCTTCTTTTCACCACGACTGACGAAGCATGTAATGCTGCAATCGACCGGACATCACAGATCATTGACGACCCGGGACCTGATGGATTGAACCAACAGCTCCAGAGCGCTTGGAGTGCAGTCAGTACCCGTATCAGATCGTGGAAGCCGGTCATCATACAGGAAAGCTATCCGAGCTTCTTCGACATCTATGACGATGATACTGTGCGTCACCTCTAATTGGCACTTTAGGAAAACACAAATGCTGACTATAAGACAGTGGTGCGACGGGCAGACTTTGAATGTAGTAATGGGCACGTCCGAACCAAAGTTGACTTCGGATCTGCGTTCGAGGTTAAACACTTTGTCGACGCAGATGTCAACAAGATTGGTGAGCTACGTAAATGCTTGGAACCGGGCAGGTGAGTCCACCCGTTTGTGCTCTAGATGCATACGAAGATGCTAGTCATCAGCCTCTCCCAGCATCATATTGACGGCCATATAGCTCATCCAGGGTATGCAAGGGTGCTCCTCTCCGATTACTATGGTACCGGCGATACTATTTATGGAACCCATCGGTTCTGTCGATATGATGTCCACGATCTTGATGATTCCAGTATCTGGATATTCAAGGCATACGGTTACGACGTTACTACTGCTGGGGTCCAACTACAGTCCACCGCTGGCGAGAACGCGACTCTTACAGCCCAGCAGGTGGAATCGACCTGGGATGCGTCAACATGTGCCCAAGATCCGCAGTACGATACATGGAGTGATTTCATGTTTGGATGCGAATACGCGCTACTCCTTGCATCTGGCAACGTCTCTTCCGACACGGTCTTCGGATTGCCTGAGTTCCTCTCCAAGGTATTCCATCCTAAGAGTGTTGCATATACTGAAATTGCCGAATACACTAGCGACTACACCGACAGGTATATCGCTCCCCCTGCGATAGCGACGGGTTCGGACTCATTCATTCCGCAAAATAGCAATGGCCTGTTGCAATGCTTTCCTCCAGGGCCATCCTACAACAACGACACCACATATGTCAGTTCATCTGCGGCCAAAGATGCCATCGAGGACTTTTGCGGCGCCGCTCTCTACAACGCGGCTGTGGCCAATGGAGCCTATGGCGATTTTGGCGGGATGAGATTCCAGATCTCAGTCGACGACTCCTTGGAAGACAATTGCACTGCGCTGGATCCCACCAACTCATACTTCTACGGACTATGTGGCGATGCGTTCGAGCAGATGTTTGCCTGTGAGTACCTTCCATTGCCATTGTTTCCTTCGTTGCCTTCCGATGCTGACCTGATTCTCCACATGCAGGTGATCCACCACCATCTGGGCAGGATGCCGCATATCAGGGCGGAGCGTTCTACAAGAGTTGTGTCACTTGGTCTTTCATGAAGTGTCCAACTGAGGGTGTCTCTGACTGCTTCACCCCGCCCTTCCCGCCTATCGGGCCCCAAGGCAACGCGACGTAACCGAACATTTTGATGTGAGAAGATGGAAATGTATTTTCGCTCACATAGATAGACACGTCGTCCTTATGACAAATTGTACTCGAAAGTGCTACCAGTCTTGGTAATATAGTCTTCAGATCTCGTGGTATGGCCTGAATAGCACTAAAAGAGTTGATAATGCGTACGATGGATCTATGAGGTGTGGTTGATCTCTTAGCCGGGCTTCTCGCCGCACCTTCCCTCTCCAAGCAAGCACACTTTCACATGCTGCTCAAGCGTCACAGCTCCCGCTCGACATCAACATCCATGTCAAGTCGTTCACATGGCGCCGATACGACGCTATCTGCGCATCACCAAGTACTCTGTGCTTGAAGTGCGCATTTACCTACACAAGCCATCCGACGCCGCTTGGTTGCTTTCGTCACGCGACAACGTCCTCCCACGCATCATCGAAGAGGTCAGACCGAAGGTGCTACCGAAGCTCCGGGAAGAGAACGAGAACGCAAAGAAGAAGAGCGGGAAGAAGAAGAAGGGTATAAAAGATGTCGCTAGTCAAGGTGCGTAGGCGCAGGCTTCATCACGGCAGCGGTTGGGGGCAGAAGTGCTGATGAGACTGCGCTGGAACAGAGGACTTTGAAGTGTCCATCTTCTTGAAGGAGAACTCGACACGGCATTCGTTGATCACGAAGCAGAAGCAATTCAGCGATAAGCCGAAGATCAAGTCGACTGGCAACAAGCTCACTGGATGGTTGAATACCAGCGAGAACCCGATTCGAATCGATGAGGATAGGGAACCGCCGGCGATACTGCAGGAAGAGGATGACGATGTGGTTGAGCTCAAGGACATTTCGAAAGCGGGTGGTAGCAAGAAACGTAAATCGGTCGACGGAAAAGACAACGATGATGACGACGACGCTCTGTTCGTGAGCTCCAGTGACGAGGAGTACTTCGCAACGCAGCGAGCCAATCCCTCAAAACGTCGAAAGCAGACGAAAACGCCCGAGGAGGTGCCCGAAGAGCCAGTTGAGGACGAGGGAGATCAGGACGACAAGAAGAAGCTCCTGCTTGATACCTCCTACGACGGGTTCAGCATCTACGGGCGGATTCTTTGCCTGATTGTGACGCGGAAGAGCAAGAAAGAGCCTGCTGTTACAGCAACTACCGGTGGCAGCCAGATGATGGAGCAGTGGGTCAGTACGCAGGCTGCTCAAGATAATGGCTTGCTTGAAGACGATGATGGTTGAATGTGATCTGGGACGACGAGATGACCTCTTCAAACCATTGTGTGCTAAGTGTGCACGTTTGGCAGAGTCTCATACAGCCATCTCTCGCAGAGCTCGTAACAGGTCTCGAGAGCGACACGGTGTTGTCGGCGTTGTCGCTCGTTCGGTCCAGGATTCCAATTCCAATTCCAATCGCCAACGCAATGCAAGACGCCGAATCCAATCATCAACCTCGGCCATATCTTTCTGGCGCTGCTACGACAACGAACTCCTCAAGGATCCTCGACATGTCATACACACTTTCGCACGAGGATCGAAGGACGAGCACATCAACACCAAGCTTCGTGCATCAGCACTCGCTCCTGAGTACGCTCGCAGACTCACGTCAGCAGCTGCAGCGCATAACGAGCATACCAACACCACAGACTCGTGATCAGGATGCGGCACTTTGCACCGGCGATTTCAAACTTCTGACACACTTAAGCTCGTTCCTGACAGGAGCCGGAATTCTTAGGGCAGTGGTGGATGAGGGGTAATCAATCAACTCCACGCAGTGCGATGTCAGCGTCCTCGTAAGCGTCCTCGTGAGCAGCCGCAACCTAAGCTTGTCTCCGCATACAGTGCTGAACGCGAGGTAAAGTCGACGACAGCTGACAGCACGTCGCTGGTGCCATGGCGACGGGAGTAGTAGCGTCGACAAGGCGGTGTACCTCGTTTGTTGCTAATAATTGCGAAAATGGTCGTAAACTCTCTCCCTCTAGGGCTGATGCATGCTTTGACTTTTGCGGTCATCAGAAACTAGGCTTGAAAGTTAGGAGTAGCAATTGCCCGAAGTGCTGCGAAAGTGGCATCGCCGTCCAAGACCTGGCGTTTTTCGCATCGAGGAATATCTTGCTCACTGCAGTCAGCATTTGTCGAAATCAGGCGAAGAAGGCTTATTCTTGGGACTTGCAGCTCTGCAATACGGCCGCATCGAAGCCCCGTTCTCCTTGATGTTAAGTTTCAGGAAAAGAGACCGAGGGAAAGCTGCGTTTGTCTCAATTCAGTCGATACCACCGCGTCGTGTGGTGAGGTCGGATATCGCTGACCGAGAAGGAAGCTCGCGATGACCAGTAGCCCTACACCCACGAGAAAGACGACTCGCCTTCCTGCAGGAACGGAAGCTTGTTGCCTCCCACCACCTGTCAAGGACACGCCTCCATCGACCGATCTTATGGACCTCGCTGCACACCACCACCTCGCACGGAGGGCTTGTCGAAGGTGTCTCACATGATGATGCAGGTACGGAAAGTGAATCTTCCTTTTGTCATCTTCCTCCCCTTTGATCCTGAAGATTCAATACTTGCCTTTAGGATTCTCATCGAACGCCACGCTGGGTAGGAAAGGAGGATGAGGAGCGAACGCATCCCATTTTCAACGTCCACAGGGGCTTCGACATACCGAAGGGCCTTGCTCGATCGAAGATTTCAATGTCGGTGTGTGCATGTGAAGGGCTTGCCTATGTGTGATAGATCGAGGGCTGGACAACGAGCGTGAATCGCGGGTTCGTCACCGTCGATCAGCCGTTTTGCGAGCCAGGTTGAGGAACAGTGGGTGAAAGTGCGGCACGTAGCTGTGCTGTGTGGTGCTGGGCATCGAGATCGCAAAGACGACCAGGCGTGACCTGTGCCTGGCGAACAACCACCTGTACCTTGGCGCGGGTCAGGAACGAAGCCTTCCGAGATAGGCGGTGGGTGGTGTATGTGTCGTCGTCGTCATCTTGGGCGTCGTCCGTCGTGATGCTTCGTTTGGCGGAGGCAACAGGAAGCGAGTGGCATGGATTTGTTGTCGAACCCAAGGAACCTTCTCACCACTCCAAGACTGCCACAGCATGCTAGTCGCAGCATGTACCTGTTGATGTACGCAGTCCTCGCGAATTGTGCACGGCATCGACAGCAATGCTACGATTGCTCTTGTGGGGTCGTTATAGCTGTCGGATACCGACACGAAAGTGCCATTGAACACAGCCGTTGGCACCATCCCCGTCGTCAGTGAACCTTCAAGCGCGGCAGTTGATGTTCGACAAGGTTTTGGAGAATAGAGTTTTCTCAAAACGGCTGGGGCATGGTGTGTTGCAATCGAGACACCACCACCGCCATCGAACCAACAATCAACTCGTCCACGGAGTCAAGGTCGAGGTCTGTCCGAAGTCGACCAAGCAGCAACTCCTCGAATGGCCGCCTCCTGTTCACCGCGAAAGAATTCTTGCAAACTCTAATCGAGCTTCACCTGAGACATGCAGTGGTCTGGAGCTCGAGTCAGCTCGTCCAGTACCAAACGGCGCAAACCACCAGACGAGGCAGGACTGCGCCCACGTGTGATGGTGCTGTTGCGTTCGTTTGCTCGCACCAGAAAGGGGAGTCGTCACAAATGTCCATCGCATCACACATCTAGATCTGTGAACAAGGCCTCGTGGGAAGAAGTGCACTTGGCACTCGATTTCTGTGTAGACGCCGCAGCCGCAGCCGCGACAGACCTACTATGCCCTAATCAGAGCGGAGTGGCCGAATGTGTGGATGGCAAGGGCTGGTAACTGGACGTGCTATCGCTCGTAGACAAGGAATGCTGTCGGAGAGCACTTGCACTTTCTGTGTTGGTGGTCTGATACCCGTATGACCGCGTCCACGATGAACAGGTCTGGTCAATGGACACCCGACCGCCTCACCAGGCCAGGAACAGGTAAGCAGGGCACTACCTTGTGGGCGGTTCCATCAAATTGGTAACAGATTTCGGTAAGATCTCGCATGGAGCCGTGAGGACGGGGTTCACAGCCGAGGAGCCGAAGTTGATTGAAAGAAATATCTTTCGAGTCAAAGCTTTTAATGAAGTGGAATGAATTGGCGCCGGGTTTCAGTTGCTGCTGCCCGAGAGTGCGATTGCTCTTTGCAGAGACTGATGATGAGACTGATGAATCGACGTACCCCGACGTCGTTGGTCTTTGCCCATCAGCGATGGTCGTCGCGAGTCTCACGTATATCTGTACATCAACAGATCTCAATATCGATTGAAACACATTGATGACGTTGCCGAGCCAGACTTCCACATCGTCCTCACAAGCGAGTGTGCGAGGCACTTGGCAGATCCGGTGATCAAGCGCCAAACTGCGGTGGCATGCACCCCTGGCGATCTTTCAGGTACGCGCCAGGTGGGTGGCAACAGACCGCACGAGGACGCCGACCGGCCAGGCGTGAAAGATGGGGCAAGTCGGCGTTTGTACGACTTCCCAAAACATTTTCCGTCTGAGCAAAAATCGCGACCTTTCTGGACGTGTGACGCAGGAAGCAGGAGATGTTTCTGCGCCAACTCGCTCAAACAACGGGACGGAATCGATGGTCTGTCTCCATTTAGACTCGCTTCGGCCCTAGTCAACGACGTGGATGCTAGCCCCATCCTGGCGGCCACGTGTGAAGCCTGCAAGCTGAAAGTCAATTTGCGCAAAGCGAGAGCGGTGCTGACGCGCACAGTCATGCGCCCATATCGACACGCCTGCCCGGCGCATTGCATTGGCGAGAGGAATCGGTAGATGCTGCCCGTCCTCGTCGTGGATTCCAATCACTCCCGCCGCGGAGGGAAGCGGTTGCCCTGTTTCCCAGCCGTGGAAACGGAGGGCATCGCGAGATGGTGACGACACGACGGCAGAGGGCGGCAGACTTCCAAGTTGGTCACACACCGCGGAGAGGGTTGCGCAAACACGAAGTTCGCATCTGCTAGGCCGCGCTTCCAGCTTCTGCCGTTCTTCTTCCGCGCTTCGCAGACCCCGGCAAGCGAGATGAGGGTGTCACAGGCCGGCGCGACGCAGCGCTGGGGCGAGGGCGTGCAGGTCAATTTGCCACGGCGCAGTGTGTTTCGAAGGGTGTGCAAAGGAAAAATAATCATGAGGCCGCCGCAGCAGGTGAAACGGCAGCAGCGTGGGCGGCAGACGGCGATGGCGTTTCGCAGCTCGCCAGCTCTCCCATGCAGCAGAAGCTTGCTGGCCTTGGTGTGATGATCCTGCCACCCCGTACCCCTGCCGTTTGGACGACGCCCTGGAAGCTTGGAAGCTTTGCTAACCGTCCCTCACGTATCCGGCACCCGTTGCTCCCGCGGTGTGGCAGCTCGTTCACGGCATCCACCACGGCGGCGTGGCGCTGGCCGGCTTCTGGAAGCGCAGCAGCAGCTAGCCACCAGAAGGGCATGCGGACATGTCCGAGGCGAGTGCAGTGTGGAGGGTATGGGTTGGATATACCGTGCAGCAGACAGTGCGCACATTGCAGCAATATCGATTGCCTGAATATTGCCTGGGCGGATGTCGTAATCTGGGATCACCGGAGGGCGGATACGAGGGGCAGCGATGAAACAGGGCAAATGGCGCTCGTCAGCAGGACGGTCGGGTACCGAAGGCGGAAAGCATGCAACCTGCGAACTGGACACTGGACAGGGCTGAGCCTGGCGAGAGTTTGGGCCGGGATGGTGGCTCGCGCGTGACGGTTCTTCTGCAGTCATGCTGCAAAATTAGGCTTTGCCAAGCGGGCCTCTCTCCTTTACTCCAGCAGGCAGCTTTCCTTAGCACAGACTCACCGCCAGGATGCGCGGATTGGGCGGCTGTGCGTTGCATCATGGGAGATGGATCGGAATTTCGCCAACATATAAGCACTCGTCCTGCTCCGCCTCACCTCGCCCGTTGCACCCTACCATCCACCACGACTACTCTGCACGCCAGCCGTCGACGACTCTACGACCATACAACGATCCAACGTCTACTACCACCAACGACAACACCAACCCATACCACACGCAACCCGCCTAATCAACACCACCATGCCTGCCGCAACCTTCCCACCTTGCCCAGGCCCACCACCCACTCGTCCTCTGCCACCCATCCCAACCAAGTGAGAGCCTCACTCAAGACACCTACTCTCAACGGCAACGACGCAACGACATCATCGGTAATGGTTCCATCGAACGATCGACACCACCCAGCCGAGGGATCAACCGATTCCAAAACAGTCGCTCGACGACGACCTGCAAGCAAATCCAACACCAATGCTTGACATTGATCGAGCGAGCTCCGCACGGGATCTCGCTTCTGAGCACATCTTCACACGGCACATCTACGGTTTCGAGCAGGACAACTGAGCTGGCCCTGCTCACGAAGCTTTGATTGGCCTCTGTACACTATCTCCACGTTATTCGCAGCCTGTTTGCAAGTGGACAGGCATCCACGGGTTTGACTCCACGAACCACTATACTACGAACGCCCTAATACTATCGCCACGCCGACACCATCCGCCACTTTCGAGCACCTCTTATCAGCATCATCACCACATCATCTCGCAACAACACACCCTCCTCATCACCACCACATCATCGATTTTCCGGGAGCTGCAGGGCGGCATGTACTATTACGCAACCTATGTGGACTGTTTATCAGCGTTATCATGTGGGTCTGGGGCTCGCATTTAATGGCTAGCTACATGATCATGTATTTGTAGCTGCATTTGCATCGAGGCGCAGAGGGTTTATCATGTTTTGTTATATGGGTCTGGGAACAAGGACGATTATACCCCAATGGCTGCAGCACATGAATTGCGCGCCTGATCGTTACTTTTTGGCTGTTTATTTCTCATAATGCACAATCCAAAATGGATGCTCGTCAAATGAGCTCTTTTGACTGTTTGTCACTCTATGAACACTACAACCTTCTCTCTCACATGCCCTCCTCACCACTGCTACCGTATCATTCACCCAGTGACAAGCGTCTTACGCCCGGCTATCAGAGGCCCAAGCAGCACAGCTCTCAGCTCATGTTGGATGCTTGCCATGCTCATCCTTGTATTGTACAACGCATCGTGCAGGCATGATGCTCCCAGCTCCTGCCGCCCCATAGAGAGCTCTCATGCGATCTGCATAACATCTCTCGCGACCTTGCAGATGTTGGCGACGCTCTCTGCACCAATTCATTGGCCGGGCGTTCATTCAGGTCCTGGGGATTTGTTCTCGAAAGGCATCTACTCCGACAAATACTTCGCTCTCGTTCCCACACAGTCAGCAACTTGCCGCTCTTCATACGCTTCGTTGGCATCGACCCCTCGCTCGAGCGGATGGGGTCCTACAATCCTCGGTTTGGAATATAGCAGCCGCTCCACCACATTGTGCATGAGCCTCGCTAAACCCTGGCAAGACATTCACACTTCACGTTTGCAGCTTTGCTCGCTACCAACTCGGTCCCGGCGGGCACTTCATCTGTTTGCAGGCGACCCTACGTCCAACACAATGCGGTGCGTTGGCATCTTCTGCGTGCCTATCTACCACACGTGAGTGAGTATCTGGACCTGGGAAATGTTCGCCTTTGATCGGATGGAAGAAGGCGGCATGTCTGCCTGGCTGGCTGTGCCACGGAAGGACGCGGTACTGTACCTATCGTCCACCTGTCATGCATCTTTCGCCTTGCGTTGTGCTGCGCTGGCACCTGTGTACGAGCTGCCTACAAGGCTACGATTTTGTTGAGGATCGCACACGCCCTTCTGTCATCAAACCTCATTGGCGGTAGGGACGTGCTGATGAGCACATTGATGACAGATATGCTGCCTTCTCATCTATCTCATCGAATCTCCAGCCACAACACTACCATCTGGCATCGACTACCGACCACCTGGCCAGAACCCGAATTATCTCGCACAGTCGCATTCATCAAAACGTTTCTCATGACCGTTTAAAGGTCCCTGCATCCAACCCACCGTTGACTGGTCTCGAAGTCTGCCGGTTGTGGCTAGGGATCGACCTAGCAGTCGGGAAATCGAAAAAATCAAACTTAAGATCAAAGACACGCCCGTTTCACGTCAAGGGTCTTCCCTTTTCCCTCATCAGGAACAAAGTCCAGACCGCACCTCATGGTCCTCCTTTCGTTATGATTGCGAATGGACCTGGATTGAGCAAGATTCACTATTCTTGCTGATTACTATGAAGATGCACCGTCCTCGCCCCTGCACGACACCGCTCCTCGGGATCCACAAGGGCACGCAAAGTAGGAAGGAACTATTATGCAGCATGCAGGACAAAACTCCTCCTATACCGAACGTTAGCAGCAGCTGCTGCCGGAGTTGCATCTTCAATTCCCGGCGACACCACCACCACAAGGTTTGACGCTGTCATGAATCCACCCAGTCATGCTAACGGACGCAGTCTGCAGGTGGTTGATCTGATGAAACTGCGGCTCTGCGGTAAACAGCCCAAAACCTCCGTGAACTCCCACCACACACCCCCAGGACCCTGCATGGAAGTCTATGCTTCGAGAAGAGCCTCATCTCTCAACCAACTCAAAACGCCCTTGACCTGACAGCGCTTGCTTCGGCTCCTGCAATTCAAGCAATGCTATTCTTGAGTCCCGGATGCCGCTGCATGCATGCATGGATATGGGATGTTTCGAAATGCCGGATTTTCGAGGCCAACACCAACGTCTTGATGATGAAACTTGTGGGCTGGTTGCTGGTTATGGCCGTTCTGCAACCCATCGGAGAGGATGGCTGATTGCATGAACAGAGTGCTTCGTCAGCGTTGACTGATGGAGTTGGTCGTCAGCAGAGGATACGACGACTTCGATGCTTTGACGCCCTCGGACCGGGGTCATCGTGGACCTTTGCCCGCTACTGGACTTCATCAAACGTTGACGATTCGACAGCCTTGAGAGATGGCTATGAATCAATGTGCGCACATTCGCCCAGCCGTCATTGCATTGCTCAAAGCCCCAGCAACCCAGTCCGCTTCTACTTACCACCCGACCGAAGACCTACATGTATACGACCATCATCGTCGATCATACGATCGACCTTGAGGATCCCGTGGTCAATTGAAAGAAATCGAAGCTGTCAAAGCGTAAGAAGGATGTCTCGCATGTTTCATTCTACAACAAACCAAGCCAAAACACCAATCTCGTGGTTTCATCATCACTTGTTCTGGCATGATGCTTGTACTCGGAAAGATTGTTAACGAACTGCAATGACCGCATTGTTCCGTCTGCTGGTTTTTATCACACGACTATGCTACGTTACCCAATCCTAGCAGAACCAAGGGAGAACTGGGCGAAAGTAAGCCGAACCAACACGACCAGACCAGGCCAGGCTACCACAAAGTCAAGAGTATTGTTGGACTCTGAAACCAACGACACCAGAACCCTTTGAATATTCCGGAGCATAGCAGGTAATCCTGGTCAATAATCCAAACGAACGGCACCGCCGTCTGCCGGCTCCAGGTACAGCCCGTCTGCAGAGTCAACCAAGCAAGTACCGACAGGAAGGATGGTTCGGAAGTCAGAAGGACGTTATTGCAGAGCCGCACTACTTACTGTGTTGACGTTGGCATGAGTCGTTGGTATTGACTTCTTCGGCTTGGGTTTGTGAGTGCGTGTTGGATATGGAATCATGACCACCGGCGGAAAAGAGAATTTTTAACAATCCCATTGACTTTTTAGATCTGTGATATACTATCCCTAAGAAACTGTCCTTACAAACTCATTTTCTAGAAACACCAGACCCACCCACACCGCCCTCCCACCATCCAAGTCCTCACTTGCCTCGCCGTATCTTCGGCCCACTCCCCCTCTCCCTTCCCCAACCCACAACCCACACAGCACAATCTATATATTCAACCACCACCCCTCCCTCCCTCACCAATAACAATCTCACGTGATCAAATCAAAATCCTGCAGGCGGTTTAGCAAAGTGGTTACTGCGATTGACTAGAAATCAATTCCCTTCGGGGGCGTAGGTTCGAGTCCTACAACCGTCGGATATATCTGATCTGATTGGTCTTGATGAGAGAATGTTCCTTTTTGTTGTTGGTTTCATTGAGGTGAAGGACTTTGTTGTGTGGATCTTTTTGGGAAACAGTCCTGACAGACGGGGTTGGACGGGACATTCTCACGACATCTGGAAGTACAAACCACACGCTTCACAACGTCTTCTTCCTTTTCGAATTCCAAGACAAACTCACGAAAAACTTACAACAACCCACGGACAATCACATACCGGCAATCAATCAAAACCACAGCCGGAAAATCTGAGATTGGGTATCATCTATAGAGCGTTACGCAGAGAGTATCGAAGACGACCAGGATGACCAAAAAAGCAGCATCTTCCCCAATCTAACATTCTTCCATTTCCGTCGACAGCAATCAATCGTGTCGCCAAAAAAGTCGTACCACAACCAATAACGCCACCTTTGCGAGGCGAGTAGAATTTGCCAAGAAACGACATCGATATTTTCCTGCCCCCTTGTCGGTGGGGATGAGGTCAAAGAGCACACACACACAGCTTTTCTTTTCTTTCTATTTCTCGGGCCCGTTTAGCAAGCCAGTCCGTGTCCACAAGTCGGCTGCTTGGTGATGACTGCCGAGTGCCGACCGGGTTCAAATCTCCGAAAAGATATTGCAAAGATGCTGGTCGACGGCGGTTCCGAATTGTGCATTGATGTTGATTGAATGGGGCCGAAAAGCGAAGACGACGATGCCGACGGACGAGAATCGGGGTTGCTGGTGGAGTGGAAAGATAACACTTGTCGAGAATAATCAGGGCTGTTGTTCTCCAGGGAGGCAATGCAGTTGGTAGTGTCGCTTTACTGTACTGTCATCAGACGGTCGTTCCTGCCTTGGATGATATTGCTTTTCCAATATAGCCACCCACGCCTTCTCTGTTATAGCAACCTATGCGCCATGTCGGTCGGGGTAGATGATGGTAGTTCCCTTGGCGAGGGACTCATGTCGAGGGAGGGTAGGCAGGCTGGTCATGACACGAGGATGCAGCTCAGAGGCACGAGGTTCCACAGGGCCGGCGAAGGCAGGCGAGCCTGGAGGCACTGATGGCGACGTGGCGTCCGAAGCCCTAGGACTTCTTGTGTTGGGTGGTGAAGCGATTGGGTGGTCATCGCGAGAGGGTGACGATGAGACTGGTGGGGTTTCATGCGAAGACGAGAAGACAGAGGGCGTATCGTCGCGGGGAGGCAGAGTTGGTGAAGTCCGTCCCTAACTGGTCGACCCAGTCTTGCCTGCGGGAGATTCGTGCCTATGTCCGCCGGTGAAGGTGTGTCGGTGAGACTTCTTCTTATCCTTCTCTTCCTTCTTCTCACGCTTCGCTGTAGCTTCGGCCATGAGCTGTTCAAAAGCCATGTAGTCACCCTCATCGTCAGGATCGCGTTCAGCCTGGAAACATTGTTAGCACTGCACCAAATCTATAACGTAGAAGAGTTATTACCTTTGCGAACATCTCGCCAACAATCAACAGCGCCTGGGCACGCTCAATGCGCTTCTCCGGCTTGACTCTCTTGTCGTACAGGACCTTATCGCAGACGTCACGGAGTACGCCAGAGATCTCGAACCGGCTTCCCCTCCATGCAGCGGCAAGAATCTTGCCCGTCACACGCTTCTCGAATTCAGCCTTCTTCTCGTCGGTCCAGTCCTCGCCGCCCTTCTCCTCAGCACGTGCCATCTCCTCAATCTCCATCTGAGCTGAGATGGCCGAAGAGACAGTGCCCCAGGTGTCCTTCACCATAGTGCTCTTGTCCTTCAGCCTGCTGAAGAATCCACTCACACCTCCTATGAGTGGCTTCTGGGACTTGAGGAACGTGGTCGCCTTGCTGACGTAGATTTGTCCGATGGCGTGGAGGATTTCGATACCGAAAGACTCCATCTTCAGGTTCTCCACTTCCAGCCTCATCTTCTCCTTGAATGCCTCGGTCACATCCTTGCCCTTGTCGGTCTCGGTCCAGACGCTGATTCTATCAACGAGCTTCCTACTAAGCATGTCGACCCGCTCGTCACGAATCTTCTTGCGCTCCAGCTCAAAGGCAGCCAACTCCTCGCGTTGTTCTTTGGTGAGACCGCCCTTCTTCTTCTCCTTCTCCCGCAGCTCTTTCTCCTCCTTTGTCATTCCTGCAGCCGTTGCAGCAGCGTCTTCCTCGGTCTTGTCTGTTATGGCCAACCGAGTAGGGATACCTTGCGGGCGAGGGGTAGAAGTACCAGATGGAGCTGGAGAGACACCGGCAGGCTTGGAGTCACGAATAGGTATCTCTTGGGTTGCACCGGCAGTTGCGGGCTGATCTGGTGCGGCTTCGGCGTGAGGTCGCGGTGGCATTGGGGGTGGTGCTGCAGCAGTCGCTGGGGTAGTACCGCTCGTCGTCTCCTTCTCAGCGGCTGCCTCGGTGCTCGCGGCGACATCTGCAGTAGCACCCTGACCGTCTTCATCCATCTCTCTCATAGAGATTTCCATGCTCTTGGTGAGATCCTTCATCATGGAAATCTCACCGATCCAGTCGTGGAAGGCCTCACCGCCGAAGATCATGGTAAAAAACTCGGCAGGGTCTTCGAAGCCAGAATCAGGCTTCGCGCCTTCCTTGCCCAGGGTGTCATACTGTTTTCGAAGTTCTGGTTCACTCAGGACTTGGTATGCTTCTCCGACAGCTTGGAACTTCTCGGATGCGGTGGGATCGTCTGGGTTCTTGTCTGCCAGGTGTTAGCTGCTGAATATGGCGGTGTGGTATGAAGCATCGCACCTGGGTGCAGCTTGATGGCAAGCTTTCGGTATGCCTTCTTGATCTCTATCTCAGTAGCATCGGGCTTGACGCCCAAGGCGTCGTAGTAAGCGGTATCTACCACCATGATGGCTGCCTGTGATGGATGCGCTCAGGGCGGTCGCGGATGTGTGGAGTGATGGAAGGGCGGTGAGGATGCGGGTGATATAAAGGAATGTCCGCCTGGCCGATGGCAGTGACGGGTGAGAGTGGGAGTGATGAGGGTGGCGGAGTGGTTGCGTGTGCTGGAGGTGGCAGATTGCGGTGCTCGTTCGTCGGCAGAGGGAGGTCCAAGCCAGCAGGGACTTCTCGGCGAATGACGTCTCTTCTGACAGCTGAACTCTATGCGCTGCTCTGCTCCATTCACATGTGATGGCTGCGTTCACTCCTACTCGTTGGCGCTCTATACACTGCTACTTGCTACGGTCTTTGTGCATTTGCTCTGGTGACATAGTGCTACTGTCTTCATCATTCTTGTCGGATGTACAGATCTAGTCGGCAGGCACTTGACCGCGTCTTGACCATTGGCTACCAAACGAGATAGAGCATACATAGCTCTGCAGTGCAAAGCGTCTTACACAACATCTCGCTGTATTTACATCATTCTCTCGCTTCATCTCGGAAAAGAAAACGCGTGCTCCGCCCACGAGCGCATCTCCAACCCCATCGGCAGCCCCGCCAACTCCCGAGCGCGGCAGCCCTGAAATCGATGCGGCTCTGCGCAAACAATCCCTGCCTCGTCTCTTCGTCAACGACATCGGCCACTCGGGCAAGCTGGGCTGGGCAATCTTTCACTCACATTAGCCTCTCTCCAATGCCTCTCAACGTCTGATTCTCCGGTCCAGGATGCAGATATGGAGCCACGTTCGTTCCCGATGCCTTCGCTCTCCGCTACATTCATCTATACACATTAGACTTTCAACGGGCCCTCGGTTTGCTCCCGTTAATACGACGTCACGACCTGTACAGCTACTGCAATCGACTTTCTTTTCGACTACCAGGACCGTCATGGCTGCTTTGCAACGGTCGGCCTTTTTCGACGCTATCCAGCAGCATGACCCGGAGAGCACGACCGTGGTGCATTCACTGTCGGGACGCTCGTTCAAGTTTGGAGGTCTATTACAGGATGTCGCGAAATCCAAGGACAATCTGTTAAAGGCCACGGGCAAGACAGAAGACCAGCTTGCTGGTGAGAGGATTGCTTTTGTGGTGGAGAATAGCTACGACTATGTAGGTGCGCAGCGGACCCAATCTTCTCATTTCAATGCACTTGAACGTTTGAGGTTCATGGACTGACACGTTCTGAACCCAGTCACACTCCTCGCCTGCCTTGCATCCAACACCATAGCCGTGCCCCTCGCTCCTTCCTTCCCGGCGTCAGAATTGAGATACATTCTGAACCACAGCCAGGCCTTGGCTCTCCTTCACTCTTCCACGTTCGCCAAGGTCGCTCAAGAGGTGTTGAAAGATGGCCTGGACCAGCAACCTATCAGCGTTGCCCTGGAAAAGATTAAGGAACAAAAGGGACAATCATCCAGTCCAGTTGAGCTCAAAGGCGAATCAAATGCTGCAGAGGGTGGGATGATGCTATACACTTCGGGCACCACGGCACGACCGAAAGGCGTCCTCTTACCGCAGCCTGTGCTCATAGCACAATGTCGTAGCCTGATACAGGCTTGGAATTATACATCAAAGGACCGACTGTTACATGTGCTGCCCTTGCATCACATCCACGGCACGGTCAACGCTCTCCTGGCGCCTGTTTTAGCCGGCAGTACGATCGAATTCATGTTCCCGTTCAACGTCGATGCGGTTTGGAAGAGGCTAGCAGCTCCATTCATCGCGAGCTCTAATGAGCACAAACCTCCGATCACGTTCTTCACAGTGGTCCCCACAATCTGGTCGAGAATGCTACAGTCATGGTCAGATTTGCCGGACGACCTGAAGGAGGCCGCGGGAGAAGCCATTCAGAGGAAGAATCTTCGGCTCAGCATTTCCGGCTCAGCAGCTCTGCCTACGCCCACCAAGAAGGCATGGACCGACTTGTCGAAAGGCAACGTGCTTCTGGAGCGGTTTGGCATGACAGAAGTTGGCATGGCCCTGTCCTGTGGGTTGGACGATATAGACCGCATCGATGGCTCCGTGGGCTGGCCTTTACCCTCGGTGGAAGCACGGCTGGTAGATCCAGATACTCAGGAGATCATCAAGCCTGGCGAAGAGACTACGTCCGAAGGCAAGGAGCGCTCTGGAGAAATTCAGTTGCGCGGACCGACCATCTTCAAAGGCTACTGGCGGAATCCAGAAGCCACGAAGAAAGAGTTTACCGAAGACGGATGGTTCAAGACGGGTGATATCGCAGTGCGGAAGCCTGTCCATGGAGCAGGTGAGGGCAAGAGTGGAGAGTGGGCGACAGGGCCGGCATATTTCATCCACGGCCGAAAGAGCGCGGACATCATCAAGACCGGGGGCGAGAAGGTATCTGCGCTGGAGATTGAACGCGAGCTCCTTTCTCTCCCTCAAGTCAAGGAATGCGCAGTGGTGGGCCTACCATCCGAAGCATGGGGCCAAAAGGCCGCAGCCATCATTGTCTTGACCGAGCAAGGGAAGACCGCCGGCCGAGGCGGCAAAGAGTGGAGTGCGTTGGACATGAGGCGTGCGTTGAAGGACAAGATGGTGGCGTACAAGATTCCACAGGATATGAAGATTGTGGACGAACTACCAAGGAACGCGATGGGGAAGATCAACAAGAAGGATCTTGTGCAGAAGGTGTTCGGGGATCTTGTTGCGATTAGGAGGAGGAGTATTGCGGCGGCAGAGGAGAGGGCGCAAGCCAAGGCTAAGGAGGCGGCGGAGCAGGCGAAGGGCGGTGCCAATGGGCATGCTTGAGGTGCCGCGAAAGTTGAACGGTAGATTCCGCAATTCAAAGCAATGTTCAAACAAACCCCAATTCGACGGAATACGGTCTCGCATATCGATCCCGGAAAAGCCTTCATCCCTTCAAGTCACGCAGCTCCGACCCCTTCGTACGACCTCCACCTGAGCCGACAACCACAGCCGTGCCCCTCGGAGTTCACGATACGTCTGCTCACCACACGATCCATCACATGATATCGAAAACCGGCTTCACACTTCGGATGACACAGAGGCAAAGAAAAAATCTGTTCGAGCCTCTCTATTCCGATCTCGCAAAGAAAGGCCCACCCACCCTTCATGAACCGAGCAGAGTTTGAACAGCTTCAACTTTAAGTTGACTTCGTTCTTCTTCTTTGAAAATAAGGTACTCGTTTGATTTGTTTGAAAAAAAGACCTTGTTGCATTCCTTTCCCCTTTGGAAGTCCTGTTGAACGCTATGGAATGAATAGAGGAAATTATAACGGCTAGGCTAGGAGCTCGCCACACCAGCCTGTTCCTTCTCAGTCGGCACGACCTTCTCCCCAGGGGGCGAATCAGGAGGAAGAGGGGAAGACGGTTTCGCCTTCCTCCACAGCTGGCCGCGCCATTGCACGATAACAACGGGGACGATACTGACGACGAAGACGATTCCAGCCATCAACCCGCCACTGCCTGAACCCCCCAGCGAAGACAGCATATCCGGGAACCAGAAAGGTCCGATGAAACCCCAGGTACTCCTCACGACGTTGACGAAGACGCCAATACTCGCGCTCTGCTCGATGTGCGAGTCGATGCAGTATGTCACGATGACCGTCGTCACGATCTGGTTCCCCACCGCGGCGATCGCGACGCCGATGATGGGCGTCACGTTCCAATGCCCCTGGGCGGCTTGCTGGTATCGCACTCCGAAGACGATGACACCGACCATGACGAGCACGAAGCCGCCGTAGCTCAGCCAGAGACGATACTCGGGGGGTGGAGCGCGGTTTAGAGCTTTGGCGCGACGATTGACGAAGTAATCCGATAGTCGACCGCCGATTTGCTCGCCGATGATGCTGCCGATGATGATGCCTAGGAACTGCAGGCCGATCTCCTGGGCGTTGAACCCGAACTTCGGCACGAACAGCTGCGGGATCTCGACGGTCATGAGCACGCTCGCGAAGCCGAAGACGATCGTGTAGGCGACCGTGGGGATCCAGATCGTGGCGTACTTGAACAGGGCCAGGGGTTGGATGAACTCGTACAGCCGGAGGGGGTTGGGGTCGATGCGGCGGAGTTGGAGGTATTCTTGCTTGAATGCGGAGCCTCTGTGCTCGACGCCTCGCCGGATGTACCGCGTCTCCGGCCCGAGGAAGATGTAGGCGATGAACTGGCAGCCGTTGATGATGGCGAGGACCCAGTAGATCCAGCGGTAGTTGCCTGTCTGGTAGCCGACGAAACCCATGAAGAATGGGCCGCAGGGAGGGCCTGTCGAAGAGATCAGTTTGAAAGCGCGGTAAGTCAAAGAAAATGGGCATCTCACCTAACGTCACCAACAGCGTCCACACCCCCATGAACTGGGCTCGTTGCCGTTTGAAATACGTCTCGGTCACCACGCCGCTCCCGATGGCGGCTGCTGGAGATAAGAAGAACGAGCAAAACGCCCGACACACCCCCATCGCCCCGTAGCTGTTCGAAAGCGCACAGCCAACATTGAAAAGCAACGCCCCGAGCGTGCTGATCAACCACACCGGCCGCCGTCCATATCGATTCGCAATCGGTTTCCAGAACAAAGGCGCCCATCCAAGGACCGCGATTTGCAAGGACGTGAGGTAACTCGCTCGGGTTATGGATGTCCCCAGGTCCTCGGCGATGTTCTCGTAGACGGGGATTATGGCCGCGGCGGTGAAGGTCGTCATCATCGCGTGGAAGGCTACGAGGATGAGATTGGCCATTTTCTTCCACGATGGCCAGTTATAAGGATCTGCTGGATCGTCTGATGGAATGGGGTCCAGATCGAGTGTGCCGTGCCGCTGGATGAGGTAGTCGCGATGGGCTTGCGGGAGAGTCGCAGCTGCGCCGACGGAGATGTTCGTCAAGCGATGGCCGATCTCGACGTCTTCACTGCCGCTGTCGTGGATGACATCCTTCGGTGCTGAGAGGTTTTCGCCTTTTCCCGAGGCGTCCGTGTGGACTGCGAAGTCCTGTCTTCCGGTCGTTTGGTCTGCCATCGTTTCACACTGGTGCAGGTAGGTCAAAGGGAACAGAAAACAAGATCACGGCGGTAAGGTGTCTGGGCGAAGAAGTTCTTTTCTTCAAGAGCTCGCTGCTCGTTTCAACGCAGCATCATCTTATCAACCTCTCAATGCAGCAAAAAAGCCAAGGCAATAGATCCGCCCTCTCTCGCTCCTCAACAATGGTTGAGAACGAAGATAAGGCAGCAAACAGAGCAAGAGTCAAGTCCAAAAGAGAAAGTGGAACCACACGATTCCCTGTCAAAAGGGAAACGAAAAAAAGTCGTCGCCTGTATAAATAGACAGTCCTGCAGAGAGTGCGAAACAAGGAAAAAGGGCGCAGAGACGACATCCGCCGGTCTTTCACTCACTTTGTAACCTCCGCGCATGAGTGGCAGATAGAATCGAAATACCCCTCAATAAAACATGGAGAAAAGTAATAGTGAGGGAACAACAAGCTGCGAATCCTCCACATCGTTCACCTCTCCACACTGGGGCAGATGATTCTGCCCTTCCCATCATCCTCACACCCATTTCGACTGCCGTCCTCCATCGCCGAAGTCTCACTCACTCACACACAAACCTTCTTCGCTGGGTCGTCCGAGAGTGGGTCGTGCGCGTTTTCGCTTCGAAATGTGCAGAAAGGGTGATGTGATGTGGTCCCCCGAATTGATAGCCGCAGACAAGGCTAGCAAAGCACTGCGTGGACCGCAGCCAAGCCTTGTGATTCGTGTGCTTGGTCGTCGATCGCTGCCGAAGTGTTCCACGCGAGACGCACGTTCGGCCGAAGGATTGTTGGTTGGACGGAGGTAAGAGCGGTTTTTTGGGTTTTGATTGAGGATTTCGTTTGGGTGTTCGTGGTGGTTTGTCCCGACTTGATTGATGGTGAGGGGGAGATAGGACGCGCAAGTGAAACGGTTCGCGGAATTATAGCAGCACGTTCTGTTCTTTGGGATGGGATGGATGGGTGCTGATAAATCTGTGGAAGGATTTCACGTACCTTCACTACTGAGATAGCATGACGATCTGAACAGAGAAGGTGTACTTTGTACCTCCTCCTCCGTTGTACACTGCCGAAAGCCACCACCTTTGCAAACAGGATCCGTCTCACCCTGCAGGCGACACAACACAAGCACTCCAGTGGCGCTACTCAAGCTTTCCTACGCTGCGAAATGCGCACCTCCAAGCCAGACTGCACGACGAAGAAGGTCGAGTGGTACTGGAGCTCCTCGTCCGGCCGCAACAACTGCATTTCGTAATCGCGGAATAGCAGCGGCAGTGTCTTGTTCATTTCTAGCAAAGCCAGATTCTTACCGATGCACAGATGTGCGCCGCCGCCAAACTGGAATACTACATTAGCAAGAGCTGAGAAAAAGCGTACGAAGTTACCTACTTGGAACATGAACCTCTCCATCATTTTCGCATCGCCTTCGAGCCAGCGTTCAGGTCGGAAAGTTTCTGGATCGTGGCCAAAAATCTCCTTGTCACGATGCAGGACCCAGCCATTCAGTGCGATTCGGGTGCCTCCTGGGAAGAATTGACCCCCAATCTCTGCGCCCGCTGATGGCACGAGTCGACAGATGTTGAGACCGACCGCTGGTCTGAGGCGCATGGCTTCTTTCAGACAAGCTTGGAAGTATGGCAGGGACTGCGCTTCGCTCCATTGGGGCATCTCTGATAGTTTGCCGGATGCTGTCGCCTCGTCGAGCTCTCGCTTGAGGTTGGCGTATATGGCCGGATCTCGCAGGACGTGGTAGCTGAAGCTCTGCATTGTCGATGCGGTAGAGTCTGACCCAGCCATACTTTCCTTCAATCAGTAAGGTCTTTCCCAAATCGTCATCTTCTGCTTACATTGCGCCGTGTGCTACAGCGAAGATATCGCCTTCTTTGAAGGCATCAGGAGCCTTGGCATGGGCATCAAACAGTTGCGAGAGCAAGTCTTTCCTTTCCTGTGGTTTGCCGAACCTCTTACGTTTATCCATCTCTTCAACGGCCATCCGCGTGATCAAGAAGTTGCCAGCTCTGAGCCAAGGAACGAACTTCCAGAGAGGGTTCCGGCGGAAGACATAATCCCATTCTGGAATTTGGCCTACTATCCCGTCATACCACTGCACATCGTCGATGGTCTTGATGGCACCCTCGACATCGAAGCCAGCTTCCAGGAATCCAAACTTCCGCGAGAACGCTACTTCTCCAAGGACATCAAAGGCAAAGTAGTGGAGGTAGTTACCCAGATTGCAGTACTGATCTTGAGCCTTGCACATCCTGTCGAGCTTGCTCATGAGGAGTCGCTGCGTGTCCTCAATGAACAAAGCCATGGTATGCATTGTCGCCATGCTGTACGGATGGGATGCATGCCGCTTCTTGATCGCATGGACGTCCTCACGGATTTCAGTAAAGATATCTGGATTCTCTGGCGGCGGGAACACCCAGTAAAAGTCTGTCTTGTGGAAGCCTTTGCCTGCTGCTAGGACTTCTCGCGCGGCTGTCGGAGACGCCAGTGATACTTCGTCAGGGGCGATGCGTACGATCGGACCTGGAATGTCAGCTTTGCCTTGAGACGTCTGACGCACTCACCATATCTTTCGTGGATTCGGATGTGGTCCATCTCAGTGTGACCTGCCCAGGTACTCCATACTGGGCCAATGTCAGTCGGAGAATCATAGCGAACGTTCAGCGATACTTGCCTTTCCATGCTCTGCTTCCGGACGCCAACAAGGGCCCAGGGTATTTTCTCAACGGAGAGACGTATCGGTAGTAGGCAAACCTGACAAGCAGCACCAAAGGGACTACAAAGACCCAATACGCTCCTATGGCCTTCAGGAGTGCCAACACTGTAGACTCACGCTCTTCCGCATGTAGGACTGCCATGGTTGAGATTGCTATCAAGGCGAAGGCTCTGACTTGAGGGCAAGTAAGAAGTAAGAAGTACTTCGCGCTTCGAATCGGTCTCTTGAAACCCTGCTCAATATCACCGAAGCCCTGTGAACTCATTGACGACCCGTCCCGCGATGAGAATCGTCAGCCACGGCAGTTGGTCATCTTCGCTAAAGCGCGAGAAACTTCCCACGTTTGGAACGACTGTACTGGTATGCCCAGCGCTCTCGTGTCGTAAGCAGGCTCTCGTGTCGTAAGCAGGCTGTCGTCTCGATTTAGCGCCAGTTCCAGTCCTAAAATGTTTCGGCAGTTGAGCTGGCCACATCTCCAGGCTTGACCCTTGGCTGTTGCGGAGAAGATTGTGGGGAGGAATGGGCGTGATCAGTTAAAACGTCGTGTTTGGCGTCATGATAACAGCTGCGCTCCACTCGTCAAATGCGACTGTTGCCGTTGTGTTGTTTTGGAGAGAAGAAGGGCCGGGTGAGGAGGATCCCGCGAGATGGAGAGTAACTCGGTGAATTTAATGGTGTTTTCTTTGCTCAGCATGACTAGGTCCACGTCACCTCACTTCTCATGTCGTGTACTAGTGACTGGGACTTCTTGAGGCCCTGTATCCTCGACTCAAAGACAGTCTCGACCCCGTTGGGTAGTCCATCACCGGAGAGATACTTTGTCGGGACTGGAAATGTTCGGTGAAAGTCAGCTGACACAGGTCACTTTGAAGTGTGTACGCTGTATCTATCTTGCCGTCAGTCCATGAAATCGGGAAGCTGGAGTTTACGACGGCACATAGCATGAGGGTATGTATTGTTGTTGTTGTTGATGTTGTTGCCATATTCAAGGAGCGAGAGTTTTGGGAAATCGCGGACCCAAAATAGAGTTTGCACTAGCTCTGGCGGGTCGGAGCACGTGGCATGCGCCTGTGCACAATCTGCATCGTCTTCTAATCTCTCTTTCACCTCTTTCATTCCATCTTCTACACCATTTTTAGCTTCCATTACTAGATGGCGGAATATCGCTTGCCAAAGAACATCCAGTTATCAAGCTAATAGCATCACTAGGCCACGAGAGCTCCTTCCGTCCGCAGAATCATGTCTCCTGACTTCTGACACTGCTTGTGCGACTCGACTTCCCGTAAGGTTGAACACAGAAGACGAAACTCAATTGCAGCCTCAGGGAATGGAGACCCAAATGTCTGCACGCCTCACGCGGCCAAGCCTCAGATCTGCACCTGCTGGATGACGACCCCGCGCGAGTCTGTTGGTGGGGGGCACCTCAGCTTCCGAGGGTAGTCATGTTTAACATAGAGAATGAGAGGCTTGCCAATGTAACAGACGCTTTCCTGACTCTCGCCCTTCTCCAATCTGCTTCTGTGCCCCGACGTCAATACTCCGAAGATCTTTGCTCAACATGGCGCCTTTCAAACTTCAACAACCTAAGAACAGAGAGCTTCTGGGTGGTGATCTGGCGGCTCAAGCATTGAAGAATCTAGGCGTCGATGTCGCATTTGGTCTCCATGGTGGCCACTTGGATGCTTTCCTGGTTGGTGCTCATGATGCGGGTATCAAACTAATCGACACTCGGCACGAGACGACAGCCGTACAAGCTGCAGAAGGATACGCCAAAGTTTCTGGGAAGACCGGAGTGTGCTTCGTTACTGCAAACAGCGGGTATGATCATTGTTAGACGTCTCGAAATTTAGCTGCACTGCTAACGATCTACAGCTTCTGCAACGGCCTTCCGGGTCTTGCCACGGCGTTTGCGGACCGATCACCCATCTTCTGCGTCACCTCTAGTCCACCACTCCAAGATGCCGAGACGAATGCACTGCAGGGCTTCCACGACCAAGTTGTCCTGGCCAAGCCGATCACGAAGTTTGCCCATCGTGTGACAAACGTCGAAGAGATTCCTAGAATCGTAGCGTTCGCTTTTCGAGCGGCAAGTACTGGTATCAAAGGCCCAGTCTTGATCGATTTCCCCATCGACGTCCTCTTCTCGCCTCCACAGCTACATCGCGTAGCCTTCGGTGCTGTCGACGTCCCTCCAGTAGATCCGCCGGCTCCAAACCCTGCAGCACTTGATCGGCTGTTGGAGGCATGGAAAGGGGCCAAGCGACCTGTCATCATCCATGGCACTGGTGTTCGAGGCATCGACAATACACTTACCAAACTGGTTGAGGTAACTCACTCTCCTGTCTTCTATTCGAACAAATTGAGCACACCGATCGCCGCAGATCATGAGCTCCGAGGCGGTCCTGCTGGTGGTCTGGCAGCCTTAGCAGGGAAGGAACAGGCCGACTTTGTGTTACTGCTCGGTGGTCGAACTGGATTCCTGCTCGGCGGACGAAGTGGAGCCATCATTCCCAACAATGCTACAATTGCTCAGGTCGACCTTGATGGAGCGGAGATAGGAAAGACCCATGCTGTTAACATCGGCATTGTTGCAGATGCTAGCTTATTCTGCGAACAAGCTGCAGCAAAAGCATCTGAGGCTTCATTCAACCGAAATGAAGAATGGGTCAAGAAATGTCGCAAACTGTGTACTGATCCGCTGCCATTTGAGAACGAGCCCAAGATGCAGAAGGACGGTCAGATCCACCCGTATCATGCCATGGCAAGTGTCATGAGGTCTCTCCCGCGAAATGCCATAATCATGATTGACGGAGGCGAGGCTGGACAATGGGCATCAATGTCTGCTGAACTGGCTGGAGCAAAGCATGTCATCACACCACCAGGCTATCTTGGCTTCCTTGGAAATGGATGGGGCTATTCGATTGGTGCAGCTGTTGCTGATCCTAACCGATTGATTGTAAACATGCACGGCGATGGCAGTGCAGGCTTCCACATTCAGGAGTTGGACACCTTTGCACGTTTCGGCCTGAATATCTTGACTATCATTGCAAACAACTACGTCTGGGGCATGAGCGTGAATGGTCAAGACCTCATCTATGAAGGCAAAACCGACGCACGACCTGCAATTCAGTTGAGCAAGAGCTGTGCGTATGAGGTCGTGGCACAAGGGTTCAACTGCAAATCCGCCAAGGTTACCGAGTACGACCAGATCAAGCCTACCGTCGAAGAGCTGTCAAAGTCTGGCCCTTCGCTCATCAACATGATCGTTTCTGTTAAGCCTACCTCTCCTGCAACCCTTGGTAAGTATCGCGCACCGCTGAATATCGTCAATCTGACTGTACTAACTCAACGCACAGGTATGGTTGGCGCCACGAACGATCCCAACGTGATAGTGGTGCCGTACTACGACAACGTACCAAGACCTTACTACAAGAACGCAGAGAACGGCCAGGCTAACGGACACTCTTGAAACTCGTTATCCTCGAGAGCCTCAGCACGGGCATGTGCAAACGCGCTAACGCGCTAGCGGGGATTGTCGAGTGGTCCGTGCGCAAGCTCGCCGAGTACAATCCGACAATAGCCAATGGCGCTCTATTGTTCTCAATGACACATCTATGTTTAAAGGTTCTGCTTTCCTCTCATCCTGTCCTCAACACCAACATCACCTTGTCTTGGCCTCTCTCTCCAAAAGTCAAAATCGACCACAGCAGCACTTTTGCTCCATCATCCGCAGATTCTCATGACACACCAAGCAAACATGTCAAACAACGACGCCACATTCGAAGGCTTACCTCCTGAGATCCGAGAGATGATCTACGAGTACGCTTTTACCGCTTTCAACGCCGACTGCACCGCCCTGCCGATCGACATCCTCACCTACCGTCGTGCGGTCCCAAACAGCGGCTCCCTGCGCTCGACCAACAAGCCCATCTTCAACAAGAGTCGACGTGCGTACCTCAAAGCTCGCGCAGATCTCGCTGCCGAGCGCAAGCAAGTTCTCGCCGACATGGTTCGGAACTGGGAGGTTCTTCTCTCCAAGCGCGACGACCTCAACCGACCGCACGACTGGAAGGATTTCCACCAGATCGATACGCTCGTCAAGAACCTCAAGTCCGGAAATTCCACCTGCAAGAACCACAAGTGCGCCATCGACAACTGCTACATGTGCGAGAACCCAGAGCACCAGACCTGCTTCGACTGCGGCCGCAACGCTGCCACAGCGCTGTACGGCTACCTTCTCAACCACCTCTGCCCTCACGTCTACCGCAAACAGGCGCCCGAGCTGGTGATCCCAAACAGCGACGGCAAGATCTCCGACCATCCCCTCGCCAAGCTCATCGACTCTCTCCCGCGCAAGCACACCAGCCGCACCGTGGTCCACCCAACCACTGGGGTGAACATGAGCGTACAGTCGTGGGCCTTCTCATACTGGTACCGCCAACTACACCTCCAACGCGGCCAAGACATCCGCTGCTGCATCAGAACGCGCGCACACACTCGCGTCTTCGAGATGTTCGGCAACATCGGGTGTGATGCCGACGACAAGGTCCTCAGGGCGAATTTCGAGGAGAGCGATCCCATGATGGCGGTTTACGACGAGGCTAGGAAGATGCTCGATTACTGCGGAGGCACCAAGATTGAGTGTGAGTCTGAGTATTTGAAGCGAATTAACGAGTGGATCGAGTATCGCGATGGACCGGAGTTCATGCGCAAGGGCGCCGTGGCGAGACCGCTGCGGGAGGGCTAGGTACCTTGAGGTGCACATTTGGATTGGTCTCTCTGTCTGCTTCGTCGAGCATGGCGTCGATGTTGCTGTCTATGGCATGGTCTGCTGGAGAGCGTGGGGGATCACGTTCAGTAGCAGCACGTACGTCCTTTTGGCGCAAAGGCTATCGCTCAATGAAACATCTGCCAATTTCTCAGTATCCTCGTTTCCCACTGATCAACTGCCGTCCTTGTAGCTGTTGTAAGTACATACGAATCTTCTCCGCCATCCTTATCCGTACATACACGACATCCAGACAACTTGAAATCTGGATGTGAGGCGTGGTGAGACAAGTCGATACGGGGATACATATAAGAACGCATTTCGTGAGCGGAGCCGCTCTTGGACGACACCATGACCTCGCTCTCGCCCCTGTCCCTTCAACATCTGCATAGCCACCTCTCAATCAACATCACTCTAATCTCACCCCTTGACCACTACTCCTCCGCTCCATCCCTTCCCCCCTTCCATCCCCTTCCCCTCAACATCCTCCCTTCCCCCCTCCATCCCTTTCCCCTCAGCATCCTCCCTCCCCCTCCCTTCCCCTTTCCCTTCCCCTTTCCCTTCCCCTTTCCCTTCCACACCTCCCACCTCTCCCCTCTCACAACCCTCTCACCCTCCGTCTACTGACTCCCCCCAACAACACTCCCATCAGGCATAACAGCAATCGAATCCACCTCCCACAAAACCGGCGCATTCGGAGCCGTCGGGTCCCAGAACCCATCCTGACGAGGACGAAGGGCCACCGCGCGAGGGTACAGCATGGGCATTGCGGCGACGGTGCTGCTCAAGAGGGCGGTGGCCAGGAGGGTGAGGAGGGTGGTGGGTTGCATTTTTGCGTGGTCGTGGTTTGGGTTGGAAGGAGTGGATTTGTGTTGGTGTTGGTGTGGGTTTATTGGTGTTGATGTTGATGTTGTTTTGTTGGTCGACTTGGAAAAGGAGCGAATAGCTTAGAATGTCAGCTCTGTGTGTTGATGGTAAGTAAGTAAGTAAACGGTAGGCCTTTCAAGTCCTTTTATCATCCTCCTTCAAGACGACTGAAACATCCCGATCCATCAACCCATTTGACGGAACCTCATTCCTCATTTCACACCTCGTCGATCAAACAGGTCCCCCATCTCGAAATAACATCAGTGAGAAGCATCTCCCTCACCTTCACCCAAGAGTCCAAGCATCGTCCATGGTGACAGTGCTTCCCGAAACGCCACGAACGAGCAGCGGCTCAGTTCTCAAGACTTGCATTAAAGCAGCGAGGAGGATCATCGACCAGCTACATCGTGTCTTGTGTTGGCTGCATCATCCATATCTCTTGTTTCGAATCCATCTGTGGTTCTTCAATCGAGGCAACTCCACGCTCTTCCACGTGTCGCAGGAGGACGGGGAAGACCCCTGTGCAGAACAGGTACGAACGGCAGACAGGCTTGTCATCGTTCGTTTGATGGAAACTGACAGGCTGTTTGGGAGACCAGAGAAATGGGTAGGATGATCGTCATTGTTATGAGTACATGTATCTAATGTCCCGCAATTTCGAACGTCGTCTTGTGTCTGGGATCGAGCAAAGAGCAACGCAAGCATTCTCTCTCCCTTCACGTCAGCAAAACATTACCACGCCCATCATTCATTCAGTCATGCCAGTAGCGAAACCCACCCAGCCAGCCATAGCACATTCGTGTCTGCATCACTCGCATTCAAAGACCTCATCCGCATCAGTCCAGCCAAAAGCATGCTTCAACCTCGCACCCAGCGTCCTAACCATCGGCCTCGGAATCTTCGCACCTCTCCTCACCTCCTTCGGCTCGTGAAACTGAATGCTTCGATCGAGCTTGACCTTGCCGGGTCCTTGCTCAGCCTTGGGCAAGGGCTTGAAGATCCACACGCTGCCGTAGAGCTTCTCTGGCTCTAGGCCGACCGCATCCATCGCCCAGAGCAGCTCCTCCCAAGCAATCTCGCAGCGTTGTTGCACGACTTGCTTGGCTGATGGCATAAGTGCTTGGAACACTTTGAAAGCCTTCTTGGGGATCTTGACTCTCTCAATAGGTGGCTCGGCGACGTTGTTGTTCGCTTCGGTGGGCGGAGGCTGGCGACGAGGATCTGGAGCAGCGGGCTTACCGCGTGTCTTCACCTTTTCCTTAGTGGGCGTTGCGAGGACACCTTTAGGGGATGGCGTCAATCTCTCCGAAGAGTTCAGAAGATTTGGATCGATGTCGGCGAGAGGCTTTTGCGGCGTAGCCTGTGGTGTAGGCAGCTGGATTGGCTCCTTGTATGCCGGCGTTCTGTGCAGCTCACGCGGAGGTGAGGTCTGTTCTTCCAGGATCTCGTTCAGGTCGATGCCGTTGTAGTCAGTCAGAGCAACCTCCAGGGACCACCAGAACATGTCGAGGTTCTGCTCCGCCTTGATCATTTGATCCACATTTGCCTTGTTGTAGCGCTTGTCGACAGGATAGTCGAATTCTTGCTTCTTGAGTGGATTCCAAAGGAGCTCTGACGTCTTGCACACACCCT
The DNA here is from genome assembly GCF_010093935.1 of Zasmidium cellare ATCC 36951. NCBI lineage: Eukaryota > Fungi > Ascomycota > Dothideomycetes > Mycosphaerellales > Mycosphaerellaceae > Zasmidium > Zasmidium cellare. Next base: position 486,131 of record NW_022986947.1, on the reverse strand, counting down.
TGATGCCATCCATCAGCTTATGTGTTAGAAATCGAACCTCTTCCACTTGGTTCGAGACTGAGAGTACGCTTTGGAGCATTTGGGCCTTGTTTATGTCAAACCTGAGCAACTGTTAGTGAAGTCAGCGAGACTACGAGAGCTTCGAAACGTACCATGGGGCTAGGCCATCGATGGACTGGGTAACCTCCGACAACAACGCACAATCAGAGAACTGCTCCAAGACCCAGTGGTCTATCAAATGACTAGCCTCCGAATCGGTCTCGAGCATGTACTGAAACTCTTGGACCACACCATGCAGACCATGCACGTCTGGCGTCTTGATAGAAGTGAACAGCTGATCAACTCGGCGCTCAGCTTCAGAAGCACCCGGCATCATCTGCCACTCCCCATGCTCGTCTGTTCCAGCCCAGCGATAGCGGTGGCGCAGACGCGGGCTGACCGGTAAGCCTATGGCGAGGAAGAACAGTGAATAGTCTTTCACGTTGGAGATGACTTCGTAAAGAGCCGACCATCGATCTTCGTCCGCGTGCGACAGCCGCAATCTGCGCTCATTGGCGCGTTTGATTTGAACTTCAATCGAAGGCATAGCATGTAGCTTGTCGTTGATATCTCCCCAGCACACAAGAGAGACGAATGCATGGACAATCATATGGCCGCAAATGCGGGTCCAACAGGCGAGACATGCGCAGTCAACTTTGAACTTCTTCTGATCGGAATGCTCGTTCCATTCGCGTAAATTGTCCATGAAGTATGCGGGGTCTTCGCGCAGCATCCAGACGTGGTCTTCAGCCATTGAACGACGTGCGCTCACCAGCATCTTGAGTCGGTCCAGGCTGAGCTTCTGCGGTACGCGGTAGGATGCTTCCAGTGCGTAATTCGAGAGGGATGGCCACTCGTTCGGCTTGAGGCCACTCGGCATGGCCGGTTCCGCTTGGTGTGGTGCGAGAAAGAACATGTCGCAGGGTATATCGTGTAGCACTAGCTTGGCACAGTTGTAGAGGAAGCGGTAGATGCCCTCCTGGATTTCCAGTACCAGCAGACCCTCGGTTGATCGAGCCAGGTACTTCAGATGACTTCCAGCGATGCGCGTCACTGTGCGATCCACGACCTTACCGTAGCCCGTCGGCGAGCGCTTCTTTTGAAACAGCATACATTGGCGGTCCACCTCGTGGTATTTGTAGAACTCCTCTTTGTCACGCTTGTTGCACAAGGTGATGTCGCCGAAGTCGAGATCAGGAATCCAGCCATCTCCGAGGTGCGCGGCTTTGATGTCGGCCAGTCGAAACGTCTCTGGCAGGTTGCGAGCACGTGAGTTGAGGAAGAGCAGGAGTGGAAGCTTGAGCTGAAGGTCTTCGAGATTGATGTACGGCCATAGGTACGCTTCAGAGTGGCAGGTGCGGAAGCGGGAGATTTGCTTCTTGTGATTGCGGAAGTTCTCGAAGTCGGGACGGTGGGTGTTGGATATTCTAGGCCAGGCTTTGACGAGCAGCTCGCGTCGCTGCTTGAAATTCTTCTTCCTGTGTCCACAAGTAAGCATCTTTCACTCTCAAGGCGGGCCGTCTGCACTTGCGTCCACCGCTTCTGGATGGTGCCTTCGAAGCGCTTGATGACGGCGTTGAGCTGGGTCCAGTGCTTGAAGATGGACGCAGAGAGCTCTTTGGCGCATTGCGTAGTCTCTTGGATGGAGAGCTTCTTGGGGATTGGCAGATCGACGCCCTTGCTGAACCGACAACATTTACACCCCAGTTGGTGCTCCTCGCCCAATTCGTCCAGCAGCTCGTAGGTGAAGCTCTTTGCCGCCGTCGCCATCATGTGCTCCCTTCGCCGTGTCCGCACGCAATTGAGTGTGCGGTCTCGTCAGTCGGCGGGTGCAGGTTGGCGATTGGAGGTGGAAGGTCTGAAGTCGTCTGTTTCCCGCGCAGGCACGCGCCAAGGCGGCAATCAAACACGCTTTGAGTCAGTGTCGCTTTGATGCGCAACCAGCCGAACGGGAGCTTGCAGCGGCCTGGGGTCTCGCTTTCGACCTGTCGTAAATGGATGTATTGGAAAGTGTTGGCGCTCGTGGCGGTGAGATCGTGCGGTCAGCTTGTAGTGTCAGTGCTGCTCGTGCGGCAGGGTTGAGATGAATCTTGAGTCTTGAATCTTGAATACCGAGAGGCGTGTCTACAAACATGTGCCATCTCTCTCCACTCCAACGCCGAATCAATCGTGGTATCATAGGTAGTCTCCTGTCCAGGGCGCGTGGTCGCCCCTCCTGATGCTTGCTGTCCCCCCAAGTTGAAGACCGGGCACCCAGGCCTCTCAGTCTCCACGTGCTCCTCCCGTTGCAATGCCTCCATCCCCCATCATATGTTGCTGCTGCTAAATGCACGACCCACATCAGCGCTTTCCACCACCGCTCAAGTACTTCTTTGCCATGTTCAGGACAAGAGGCGTGACGATTGGTGCGAGCATCGCGTAGTGCTTCGAGCCCTTCTCGACTATCGGTCGAATCTTCTCAGGCAGGCGGTCGCTTATCTCTTTGGGTATGCCATCGTTCCCTCGTCGATCCCTGTCCCGTCGGTCACGTCGGTCGTAATCATCGGAGTCATCATCGTAGCGGCGTCTACTCTTGTCTCTGCGTCGCCTGGGAGCGTCGCGGTCGGAGAGGTAATCATCGTCGTACCTTGACGGCGGTGGTCGGCGATGGTCATCGAAGCTTCGGCGTCTTCGAGGCGGTCCACGACGGTCGTCGCGGCGATCGTACTCATCGTCAGAGTCGTCGTAGTCGCGTCTTGGGCGTCGCTCACTACGCCTGCGAGCTGGGATAGGCTCTGAACCATATTCTACGCCCGCTGGTCCACCACGTCTGCGAGGTGGTCCGTAATCGTCGTAGTCGTCTCGCCGCTTCCTCCTCGGTGGCTCATCGTATGGATCATCTCTCGGATCACCTCTCCGTCTGGAGACCTGGCTCTCAGGTGGTGGATAATCTCGATCTCTTGGGGGACGTCGAGGAGGAGGGCCTCTGGGATCTCCTCTGGGGTCTCCTCTTGGGTCTCCTCGTGGATCGCCTCTTGGATCGCCTCTTGGATCTCCTCGTGGGTCGCCTCTTGGATCACCTCTTGGGTCGCCTCGTGGTGGACCTCGTCTTGGATCGTCTTCACGCCTGCGCCGAGTATCTTCCATCATTTTCCTGTGTGCTTCACCTTCGTCTGACTCATAACCGTCTCTCATGTCACGAAATTGTTGGTGTCGGGGTCGTGTTTTGGCTTCGAGGTCGGGTGCGTTGGAGCCGAGATACGAAGCTTCGTCAGGGAATTGCGGACGTGTGTCCGGCGACAGTCTGCTACGGCTGCCCTCTCTTTTGAGTGCGGGTCGTGGATGGAGTTGCTCGCCTAGCGGTGGCGGCGGGGGCAGGTCGTTGGGTGCATGTGCAGCATGTGCGGCGGGCGGCGCATCGGCATAAGGCGGTGGCGGAGGCCTGCCTCGTGGGTCGAAGTCGTCCATCATCTCGTCTGGGTAAGGCGCGCGGTCGCGGCGGGCTCGCGGAGGGTCAGCAGCATAGCCCGCCATGGCGGAGTATAAGAAGAGGGCGCTGGCTTGGGCCTGTTTCGAGTCGTCCTGTTGTTCGACACGCGGTGAGATCACAGTCTGGTTGTGTTTGCGCGTGAAACTGGGGCACTCAGGGAAATCCTCGTCGGGCTTTCTTCATGTGTCAGGGTGCAAGCAACAAGTTAGCAGAGCTGCGGGTCGGCGTCATCTGTTGTGGCGGGTGCTGCAGGGCGAAGGGAGAGTTCACTCTCAAAACTTGATCTGACAGCGCTGGAAAGACGTTGATTGAGATGATGAGGAGCAGAGACGACAGGCAGATAAGCCTGTTTGAAGCCCAACCGGTGCACACGACCACATCACACCACGCGGGTCTCACAGAAGATTCCGTACCGCCACTTTTGATACTGCTGCGCACTGAGCTGAGATGTCATGTAACCTCTCCATCAGCCGCTCAGCTGCTGTTGTGATTCACTCAATAATATCCATCGGAGCTCGGGCACCCCGTACGTGATTTCGACCATCAACAACGATATTTGGTGTCTCTTTGCAGCTAGTGTTGTGGCTATTGTATCGCAGCTCGATCTTGAATTGCACGCATTAATCCATCGACGAATAGGTTATGCAAGACTATCCTCACGCGCCCTTATGATCTTACGGGACCTGGACCTGATGACAGGAGACAAGTAGACATAGATCTCGCGAGCGTAAGATTTGTATTGAGCCAGATACAATGAGAAGGCATAGATCTCGCTAGCGTAAGAACTACAAAGAACTAAACAGAGCAAGAAGGCACAGTTCTTATAGCTGTAAGATCTGCGAAGAACCAAACATAGCAAGAAGGCATAGTTCTTACGACTGTAAGATCTGCGAAGAACCAAACAGAGCAAGAAGGCATAGTTCTTATAGGTGTAAGATCTCCGAAGAACTAAACAGAGCAAGAATGCATACTTCTCGTAAGTGTAAGATCTACGAAGAACTAAATCGAGCATGAAGGCATAGATCTTGTAAATGTAAGGTCTGCGAAGAAACTAAAATGGCAAGAAGGCATAGATCTTTAGTACATAAGATTTATCAATAAAGGAGTAAGGCTAGAAGGCACGGAATTTGTTGTTAAGAAGGTTTTTGGATTTTGGTGATTGATCCAACGAACAGGATGGATGTGGCGGAGGCTCTGGATGAACGCTATGAATGGAACCCGAGAGCATGCGGGAGAGCAAGATGTATGGAGTACTCTGTCAGGACAATATTTGCAGCCTCAGGCAGAAATATTTGCTAGCGCAAAGCTTAAATTATCTCCGCTCTTCACAAGCCTCGAATCTCGAAAAGTTCAAGTCGCAGATCCCGTCTTTGTTCATTCGCCATGGCTCCCAACAGAGGCCGCAATCGTCAGAGCGAGTTCGACGAATTCGCTCAAAGTGGTGCTCAAGGTACGCGATCATCAGCATGGCACAGGAAATAGTCTAACAGTTGTGCAGAATTCGACCCCGAGCATGATGAGATCCCAGACGACGAGGACGAGTCTGATGTGTCGGCCGAGGATGACGGATTCGATGGAAGAGAGCACTATGTTGACGTAGGCAAGAGCAAGCTGCGCAAACCAAAAGAAGTCGCACTTGGTCCACAGTATCGAGGGTCGAAGGTGGGAAGGCAAGAGCTGGACAGCAATGAGGACAGTGATGATCCGTTTGACAAAGGATTCGACGAGGACGAGAGTGACGAACAAGATTTGGAAAATGTTGAAGACAGTCACGAGAATGAAGATGGAACAGACGATACGGACCTGAGCGAAGAAGATGAGGAGGAAGAACAGCTTTCTGCCCCGTCGGTACAGGCGAAGATCTCGGCGAAGGATCGCGCAGAACTGAGGGAAGCACTGAAAGATGGGACGCAAAAGGGTCTTGGGAAATCACTTGCACAGGCGAACCGAGAAGAGGCTGAGAAGGGAAGGGCGGTAAAAAGGCAGCGAACAGCTTTTGACTCGCTCCTCAATACGAGAATGAAGCTGCAGAAGTCTCTGATTGCGACAAATACGATGGTTGGATACCCTTCAGACCGGATCGAGAACGAGAGAGAGGATGCTCAGCAGGCTTTGGAAGCAGCAGAAACTGCTGCGTTCAATCTTTGGAGTTCTCTTAACTCTTTCCGAGAAGATCTCCTGAGCGCCCGGACGGGGACGAAGCGGAAACGAAGTACCTTCACAATCGACACGCCAACGAATAAACTGTGGAACCATGTCCAATCGCAGGAAGCAGAAAGCCGTCCAACTCGAGATTCCGTGCTCAAGAAATGGTCACAAAAGGCTTCAGGAGCTACGCTTCAATCAAGCAACCGCATAAACCAAGCCGCGACACAGACCTCGATCATCGACTCCATCAAAGAACAGCTCTCCAACACCGATCATCTCATCAAACGCACCCAGGCCCCGCGCTCATGCGCCCCCCTCCAGCTGTCAAAACGCATTACCACCGACGAGAAAATATACGACGATGCAGACTTTTACGGCCTACTCCTCAAAGAACTACTCGAGCAGAAGTCTGCAGACTCTGTGGCAGCATCGAACATCGACATCGGCTTTCAAATGCGACGAGAAGCGAAGACGAAGCGGAATGTCGATACGAAAGCCAGTAAGGGGCGGAAGCTGAGATACACCGTGCACGAGAAGCTGCAGAATTTTATGGTGCCAGAGGACAGGACGAATTGGGGCGAGAGGCAGGCGGATGATTTATTCGGGAGTTTGTTCGGACAGAGACTCGGGTTGAAGGAGGATGTCGAGAGTGAGGACGAGGAGATGGAGGACGGCATCGATGGCGAGGAGGCAGGATTGTTGATGTTTAGGAGCTGAGAAATGAAATCCTTCTTCCTATTGACCCGATTTGCTTTCATGGAGAAGAAGACATCTCCGACGCACAGCATCAAACAGGCCTTCGCAAGTCCTCATCGTCGGCTTGGAGCCTCGCAACTCCATGGGGATGTCTGTTGAAGCCCGCACCTTCTGATTCAAGGACCACCTATCTCAAGGATGTCTTCGCCGGATTTCTTCTCCGACTCTTCCATACGCTCTGCACAATCTGTCTCGTGGTCTGCCCTTTTGAAAGTGCGCGCCGTGGGCTTATTATTTGCCGACCTTGTGTAGTGGAGAGCAGCAGGGATGACTTTTTACAACGTCGAACTTCACCAAAATAACGCACGATTTTGACCCGGTGATGCAGTTCTATGTCGAGTGGCGATGCTCGTCATCCCCGACACATTGCACTGCACTAACTACGACGTGAAGCACCGGTGGCATAGATGGGTTTGGAGTTGTGGAAATGGCAGTAATAGCATGAGGCTCTGATAGCTTGACAGGATCAATTAATCGACCGTGACATCGAATGCTTTCATAATTAATCTGTCTCAACTACACGCTCCTCACATCAATTCACTCAACCGGCACCTGCTCCTCATACGTCGAGCCATACCCACCAACAAAGTAATCCTTATTCTGACCCCTCGCCGCCGGTGGCTGCGGCCACTCATCCAGCACAGCAGGCTCGCCCGTCAAAGTGAAATTGACCGTCGCCAGGGGCTGCGTGTCGATCAACAGCGCATAGTCTCCCGGGTACAGGACCTTGTTGCCCATATCGTCGACTCGAGCCAGGCTGTTGAGCGTCAGATTGAGCGAAGCCGTCTGCATCGCGCCGCCTGTGACGTTGTGCAATCGCTGGTAGGCGACGAGTCGTTTACGAGGGTATGGTGCCGGACCGTGAGTCCCCGCGAGGAAGCCTAGAGTCACGTAGTCGCTGGTGACGGCGCCGGTATTCTTGACATCGACGGCGAAGGTCTGGAAGGCGCAGCGGTCTTTGTAGGATTCTGTGCAGCCGTCCAGCAGAGAGGAGATGCTGTAGGATGAGGCGGAGGTGCTGTTGTTGGAGAAAGAGGCGCTGAAGTTGGTGTAGTGCAGTCCGTAGCCGAATTCGTAGATCGGTTTGCCGGTGTACCACATGTACGTGCGGCCGGGGCTGCCTGTGGTTGCGTTGGGGCGGAGGGTCATGTCTGTCATAGGGATTTGGGAGATGTAGTCGGCTGGATATTCTTTTTTTTGTCAGCATTCGAGTAAAGTTCTCGAAGCGTTCAACGTACGAGTAGTAGGCAGACGACCTGCTGGCGCTGCCTTGCCCTGGATGATGTCGAAGAGAGCAACACCGCCATCCTGGCCTGGGTAGCCTCCCCAGATGAGGGCGCTGATGTTGGGATTGTTGACGAGCGGGCTGCTATCAATCTGTCCACCGCCCATTTGGAGTACGATGACGGGCTTGCCATACGTAGCGAGTTGACCGATCACGTCAAGCTGGGCTCCAGTTCATGCGATGCTTACACGGTCCATACCCTCAGCTTCGACGGAGTTGTCGATGCCGCCAGCGTAGACGATGACGTCCGAATTGTTCGCGGCATTCCAGATATGGAGCCAGTTGTCGGTAGTCGGGTCGCCCTGGCCGCCAGGATATCCCGCGAAGTTCACAGTTGCCCCTGACTGTTGAGCAGCATATAGCGGCGAGTGGAAGTAGGGTGGGATGCCGTCGTAGTTACCTGCATACAAATTAGCTGCTGTATATTCAGATATTTCAGAGACGGTAAGTCGAACCTAGCATTTGATCCGTCGCATTTGCCCAGTCTCCGATCAGGGCGATCTTGGTGCTGTTCTGGATTTGGAAAGGGAGGGTGCCGTCGTTCTTGAGAAGAGTGATGCCCTCGACTGCAGCCTTGTATGCTAGCTGTTGAGCCTGGGGAGTTGAGACATCATCCCAGGTGAGACTTCGGTATGGAACGGCCATTCCGTCAAAATATCCGAGCCTGACAAGTGAAGAGTATTGGCGGATAAGTGCAGTGTTGAGGTCAGTCTCGTTGATGAGGCCTTGGTCGTACGCCGCTGGTAGATGCTCTTGGTAGTAGGTACCTAGGGCCATTAGCCTGGTGTTGTTGTAAGTAGATGGGAACACCTACCGCAGTTGACATCAGTCCCAGCCTTTAGAGACAAGGCTGCAGCCTCTTCGCGCGTCTTGCCATATTCATGGGGCAGGTATACGTTCTGTATAGCATCGCAGTCAGAAGTCACCCACTGCTCCTCCGCAGTCCAGTTCCAATGCTCTCGCAAGACGGTCTGAAGAAGCCATGGGTCGGCACAGGTCGGCACGCCGTTCAACGCATTGTAAGAGCACATGAAAGCGCCAACGTTGGAGTCTCCGGCGCAACTCTCGAAAGGCGGCATGTAGTACTCCACCAGGTCTTGCTGATTGACCTGGGCGTCGAATTGGTATCGAAAGTTGCCGTTCCAGTTCTCAATGTCGTAGGCGACGAAGTGCTTGCAGGTTGCGACCACTCGCTTGTACTTGTCGTCAGGGCTTCCTTGCAGCCCTTCGATCAGAGAGTGAACGTAACTGCTGAGGTGTAGTGGGTCTTCGCCAGGAGTTTCCTGCCCTCTTCCCCATCGACTGTCCTTGAAACTATTGTACGTCAGCGTAAGCCTAAGAGAGAGACTTATCGTGCCACATACGGATTGATGTTCGGCGTCCAGAAGTCCAGACCAGCTCTGTTGGCATTGCTAAATGCTCTAGCTTCAGTGCTTATGACTGTAGCAACGTCCTTAATGAGCTCGTCATCAAATGCTGCGCCCATTAATATGGGTTGGGGAAAGGATGTCGCATAACGAAATTCGCCAGAATCCGAGAAGTTGACTCCAGGAGACTGTGCCACTCCATGCAACGCTTCTTGCCACCAGGTATAGGCAGGAAGACCAAGTCGGGGGACGCCAGGCGCTGTACTGCCTGTATTGTTCAATTTCTCCTCGAGCGTGAATGCAGCGATCAGGGCTGTTGCTCTTGACAATGGATCTGTGTGATTGTGAGTAACACAGCACCCAAAGGTTCTCTGAAGACTCACCTGCAGATGTATCACAGACGGAATTGTTCCTCAAAGGCCCATTCTCACAGTCAGGAAAGCCTCTTCCCTCAAGCTGTGCCGTCGTCGACGCTACCAAAGCCAGAAGACCAACTACGAAGGCTGCCATCTTGACAATGTTTGAGGAACGCAAGAAAGTCAAGGAGCCGGGAGAAACATAGCCTACTGTTATATAGACATCACCCTATAATTTCTCCAGCACACTGTGGAGTGACGTCTCTCGCCGTCAAACCTACCGACGGTCAAGCAATGCCAGATCTACAAGAGGAGGTCGTCCCCCAAGATGGGGGGTCGATCTCGGCAGGATCCACTTGCACTGCATTTCAGCCGCCATTGCGGCAATAGAAGGTATGCCCATAGGTGACACCGCCATGAATGGCCTTGGCATGGCAATTAGAGAGGAGAGCGACCTAAAGCTCGTGGCTGGAAAAAGGATGTCGTCTTGGCCGAGTTTTGGCCACAATTCGCTTGCCAACAAATATGGCCACGTCAAATGATTTAATGATTTAGCCTCCTCTCTACACTTCATGTTCACTCATCACAAAGTACACCGTTCCTATACCCTAGCAGCGAAAGCTCTAAAGGCATACAAAGACGCCGTACCTACCGCTGGACAATACCGCGGAATGGTGCCACCAGCAAGGAACCTCGCTACATGTGCCGGCACCCGAATTTTGCATTCTGCCTAAATAGCCATGCCGCCAGCCTCCAGGTTCTGGTCAACGTCTGCTTGGGTCGCGCCTGAACAACTTCCAAACAAGTACCTGCATCTGGCTCTTCCATCGACCCTCAACAGCCTCGAATCTATTTTAGCCATGAACCGCATGATAATCAATCGATACGACACTCCTCCAGGACTACGTACCGAGTCTCTGAAACGGTAAGGTGTGGTTCCTTCAGATCCAGCTGGAGCTGACAATGGTGCTGTGTGTGAACTTGACGTGTTGTCGCTGCCGTCTGACCCCTTTCCATCATTGCTATTAGCCAAAAGACATACACGGACATGCCTTCCACCTCACAGCTTGCATACATCGCCGGCAACGGCATCGGGCTCGTACTTGCGGGCTTGTACACGGTGGCTGGACAGGCACACTTCACCAACCGCTTGACGCCAGGACTCGCGGCGAATATCAATGAGATGACGCACAACACTCACAAAGCTTTCTGGTTCCTAGGCCTGGGGTTTGAAAATGTAGGTGCTCTTGAAAAAGATCATGTCGCCATGGATGTTCATCTTTTCTACAGCTGAAAATGGTCCTTGGAGGGTTCGACCTGCTCGGTGCCGCCTACCTGTGGCGTGCTGAAACCAGACGTACTGGCCTACTCATTGCTGTTGTTGGCTTCAGTGGAGGACTGTATGGTCAGATCTACAACCAAGACGATCTAAGTCAAGTAGGCCTCTTCCTGGGCCTTGCTGTGGCTGGGTATTACTTATTGTCATCGTCATCAGGAAGGCCTGAAAACAAGCTGGAGTGAACGTTGGGTCCAATGTTACTTCTCGATGATATGGCCTTCGTCGTAACGGGAGCGACGGTGGGGCGAACATCACAGGGAAATATACTCCCAGAACACTGACTAGTCTCGCAATCACAGCAGAGACCAAACGATTGGGGCTGTCTTCTGCCGCCTGTTGCATAGGAGCCAACCTCAGATGTCGCAACGCGTCTCAATACATGTGATAGAACAAGTCAAATACACCATCGCCTCTACATGTGCCGTTACCCGCATCTCCCATTCTGCCTAAATACACCCACACCACGGACGTGGGTCCCCCGCCACACCCGCACACAAGTGCATGTCTAGTCTGGAGAATCCCTGCACCACAATTCAGGCAAAAGACAAGATCCCCACAGATTCACATGTAGGAGCTTCGCACTGGATCCGACGTGTTGTTCGAGAATGGCAGCTCGGCCAACGTACGCCTCGCCCGCATCTCGCTTCGCTGACCATCCCAATAGCGATATGTCTTGGCTTTAGCCGGTAAGGCCATACGACAGCTGATGAGGCACATGCGAGCTGGCTGAATGGCGTGGTACCACGAGGCACATGGCAAGGTAGGGATGGCGAATGTCACGCCAACATGGGTAAATCCTGCACATGGGCGAGGCGTGCGCGTATCCAAGCTGGGGGGATATGTAGGGGTGTCCCTCGCCTGCTTTGACTTCAGCTCTTGCATTGTTGTATTCATCGTTGTGAACGCTGCTTCTCCTTGGTCAACTCATTTCATCCATCTCCAAACCTCATCATGGCTCCAGTGGGAGGTGCCTCGCAGTTCGACCAAGCGGCCTTGCAACGTCGTCAGGCTCTCCAGGGCTCGTCTGGTCCAGCGGCTCTCGTTAAAAATGCTAGAGTATTTGGCATTGCGTGTTTTGCATGCTTGGGAGGTTTGCTCTATGGTTATAATCAAGGAGTCTTCTCCGGAGTCCTGACCATGACCTCGTTCGACAACCGTCAGTGATCCTCGATCAGTGGAAGACTTCTCTTTGCTTACGTTCAATAGATATGGGAGTCTGGGTCTCCGACTCGAGCAAGAAAGGCTGGTTGACGGCAATTCTGGAGCTTGGAGCCTGGATCGGTACACTATACTCCGGTTTCCTCGCGGAGATCATCTCTCGCAAATACGCCATCCTCGTCAACGTCGGCGTCTTCATCATTGGTGTCATCGTGCAATGCACTGCAGTGACTGGTGTCGGTGCAAGCGCGATCCTTGGTGGACGATTCGTCACTGGTATGGGCGTTGGTTCGTTGAGTATGATCGTGCCCATGTACAACGCCGAGGTCGCTCCTCCTGAAGTTCGTGGTGCTCTGGTCGGTCTTCAGCAGCTGGCTATTACGACTGGTATCATGATCAGTTTCTGGATCGGTTGGTCAAACCCTCCTTGTGGAGGGTCTCGTACTGACATGCTGCAGACTATGGAACCAATTACATCGGAGGCACGGGTGAAGGCCAACACGACGCTGCCTGGTTGGTGCCTCTTGCCCTGCAGCTGGCCCCAGCTGTTCTCCTCGGGGTGGGCATGGTAGGTGATACGAAAACCGATTCCTTAAGTCATACTGACCTTCAGGCAGATCTTCATGCCCTTCAGCCCTCGCTGGCTCGAGCACCACGGCCGCGAGACCGAGGCGAGGAAAACGCTCGCAAGTCTTCGCGGACTCTCACAAGACCATGAACTCGTCGAGTTGGAATACCTGGAGATCAAGGCCCAGTCGCTGTTCGAGAAGCGTTCGACCGCCGAACGTTTCCCAGATTTGGCCGATGGGTCTGCTTGGAGCACCGTCAAGCTGCAGTTCATTGCTGTTGGATCACTTTTCAGGACGATGCCAATGTTCCGTCGTGTCATTCTTGCTACTGTGACCATGTTCTTCCAGCAGTGGACCGGTGAGTTGACCACTTGCACTGTTATGCCTGACCGAGAGAGCTAATTGATCGCAGGGATCAACGCTATCCTTTACTACGCGCCTCAAATTTTCAAGGGCCTGGGGTTATCATCGAACACAACCTCTCTACTTGCCACTGGTGTCGTGGGTATTGCCATGTGGCTTGCAACATTCCCAGCAGTAGCCTACGTCGACAAGCTCGGACGAAAGCCAATCCTCGTCTCAGGGGCCATCGGCATGGCAACCTGCCACATCATTATCGCCGTCATCGTGGCCAAGAACCAAGATTCATGGGCATCCCATTCTGCCGCCGGCTGGGCTGCCGTAGCGATGGTCTGGTTGTTCGTGGTGTTCTTCGGGTACTCATGGGGTCCGTGCGCTTGGATTGTTATTGCTGAAATTTGGCCAATTTCGCAACGACCTTATGGAATCGCCCTTGGAGCTTCATCTAACTGGATGAACAACTTTATTGTGGGGCAGGTAACCCCGGACATGCTCGTACGTGCCCTGTTATCGAATGCAAGAAAGGAAGGCTGACTTTAATATAGACTGGAATGAGTAAGTGAATGTTCGCCGCCGGTGGAAAATTGACGGACTGACCTCTACGATAGCTTACGGCACGTACATCCTCTTCGGACTACTGACATTCGGCGGAGCATTCTTCATTTGGTGGTTCTTCCCAGAAACCAAAGGCCTATCCCTCGAAGAAATGGACGTACTGTTCGGCTCCATTGGATTCGCTGCCGCAGACGCCGAACGTATGCGTGAGATCAACCGCGAGATCGGTCTGGAGGAGGTCGTGCGTAGCGGCAGTACTGTCGATGCCGTTGATGTGTTCGATGAGAAGAAGGGGGCTAAGCACCAGGAGACTGAGAGTCAGTAAATGCACAGGGGGGATATACAGATTACCTGAGGACAAACAGTTCCAGCTGCTTTCAAATGCATTAATTTCTGATGCTTCGTCGATCTTGGTATTCATCGTTTTGTACAATACGTCGTCTTGACGTGTTATCTGTCCTCCATAAGAGCCCCCCCCCCCCCCCGCGGCCCCAAAACACACAACGGTCTCCCCCGCCCGGGGAGGGGGGTGAAAGCCTCTCTACAAGCCTCTCCAGGAGCACGGTCGTTTCGAGTGCGCTCTTTATGTCCACTGTCGTAATGACAGGAGATCGACTATGTTCTTTCCTTTTCCACAGTCATCATCCAAGCCTCGCCCTCAGAACTTCCACTCATCTAATCCTGATTCTGCGCCAACTCCTCCATCGCGGCAACCCCCTGCTCCAACTCCCTAATCCTCTGCCCAACCCTCCTCTTCACCTCCTCCGCCAACGCCTGATCCTCCCCATTCACCGCCTGCTGAAAAGCCTCCTTGACCTTCTCCAGCTCCTCCCGCGCCGCCTTGCGGTCCTCCTCGGCGTACACAGACACCTTCTCGGTCTCCTCCATGGCGATCTCGAATTCGTCTTGCGCGGTTGCGTAGAGCTCGGTGATTTCTTCGATTTTTTCGTCGGCGGCGGATTTGTTGGAGCTGGAGGAGTAGAGGGCGGTGGGTTGTTGGTGGGGGCGGATGAGGGATATGGGGGTGTTTATTAGAGTTGCGTAGGGTCGTTGTGGTTGGGGTTGTGGTTGTTGGTGTCGTGTGAGGGATCTGAGGGTTCGTTTTGAGGGCGCTGCGCGCCGGAGGCTTCTTGTGATTATAGCCCTGGGAATCATCTTGAATTACTCTGTCCAGAAGTCGTTTTAACCTGGATCATATATTGTTGCTTGTTTGTTGACAATGATCCTTCCAGAGTGAAGTCCACCCAAGTCGTCGAGCCTCGTGACGTCAAGTCGTGCAAAGTCGTGGTGCGATTTGAGTTCGGAGATTCGGCTCCTTTTTTGACCACATCTCGCCCCCTTCACATCCGCACTTTCGGGCCATCAAAGTCAGCATGTGACAGTCTGGAAGATGAATGTTGGACACAACCTTCAAATAACCCGTGAGAGTAGTCGCAGAAAAACCTTCCAGCGCCTGCTGAGAATGCTGGACTCGCGCTGAACCGCCACGCCATGTTTCTCGCCGTCACCATCCTGCTTCTGTCCCTTGCATTTCTGGCGTACAAATACCCTGAAATGCTTCGAGGCTTTCTTCCGTCGTGGTTCGCGCCTGGGCAGCAGAATGGCGACGCCGACCAGGTCTCGGGAAAAGGGGAAGAACCGAGTAGTCCAGAGATCAAACTGGACGAACCCGATGGCGAAACTACACCGAAGGCAAAGCCAGTCAAACCTTCAGACGAAGTACCCTCTTTCATCCTGAGTGACGACGAAGCCAAGAAGGACGAATCATCAAGTCCTCCATCTCCGCCAGTCCCATCATTCCCAGCGGCGAACAGCGCCCAACGCGCCTCAGCAATGCCTCCGCCACCGAGACCGACCGCCAAGAGCACCTCCGGCCTAATGCCACCACCACCACGCCCAACCCCCAGCCTGCGACCAAACCCAACCACATCCCTCCGCATCCCCACAACCGGCCCCCTCCCCAACCGCGGCCCCCCACCCAACAGCCAACAGCGCGTCAGCAGCAGCCTCTCCCCCAACACCACCATCAAAACCCCCTCCACCCGCGGCAAAGTCCTCCTCTCCCCAGGCCACTCCCCCATGGACTGGGCGGCCCTGACCAAAACCGGCAACCTCAGCGGCGTGTCCACCTTCCAACGCGTCACGCCCTCCCACCTCAAAACCATGACCGGCCGCAAGGGCAAACCGGCGTGGAGCAGTTGGCAGGGCAAGGTCTACAATATCACGCCTTATTTGCCTTTTCATCCTGGCGGGGAGGCGGAGTTGATGAAGGCTGCCGGCAGGGATGGGACGAAGTTGTTTATGGATGTGCATCCTTGGGTGAATTGGGAGAATATGTTGGAGGCGTGTTTGGTGGGGGTTTTGGTGCCGGAGGATTATGGGGTGGGTGCTGGTGGGGAATCGAGTTTGGAGGATATGGATTGATGGGGGGGGGTTGGTGGGAGATTGGGTTTAGATGATAGATACCCTTTTGAACCCTGAGAATGCCTGTATGGCCTTCTGTGGCAATCATAGATAGATCCGCAGCCGCGGAATAAATCGCATTAAAGATCCTGAATGCAGAACATCCCATTCGCTAAGTGCAGCATCATCCACCTCAGCGCCCCCTTGCAGCATCCATCGCATCCTCCTCCTCCAGCTCCTTCTCCTTTCCCATCATCGAACCAACCAAACTCTCATCGCTCGCATCATCACTCGTGCTAACAACGTGAAACGAGAAATCAATCTCCCCAACTAGCGTTTTGACATGCCTGCCATCACAAACATCGTTAGCACACAGTCGAAGGATACAGGGGAGAAAGAGGCGCTGGTGAGTAAGAGCGGGAGGAAGGACAAAGACAACATACCTCGCAATCTTCTCAATCTCCTCATTAATACACATGGCACAAATCGTAATCACCGCAAAAGCACTATACTCAGGCTCCGCCATATGCCTTACGCTCAAAATATCCTTATCGATCCGCGTCATCGTCTTCATATATTTCGCCGGTTTCGGGATCTCAAGATACGGCGGCAGGGCGCGGGCGTGCGTCATGCTGTTGGATAACAGGGCGAGGAGGGAGGTGACCTGGTGCGAGGTGGCCTTGACGGAGGCGAGCAGCAGGCGGAAATCGTGCGCCCATTCGGAGTCTCCGCCGCTGTGCGTGGAGAAGGTGTTGCTGGCGTAGGAGACGAGCGAGGTGTATTGCAGGACGCGGCGGATGGATTCCAGCAGGCCGTCGTATTCCTCGCGGGGGAAGCGGCCTCCCACGCGGAGCTGCATGCGGGAGAAGGCGGAGTTTTGCTGCAGGGTGGTGAGGAGGGAGACGAGTTTGGTGAAGACTTGCAGGCGGGCTTTTTCGAGGTGGTAGCCGCGGGTGCCTTTGACGGTGGAGTCGCCGTCGATTTTCTGGACGCGGGATTTGACGGTTTCGTGGACGACGGAGTAGAGGTTCGCGAGGAGGTAGAGCGTGCCGCCGATGTCTTTGCGGAGGAGGGTGCTTTCGGAGACGGGGTAGGGGAAGATGGTCCAGAAGTAGGCGACGAAGAGACCGCCGCAGACTGTGGCGAGTCGGTAGGGTGCGAGCAGGTAGGTCGGGTAGGCGGGTTGGCCGTTGCTGCGAAGAAAGAGTGTTAGTTATCATAAGTCTGAAGTCCCTGAGAACAGTACTAACCTTTCAGACACTGTCTTTCCAAGTGCCTTAACCTGCAGCTCATATCCAATGATCAAAATCGCAGTGACCAAAGACAGAATGCCCACAATAACCAGCTTCTGAAACTTCAGCACGACGTAAAACGCCAGGAAGATCCACAGCCAGAGGAACACAATGACTCCAGGCGTCTTGCCATCGACAATATACCAGATGATGTACGTTCCCACCATCGCAACAAAAGTTCCCAATATTCGCAGCGCGAAACTCCAAGTGCTCTGCCCGGCGGTCTTGGTCATGGATAGGGGCACCATGATCATACCCCACAGCAGACGATTCGTAAGGAACCATTGCTGGCTGGCTTCGAGGTAGCAGATGATACCGACCGACATCGTGGCCAGACTGACGCGGAATCCAAAGGCAGAGGCATCACTTCTAAGAGCTCTAGGAAGTAACCGTATGACTTCGCCAACCTTCTCGCCGAAGTTCTGAGGAGGGAGATGTTCGGGGTCCTTCCTCTGGCCATAGGAATCACCAAGATTGAGCGAGTCCACACCTCCGTGGTCGAGGTCCTGTGTGTATTGGTCTTCGTCTTGGAGGTCTTCTTTGCAGAACATGGACCGAAGCCACTTGCGGAGGGTCTTCAATCCAGGGACAATAAGTCTTGTCTTCTTCAGAGCGCCTTCAGCTTTCCGCTTGTCGACATGCAGTACCAGCTCCAGAGTAGCATGACCCGCCCGCCACAGGAGATACTCCACATAT
Organism: Zasmidium cellare ATCC 36951; assembly: GCF_010093935.1. Classification (NCBI taxonomy): domain Eukaryota; kingdom Fungi; phylum Ascomycota; class Dothideomycetes; order Mycosphaerellales; family Mycosphaerellaceae; genus Zasmidium; species Zasmidium cellare. The sequence goes on along the minus strand of NW_022986947.1, from coordinate 468,339 downwards.
AGGGCAAAGAACAGCTGTCTCTGCGTTCTCTCCTGCAAATGCTCCTGATCAAAGGCAATGGGGTCCGTTTTCACGAAACTGTTGTCCATGAAGTCGTGGGGAAGGTCGATGTCGTGCGCCTTGCACCAGTCCAGCAAAGACTGCTTTTTCGAATCAAAGAACGCATCCAGCTCTGTCTTGAAGTGCTCGGCGAAACCAGGTGTACCCGGCTGAGCAGCACCGCCTTGATGCTCTTCGTCTGCCTTCTTCTTTGGTGGCTTCTCAATCTCCAGCGTGATGAGAATGTGCTTGAAGGCACCATTGATGCTGCCGCTCATCGAGGCAAAAGGCCCATGGAGCGCGCGCATGAGTTCGTGCAGATTCTCAATCTGCTTGTTGCGAGTCTTCACTTCATGCTCGGATAAATCTCTCCTGCCCCATCCACCGCTCTGCGCTCTCCGGATCAACACATCAATCACAGTGTTCAGCCCAGATATCGGGATCATGATCATTCGCATTCGACTCCAGATTTGCGACAGATCCTTGGCTCCTAGCTTTCCAACTGCAACCTCCCGCTTGGCAAAGTTGATGTCTCCAGGCAGTTTGGTGTGTAGGGCGTAGAGTTTCTCCAGCATGCCTTTCAGCTTGAGGGCGTCTGGTGTTTCGAGCATCAAAGGTTGCTTTTGGGGTTTGCTATGCGTTTTCTTCGGGTTTTGCTCCTCTTCCATTCGTTTCTTGATGATGGCTTCCGGGTCCAGATCCTCCAAGCCTCGCAAGTAGGATGCCTGCGTAGCGAGCATGCCACCCAAGAGGCCGAGATAACCCGCCCACTCTTTGAATACCACCTTTCGACAGCTCAAAGGTACGATGAACAAGCTAACCCCGGTAGCCAGAGCGAATCCTGTCAAAAAAGCTTCCAACAGGCGCTGCATGAAGCTTGTTGCGTAACTCATGCTAGCGAATTGCGTACCGTACGTCAAACTGACGATCATCAAAATACTGAAGATTATACAGGGGAACTGCATCTGGGGCAGTGCTCCTCGCAATGAGTTTACCAAGTATGTTTGGAACACCAGCCAAACAGCCAGCACGGCGGAAGCTGACGAGTTGTACGCATTGGGCCGAGCACCCGGAACTTCAGTATGAAGGCGAGCCTGAATTGCGCAGTAGAGTGCTAACAGATTCGTCGCGGCAGCAAGGCATGCGGCCATGGTGTTGAGGAACCTAGAATTGCCGTTAGGAGACGCGGTGAAATGCCAGCCTTTCGACACTCACATATTCTGAACGAACATCCCCCTCGGCATGATACACATCCCCAGAACCGACGTGATGGCGACAAGATATCCAAGCGTCTGGTAAACCTCCTGAACACCTCTGGCTTGGAACATGGCAATCGCAATGGTCGGAGGCAGTGAGCCCTTGAACATCATCAGGACCGTCGGCACGTCGAGGCCAGCTTTCTGCCATAATTCCTTGATCTTCGATGGCTTATTGACCTCTGGTTTCGATTCCTGGGCTGGCTTGTCTGTAGGTTCGCTGTTGTTTTTCATGTTGCCATTCGTCGTGCCGTTGGATCGCTCGGCCTCGCGCGGCTTTTCGCCCGCGTCGAGGCCTTTGTCGTTGTCTGCCATTGCGAGCGCTGAGCAATGTTAACTTGTCAAGGCGACATTGATGGGGGTTTTGTCCAGGGCGACGGTTGATGTTGTCGACTCCAGGAACAGAGCACCCAACGCTCAGTGAAGTTGACTGAACGGTACTTTAAGTGAAAGCTTAAACTCCACCCTCGACCAAACGATAGGCCGAAGCCGCGGGACTTCGTCGCCAAAATTCGGTATAGCCAATTAAATGAGTGATGTCTGCTGAGTCAAGGAAGGATGGAAATGCGTGCATATGTGTAAAAGGAGCTGGGCGATTACTACAAGGAGCTCCAGTCGGCCGGTCGAGGCTGTACTCCGCTATTTCAAGTACCAGTAATGAACAATTGGAATTCGATCTTGGTGCAAGGCATCTCTTAAAGTCTTGAAAGTGGTACGGAGTTGTATTGAACGTTGAGCGGATGGCGGTAAAAGCTGTTTCCGTGTCCGAAAAAGAAGTGGGTGTTCAGCTGCCGTTCAATCGTTTGATTCGGGTTAGATTCAATTAACAAGAGAATGGCCCCATCAACCTCGTTACAACAACATCCTGGTATTCTGCTGGTGATGATGACCGTTACCTGGTTCCACGTCACCGAACGCAGGATCTAGGGTTCTTGGGGCCAAAGCAAGATCCTGCGTTTGATGCAGACATCGATGCGAGAAGACCGTTTTGTCTGCCTTTGCGAACAGACTCGTCTGTCGTCGTCGAGACTAAACTCGGCAAAGTGCACTACAAATAGCACGCCATGGTAGGAATACAATCAATTATCGATCAGGGCTCGTTTGACAGATATCACTTCTTGCTGAAGTATCCCATCAATGTGTTCTTCTGCCCCGGATCTATCGTCTTGGTCTTCTGTTTCGTAGGACTGTCGTTTTCTTTCTTCGCTGCCTTGACACCAATCTGCATGCGTTGCATGAGCTCCTCGAACTCGTTGGTGGCGACGATGCCTCCAGATGCTTGCACGTGGCCCCTCGCGAAATCGTCTCCTAGACGCTCGAGTAGAGGTGCCTTCTCCTGTGGTTGAGGTGAGCTGGATCTATCCTCACTCCTCGGATCTGGCAGACTCGCGTACGCCCTCAAGCTTTGTATGATGTCCACGGGAGGATCCCTACTCCTCGCGCATCGAGGAATTCGGCAGGAGAAGTTCACCTTTCCAGGTAGATACCCTTCGTTGGCGACAAGAATTATTTCCAAAGCTTTGCTCTGGAGATGCCCTGCCCAACGAGTCGCTATGACAGGATGCACTTGCGCTTCAGAGCGAATTCTGAAAACTGCGATCTTGCCGTCGGGAGAGAATTTGGGAGCCGCGTGTGTGCACCTTTCGACCTCATCATTAACCTCAGCTCGAGCAGCTAGGAGGCGAGAGTTCTTCAACACGCTCGCAGGCTCGGCTGTCTCACACAGCGCATCCCAAGCAGACTTAACATTGTAGGTGGCGGTTCGTCGAGGTGCGTTGACTAGAGAAACGACGTCGTTCAAGGTCTTCTTCGTGTACTTCTTAAGTGTTGCTTTCATGTCAGGAAATGGCGGTTCCCATTTGAGAGTGTTCCCTAAGTCACCATGCGTCCCAACGATACAGAGCCAGTCGCACGTCGAGGCCACATCAGGGTGTAAAGGTTCACATATCTCGTAGGTGAGTAGAGAGGACGTCGCAACTGGTGGAGATTCGCAGGCCGTGACATGTTCAGCTCCCTGGGGGGAGTCATCGGGTGTAGCATGGTGATGGTCTATGACCAGCGCAGTGTGGTCGCCGTCAATGAGAGGAGGCGATGCTCGGCTGCCGTGGTCAACGACGAAGATGTACGCAGGATCTTGGCTTGCGATCAACTGCCTTTCCTCTTCACTGTGTACGGTATTGCCTTTTGTGAGGAGATGTACGCTGATCAATTCTTTCGGTAGGCCCAAGAGGATGAGAGTGTGTCTCAATATGGCGCCCGCTGAAAGTCCATCGGCATCTTTATCAGGCACGATCACGACTGGCTTGCCAGCCTTTGCGCTATGAACGGAGTCAGCGTATGGAAAATGATGCAGGATGGCACAACTTGACGGACCTCACAGACTGTACAGATTCGATATCGTTAGAGATGTGGATATGTTGAAAGGCGGACCTGGTAGGACTGACGTAGATAACTTTCAAGTTTGCCTTCTATCACCTACCTTCATTTTCACCGCAAACATCTACAACAGTACATTGAAAGCTTTACAATGACATACCTCTCGAGAATAATTTCCCTCGCGCGCTGGATTTGCGCTTTGGGAGCAGGCCATTGGATCTCCCCGTCTGCATCCTTCACCGAGGGAGTCTGGTGATAGTCTGGCACGTCTGGTCGCGCTCGTTTCGCTGGCGAGCTTCCTTTACTAGTGGAGCCGGTGGAAGGAGCTTTGCGCTTGTTGGCCCTGCTGGTCATGCTGCAGGAGAGGGTAATAGCACAAGCAGGAGTGCTGAATCGTGGCAGGGAGTGTGTTGGCGATGGATCGACGAAAAGCAAGCTTCTGAGAAGTCTGGACGACGTGCCTGACCGGATGGGGCAAATGCGATGGGAAGCAGCACGCCACAGCATTTGTTTTTGCCGGCAGCTCTCACGCACGACGAGCAGGTTTGGAGGGCAGAGGGGTGTGCATGGCCGAGATGGCGAGGTCGTTTGTTGGTGAAGAAGGATGGGAGGCGCCGAAGAGCGCTTTCGATCTGTACCGATTCGACGATGCGGCTTGATCGAGTGACGTATCGCAAGGATCTATCCGGCATCATGCCTCTCGAAACACGCAGACGTAGCCGGGCAGCGTGGTGTCGAAGTCGTACACTCTCCTTCAGCCCCATCGCCCGCCTGCCTGCATACGAGCGTCCCGGAATGCGAACAGCATCACCACCGGCATCACCGCAGCCTCATCGAGTGCCTGCAATTCTCCAGCTGCTCAGCCGAAGCAGGGCGAGCAACGCCGTGTGATTCGCCCGTCTGCACGCCAGCTGCGGCTCCGCAGCGTTCCCCTCACGCAAGCATCGCCTCTATCTGACAGCTCCCGTCCGCACACCCCCAAACCAGCCGACGCACGAGCACGCAGCCGCAGCATTGTCACTGGATTGATTGATTGACGGGAAAACCTCAACGACGCCGGCCTCAACCCGTCTCTGGTCCGCACCGCCGCCTCGGCAGCCACCATTCGGACACTCCCACTACTACTGACACACCGACAGGCGACGGTCACGAGCATCGTGTGCGGCGGCGTCGATGGTTTGGTTTGGTGGATGACAACAACGTGCTCACGCCGCCGAGGGATGCAGCGATCGGCAAACTGAGGCTCAAAAGCACTCGCGGATCCGAGCCGCCCAACTCTGTTGATCTCAAAGCCCACCAAAGCCTGGACCGCGCACCACCCAAGACACACCACCAGCCTTGCTGCTGCTGGCTGCTGCCGCGACTCTGCTGCTTGCTTGCTTGCTTGCTCGTCCACTTGTTTCTCTGCAGCCTCACGACTCTCGCAACTTGGATCACCTTGCCTTACCGTCCGCAGAGCCGCATCAAAACGTCGCCCACTTATTACCCATCACCGCGTTCTCCCTCCCGTCTGATTCTTCGCCGTCACGCCTCGGCGTGCCCGACGTCATTGCTCGTGCGGCTCTGAACATGCTTCGGTACGTAGCTCAGGTACATTCGTTCCACTCTGCCATCCGCTCAGCACCTCGACGGGCGCTGCGACGGGTAATCTGGCGCTCCAACTCTCTGCGGCTCTGCCAGTTCGGCAGCGCTCACTTGCATTGTCTTCAGTCGCGACACGACATCCTCCTTCCCTTGGCGGTAGCTCGTCGCACCACCCTTGAGCTTCATCACCATTGCTGCGCATTGCTCTGTGCCTCACTGTTGCACCAACTGCGTTTCTGGCAAGTGCACACTCCTCAGCAATGGACTGACAGGTCTCTCAGGCGTGTCTGGAGTGCCCATACAACTTTACTGCTGACGCCAGTAGCGGATGTGATAGAGTGAACGTCGACCAGCGGGATTGCGAGAGATTGCGACTCCAGCATACATAGACGCCAGCCGTCTTCCTACAAGACTCCGGCTGTCACTCGACTCTCCAAGCCTCGACTCAAACAACAAGACGCCAAGGCCAATTGCCCCGGTTGAGACATTCAAAGTGTTCTGGATGACCTCGCCTGCGCCGTACGAGTGTATTGACGAAGACGCTCCATCACACAACGAATCTCTCGAACCCAATTATTTTAAGCCGATGCCATCACCTGAACCGGAGCCAGATTTTCCTCCAACGAAATCCAAAACTGATCCGAGTGTCGAGGTGCTGGGATATCCACCCATCTCGGAGACTTCCTCGAGGTCGAGTTCAGGACCTGCGGCCACGTTGAGCCCTGAGCAACGTGACCATCGTGGTGACATGCCAGAAGCGGGAGCGCCTGCTCTCGCAGAAGGCAGTCCTCACGATGGATTGACAAAGGCGAGCAGTCCAGACGATCTGCGACAGACGGCTGCGATGGCGATCCGCGTCGGGGCAACCAAGACCCCTCCAACTGACGCCAAAGAACTAGCGGAGAGACCTGTTCATAGGGTCGACTCTGCGCAGGATAGTTCAGAGAGCGTGCCTCAACTCCCGCCTGAAAAGCGACCACAGCGAAGTGGACGGGCCTCTCCTTTGAAGCTGGAAACTGCTTCCGCTGTGACCAACGTTGCACCTGCCTGGGCCGAGGACTCAATTGCAAAATCGCCAACCCTCTCGAAGCACATGATTCAGGTGGAAGAGAAGGTGCCGAGCAGTTATCCTGCCGCTCAAGCCACTTCGCCAACGGTAGAAACATCGGCGAATTCTTTGCGAAAAGCAAGCCTTCCACCGTTCCGCCAACTGGCTGACCTGGCCGAGATTGCATCGCAGCAGACGCAGCAAGACAATCGTCCGCCAGCACAGCACGCTCACCACCACAGCCAGTCGTTCAGCTCGACGACTTCACAATCACCCATGAACCCGTACCATCCGTCTTACACGAACAGCACACAAACCTCACCAGTCAGCTACCACGGCTTTGCCCGGTCGCCAACAAGTACGGAGGGGTTCAGCTATGGCTCGCCAAGCCAAAACCCAGGCTCTGCTTACTACTACCCGGATAGAAGGACATCGGTTGCGAACGATAGCGCTCAGACATACCCGACACCGGTACCGTCTCTACCGTCGAATCCCTCTTCCGGCGAGAGTCAGGTTGGCAATGCCGGGTCTAGCACCGATGGCTACAGCACGTCACATACGACACCGATTGACCCAGGGACGGTCCCGCCAGATACGATGGGGCGGCCGATATTACCACCGGTGCCAGGGATGCCACCAGGGATGGCGATAATACCGGCTGGCGGCTTCATGTGCGATTATCCGGGTTGTACAGCACTTCCTTTTCAAACGCAATATTTATTGAGGTGAGTCGTGAATCAAGACAGTCAGCCCAGGCGCATATCTAATGGATGGAACAGCTCGCATCGAAACGTGCACAGCCAAAGCCGACCTCACTATTGCCCAGTCGAAGGCTGTCCACGCAGCGAAGGCGGGCGAGGTTTCAAGCGCAAGAACGAAATGATACGTCACGGCCTGGTGCACAACAGCCCCGGCTACATTTGCCCATTCTGCCCAGATCGTGAGCACCGATATCCCAGACCGGATAATCTTCAGAGGTGAGTGAGCATCATGAGCAAAATCGTTACCCTCATCATCAAGAAAAGAAGAAGCGACGGTGGGGACGACCACAAGCTTTGCTAAGACTGACACACGACTCATGCAGACACGTACGTGTGCACCACGTTGACAAAGACCGCGACGATCCCGCGCTCCGCGAGGTGCTCGCTCAGAGATCCGAGGGGACGACGCAGAAACAGCGACGACGACGAACGCAGGGAACGACCTCCCGCGAAGGTCAAGCGCCTGAATCAGCACCTTGATGCTCCTATGAAGAGGAGTTTCTGTACATTTTTGCCGATGTGGTGGTTCTCGCTATCATCATTTGTGGAATTTGTTATTTGTGTGCGCAGTCTTGTGTGTGAGTTCTGGGACGATCGGCGTTGTTTGCAAACGTGAGTGAGAGAGATCTGCAACCGTGAGTGGCATCTCACTCAGCAAGCAGGTTCTGGAAAGGGTAAGACGAGAAGAGAGAAGGAGGAGTAGGAGTTTTGCTGTTGCCGCGAGAGGAATGTGACGGTCGGCGCTCGATCGATCTCCAATGGCTCTCGCTCAGTCATTATCAGGGCTGTTTTTGAGGGTTGGATAGGGCATATCAGTGCTCCTCTTTTCTGTCTGTCAACACTGGGAGGGTGGTGAGGAGGATGAGGATTTTACGCCCGGGATGCGCAAGCGCGAACAAGGGCAAAGAAGGGACTGGATCTACAAAAAACTACTTCTTTCTCAAGAGGATTTTACGATGATGATTTATGAGTGCTGTGCTATGGTTTTGAAAAGGAAAAGAAAGGGGAAGAGGGGAAACGGTTGGATAGGTTGTACATTTTACTATACCATACCATGAGACCTGCCACGTGAAAAATTGATGATTGTGCCCATGATGACACAGATGACAATTGAAGCTTTCTTGTTAGCAGATCGCGCACGTTGTGCTTCGTGGCCCAATTCTAAAGTCAGTCTGTCTATCAGTCAGTCAGTAAGGCTTTTGGGTTGCAGGTGAGACTCCCAGTGCCCACTCACTTCCGATGAGGTGAGTGCTGACTACAGATAGTCGAATCGACGGCGATCCCATCTCAAGCATGCTTTCGCAGCGTGGCAATTGCAAGGATCCATGATAACTCTCCCTCGGTTTGTTGGCCACGATGCGGGAATCCTTTCGCACATGATAGGTGAGGATGAGACGGGAAGCCCGGCGGAACAAGTGGTTACTCAGCTCTCTTCTTGATGACCCGGCGCGGTTCGGTCAAAAGCTTGCGACGGATTTGCCATTTGGATGGATGAGGTGGATTGGGATGAATTTACCGTTTGGATGATGACAGATCTTACTGTACGGTGTCATTTGTCCTTGGAAGGGGTGGAGTATCCGAGGTGGTATCCCATGTCGTTGGATAGAGGGATGAATTGGGATGTTGGATGGATTTCGAACCGGCCGGGCATGCGTACGTGAGAGTATCACCTCACCTCACGCTACTCTCGCCCCGATAGACGAGACGAGAGGAGGATGGAGCCGCTTCTTCGCACATGCAGATGCAGATGGAAAGCGTGGTTTGCGTCTTGGGAGTGGGGCACAGCTCAGCGTCTGGAAGGGACTGCTGCAGCAAGTGCTTCTGAACTCTCTCGGCGGACACGAGGCGTGGAGGAGATGCGTGCCATGGTTGTCTTCCCATTTCGCAAACGATGGGGCGACTGTCCTCTTACAGTTTGCTACTGCTGATGGAATTTGTTAGTCGTAGAAGATGATACAGCGCATGTCAGAATCTTGTTGCTTGATTATTGATTGATGATTGCGTTGCGGGAAGGATTGCTGTTGGATGCTTCCCATGTGTTGGTATTACGGCGGTCGCAAGTCTACCGCAACGAATCGCCTGGTCGGATTGCGAGGGTGATGCTGTTCGCTGTTCGCTGTGCTGACGGTGATCGCTTTCAGTTTTCAGCTTTGCTCACTGTCAGGTTGTACCGCTGGTCTTTCGCAGTCCGATACGTGCAAACCGGTGTCGTCGGGCGCTCACTCGCAGGTACAGAGCAGGGCGTTGGTGGTGCAGCAGGAATCCTTCTGACTCCTGCGGCTGCTGACCTGGACGAACCCTGCGGGAGGTCATTCCCATTCGGCGTCTGCGACTCGGTGAGGACAGAGGTCAGGCGACAGGTGGGAGTGCGGTCGGCGGCGACGATTGGACTCGTGCGCCAAGCGGTTCGCGTGTTTGGCAGTAGGAGCGGAGGCAGCGTGGTGGTGCTGGGCCAAGGGTTTGCGTGGCGTCTTTCTAGACTTGGGACCACGGCGACGATCTCCTGCGCCAGCCCACAGCCGGGTCTAGGGCCGCCGCGGGCCAACTGCAATAAATGTCGTCTGAAGGCCGCGTGCGCGGAGGATGCGGATGCTCGACTGTTTCTCAATATTGTTTAGTAGTTGATAGCACATCTGTGTTGGAAGCTGGGTTGTTGCTGCTGAACCAGGCCTCTCTCCCTGCCAATCGATACTTCCCTGCGGGGAAACGACAGAGCACCAACGTCCGCGAGACCAAGTCCCTGCGCCGGCCAGGTCGATCTCAACTGAACAAAGGAATTAGCCCTGCACCACCACAAGGGGGCCTTTATTTGCCTCCTCTTCTGCGAGACACCTCATTCTTCATCGCAAACAACCACAAAGACGACAATCGCCCTCACCCGCTGTCCCGCCTCGAACGCGTCTCCTTACATGCGAGCAGCACCACCAGCGTGATCCACCATATCCGCCTCCGATGCTGCTCGGATAATCGCGGGCTGCGATATACCATCGCATGAGCTGTGGCCAGATATCCGGCGACGTCTGTGCCACCAGAGGCAATTAATACCACCTCGACATATTATTTGCGCCTCCGCTGGACCTGCGACGCTGCTCGCTGCCACCACAATGTCGCCCTTCAACCTCTCCGTCATGGGCGTCGAGAGCATTCATCGCCGGACGCGAACGCCAATTGAGGAAAGCCCGGAAAGCGAGGGATTTGGTACTGCTGTACCCGTACACAGCCAGGATCAACCGGATACCACTCACACGCGAAGCCACACCCATCACCACCACCAGCACACTCGACATTCACGGCCGCGACTCACTAGTCATTACAGCGTCTTCCAGACGTCTTGCACACCTGCTGTCGACAGCCCTCCAACATATGTGCAAGCGGCCAAACAACGACCCACGAATTCCAGATCCTTGACCGAGGGTTGCGAACCGCTGCCGAGCTACTCATGCACTGTCGGGGCCGAAGGCAAACTTCTCCTCAACCTGGAATCTATCAACCCTCTGTCACCCGTCGGCGAAGGCGAATGGAGGGAAGTGTATGCGGTCTTGCGAGGGACTTTGCTCAGCTTTCACCGGGTAAAGGATGGCGGTGCAGGAAAGCTGCTGCGCACGTATACGCTGCAGCACGCCGAGGTGGGCTTGGCGCTTGATGCCCAGCACACCATCCTCGTGCCACAGACACGGCTGGCCCACCTCATTCCAAGTGGCGTCAGAGTGAAGGCGTGGCAACGAGATCCGGATTCCTTCAAGCCTGTGCGGCAGAGTATCCTGAGGTTGCGGGTTGAGACGGATCAGATTTTGCTGGCTGATTCGGATGAGGAACGCATCCACTCATTGATCTATGCTTTGAGTGCGGCTATCGACATCTCTCACGCCATTGACGAGAGAAGCATCCCCAAGCAATGCACTGTACCACGGAGGCGTCGGAGGCAGAGACCTCAGTTCAACGGAGACTTGTCCGACCCTGCTTTGATCGCTGAGCAAGAGCGTATCATGAGGCAAATATGTCCTCAATTGGGAGGAAGTGCACTTGATACGACATCAGATCAGGCTGCTGCGAACGACTCGACATCAAATCCACCTCAGACTCCTGCGAGAGAGGAAGAGGAGATTGACATGTCCATGATGCGGGAAGAAACGGTGGCAAGACCCTCGTCGAATGATGGAACCCTTCGACCGTCGACAGTACGGCAGACGACAAGCACCACCATAAACACCATGTTCGGAGAGGATATGATGTACGCCACTCTACCAACCAACTTCAACATCGATGGCAAATGGCAGCCACCTCACAACCGCTCTCCAGCGCAAGTGCAGCGGTATATCAAACGGATAATGCCGGTGCTGCTTGCAGACGCCCCACGAGCAAGCGACATTGTCATCAGCCGCGGTCAACGGATGAAGATCAACTGGAGAATGGAGTTACTCGAAGAATGGGAGCTGCAACCACCGAGCTACAAGTCACATGCCTTCAACAAGGATGCTGGCGGGCTTGTGAGGTCGAACTCGCAACGATCGGCCGCTGGCTCTGCAACGAACCCTGAGCCACATTCGTCGAGCTCAATCATTGCCAGCGAAGACGACGTAATCACTCCACTCGAGTCGGGAATGGAGAACCTACAACTTTCGAAGATCACTTCGACATCAACCAACAAGGGTGCATCGAACCAAGCGCCGATGCGGACTGTGACGAACCCCAAGTCACAATCGCCATACCACGCCAACCCCGAAGTACACGGTGTCGTCTTCTGTTTCTAGGAGGATCAGAAAGAATGACACCTGTACGATACTACCCACGAACTTGACGACATACCACGAACCATCCGAGTGGCCCAGACACCAACCGGAAAAAAAGGATGAGCGAAATGTATTTGGAAGGTCAAACACCTGACCACAATCTGGCTCGACGAACTGCATCATTATCATCATCAAACATTTTCATCTGTGCATTTCAATCATCGATCGCCATTCCACCACGACGTGGCAGATTTCAGCGAAGGCGTTGGGGTGGGGACTGTTTTCGAGAATGGGAGAGAGAGGATAGGAACTGTATCTAGCTAGCTGTGATCATCGAGGAGGAGAAGGAGGATGTTCATCACTATTCTGTGACCAACGAGGTCGTGTTTTTCGCTCTGTCGGAAGTCTATATATTGGAAGAGATACCCCGTTCGTTTTCAGCATTCAGCATCACTACCACTTTCCTCGCTTGCTTGCTTCGCTCACAGTCTCCCTTTTGACTCTCTGGACTAATATTTTCGACCGTGTCGTATTCGTCGAAGCGAGGGAGGGATGGATGGATACTGTACCGAAGGCTTGCGTAATCCTCCTGCTATGTAGCTACTACTACTGCACCTTGGTTCACACCCGAGGACGAACCGCTTCGCTTCTGTGCATGTGCTTCTGCTAGTTAGCTCGTCTGGCTTATCGTACTCCTCTCTACTAGTTCTAGTGCATGTTGAAACGCCGCATGGATACATACAAGGGCATTGGAACTATCGAAGCCCACATGGAGGAAGGATGCACAATCTAGACCTTTTGATAATTGACTGCCTTTCACGAGCGGTTTGGCGACGACAACCACCATCACCACCGCGGTCTGTCTGTCTGTCTATGTATGAGAGAAGAACGAGCAAAGTCGTCGTCCTGTCGAAACAACTCCATGTAACCACAAGGACACACCTTCCCTTCCATTCACTTGTTAACGCTTTCCACCTCAAACTTCTCCTCTAATAGCAAGCTTTCGATTTTTCCCACGGTTTTCCGGAAAGCCATCGAGAATAAGATCATCCTTTCAAGTCTTCCGTCTGAACGACCCGGTTCTGGATGACTGAAACGCAACTTGGAGGCGTGATCGTGGCTGTCAATCGTTTCATCGGCCTTCAATTAGTGAGGTGAAACGAACGTCGTGGATCATGGGAAATGCAACACAGCACGTCAGCTTCTCAACCTCAACTCAACCGACTTTCATCCATCGTTCATGTCGAGGTATGCTTGGCTGGCTGGTGTATTTTGTGATGAAGAGATAGGAGTTCGATGATTGATAGCTTCTGTTGATTAAGGTCTATACAGTAGTAATAAAATAAAAAATACTTCTTTCCTCCCATCCTCAGGGGTATCACCATCTGATCATGCGCTTTGCTTTGCTTTACGTTGCTCTCTGCAAATGTATTGTGTGTGCTCATCATGGACAGACAAAAAGTGTTACAAAAGATTTTCGTCCTTGAGTTCCCTTGGAGTTCCCCCCCGAGACGCCATCGCTAAAACAAGATCAAAAAAGCACACACAGATCTTCCCTTTCGTCCCTCCTTCTTCTTCTTTCTTCCCAACAGATCAGCGCTTGATCTGGTTCTGTACAGCAAAATAAATCCAACAAGCATCTCATCTCGTGGTGATTGACGAGATCAGAATAGGTTCATGATCAAGGTCAAGAGGACCAGTGCCCCAGCCAGGGTTGTTGAGGTTGTAATAGGTATTGAGGCAGCAGAAGTTGCCACGCTGGCTTCGACGAACGTCGGACCGCACGTCATCTGTACTTGCTCTGCAGCACCGGTGTAGTCTTTGCTAAGAGGTTGGCTGCTGTTGCTAGCCGTGGTCGCGAAGATGGCCATGGTGTTCTGGAGACACTGGTTGCATGCCGGTTTTGCTCCACCGGGGAGTTGCACGCCGAGGGGGAGGTAATAGATATAGCTCGACGACGGTGCGGATGCATTGGTGACGGCGTTGGCGAAGCAGTACTTGCCGTCGTTATCCGTCAAACATCCGGCGTGGTAGAGCGTTGGGTACGCTACGAAGCCGTTGTATGCTTGTGTCACCAATGGGTTCTCCATCTCTAGATCGGCACCACATTGGGCGTCTTCTTGAATCTCTTGAGCTAGCGAGGCCATGAGGGTGGAGCAGGTGTTGAAGTCGATGTTGCAGGTTGCGTCGAGGGTTTGGCTGAGACGGACGAGGGAGCGAGAAGCTGTGAAGAAGCTGTTGGAAGTCTAGATGAAAGCATTGTCAGTGATCGTTCCAATCAGTCATCTGATAGCGTTATTGCTCACCTGCAAAAGTAACGAAAGAGGCAAGCAATTCTTAAAAGTCTGATTGTTCAAAAAGGACGAGAAGAAGGTCGGACAAGTGGTCGAAGTGAAGTTGTTCCCCAAACTAGTATCAAAAGGCCGGGGGAGATCGGCGGGTGCGGTCTGAGAAGCTGTTGCAAGGCCGCTTCCTGTGGCAGTAGTAGTTGCTGTCGAAGATGAAGCATCGTTGTTCGTCGGTCGTATCGTCGTCGAAGGGATCATCGACGAAGATTCATCACCACCCTCTTGCCTCCGTTCCAGCAGCATTCGGGGAAGCGGTGGGGGTTCGCTTCGATCGAAGAGGAGCTCTCGCGGGAAGACCTCGCTCGCTCCATACACGCTCTGTGCATTTGTCCCTCGACAGAGGAACAGCAAACAAAACAACAGGACGAGTGACAGCTTCTGTGCGACGCTCCCAGGTCGTAGGCCAATGGATGGGGATGGTCGTCGTATTCGACGCCGTCGGGCCGGGGGCGGTCGTATGCGGTGACACAAGGCGGAGTTGGGCTCATTCCAACCTGGTAGTGCTGGCGGGCGACAACACAGCCATTGCTGCACTGCAGGAGGCGGGGTGCGTGTTGAGCTGCAGGACGAGAACGCGCGAGTATCCGTTGTCATCGCGCCTCCTCCCCTGCGCTGTGTCGCCGTCGCATGTCCAACTCGATCGGATATGCTTTCCGTGGTGGACTTTTGTAGATTGGAAGGTCGATGAAGTTGCCTGTCCAGTCGAGCTGGAGGTTGCAGAATTGTCTAGGACAGGTGCCAGGCAAGACAAAGCTGGCGGTGCCAGATGAGCGGTCGAGCACAACAAAGGCTTCGGTTCGAGTCGAATGAATGGATTTAGAAATCTAGAATCGGGGTCCCTTGCACCACGAGCACCGAGGAGAGCTGATCCGGGTAGCGGGCCGGGGTCAAAGATCAACCCTGAACGAACGTGTTCCCTCGTGTTGGCGGGAGACCGTTGCAGGCCGGCGACGACAACGACAACGTAGAGCGAGGGAAGAAGTCGGCGAAGGTGGCAGCAGATGGCGATGGGCAGCGATGTTGTAGTAAAAGGGAAAAGAGAAGCAACGTCGGCCGGCGAGCCGCATGTGCGTGTCGCAACGGGATAGTTCAACGGGCGCATATATTGGCAGGCCCCGTAAACGGGCATCCAGCTAATCCCACCCCCCGCCGGCTAGTGCCTGGCCGTCGAGCGCCACGGCGCCCGCAAGAAGAGAGTGGTCTGCTGCTGCTGGACGCGAGTGGGCGGGCGCGGGCAGCTTGGCGAGTTGTCTCTTGATCGGAGGTGGTGGTGGCGCTAGCGGAGCTTTCTTGCCTGCCAGGAGAGATTAGCTGCAGTGAAGGATGGCAGAGGATGCCACGTTTTGGGCAAGGCGTCAGTCCGGCGAGCACCACTCCAACACCGCACTCCCTCTGCGACTGGCCGTGTGTCTTCATTATCCAGAATTCCTCATGCCGCGCAGCCGAGAGGTCTAGAACACCAGGCATCGCTGCTCCGGGCGGCCTCTGCTCAAAGAGAGCGAGTGCACACCCACACGGTTCATTCATCCATGCAAGGGACCGGGCATCGCGCATGACGGATGGGTCATTTCAAGAACAGACAACCAGCTGAACACTCGCACAAAGAAAGCAAAACCCGCTGCTCGCTGCCATTGGGCGCGCGGACGACATCTCACTTCCACCGACGCCCCCCAGCCAATAAAGCCACCCGATCCCGCTGGATGGATGCATGTGAAGAAGCGTAGCGTGATGCCGTGTACATGCTCGACACCGTCCACGCGAGAAAATCGACGACAAGATCACATCACGAACACAACTTCCTTGTTGCCCGTTCGGATCGCAGGCAACTCCCCTGCTCGCCCGCTGCTTGCTCGTTTTTCTGCTGCTGCTCACTCGGCAAAGTGTGGTCCGTCATCCATGCATTCTGCTCGCTCGTGCATCCTTGTCCAATAGTCCGTTGAATCAATGCAAGAAATGCCCGGATGATATGGTGTGCTAGCCGTGGGAGCCGGACGACATCGATGGACGAAGAACAAGAATGTTGTTGTTCTTTCTTGGCCTCTTCGCATAGCTTTGATCAATCAAGTGATGGAGGGTGGTCACAACCAGAGTACTGGGAACGCGCACAGTCTTTACAGAATACAGTACCCGACCCAAAATTCTCTCTCCCTCCCCCATCTACCAAATCAACCACTGCACCTCAGATAGATTCGCGCATTTTCCCTTCTGGTCAAAAGACTTCTGTCCTGCTACCAAACTTCTCCCCTCGAAATCCCTTAATCTTCTACTCTCATTGAAACCTCACTCATGTGGTTCTTCATCAACAAGGACAATACACTCGATGATGCTTTTCTCCGGAGAGAAATCGTTCATCTGCTAGGTGTAAATGATTGGTCCGCCCAGACTTTCTTTGACCTACTGGCAAATTTCCTCGGGATTCGAATTCGTATGGCTTTCCTTCACAACCGCCATCAAAGCCTCCAGCGAGATGAAGAGGCCTACTCTGGCTTGCGGCTTGAACGACCGCTCTTCTCCTCGGCTGCACCAT
The DNA here is from genome assembly GCF_010093935.1 of Zasmidium cellare ATCC 36951. Classification (NCBI taxonomy): domain Eukaryota; kingdom Fungi; phylum Ascomycota; class Dothideomycetes; order Mycosphaerellales; family Mycosphaerellaceae; genus Zasmidium; species Zasmidium cellare. Next base: position 451,670 of record NW_022986947.1, on the reverse strand, counting down.
CATCGAGATCCATTAATTACACGAGAGTGAAAGCAGAAGCCGCGTACGCCCAGTCAACGTGGATGTTCGGGTCTTCTTTCGCGTGGGCTGGCTGGAATGATTTGTACTCCTCATGGCGGACCGCTTTCGTGGCTCCATTATCAACTCCAAGTGCGCGTCTCCTTCGCGCTGAATGTCGTTGCATTCATACAGCTTTCGCTCATCTTCCTGCCTATCTCGACCGCTGTCCAGCCCACCCGAGCAGAAGCGATTGGTATAAGTACATCGGCGCCTTTTCAGCTTCTTTCGAGCCCCTTGTTTGCCTCGAGCCAAAGGTTCTCCACTTTCCTCGGACCTGCTTTTTCGAATCGAATGCATCAAATCGGTGGAGCTTTGATGACCCCGTGGTCTGGCTTGCTTGCTTTCTTGCTCGCTTGCTTGCTCGATCGATTGCTCCGTCTCTCATATTCTCTCTCTTATTCTTCCTCATCAATATACCGCGGGTCGCCCTTAAAGACCCTATTCAATCTCCAAGTCAGCTTCTTGTTGCGCGACCAACTTCAATCTACAAATTTTCTAAGCAATGTGTCCTGTTAGACAGCGGGGGTGGATCAAGCAGGAAAGTACTTACAAGTGTGACTCGTAGTAGTCGAGTATCCTCTGTGGGCACTTGTTGCGCAGGGTAATCATCGGATGTTGTGTCTTGCGACCGTCGTTCCACTGGAGCATGCCCACTAGCGACTTGTTGGCGGCCTGCTTCTTGGTGCTAGTAGTAGCAGGCAGCTCATGCTCCTCGATGATTGCGGCTACAGTGCAGAGGTCTTCCCATAATCCCATCGGTAGCTCGTCCTTCGTGGCGGTCCCGTTCGTCTCGCTCTTTCGTCCACGCTTCTTGCCAGAGGGTGAATCCGCAGCAGCAGCGGACGAAAGAGAGCGCTTTCCCTTGCCTTTGCCCTTCGCTGGGGGTTGTGGAGTGCCGCCGATTGACGTGTGATATGCCTCCAAGATCTCTCTCGCGTTCTCCCTAATTCTCGGTCAACCGGTGTTCAATGGCCCAATGCGCCAAGGAACATACAAGTTGTCCACAGGCTCCCACGTCTGGTCTTCCTCTTTCTCCCACCCAAGCCACTTGACTCTGTACACAATCTTGCCGCGCTCCGTCTTGTGGCTGAGGATCTTCTCAACTTGGAACTCATCGTCGTCCTCCTCGTCATCATCATCATCTTCATCCTCTTCTACTTTGGGGTTCACTTTCGCTGGCCGTGCGGGGATCGCGTCGGGCACATCAAGATCGCTCTCGTCGTCAGACACGGCTGCTGGACGCACGTCAGCATCTGGAAAACTCATCGTCGAAGAAGCAGCGCGACTAACGAGGCATGTTGGAGCTTGTTGGGGTCTTGAGAGTCCTGGCGCGATCTGCTGCATGTGATCAATGCGTCACTAGCAGAGGGTAAATGCGAGGTTGTTGATGTGCGGCCCGCGGCGCAGTGGGTGAGGTGGTTAAGTGAAGTGAAGGAAGTGGTGGTGGTGGTGGAGGCAGGAGCTGTTCGAGGTCGCGCGCGGAAGTTGGTCCGTGCATCGACGCGAGGTTTGAAGCTCGAAAAGCTGTGTCCCGCGAAGACGACCAGAAACACCGCAGACTCCCGCCGACCTACCTTCCTCGAACATCTTCGCTCGCCGCTCACGGAACGACATCGAAGCTGAATACTCTTGACGCATACTGGGCTGTTGATATCGTGTGGATCGCTGTCGAGGCGTGGTTGAAACTAGAGAGCGAGTGAGCTGCCTGGTTGGCAGATACACTGAGAAAAAAATGGCCGGACAAGGGGGTCCTATGCGTGAGTTGCAATGACATGTGCGAGGCTACATCCAAACAAGGCTAACACGTGGCAGAACTCGACCTGAGCAACGGTATGTCCGAGCACGTGCTCGTTCACGAGTCCTAGCTAACAAGTCAAACAGCCCAGTTCACCCAGGACGAGTCTGGCAGACCCTTCATCATCGTGCGCGATCAAGGCAGCAAGAAGAGGACTCATGGAACGGAGGCAGTAAAGCAACACATTCTCGCAGCCAAGGCCATCTCAACCATCGTCAAGACTTCGCTGGGTCCCAGAGGTTTGGACAAGATTCTGATTTCCCCCGACGGAGACATCACTGTCACCAACGATGGAGCCACGATTCTGTCCCAGATGGAGATCAAGGACCACATTGCGAAACTTCTCGTCTCGCTTTCACAATCACAAGATGCGGAAATTGGCGATGGAACGACAGGAGTTGTGGTTTTGGCGGGAGCACTCTTAGAACAGGCATCAGAACTCATCGACAAGGGCATCCATCCCATCAGGATAGCAGACGGCTACGATGCGGCTTGCGAGGTGGCAGTGGCTGAGCTGGACCAGATATCAGATGTCATTCCATTCTCCAAAGAGAACACAGGCAACCTGCTCAAGGTGGCTAAGACATCGCTGGGCAGCAAGATCGTCTCCAAAGCCCACGACCAGTTCGCACAGATGGCTGTAGATGCTGTGCTGACGGTTGCGGATCTGGAGAGAAAAGACGTTGACTTCGAACTCATCAAAGTGGACGGCAAAGTAGGAGGTGCACTGGAAGACTCGCTGCTTGTTCAGGGCGTCATCGTGGACAAGGACTTTTCACATCCTCAGATGCCTTCGGAAGTACGAGACGCTAGGCTGGCTATCTTGACTTGTCCATTCGAGCCTCCCAAGCCCAAGACCAAGCACAAGCTGGACATAACGAGCGTGGCCGAGTTCAAGGAGCTGCAAAAGTACGAGCAGGCCAAGTTCACTGAAATGATCCAACAGATCAAGGACACGGGCGCCAACGTAGTGATCTGCCAGTGGGGCTTCGACGACGAGGCCAACCATCTGCTCCTCACAAACGAACTCCCAGCCGTGCGATGGGTTGGTGGTCCGGAGATCGAACTCATTGCTATTGCTACGAACGGCCGCATCGTCCCACGTTTCGAGGATCTCAATGCGAAGAAGCTCGGCAAGGCTGGTCTGGTTCGCGAGATGTCATTTGGTACCACACGCGAGAAGATGCTTGTCATCGAAGAATGCGCAAACTCGAGAGCGGTCACCTGTTTCATCCGCGGCAGCAACAAGATGATCATTGACGAGGCTAAGCGATCGCTGCATGACGCTCTTTGCGTTGTGCGTAACTTAGTCAAAGATGATCGCATAGTCTATGGAGGTGGTGCGGCCGAGATTGCCTGCTCGCTGGCTGTCGAGAGGGAAGCACTGAAGACGCCGGGCCTTGAGCAGTACAGCATGCGGGCTTTTGCCGATGCACTTGATGCTGTACCCATGGCACTCGCAGAAAACAGCGGCTTGAGTCCGATCGAGACGCTCTCGGATATCAAGGCGCGGCAAAGCAAGGGTGAGGGTAAGGGCAGGCTAGGCGTGGACTGCATGCAGACTGGGTCGAATGGTGAGTCAACATCTTCCATCCATGCTTATAACTGCAAACGCTGACGTTGAATACAGACATGAAGGAGCACTTCGTCATCGACCCTCTGATCTCCAAGCGCCAACAGCTTCTCCTTGCAACTCAGCTCTGTCGGATGGTGTTGAAGGTCAACAACGTGATCGTTGCCGGGTCTGACGAGAACGACTTCTAAATGCTCGACTCCTGGAAGACTGCTTCGATCTGTTGGGAGAAGTTATCCGCATAGCGAGGGCGCACTGTCACGACGTTTGGACAAAAGGATAGATCCCTGCACAAGGGAGGTATGTATACCGTACAGCGATTGTATGAAAAGCGGCCAATGACAAAAGCAAAGCCATCGATTCGACAGAGGAAAGAGAAGTGCTTTTAGGCGTAGTTCGGCCGGCCAGGAAGAAGTTGTGTGAATGAGCGGATAGTCGGCACGATTCGATGCATGTCGCGGTCAACATAACCTCAGTACGCTGTACGAAGAGCACCGTTACACCGACACCCACGGAGTATGCGATTCTCTTATCGTAGCATTTCTTTTCTTCTCTCTCTTCTCCCCACAACTAAACAAAGACTTTCGCTGTGTAACCTCCCCTCACTGCCCTACATCCAACCCTCTTGGCAGAGATTTTCACGTTCGCCCCCAAACGCCGATATCGCCACTAGCCCACCCACACCCCACTAGTCGATCTGGTTCCGCGATCCCAAGAGCCTGGTTGCATCAACCCTTCGCCCAGTCTTTCGCTATTTCCTCGCCTGGATGACAGTTAGACAGCCTGATGATGATAGTCGGCCCAAGTCGGCAGGCTCGACTTGTGTGCAAGAGTTAGACAGCGCGGCGACCACACTCATCGCGAGCGGGAAACGCAGTTTTGGCGAGGGGAAGAGTTATGCTGATGTGGAGTTGGAGGCTTTTGAGGAGAGGGAGAAGGTGAGGAAGAGGAGGAGGAGTTGGGATAGTGGTGGTAAAAGCGATGGGGAGGATGACGAGGATGAGGATGAGGATGAAAGATTGCTGGCGAGGACCGCATCAACCGGTCTCCCAGACGAAGGCGAGCCGGCTATCACGGAGAAGGACGACCGACCAGTCTCTTGGAGTTCCCTCCCGAAGAAGAGTCAACTCGCCATCCTGACCCTCGCGCGACTCTCCGAACCGCTCACGCAGACGAGTCTGCAGAGTTACATGTTCTACCAGCTCAAATCTTTCAAGAACCCCGATGGCTCGACTCCCAGCGACAGCACCGTCGCCTCGCAGGCTGGTCTGCTGGCTGCGGCCTTCACGGGCGCACAGTTCACGACGGCGATCATGTGGGGACGTCTGGCGGATTGGGAAGGACTGGGTCGCAAGAGGGTCATCCTCATCGGATTGCTGGGCACCACGGTGGGTAGTCTGGGCTTCGGCTTTTCGGAGTCCTTTGCCGTGGCGATTTTCTGGCGGTTTCTGGGAGGTATGTTAAATGGCAATATGGGCGTGATGCGGACCATGATTTCCGAAATCGTCAAGGAGAAGAGGTTTCAGAGTCGGGCGTTTTTGCTCCTGCCCATGACGTTTAATATCGGCGTCATCGTTGGGCCTCTGCTAGGTGGATTGTTAGCAGATCCCGTGGGGAGTTATCCTGGGTTGTTTGGACCTGGAGGGGCGTTTGGAGGCGAGAATGGAAATTGGCTGTTCACCCGTTGGCCTTATGCGCTGCCGAATCTCGTCAATGCGACCTTTCTGGCGATGAGTGCTCTCGCGCTGATATTTGGGCTGGAGGAGACGCTGGAGTCGTTGAGAGATAAGCCGGATTACGGCCTTCGAATCACCAGGTGGATCGGAAGGAACGTGTTCAGACGACAGCCGAGACCTTCAGACTACGATCCAATCATGGAGCAGGAGAATCCCAGCGATATCGAGATGGACCGGGGGGACCAGAAAAAGACCAAGACCAAGGCGAAACTGCCTTTCCGGAGGATCTGGACGCCGAATCTCATCTTCACGCTCATCGCTCATGGCCTCCTAGCGATGCACGTCGGGACGTTCAACAACCTCTGGTTCGTCTTCCTCTCCACGCCTCGATACAACCCGGACGGACCCAACAAGACGCTCCACCTCCCCGACAACTGGAAACCCCACCTCCCCTTCTCCTTCACAGGCGGTCTCGCCCTCCCCCCAGCCTCCATCGGCATGGCCCTCGCAATCCTCGGCACAATCGGCATAACCCTCCAACTCGCCCTCTACCCGCGCCTCTCCTTCCGCCTGGGAACCCTCCTCTCCTACCGCCTCGCCCTCCTCTTCTTCCCGCTAACCTACCTCTGCGCCCCCTTCCTCGCCATCATCCCCTCGACCGCCGCCCCGCCCACCCAGGCCTCCGGCCCCTGGCTCTGGATCTATCTCACTTTCATCCTGTGCATCCAGCTCATGGGCCGCACGTTCGCGCTGCCCTCCGCGGCGATTCTGGTGAATAACGCTAGTCCGCATCCGAGTGTGCTGGGGACGGTGCATGGGGTTGCGCAGACTGTTAGTTCTGCGACGAGGACGCTGGGCCCGGTTTTGGCCGGGTGGATATATGGCGTTGGATTGAATAAAGGGATTGTCGGACTGGCGTGGTGGTGTATGGCGGGCGTGGCGGTTTTGGGGAATTTTGCAGGACGGTGGGTTAGGGATGGGGATGGGCATGAGATTTGGTTGGAGGGGGATGAAGATGGGGAGGAGAAGGGGAGGAGGTGAGGTTGATTTTGAGGTAGTAGTGTAGATGTGGAATTTGATGCGATCGTCTCACGGGGTTTGTTCAGGCTGAGAGATCTTCTTCGTCATGCTGTGATCCTCTGCGTAAGCGTACCGCTTGGTGGAGCGGATTGTGTGTATCTCCAGAGCAGTGAGATGGGCGACCTCGCTTGGGCTGCGGTCATCAGCTCAGTCGTCCTCCAATCTGAGAGACAACTATCTGACATCGCTCGCGTAGAAAGACGGCGTAGGTCGAAAGCTGCCGGTTGGAGGACGATCAAGGCTTGAAAGGCTGACCGAAGCAAGGGGTCACATTCTATCTTTCACTTCACTTCATTGCTGATTACGTCTATCTATATGCTGTCTCACATTACTCTTGCTGCCGTACTTTTTACTTTCCAACTCCCCCCTTCGACGGGGCCATTCGCTTCGTCTATTCACAACGACATGAGAAAAGTCCAAGCAAGAAGGTAAAACATACACCGTCCCAATATCCAATCATTACATCCGATTCAAGATTCACTTGCTCTTCAAGGCTCAAAGCTGCCATCGACATTACACAGCCTAGGTAGCGCGCCCGGACCGCACTCCTGCCAGTCTTCAATCAGGTCGCAGCCCCACGAGCCGGGTAGGGTGGAGTCACCCCCGCGGTAGGTCGTGCGGTATGGGAAACGGCAGTGAGCGCGCTCGAACTGCACACCGTTGGCTTGTTCATCGTACCAGTACTTGGTGCCGATGATCGTCTCCGGGGCGATGCTGTCCTCGACCCAGTCCTGGAGGTACTGGATGATGTTGTGGCTCGCGACGCTCGCCTCGCCGTTCTGCCCGAACATCCACGCGCCCGCGCCAGAGATCCCGCCGACGCCGCAGTGGGCCATGCCGGAGATGCGGAAGAGGCGCAGGAAGTCGTCGAGGCCGGTGTTGGAGAGACCCATGGTCTCGGCGACCTTGAGGTAGTAACGTTGGCTGTTGCCTTCGGAGACGAGCGGGTCCGCCATGCCGTGGTACATGATCAGCTTGCCGCCGGCGCTGGAGAAGCTGGAAAGGTCGCCTGAGTAGGCGGAGACGTTGCCGTGGGAGGCGTCGAGTTTGTCGGCGCGGGCGTAGTCGGCTTGGTCCATGTCGAGGGCGCTCCAGCTGTCGTCGTCGAGGACGGCATATTTGTACCAGTCCTCGGAGATGGCTTGGACGGAGCCTGAGAGCTGACCAAGGCGGAAGGCATCCACTTGGGAGCCGTAGAGGAGTGCTGGGAAGAGGAGGTTGCCGGCGGTGTTGTAGAGCTCGGAGAAGACCTTCTTGACAGTCTCGACTTGAGTCTCAGTCAAGCCATAAGTAGAGTTGGAAAGAACGGAAGCGTCAAACTGGCAAATGGTGGGATCCTCAAGAATGCCATCATCGACGCCATCGAGAGCTGCATCGCACTGCGCAAAGATCGCAGACTGAACGGTAATCCAGTCGTCTTCGGTAAGAAATCTGTCGTCTGAAGAAGAAGTTCCGGTAAGTTGGACGAAACGACCGCTCCAAGCCTGCAAGTGGTTGAAGTCGGCCGCGGCAGAGCCTGCAATGATGCCGTCGAAATCCTCAGGATACATTTGCGCAGACTTGAGGCCTTGAGCACCACCAGCAGAACATCCAATGTAGTATGAGTAGTCCGGTGATTGGTCGTAGAATTGGTTGACGACCTCCTTCCCAGCAACAACGGCAGAGTGGCGAGCGCGGTACACCCAGTCAAGGATGACCTCGTTAGAACCAGCGAACCATGTAGCATCGAAAGAAGAACCGTTGTGGCCGGCATTGTCTCCAATGGCAGCGAAGCCTAACCCAGACACGTATTGCATGTCAACGTAATGCACGCATCCATTGACACCTCCGTTGTCTGTGTTCATCGTTCGACCATTCCACTCGCTGTTGCCCTCAGGAAGCCAGACTTCGATATAAGTCTCCGACTCATCGCTCGTCTCCACGGTCAACACAACTCGGCACAGGTCGACCTCAGGCGTGATCGTCGAACCGCATCCCGCAGTTGCTTGACCACCAGTGATTGTGATGGTCGAGTTGGCCGCATGGGAAACGCAAGATACCGGGCTGACCGGGAACTCCGAAGAAGGAAACGTCAAAGACGAACAAAGGTTCGAACAGCTGACCGACATGATCGTGGTATTCGAATTCGTAGAATTGGTCAAAGGCGTTGATAAAGAGCTCGCGGTCGAGCTTGCTTGTTGAATGGAAGAAGTCGCAGCAACAGGCGAAGATGTGCCGACGCTTGCAGATGTAGTGACTGAAGTGGAAGGAACTGGTACGACGGTCCCTGTCGATATCGCAGCGTCGATCGAAGTAGAAGAAGAAGCTGTAACGACAGCAAGGCTCGACGAAGCAGCGTCGATGCTCGAAATTAAAGTAGCGACCGAAGCAGAGATCGAAGAAGCAACGGCCTGTGTATTAATCGAAGTAGTAGCAGTAGTAAAAGCCGGGGGCTGCTGTCCCGGGGAGTTGGGCGAAGGAGAAGGGGATGGTGAGGGAGAAGGAAGGTGTCCGTTGTAGAGGTCGGCGAGCTTAGAAAAGGCCTGACGCAGAGCATTCTCCAGCTTGGCGATATCATCCCTCAAGAGCTGGATGGCGTCCGCACGGTTCGCGGCACGAGGCTGGAGGTGGTGGTTGCTGCTGCTGGGTACCCATGCCGCAGATGCAGCGCCGAGCAAAGAGAAAACGAGTGGAACGTCGAACCGCATGACGAACGGCCGACTAGCAAGAACGGAAACGAATGAAAACGAAAGAAGGACCTTGACGGTGTACGAAGCCGTCGAGCAAGCAACGAAACGAAGACGCGGATCAGCAAGAATGGTTGGAGGAAGGATGGGAGATCCGTTTTGAGCAGCAGAGCGTCATGGCCGAACTGCAGCCGCGTGCATGGTGCAAGGCCCGTTGAGGAAACGACCGTTTGTATCAGAAGACTTCACTCGCCCGTTTGCATGCGAGGGCAACGGATGCGGTGTAGTTTGCGGGTTCCTGCAGGAGAACGAGTCAAGGGAGCCTTGTTCGAAACCACGTCCACGACCCTGGTCATACAGATCCAATGGCGCAGGTCGGCTACACGAATCGGTCGTCACGACGATGTGTGCATCTGGCCAGCCTTCTTGTGCTGCCGTGGCTTCAGTTCAAGTCTGCAAGATGTCTTGAAATGTCGCCCCTGCCTTGACATGTCAGCATTGTCCGGATGGGATGAAGTCAGATCGTTCAGCACATGTTTGTCCATCACAACGGTCGGCAGCAACAGACCGAGACCGTTTGGCAGTGGATCCGGCTGGTTCGGAGCGCGTATCGTGGCTGTGTCCTATAGGGCGGATTATTAATAGTAGAATACTAGATAAGCTGGCATCTGTCGCGTAGAGAAGTGAAATCGACCAAGAAGAAATCCCTTCGCGTGGCGTCCTGCAAATCCGGAGAGGAGAGACAGAGGCTGGCAAGCAACCACTCGACATCAACATCACCTCTTCCCTCTTGCATGTGTGCATTGTCGCACGCACGGCTGTTTGAACAAGCGAAGCTCACAGAATCAAGCTCAAAGGTTCCTTGCAGGATTGCATGTGATAGATTAAGAGAGAGATTGCGCTGGATGTGGGAACAGGAAGCAAAAGTGGAGTTTGAGCCCCCCTTTCCTTTCCTTCTTTTTCTCCGTGTGGGTTTCCTCCTTAAGCGCGATGCATTCAAAATCTCCATCCTTGACGTGCATCATCGATAGTCTTTCATCAATAGTTCCCCCTTCGCTACAAAGATATATACCTGCTCGAACGGCGTATCGCCTTCGCCTACACGAAAAAACCGCGCATTCGTGCGAACTTTTCATGGATTCTTTTTTGCAAGCGACAATGATGGAACGCCACAACCACGAGATGTGTTACGCACTGTACCACGGCCTTGTTCGGCGACTTTTGCACGACACGGGGGCTGGGAAAGAGAAGGGAGGCTGCATGACTTGCAAGCGTTTGCCTGGACGTGCCTGACTCTTTCTCTCGTGTTTCTTTGGCCCACTGCATCCACAACTGCAGTGCAGTGCAGGTCTTTGCTGGCGCTCGTATCCGGGACCAAGTTTTCTGGCCTTTCCACATCGACGGGTGTTCTAGGGTAACTGACGACGGTCTGGTTGATGGCGTTTGGCTGTTGAGATGGGGGCGGGAACCAGACTCATACCTATCGTTGCCACTTCTTGGGGAACATCACTTCTTCCGCTGTCTCGATCAAGTCGCTTTGTTGCTAATACGAATTTCTCTCTTGTACAAATCCAGGCCACCCAGCGCCATTGCTACCCAACATTGAAGCACATACCCTACGTCGTCCGTTCAGGGTTCAGGTTTTGATCATGACCCGTACAGCTTCCCCCTCTGCTCGTGCCCGCCATGATATCCGGTATCATACTCAAACTGCTGCTCCGGCACAGCATACCCTCCCGCCAACGGCGCAGCAGCCTCGTTGTAAGGCCCAGTCGATGGCCTTGGTGCCTCCCAAGCTTCGCTCTCGCGCGTGTGCATCGCGTGTTCGTCATCGGTGAAGGGACCGCGCGTGGCCTCCGGTCTGACGCCCCGTTTCGCTGGCCCATCAATATCATGCAGCCGGTAGACTCCGCGACGTGTTTGCTGGCGATGCACAATGATATCCAAAATCAAAGCCATAATAGTCGACACCCTGCCCAGCGTCAGCCCATGCCCTCACCACAGCCCACGAAATGTCATGTATACTCACAGTCCCAGCAAAGTAAACGTAAACAGCGCCTTATAAATCCTACACACCATAACCCCGACCTCCTCATTCCAATGCTCCACATCGCACATATTCGCCAGCGTCCCGCTCATATACCACGTCAGAAGCGACCAGCTCAGCGCCCAGAGCACAAACAAGCCCGAATTGATCACGAGGTTGAGGCGCGGGTTCAGGCCGATGCAGCAGTGGAGCACGATCGTGAAGAGCAAGGCGGCGATGCTGAAGAGGGAGGCGGCGGTGAGCTGTAAGTACCAAATCTGTTAGCATAGCATGAAATCCTGTTTCGCGCTTCTTGATCTCACCCAAATGAACGTCCACGGTGTAGACCAATGATCGTGCGTCAAGTGCCAGATGAAATAGCACATAATCCCCCCAACCACGCAGCTGCTGAGCAATTGGAAGAATCGCACGGCATGGAACATGAGTTTCGGGTAGTGCGAGGGCGCGGTTTTCGCGCGGCGGTCGAATGGGTTGAACATCGTGTAGATTTTCCTCCTCTCGTAGTATAATCGGTAGAGGGTTAAGAGAGATGCGGTATTCGTAGATAAGGGAGAAGGTAGAGATATCGCGTGATAGACAGGTAATGAACGAGGTATGTGTGATGATAACGAGAGTGAGAGGTTCGAGACACAGTCTCCAGAACTTGGGCGATTTACCGCAGCACGACGACGACTGGTGCGTGATGCGAAGGACGAGGAGACTTGAGGAGATTATTGGGGGGGAGATGTTGTAGTAGGAAGGATTTCAGGCGTGCAAGGAGAGACTGCCGAGCTGAAGCTGGACCCCTCGAAACAGCAAGACTACGATGAGCGATCACCCAGACCCAGACCGGGAGCTTTATTTAGGTTTAGCTTTCCCCCGGCTGACAGAGGAAACGCGTGAACGGCACGTGTCGTATGGTTTTCGTGGTATGGAGATTGCGTTGTTGGAAAGAGGTAGTATTCTCCGTCAAAAGATATATTCGTAAAGCAAACACTTGCTCTGGATTCCACTACCAACGCCATCGCTTGGAACGCAGCAAATTAAATCAGCTTTCTCTCACCACATTGTGCTGGACTTCTTGTTCAACTTCTTGCGCTCCTCGGGCTCGTCGCTCGAACTCCGTAGCCCGAAGAAGCTCTTCTTCTTCGATGGCTTGCTTGGCCCGGAAACGTTTAAGGAGCTTGCAGACGGGTTGGCGCCCGACATCATGACGGCACTACTGCTCGCGCTGGGCTGTACGTACAAGCCATTGCTCCCTCGCTGTGGCTGAGGTCTGGGCGGTTGAAGATTGACTTGCGCGCCTTGTGGTATTGGTTGCATGTATGGCCCATTGTTGCGCCTGGAGTGAGCACTATTGGGCTGTGGTCTTGGAGGTGGTATAGGTTGCACGCCGAATTGCTTCCTCAATCGCTCTGTCTCTTTGTCGATCTCGGCTTGCTTGCGTCGTGCCTCCTTCTCCTCTTCCTCGACCATCCTCTGCAGACGTTTACGCTCGGCTTCGTCGGCCTTCTCGCGTTCCTTGCGGATACGTCGCTCTTCTCTCGCCTCAGCTTCCACCTGCGCTCGCAGGCGTGCGGTTTCCTTGTCCTCCTCCCACTGCTGTCTCGGATCTGCCATCGGCGGTGGTCTTGAAGCAGAGGCCTGCTGGGGTGTCGTGGTCTGTAGTTTTGGTAACGAGTTTCTCTTCGCATCGTTTCGGCTCGAGGGTGGCTGTTGCGTCGGAGGTGGATGGTGTCCCAAAGGGTTTGGAGTGCCTATGATGCTGACAGTATGCTGGGGGTTGGAGAGCTTTCTACCACCTCCCGACAGCTTCCTCACATTGGGAACATCGCTAATGTTGAAGACATCTCTCAGGCTGTCCTTGCTGGCAAAGAAGAGGTCCTTGATAACCACCGCACCCAGCAATAGCACCACCTCCAAACCCTTCGGATCCTCCAACTCCAGTCTTTGAATATTTGGCTCATATATCGTAAGCTCGCGCATACTCCTCCACAGCGCAATCGCAATGTCAGGATCTTTCCTGCTCTTCTTCTTTTCCAAGCGATCCGAGCTCGTCCCAGTCATATAGCAAGTCAAGTCTTTACTCAATTTGCTCTCCTTCCTCCACACAAAGTTGATCTTCGGAGTGATGGCCAGACTTGCGGGGTCGCTCTGTCCTCGATCGAGGTTGCTCGCGGAAGGGGTGCGAAAGACGCTCTGAGGCAGAGAGAACTCGTAGCTATCTGAGCCACCCCATTTGCCATCCTTGACCTCTAGTCGTACCTGCTGGTCCGGCGCGTAGAGCTGGAGCACAACCTCGTGAGGGAGGATGGGTTGTGGTGGTGGAGGTACGCCTCCGTTCTTCCTCAGCTCTTCCGCAGAGAGGGTCGGCTGGGTCCAGGCTGGTCGCGCGAGTACTTCTCCATATAGGACGTCAGGGTTGTAGGCATCGAACAGGGCGGCGCCATAGCAGTTCTTATGCGTAGGTAAAGTCGACGCTGGATCGGCATTGTACAGCGCGTAGCTAGGGGCGGGTTCGCTGCCATGGTGCGACTGGAAGATATCTCTCTGGTGCTTAACACCACTCGTGGACGGCTTGAGAAAGAAAGCGGGGAGATTCTCGTCCAACATGGCGGTCGTATCGAAAGTGTAATTTGGCAGCCTAGAATGGCATCAAGGAGTCAAGATCGGTGTCAGGTCACGTCGCGGGCGAAAGTTGAAAGCAGCGGTGAAGGGCGTCGCATCGCGTGACCAGGAGGGAGGTATAGCAGCAGAAAAGGTCTTTTGATCAAGAGAAAGAGGCAGCCTGGTGAGACAGGGCCGCCTTCAACACCGCCGCTTGGCTGTGAGGCTTCTTGCGAATCATATGACGAAGCGTGCTGCTAAAACGGGATGTTGGAGTGAATCTTGCGCCCGCTTTCGGCTGATCGGCAGACGTCTCATGCGAACCATCTGAACTTGCGTCCTGCTGAAACACCTCCTCCTCTACCCATCGCCACCACCAATGAAAAATCTCATCACACAGTGGCAACACTTGCAAATGGCTCTACACATCTTGTGTCCAGAATGCCTCGATCCCTTCACACAAATCACCTCCTCCCCAAGCCCCCTCTCCGTCAAAACAAAGGCCGTCCTGCACAGCCCACCAGCAGCCCCTCACGATTGTCTCTTGATGAAGCCGCCGACAAGAGCCTAAGCTACAAAGGTCAGCAGCCATTGAGGCTTGTTTCAGCTAACTGCTCCCCTCTGCCACGCGTCAAGGAACATACCTCCGGCTGGAAGAACGTAAGGGCATCTCGCTTTCTCATGCCACGCGGGACGTCAAGGATCGTACGTGAGATCGTATAGAGTCCTTGGACTGCGAGTACGCGCACTGCCAGCTGAGTATCTGCACCAAGGGCACAAGAAGGGCATCCACCGACCGCTCAACTCTTACTCGACTCGGTGCCTAGGCATTTGACTGACCTCCCGTGGATCACTCATGAGCAAGCCATCGACGAGGCCTCTATCAAGCCGCCATACTCCGGTTCCCTTCGATGATCAGTAACAAAGATGCTGGAGAATATTCCTTGATGCCTCAGGACTGGCCAGATACTCAGAAACCAGAACAGACCAACGTCTCAGCACGATTTCGTCTCTTTCTCATTAACGGAAGTCTGATTGTACGCTGTAAAGTGAACGCCGTCTCCCCTATCCCCATTCAATACCAAAAAGCCTCATGCTTCTTCATCTCCCTCACCTTAAACCCCGCCTCCTTCATCTCCTTCACAGCCTCCGGTCCCCTACCAAAACACATCAGTCTCCATTCACCTCATCCACACATGAAAAGGAGAAAACGTCAAACTCACCTCGTCCCAACCTGCGTACTCAACCGCCAAGGCACATCCAACTTATCCATCACAATCTCCACCACCTGCACGCCCTTCGGACTCCGCACACTCTCCAACTTCAACACCTCCTCGAGCTGCTCCTTCGTCTCGCACCGATGGAAGTTCTTCTTCGCCTCCGAGGGCGACATGTTGAAGAAAGGGAGCATATGGGAATAATCGAAAGGGACGATGTCGTTATAGCTCTGATGCGCGCCGTGGATGACGCGTTCGATGGTGTAGCCGGCGTTGTTGATGAGGAGGATAATCGGTGAGAGGTTCTGTTTGATCATGTTGCCGACCTGGATCATATCAGCATTCGTCACATCTCCCTCACTGGGATCTCGCAAGACTCACCTCCTGTATCGTCAACATAATACTCCCATCCCCGGTAATGAGCAACGTCCTTCCCCTCTCCCTCTCCCCCTTCCCATCCAACTCCACCAACGCCATCTCCGCCCCAAAAGCCGCCGGCGTAGCATAACCGATACTCCCATAGTACGTCTGCGTAAACCAATCGACGTTTTCCGGAAAAGTTACATCGGGAATCCCAAACGCCGCCGTGCCCGTCTCGCCGAAAATCACATCGTGCGGCCGGAAGAAGTTCTGCGCGAGGTATGTCCAGATCCAGGACTGCGTGATGAGTTTCGAATCGTGGTCGTCTTCGAGGTCCGGGTCCGGGAGGGTGGGTTTGGAGGTTTTGGGGAGGTGGGAGGGATCGAGCTGTTTGAGGATGGATGTGAGGACGTACTTGATCGGGGTGTGTGAGAAGGAGTTCTTGCCGTTGAAGATCTGGACGTCGTCGGTATTGATGTAGATACCTTTCTCCGGGGCGACTTTTCGTGTGAAGCCGCCGGAGTTGGTGTCGGAGGGGAGGTTTCCTAGGGTGAGGACGACGTCGTGGGTTTCGAAGGCGGATTCGACGCCGGGGGCTGAGGCGAGGCCGTCTATCCACGCGGAAGGGTATTAGCCACCTGGTTCGCATATGCCTTCTACCCTTCAGACTTACTGTATAGACCCAGGTAGTTGGGGTTTGTCTCGTCGATGATGCCTTTGCCCATGTTGGAAGTATAGGTCAAAATCCCAAGCTTATCGACCAACTCCCTCGCTTCGGCAGTCGCATTTCGTCGATTAACCAGGCAATCAACGAACAACCCCGGGGATTTGCTTGCATAGATCGCATCGAGTACAGCCTTCGCCGCTTCATCAACAGTCGTTTGATCGAACCCCGGCTCCAAATCCAGGGGCGTCTCCAAAGCCTTCGCAGGAACCTGTCGATCAACCAAATCAATCGGCACAAAGATATACACCGGTCCAGACTTGACGAAACACTCCCTCAACACCCGATCAATCTCCTCAGCAGCACCCTCCTCGCTCTGAAGTTCAGCAGCAGCGACCCTAAACTCCCTCGAAGCTTTCTACAACAACACCATACCGTAAGCCAACCGCCACTATGAAGGAGATGGAACAACTCACACTAAAAACCCCATGATCCGGCCCAAACCCAACACTATGATGAATCATCATCCTCTCGCTCTGCATGCGCCGACTCGTCTGCCCAACCACATGAATCACCTTGATCTGCTCCGTCATCGCCCCGGCGATCGCATTCAGCGCACTCAACTCCCCGACCCCGTGCGTCGTGACCACACATCCCGCGCCTTGCTTGACGCGCGCGTAGCCGTCGGCGGCGTACGCGGCGTTGAGCTCGTTGGTGTTGCCGACCCAGGAGAGGTTCGGGACGGGGTAGATGTGGTCGAGGAGGGTGAGGTTGAAGTCTCCTGGGACTCCGAACTGAAAGTGGAGGGTAGAAGGTCAGCGAATGTGTTGGACACGAAACGGGGGACGTTCTGCCCTCCAGTATACGTACGATTTTGGTGATGCCGAGTTGGGCGATGCGGGTCCAGAGGTAGCGGCCTAGGGGGATTGTGTCGTTGGGCATGGTGATGTTGTTTATGTTGTCTTCTTTCTAGTGAGTTGAGAAGGGAGGGGAAGGCGAAAGATACAAGATCAAAGAGAAGTACCCTCGTCCAGTTGAAAAGATATAAATCCCCCTCTCGAAAAGGAAGTCAAGGACGAAGAAACAGCGAAGTTCGATCTCGGAGTCGCAAGCCGTGAAAGAACCCGATTGCCAGAGTTGCAAGAAAGGAAAAGATCAATATCGGCCGTAAAGAAAACCGTCAGCTATAACGACCTAGCAAGGTGATGTCGCGAGGTAAAAGGAAGAACCCAAACCCGCAATAGCCATCAATATCATATCAGCACGGAGCAGTTGGCACAGTATGTAAGGTGAATGATGAGGAGAGAGCTCTAGTGGATCCTTTCCCCCATCCTTCGTCGGCTATACGCCTGGGAACGACGGCAGGAGTTCCTGCTGCGGCATGCAAGCAATTCGGCAAAACTCGGGTATCGACGGCTCTTGCCTGCCCGATTCGCATACATACCAACGAATGGATATGTGAGAGGTGTGTCGTCCTTGGATGCCGAATGGAGAAGTGGACTGACATGCCCTGATGTGTTTTGATGCTGATGACCGCCAGACAATTCCTCATCGTGATTCATGGAGGCGATTAGCCATGTTCTCGCCTAGTTGTACCACGCAAGATTGCGCTGACCGAGGCCTTTGTTAGGTCTCATGAAGGCACCACCCGCCTGATATAATGCTGCCTGGACGCTGGCAACATCCTCGCTCAGTTGCCTCGTCTCATCGTCCATGACGCCGCTAACTTCGTCTGGGCCAGAGCCGAAAGGCACTTCGTCGACCTTGCAGGTTGTGTTGACTGGAGGCAGCTCTCCCTGCAGAGAAGATGTTAGAAGACTTCCTCATCGCGAATGCGTTGTAGCTTACCGTCTGGAAATACTTCCTCACATATCCCACTGTACACTTACTCACCGAAGCAAGCGTACAATGACCCGGCGAATCCTGCGTCAGGACAACAGCGTCCTCAAATCCCTTCGACATCTTCTTCGCAGCCCGCAGAGGTGTAACCGGATCCGCAGTATTCCCAAGCAGTAGGACCGGATGGCTCGTCTTAGCCTCCCAAGGCGCCGTGAAGCGGTGGTAAGGTCGAACATTATAGTGTGCACACGCCAAACGAATCATCGCCCATTCAGGTCCGATGGTGGGTGAAAGCTTGGTGAGGTTCTTGATATGCTCCTCGAAAAGTGGACGATCGAGGAATGACTGATCTTCGCCATCGGTGCACGCAATTCCCATACCGGCATCGGGAGACAATTGTGTGGT
This sequence comes from Zasmidium cellare ATCC 36951, assembly GCF_010093935.1. Lineage (NCBI taxonomy): Eukaryota > Fungi > Ascomycota > Dothideomycetes > Mycosphaerellales > Mycosphaerellaceae > Zasmidium > Zasmidium cellare. The sequence continues at coordinate 433,702 of NW_022986947.1, read as the reverse complement.
ATCGCTGGTTTTGTTGCGTAGGGCATCGCTGATCGAAGGGGTGTTGCTGCATCCAGGGCAAGTGAATTTGTAGTAATCCAGCAGGAAGTTTGCAAACCACACTGCATCGCCCTTTTCGATACTAGCGAGCATGTTGGCTACGAAGGGGAAGGCCTGCACGGGAGAGTAGAGCGAGGCCATTATGAGACTTCTGACGTCGCTGTAGGAGATGACTTCTGGGTGACATTCCTGGACGACTGGCAGTGGGTTGTGGTAAAGGCTCTCCAGAATGTTGGCGAACCTCGCTTTGACGCCTTCTTCAGTCGTCTTCCCGGTCTCGTTCGCCAGGGTGCACGTAGGGTAGCCGACTCTGGCGCAGTGATAGTAGAGAAGGCCCATGTCTCGCTCAGTGTCGACCAGATTGTCGAACCATAAAGTCTGTCGGTAGTCGTAAGCATCCACAACTCCGTCAACCACCAAGCGATGAATCTTGTCCGGGAACATAGCAGCATAAGTCAACCCGAGGTACGTCCCGTATGAGAAGCCCCAGTACTGAATCTTCTCTTCGCCCTTGACATATCTCACCATCTCCGGAACCTCAGCACAAGGCATATCATTCTTCCTCGCCCTCGAACAAGCACACCCCTTCCCCAGCAGCCTCGCAGCCTCCTGCTCCCGCCAAGCCCCATGCGCCTCAATCAACGAAACCATATCCCTCGCCACCGACGCCGTAGTAATATACTGCCTAACATCCGCCTTCCCATCCGGCAAAATCGAACAACTCAACCCATAAGCCCCCATCATCGACCACAATCTCCCAATACTCGCATCCGAACTCCCCAGCGTCCCCTCCTCCCGCACCCTCAAAAGCCAACTCTTCGCCTCGCAATCATCCTTCACACACCGCATCTGCGGCGAACTCGCCCCCACCCCACGGGGATCAAAGCTGACGATATCAAAGAACTTGCCATCCTGCGAGTCGATGAATTTCTGAATCTTGCCCCCGGCTCCGAGCGCCATGCCGATGCCTGAGCCGCCGGGGCCTCCGGGGTTCAGCAGCACGGCGCCTCCGTAGCGAGGATCCGTGACGGGCACGGCGGCCGGTCGACGGATCACTGCGAGGCCGATGGTGTCGTTCGTCGTGCCGTTCCAGTAGTCCATCGGCAGTTCCAATCGCGCACATTGGAAATCCCCGTGGCAGCTTTCGTAGGATAGGTGCGGCAGGGCGGGAGCTGTGTCCCAGCTGAACTGCTTCTTCTCGTGACATGGCTTGTTTGGACTGGTGGTGCGAGACCATGGCGCCGTCCAGGAGGTGTTGGTCTTCCAGAAGTAGCCGATGCTTGCCACGCAGCCCAGGATGAGGAAGAGATGGAGCTTCACTCTGGATTGGCGCTTGAGTGGCGGAGGGGAGGTGGTGAGGAAAGGCTCTTTTTCCATCTTGATCCACGGCCTGCGTGTTGATGGTATGGCAGTAGGTGTCGGAGGAGGTTTGATAAGTGATCTTCAGATAGCGAGCAGCTTCTCTCAAACGTAGGTGTTGTCAATCGCAAGGTCGATCCTCGTAGATGGGAGAGTGCTGCCACAAGGTGTATAACTTTGAAGTGACAAGAGTTACAGGTACACACCAGGCAGCGACATTTGAGTAACGGCGAGTGATTATTGATAGGACTGCATCTCGCAGTCTGCGTGCATCACTCCCCCGCCGCCGCGGCCGTGCAGCTCAACGGCGATTGTGAAGGATTGTGTTGCAAGCTCAGCTCCATCGCGAACTCGAACTCCGTATCCGCAAATGCGCCAAGAAACCTTACCGTACCTCACGTGGATCGAAGACAAAGAAACCGGTGAAGACAGAAGCTGGAATTATGCAGTGGCATTAATGTGATTTCCGTCGAGGAGACGTCGAGACAGTGGATGGTGTTAAACCCTACATGTGATCCCCTCCGCTTCCTACATGTCGGCAGAAATGTCGTGTTCCCTTGCTCCTCTCGCCATGCAGCTCTTCCTGTTCCAAGAAGTGGAAGCAACGCCGCGAAAATGCACTCATGCAGTGCCTCAAAAGACCTCGTCCTCCGTGTCTCCATTTTGGCGTAAATCCTCAATGTCTTTCGCTCGGTGCCCATCTCTACTCGTCAGTCTTCTCCGGCCAATCCCAGACCGTCTTCAAGAACTGTGTCATGTCTACCCGTTTCGTCTTCATTTCGACCATCCAAGGATGCTTCATGATATGCCAAGGTGTTGCTCTCCTTGTGGAATCCTTTTCAAGACTGCATCTCGTTAGCACGTGCTCGCTCAATCGACTCATCAATGACTTACCAGCACTCAATGAAGTACTTGAAATTGGGGCTCCATGTTAAACTGTTCTCGGGCTCGTCCTTTAGTTTAGGAATTGGCTGGCGAACGATATATGTCAAAAGATCGATGAGGCCAGCTCTGGGGTTCATCTCCGTCCCGTCGGCCGGGAATGGGAATCGATGTTGCGCGACTTCCAGTAGCGTCACGCCCAAACTCCAGACGTCACTGGTGATGGTATAGCTCTGGCCAGTAATCCGCTCCGGAGCCATATAATAACTGGTCCCGATGAATGTGTTCGCATCCCCTTTCGTACCGAACTCTCCACTCACACCAAAGTCGCAAAGCTTCACCTCTCCTTTTCGTGTGAGCAGGATATTTGAAGGTTTGATGTCTCGGTGTATGATGCGGTGGCCGTGAAGGTACGTAAGTCCGTTGAGAACGCCTTCGGCCACCTTGCCCAGCACCTTCTCGCCAGTTCTGCCTCCAAGCTTTTTGACTTCTCGGTATACGCTATCAAGCGATCCACCTTCGCAAAACTCCATGCTGATACCAATAGTCCCACTCGTGTCGTCCATGAAGGCGCCGTAGTATTGGCAGATATGTGCCGAGGCGCAAGATTTGTTGAACGAGAGCTCACGAACGATTTGTTTCTTCACGTCCGGATTGGGGTCGGTCGTGATGATCTGTCACATGTCAGCCACCCAACCACGACTATTCAAGGCACAGACTCACCTTTAATGCGAAAACAGTCTTGCCGCCTTTCAATATGCATCGCGTCACTGCACCTCCCGCACCCTCACCTAAGCTGCCCAACTCTTGAATACGACCTTCTTTCTTTGCCGCTTTCCACCCAGCATCATCCAGATCTTCCACATCCAGCGGCCGGCCCTTCTCCAATGACAACTTCTCCAGATCTGGCAGCAAACCCTGCATGCTGTCCCCACGCTCCATCCCAACACCTGAATGTGCCGAGCTACTGCTGTATAACGAGCCTGTCGCTGATTGTGGGTCCTTGTTATCTCGTAGCATTTCCATGAAGTTGAGGGCCGAGTATGACGAAGCTGCCGACGATGTAGGATTGGTGGTACTCCCGCCAAAGCTGCCTGTCCGGCTATGTGCAGAATCATCACTGCTACCTCCACTCGCGGACAGTCCAGGAGCTATTTGTAGGGGCGGTCCTCTTCTTCGAGTTTGTGCATTCTCTTGTGGGGTTTGTGACGAGCCCATCGGGGTTGCCAGCTGGAGTTTAGGCGGCTGCTGTCGAGCTGGGATCGCCAGCGGTGGGAGGGCACCAGTGTTTTCCGACATTGGCGGCGCTGCAGTACTGTTCACAGGCCTTTGATTGGGAGACGCAGGTATCGCCAAACCCAAGCGTGGCACTCTGCTCGCAGACTGCTGGCGGCCTTGGCCTGGAATCGGCGGCCGCAGTAAAGGCGCTGGTGAAGCCATATTCGATCGGTCGTTGGGGTCGAGTGAAAGGTGTTGGTCGGCCACGGTGGGCAGAGTGCAGGCGGCTGTCGAAGAGGTGCTCACAGCCCTCTTGACAGCCTGCGGCGCGGTTCAGCTCGCGAGGTGGATGGGCTGACGGTGGTGCGTACCACTATCTTCGAGCGGGCGTCGTTCTGGGCGACGGAGCGTTGGACCTGAAGGACGATATCCGGCTCTGAGACGTTAATATGCGGTTGAAACGCGCGGGGCGAGGTGTCTGGAACGAGCGAGTGGGTGCGTGAGCGGTGCTGCAGGCCTCCGGTTAACAATGGCTTTGTGCTGGGCAGTGGGGTCCGGCTGGCTGGCTGGGTGCCGAGATGGTGTTGCTGGAGCGGTGGTGCGGTGGTGGCACGAATGTCTGGAGCAGCAGCAGCAGCAGCAGGTGGTGGTGGTGGTGGTGGTGGTAGTAATAGTGGTGAGGGCGGCACAGTCGTTTGTCGACGGTGCAGAGCTAGCCGTTGGTGTCAGCGGGCTGACTGCTGCAAGAGGCCACCTCCAACTCAGACGCCGACAGGGACGGGGACGTTTGTGCCAAGCTTCTGCCTGGGCCGGGAATGACGCCGGGCTGCAGAGCAACAGCGGCACGAGAAATGGCGATTTGCTGCTCGACCACGCGCTGCTTTGCGACCGACACCTGATGTTGTGGCCAGGAGGGTGGTGGTGATGGGAGGAGGAAAGACAACAACTCCCAGCTGGGGGCCGGCGCTCACGGCTGATCGGACAGGTTGTTGTCGTCGTGTTGGGTTGGGGCCAGGCAGAGACGTGGGCCAATCCTAAGCGCCGTGACGACTGTGGTTTGGGCAATGAAACATGCGCGACGCACCACTGACGCCCGTCTGCAATAAATGGCCGTCGCAGATGCTTCCCAGCGATGCGCCGTACGAGCGATTAACAGGGCCAGCGTGTCACACGACTCTGCCTCTGCTTTATGACGGTCGACGACGATTCCGACTACGCTATAAACACCCATCCGCCCATCCATCAGCACACGGCAGCAGATGCGGCAGGCGAAGGAGCACAATGCCTGCCGCCGTCCTGCGCAACGTGGTGAGGATGATGCACCTCGCCGACGGGCACCAGCTGCAAAAGGCTATCCTGCACGGTAGGGCTGATGGTGCTGGAGAGAGACACGCACCAAAACGCGACCCTCTCGGTGTACTCGCCGACGCGCTTCCAGCGATTGAAGCTGACGGCGCAAAAGCTACCTCGAGCTCCTCGTGAGGAGCCCGCCTTACGAGCACCTCCAACTGCAAAACCACGCATAAGCGCTGCTTTCTATCCACACCGGCCACGGCTTTCTACCGCCCCTGACGAGCAGGCACTTGACCGCGTCTTTGGCCGGTCGAGAATACTGACATCACCTATTCTTACGGTCTGCCTCTAACACCGCAAATCTTCTCTGCTGGCAATTCCCAGTAGTGGCCAAAGCAGATCGTAAACGAGCTGACGAATTGTACGTACCGGCTGCCAACTCATTCATATTCTCCGGCCATGATCACCGGCAGCGGTGGCCGTTCCCCTCGGAGATATTACGCCAATGTGTTGGAACTGTTGGCTAGACGCCATCCCGCCAGTCTGGGGATCCCTCAACATCGAATTGCCTATGATCCGTGGGCAGTCTAGAACGCCGCGCCCGGAAGCATGCTGGACCACGAAGCGATTCTTTCCAGTCTCCGTACCTCGACCAGGATCATTGAACATCACGTCCAGGGACCACCTGCGTGTCATCATCCGGTCGTTCTCGAGAGGCGCGATCTACGGATACAGCAAGTTGCATGATGACAGGTAGTCGCCGATCCGGCATATGTTCATGAAAATGCAACAAGCACCATAATAATCAGGATCTACCTGGAATGCATCTTCCTGTCTGAACGCATGCCAAGCAAGAGATGTCACTGCAGCGGCACGCCTCATCTGGAGCATCCGTAAACCTGGTTGTGGGTTTCGTCTCGCCAAACTTTGGCCGTGACAACAAGGGCTGTCCTAGTTCATCTTGTGGTACCTCCCACAAGCTTTCGGCATTTGGACGTCGAGAGTTTCGGACTTCCAACCACTGCAAACAAACGAATTGGACCAATCCAATCCGCATACCACATCAGCACGCTGAGCTTCTTTTGTGGCTGCTTATTCGATTCGTTCAGCTGTCTCTCTCGTACGACGTGGTGTGGACATCTTTGGCAGACTGGTTTCTTCACAACCACGCGTCCATCTAGAGTCTGATGAGCTGGCGTCAACTCAAGCTGCTATTAGCGTTCGGACAAACATACCACGTCGGCAAATGCGTAGGTAATGTCATTGCCTTCCACGCCGGCAATGCCTTATCGTCAAATGAGCCAGAGGACCAGCCTGCCCTTGGCCATCGTCATCATATATCAGCTCGTTCCTTCGTCGAAAGGGCACAGCAATAGCTTCACGCGATGTCTTCAGCTAGTCTACTATTGAAGTCACTTAGTGCTGCTCGTCTGCGGCTTCCCAGATTGGTAATCTTTCGATTCGCAACGATAGCTGTTATGGGCTACTTCTCTATGACTTCGACCGAGGCTGTCTCCCGGTTTCGAAAACCTTGCAGCCGGAGACGTGCAGCATGACCTTCCGGCGTACCAATTTCAAAAGCGAGTGTTGACGAAGAAAGGGAACTAAGTTGCCAATTGAACAAATGTTTTTACAATGCTAACACTAAAAGAGAAAACCTGCCGCCTCACAATCTGGTCTCTTCTCGCCAATGGTCAATCTTGGACCGATACGACCCAATAGCAACACAGCTGACACTATCACTCATATCCATCCCCGGGGCATCCCAGTCATCAACCTCAACATCGCCACTGGTCTCCTCCGGGTTCGCTTGATCTGAAATGCCCTCCACCCACTGCATGATCTTGTCTCGAGGAGCAGATGCAGTGCAGGCGGCATCATGAGACTCGCGATAACCATCATCATCCCTGTCCACAAACAGCGAGCACTGGTCTTCACCTCCAACATCCACACTGGCTTCATTGGCCGCGACCTTGGCGGCTGTAAACGCGGCTTCAGCCTCGATGAGTTGGGTAGTCAGTTCGCGGAATCGGTGCACCCAGCGAACGTCGAAGTCTTCGGCGGAGTCTTGTGTCGTCTGGCGGTCCATCTCACGATCATACTCGCGGCGGTCGAAGCGGTTTTGTGCTTCGATGAGGTGCTCGCGGGCTGCGAAGTAGTTGTCTCGGATCTCGTACTGGGCGAGCTCGGAGGCGGTTAGATGGTCGTTTGTGGCTTGGAAGTAGTCGTCGGGGGTGATGTCGAGCGGTGCGATGTCTTGGGGCTCAGCGTCGGTCTCTTGCTGTGGGTTCAAGAAGGCCTGGTACTCCTGTTGAAGATCGAGCTCTTCAATTGGAGATTCTGGCTCATCGCTCTCCGGGTCGACCGCGAGACCTTCAATGAATGTCTCCTCCAGGGTGTCGATGAGCCTCGTCTGGCAATTCCGAAACACCATAGCCTGGGTCAACACCTGGGCGTTGACAGCCTCGATTCTCAACTCGATATCCTCAAGCAGAAGGGCGAGGTTGTCGTGCTCCTTTTGGAGGGCATCCAGGGTCTCTTGATCAACGTCGGGGCCTTTCTCGTTCTCCTGGTCGATGCGGCATTGATGGCTTAACTTCTCGCACTCGACTCCACTCTTGAGGTTCGAGAGAGCTGATTGCTGCTTGAGGGCCTTGGACTCCTCTTTGGCGTATGTCCTGCGGGCTTCGATGGCGTCCTGGATTTGGGCGGCCAAGTCCAAGGTTACGAGGATGGCCGCAACATCTTGCACGCCATCTGAAGCGGCGACCAAGCGTGCTGGTCCACCTGTGAAGTCCTCTGTTGTTGCGCTCTGGAGGTTGACGTAGACTTGCTCCCGCAGGGCTTGCTTGTCATCAATTGGGTCAGTCTCGTAAGGGACGGTGTCTTGTGTTGTTGAAGAGACGTCCGTTGTCGTTGGCATCTGCTGGTCCTCATCTTCGGTCTGTGTAGATGCATCACGACACGATACAGGACGGCCTCGTCCGCCGAAGTCTTGAGCCAGCTCCGAGACACGTCGACGATTAGGCTTCCCGAAGAATTTGAGGAAGACAGCGATTCCGAATGCAAAATGCGTGAGGAGAGCAACCAGATCCATGTTGTTGAGAGTGGTAACTGTTGGTGAGTGAAGATTTCCTTTGGTTCTCTGAATTGTCGGCATTGAATCAGGATCAAAGTTTCTGGCAAACACTTATGAGGCAGGTCTCAGGTTTATATGAAGGCTTCTGCACGCCGTACAAAGCATCTTTGGATGGCGGTGTTTTTGAATACGCGCTCAAGCTACAATGGCTTTCTTTGCACGATCTATGGCTTTGTCTACGACTCCCTCGAGGCTGACTATTGGAAACAACACATTACACTTCACCAAGGCATTGTATCGTCCATGTGTTATACACACAGGCATTGTCTCATAACACATCTCGAGTCCTTGCAATGATCCAAGCTCTACCATGATGCATAACTATATCTACTCTCCACTCCAACGCCCTCATCTTGAGAACCACCATCACCGCACAGACAACCCAAACCCCACAACCAAAAGAGACATCAGCCATCATGCCTCTGCCCAGAAATCAAGGCCAGGCTACGCCCAGACCACCACCAGCAAACCAGAATTCCACCCGCTATCCGACGACTCCAGCATCGACCCGTGGACCGGCACCGATCACTCCATCGGCAGCGCCTCCATGGAGGCAGCAAACCCTCGCACAGCGGTCTCGCGCCCCGAACTTTGGTTTGATGAGAAGTGCAGTCAACGCACAAGCTTCTCGCATCGATCCATCAATGGCCGCAGCGATGCAGAATCTCAACATCAACAATCCTTCACCCCCATCCCCACCCTCTGACTGCTACGACCCATCACTAGGTCCCCTGCCTCCAGACGACCCCCACGAAGCCTGGCAAGGCAGTGCATGCCCCACCATCAACACCGCCCTCTCCACTCCGAACGTGGCCGTCTTCATCCCAACATGCAAGTGCACAAAACGCACCATTGACGACTTCAAACTCGGCCAGATCATCGCCCTACCCTTCCACATCCCCAACCTCAACCCCAAGAACAAGGCCACCTACCCGCGCCTCGCCCTCACCTGCGAAGGCCCCGTCTTCTCCAAGCGCCGCCTCGTCACCATCCTCCTCAAGCACCAAAACGTCCTCTTCTGCCTGCCCCTCTACAGCTTCGAAGGCCAGGACCTGGCATGCAAACCCGACAAGCTGAAGTGGGAGTACATCCCCGTGATGAACAAGGGCGACACCAAGTTCCGCAACCCCGGCAAGCTCCAGGCCTGCGAGGTCGAGACGTATGATCCTAAGCGGCCGATGAAGAAGACGAGTTGCATTCAGCTGACCGGTGGTGTCAAGGTCGATCCGGTCGAGCATATCTCGTTTGTAGGACGCATGGATCAGGCTTCGTATGCGCGCATGCTGGCGTTTTATGATCGGCGGTATGAGATTGCGAAGCAGAAGGCGTATGAGCCTGATGGGCCTAAGCTGAATATGGGAGAGGCTAGTGCGGTTAAGAAGTAGATGACTGCGGAGGTGAGTCTGTGATGGACATGATCGTAGAAGGGAGAGACTTGATCGTGGGAGAGTCCCAACACCGGTGAGTTTGCACTGTATTCATAGATGGAAATGACCTTCCTGCCCCCGAACTTTCGAACCCCGTCAATTCTTTTCTGTAAATCTCATTGTTAACGATGTCAGTTTCTCTCGGGCACATTTGTATGATGCCGTAGACTCTGAACGAAACATCGTCGTTACGCTCGAAGTGAAGACCATCGAAGCGTCATTTCTCCCGTTTCTGACAATGACCATCAGTTTGCTGCTACTAATAAGATAAATAGCGATGGATCGCCCTGTGATGAGAAAGGTGAGGTCCCTTTTTGCCTTTGCGACTCTGTCGATCATTTCTCATTTAGGACGAAATCTAACGATTTATGGCTAGCGCCTTTTCTCTTCGTTGTTCCCACAGACAACGCAGATGCCCACGTCTCCTGCAGCCTGCTGCTCCATCAACATAATGACCTCGAGCAGCTGCGCGTAGCGTTGTTTGACGATGTTGTGACTTGGGCTCCGCCAGACGACGAGGACATTTCACATGAGTATAATTTTAAAGAATCTATCTTGAGACGAGAAACAACGTGGCAATGCACCATGGCATTGAATTCGCTAAGAACGTATCAAGACAAGCTCTCTTTCACCACTTGACAGTCCCGCTGCCACCTATCGATCCTCTTCCTCCGACTCCCATAGTCAACACAGCTCAAGCTATCGCTCAGATCGAGTTCTTTGAAGTCCCAGTCATCGACATCTACCGAGCTTTCGCAGTCTGAACACGCATCTTCGGGGACGTTCGCCAGCCAGCTGTCGACCTTTGGCGTCACCCAAGCTACCGCTCCTTCGACATCGACCTCTTGGCTGATGGGGTAGCCTGTCCCGTCGAAGTCGTCGCCGAAGCAGGAGGATTGGTTGTCTGTTTGGAACTGGACGCTGGCTTCGAGGGCGGCGGCTTTGGCTTGGGAGTAGGCTTCTTCGGCTTCGATGAGTTCACGAGTCAGTTCTTGGTTCACCTGCACCCAATGGAGATCGAAATGCTCGAGGGACTCATAGGTGGTTGGCTCGCCTGCAAGTTCTGCTTGATAATTGACTTCCTGGTCGTATGCCTGTTCGTGGACTCTGTTGTCGAAGGCGACCTGAGCTTGCTGGACTCGATCTTCGGCGTCCCATACTGTTTTGAGGAGCTTCCGCTTGTTTGATTCTTCTTCCGTGGGTGGCTCGACTTCTCGGTCGAGAGGGAACGCAGTGGTGTCCAACTTCTCAGGGGCTTTGTGAAACGTCATCGTGGGCGTTGTTGCCTCGCATTCGTCATCGCGGTTCTTGAGAGCTTTCTGATATTGCTCTTGCAGGTCGAACTTCCCAAGCGGGATCTCATCCTCCTCCAAGGGTTCGATCAAGCAAGCGTGCGTAAATGCATCATCGAGATATGCAGCAACTTCAACTTGTGCCTCCATCGATATACTGCTTTTCCATCTGACGTTGGTCTCCAAGCTCTGCTTCTCGCAATCCATCTGAGTCAGGATGCGCCGAAGGATATCAATGGCACTGTTCCAAGAGTTTATACTGTCCTCTCGCTCAGAGTCTGGAGCATCCTTGTTGACTTCTGCGTCCATGATGCGGAGCTCATCGTTGGATATCTCATTTTTGACTTTGCGTTGGAATTTTTCGATGGCCTCGATTTGCTGTTCGGCATGGCACTCTTCTCTCGCATACACTCGATGCGCATTGACGGCCCGCTTTACTATTTGCGCGAAGTCGTATGTCATCAAGAGGCTGGCACAGGTCTTTACTCCATCGGAACCGGCGACAAGACGCAACGGGCCAGCAGTATAGTCTTCAACCGTATCTTCAGCATCGAACTGGATGTACGAGTCCTCTCGGAGTTCCTGCTCTTGTTCTGGGCTAAGTTCCTCGGAGAATTCGGGACCGGCTGCTTGTTCCTTTCCCAGCGGTGGAGTTGCCTTTGTATGGACATCTGCTTCATCTGATGGGAGCGGCAGCGGCAGCTCGATCTCTTCAGCCATAGGTCTTTCTGCTTGCGGGCTCCGTCGAGCCTCATGTTGCTCATGCTCTGATTCTTCAACTTGATGTACTGGATTTGGCCTTGGATCTTTTGGTATCGCTTGGAAAATCTTGGAGAAATTGTCGAGAAAGTTTTGCCTGAACATGACTGCCTGCAGTCTTTGCTTCAGGACCAAAATGATTACCGGATCCATGCTTGTACGAGTCGAAAATGTTCCGTGTCCTGCAATGGAAAGTGTGAAGTGGTTACGAAAGAATGAAGACTGTCATACGTCTTACCGTCAGGGGTCTTCCAGCTAGCTAATCACTGCAATAACGACTACTCTAAAATGATTCGCTTTGTCTGGCTTTATAGCTTCCAGATTTGAAATTTAATTCACTGTGATTAGTGGCGGTCTTGGTCAAAGGCTTTGTACTCACATGGAGTCTTACCCTCGACTTTGTCTCGTAAGCTATTCGTAGAACGTGGCAGACAAGACAAAGATGACGCGAAAATGCACACAGGCCCGAGCGACGACCATGCTTCGACGATGTTAATGGACATCTCGTGGAGATTTTGCATCCATCAAATTTCCGTCTCTTCATTCCTCAATTTCATAACTCAACTCAAGTGCCAGAAGCGCAGGTTCGCCTCGGTCAACAGTGAGCAACCACAACAGCCACTCCCTTCATATAGAAGACTACGATGAATTTCTCAACTCGTTCAAGCCAGCGACAAGGATCCAGTTCGGCGAACTGGAGAGGCGGTGCCTCAGATGCTTCTACGACTATTAGAAGTACCGGGACTTCCACGACTTATAGATCAAGTCCACTGAACTCCAGGAGTCGTGTGCCCTCGCCGATCCAAGAGGAGCCGGACTCATCAGCCACCGGCCAGAAGCGATATGTGCCTCCTCATCAGAAACCAGGAGCTAAGGCGACACCTTCGGCCATGGACGAGACCATTCCTCAGCTAGGGGCCATGACTTTGAGAAATTACACCAGGACATATTTCGTGGAATGCGTCTCTTGCCCCCAAACCAGCGCAGGCCGCACCATCAATGTTGACTTGTCACTTCGGCGCCCCTGGCCAAGCCAACAGCATGGCTACCATCGCACTCAACAGCGGCGACAAGAAGAAATGGCGCAAGACGGCCGTCTGCGTCAAGTCTCCCTGGACTCGCGGCACCTTCAACAAGGGAGACGTCGTCTCTCTCCCGTACCACGTCGCCAACATGAACCCAGAGCGTAAAGAGGACGATCCCGGTCTCCATCTGAGCGAATTCGGACCCGTTCTCTCGAAACGTCGTATGGTCATCATCCTCTTCAAGTACAAGGACATCATGTTCTGCGTTCCCCTGTACTCGTTCACCGGCCGAGACATCGAGTCGAGACATCCGGAAGTCATCGAGCAGTACATCCAGCTCATCAACATGTACGATGACATGAGCAAGTTCGCGGGCAAAGGCAAGTACGAGCCGATTAAGTTCAGGCACGTTCATAGAGGGCAAGGCCTCAATGAATGCACCACCGTCCACATCACCGGAGGCAAGACGGTTTCCTGGCAGGAAGACATCGAATTGGTCGGCCGTTTGACCAAGCCCAGCTATACACGGCTGATGAAGCTGTGGCGCGATTTCAACGACGTAGCTGACGACGAGGAGTGTTCATGGCCATCTTAGCCGACTGTCGACAAGGATCAGACAGAACCAATAAAATCTCCGAATACCCTCTCGCAACGCGTCTCAGCTCAGGGCTCCAGCCAGGTTATCGCGCTTCCGAAGAAAATTAAGCCCTCTCCAGCTGAAACGGCCCCCATGCCCGCTTCACATGCATGCATAGCCTTACACTAAGAGCTAGCGTTAGCGTAACCGGCCCGGTGAGCGAAAGGTAACCGACGGCGACGGCCGTGGCCGAAAGGAATCGCCGTGGAGTTTCCAGTGCCTTACATAAAGACGAAAGGATCACAACCGAACGAAGCGGCAGGACCGCAGCAGCAAAAATCCCTCTTCCTCTGTGTGATGACTTGCACGTTTGAGTTTTGTGGGAGGTTGGTAGGTATACATTCGATAGGTCTACATCTATTTTCGAGAATCGCCTTTTTAGGAAGGTCCACAAATCCCTTCCTTCAGGTCTTAGATGCTCTCGTGAGGATTCCGTTCGCCTTACGTCAGGCTTCGATTTCACAGTAATTGTGGCTTGTAGCCCTCAATGAGACCAATTCTAACCTAAGCATATCCGCCGCTTGGTCATCGGTCGTTCGTCGACCAACGGCGATGAGACTCGGGCCGGAGGGTCTTGTGTCTCCTGCTTATGTTGCCGCAAGCCTGACTAAGTACTAGCGTGGGTCCGGAGCATGTGGAAACACATGGTCCTGTGGTGAATATACTTCGGGACCCTAGGCTTCAATTCGACGAGGGAGTGCCGTGGAGTGACTCGATCGCCTCGTCACTTCGACGTGTTGGACTTTCCGCGGCTACAAGCCGGAACACTGACCTCGGATGTTGCCCTCGGGTGGTGCGCTTCCAGATTGCGTATGTACGCAGTCTCGTGTTTACCAGTTGGTTTAGGTCGATCGATGAGATTTCAGAGTCCAGTGGATTCCCTTCAAGGTGGAGTATCCGGTTGATCGTCTTCCTCAAACTCGGCGTCGTCGTCTTCCTCTTTCTGCTCTCGATTCCGAGATTGCGGATAACTTCGCTGGTAGATATCGCCCATGGAGTTCTGCCTTTCAAGACTCTTTGCGACCTTCTGGCACCAAGCGATTTTCTGTAGTTCCATTCGCCTCGAATACCATTTACAGGCATAGTGAAGGGCTCCACGTGAGCTCAAGACACCGCAGAAGCCAAATCTGGGTTGTGCAAACCATCCTACACTCTGGCAAAGTTTCTCCGCGATATCGTTCGCTTCTGCGACCAAGATCGCTTCGGCCTTAGGTAGGATAGGGAGCTTGAATCCTTGGTTGACTTCGTATAGCGTCTGCTTGATTTGCAGCAGTGCAATCCAGTAGACACTCTGTGCGCTGGCGTGACTGAAAGTCGGGAACCGCAAGACCTTTGGAAATGCTTGTGGTGCTCCTTGAGTGTGTTTCTGCAAGTGTGGATACTTCTCGGCGTTCTCGTGATGATACGGTAGCTTTTCGAAAGACGAATACCACCGGACCAACCAGGCCTGCATGCTGCGCTCGTAGCTTGCCAGTTCCATGATCGAGTCGTACAGAGCGCTCGGGTTTGCTCGCTTAATAGCTGCGTCGGCCCTCTGTAGAGCTTCGGGCAAGGTGATGATGTGGTCGCTCAGAGTTGCCATGAAGGCGTCTGTGATTGCAGAACAGCGTTTCCAGTCTTTGCCTGCGATTGGGACTTTCCTCCGCGCAGAGTTTCCCGCATTTGCTGCGACGTGTCGAAAGTTGTAGAGGAAAAGCTGCGCGAATCTGGAGTACTCGCCGTCTGGTCCACGTGCTACTAGCAGATCTTGGAGGCCTCGGTGATGGGCTTGCCAAGGTCGTCCCGTGGGACAGAGCGGTTTAAAGACTTCGCAGAATCCGAGAATGTAGGCAGCACTAAGCACTCCGTCGTTGTACATTGCTCCGGGGTCGGCAAGATCGGTGTTGAGGCTTCTCACTGCGGCTTGGTATCTCGAGTGGGCCTCGTGAACCAGCCTCTCGTCCCGTTGTGCCGTTCCTATTTGGATGAATGCCAATGCGTCGATCGCAAGTCGGCTGGCCGTTCCTTTGTCCTCGAGCATGTCGCGACAGAGGAATTTAGAGAACATGAAGTCGGTGTCGTTGTGAGATATGCCGGCCGGAAAGTAGAGTCTGAGAAACTCCTCCTTGAGCTGTATTCGGCACGCCGCCGAGCTGTTGAACGACACGATGCTGGATGACGGTGTCGCCGAGCGCATGTACGACAAAGCGACCCCTGTCCTGGATGATGAAGTCGAAGCCTCGGAGCGCTGGTCGACGCCATCTTCAGAAACGCAGTCTGAATGGCTGCCATCACAGCCTTGACACGTCTTGATATTGAAGGGGCAGTCGTGCATCAGATCGTCGTTGAGATACCAGTGTGGCACGAATTCTGGGTCGCACTGATAGGGTGACGAATGTGCCGTCGGGTTAAGCAGAGAAAACGGCGAAGCACACCTTGACGCCGACATGGTGTGTAGAGTCCACCGCTGTCTTAGCAGACAAGGGAGTGAACAGCAGCATATAATGTCGTGACGGCATCAGGGTCGAAGCCAACTCTGCTCTGACCGCTGTGGCCCGCATGTACAGTAGGGCAGCATTGCGGACCGAACGAACATTTCTGCCGCCATATCCCAATTTTGCACCTATCCTACAGGGCTGAGCTGAACGAGAATGTCTAGTCACGTTGGTAGTGACCCTCATTAGGGCAATTGATGGCCTGTGCGATCATGGCTATGGCCGAACACCGAGTGCAGAGGCAGCACTCAAGTGCAGCGAGCCTGGTGGAAGAGACGACACGATTGGTGGAAGACTTGGAGAAGGCCCCTTGGAATTGGATGGTGTGTCGAGGTCGGCACATGGAAATCCTGCACGGGTGTTGGCGCAGACGCATTGCCCTACCGTAGACGTGGGTCTAAGGATTTGGCGCTAGAGGGGGCAGATGTTGAAGAGTCGGTGGACAGGTGAGCCTTCCAGGTCGTTCGTGGCCTCTAGCTGCAATCAGTTAATTTCCATGCCAGAGGGTGCATTGGGCTGGTGGGCACTGCGGCTCTGCCTGCCAGAAAATGTGTCGTACCCTATGATTATTGCTCCTTTGCCTTGTCTAGTAGTAAGCAAATAGCTTATTTTTCAGAACAAGCGAGAGTCAAGCGAAAAGCTTAACTCTTCAGCTGAGCTCAGTCAACCTGCCTGTTCCAGTATCAACGTCGGTGCTGCGTCCAATGGGAATTGATCTTGTCAATGCAGGTCCCGCGATAGGCAAAGTCAAGTACTAAATTGACGTGCGTAGTCAGTTGACAAATGAATTAAGGTTTCGTTGTTTTGGAGAAAGGACAGACTAACCCGCACGACTCCAACATCTCCAACGTCGGCTAGATCGTTTCCCATACAACCGCGACAAGGCGACAGAATGGCAAGGTTGTCAGCACCCGTGCTGGTGGATTCCAGTGGCCACCAGGGCAGGAACAATCGCACACGATCTTCAAAGCATCGCCGCAGACCAACAGGCCGGCTCGCTAGACAGCCGTTCGACAGCAGTTGGATGCTCTGAGGCTCGGTGTTAAGGGCCGTGCATACATCTGGCTAAAAGATTAATCTGCGTCGCGGTGCAGTACTTCATTGAGCTCAGCGCGCAGCGGGACATTTTCGCCGAACATTGGCGTCGACGTCTAGGGTACGCTGTTTTTCGCCCGACGGTGAAGGATCTGTCATTTGCACAGTAGGGCAGCTGAAAGACAGGTATACGAAGTCGCTGCACTCCATGGTCGATGGTAGATGGCTGATTGGCGAGGCAGGGCTGCAGCGCGATGGTGAAGTGAGGTTGGAGGTGAGCAAGGGCCGAGGGCAAGGGTAAGAGCAAGATGACGAGCCGTCGGGTTGCCGCTCTTGGCTACCGGCAGGGCTGGCATTTGTGCGGGCTGCATAACTTCCTTCTTCTGTCCCTCTCCCGAAACCTGAACAACTTTCGGCGATTAAGTTATCAACAGTCGAGACATCTGCAAAGCCTCAACTATTGATGGAAATAGCATCTCCAACAGTGGTCCGAACTCCCACCAGCGCTGATGATGAATGGATGTCTCGGCTGCATACTCAAATCGACTAAGTTGAGCTGAACTGTCATGTTTACATTTGTGTTTCTACCATGCAAGCATGTGTCCCGCGACGAACTTTCGACGAAGAACAACAATTCTGCCCGTCGATGTTACGACCGCCCCTCTCCCATTCAGGTTCATTCACCTCGAGGTGCTCAGAGGCCATGACTCCGTAGAAACTGCGCAATCTGCTCGTACATTATCGATGATGTGTATTGCAAATTGATCAAGTGGCCTGCATTCGGAACAACGAGGCTTTGACTGCCATTCGCAGCGGCTGGAAAGAGCTTGGCAAGCGACAAGGCTGCTCGATCGAACAGCTGGTCGCAAGAGTTTCCACAGGCAATATAATCGTGAGAGCCCAGGACCACATCGACCGGTCTATCGTACCGCGGCGCGGGTGCTATCGAACCAGCATAGGTCAGGATCTGGCCGATTGTGAATTCGCCTCGATTGTTAAGGACATCTCCAAGTATGCCTGACTCAAACGGCCAACGTAGGAGCGACTGAGCTAGTGATACTGCATCGTTCTGCACCAAGTACCCCATAGGATCGTTTGAAAAATTCGCTGGCGCATTCTCGGAAGCTACTGCAGGTGCAGTGCCCAGCAGCGCAAGGCCAGAATGATGAAGGCGATCCGCCAAGCCGGTGATGATACTCGCATTTAAATCATTAGGGTACTTTCGCTGTGGGAGACTGTCAGTACTGTCGACATTTTCGGAGACTCGTGTGCTCACATTGACCCCAAGCTGGATCGCCGCCCCATATCCGTGGCCAATGCCCACAATAGATGAGAAGCGCTTCGATGAGAGCTGGCCGTTTCGCAGAGCATCAATCAATGCATGCAAGATCTCGATCTCCACAGGTGCCTGGACAGTTTGGAGTGGATTGGGATGATCGGAATTGCCTACTCCAAGGCGGCTGTACGCAAATGTCACATATCCAGTTTTGAGGAAGTTGTTAACGTAGCTGTAGTTTCCGGTATCCCAGTAGTGTTTTTGGAAGCCCATTCCGGGCGACATGATGTGTACAGTACTTTCGTTCGAGGTGTGCCCAGGCGCTGCACAGAGGACACACTCGATTTTGAAGGTGTCATTGATGTGCAAAGGATCCCCGAGTAGTGCTCTCATCTGATCAGGGGTGGAGAGAGCAATGTCTTGAATCGTTTGAGATATCTGCCATTGATTGCTGAGGTTCGGCAGCAGAACATCTGTGTTTATGGCAGATATTTCCAATGGCACAAGACCCTTGACGCAGTGGCCAACGTCTTCGTATGTAGAAACAAATACTGGGTTGAGGAAGCCGGCGCTATCTGGATATCCAGGAGGTGATGCGGTCGCGCCATATCTCCAAAGTAGAGTAACACATGCCAGTGTCCAGGCGTACATAATGAAGTTGCAGCAAATGATCTCGCGTCATCTCGTCCAAGCAACACAAGCGCTTTTGTCTAACCCTCGTCACAATGCTACTAGTATTGTTTTCATCAATGCGGAGGGCGTCCATGGGCGTTCGGACGGGCTCCGACCGGTCTTTTCTTCAGCATTCTTACACGATCGAGACGTGAAGGGATTGGAGCCATGAGATCATCTTTGCGAGATTGAACGTGGGTCGGAAGTATGAGCAACTGATTCTGAGCAACTCATTAGAAGCCTGATAAAGTCATTTCGATAGCCAGGGGCTAGTAAAGATGATATAACATCCATCGCGGGCCTGGCTCGCCGTCCACTTCTTCCAACTCCTGCTCAGCTTTCTAGGGTGATCCGTCGTGGTACGCATCGGACCCGAGCCGAAGGAATACGATAGCGTCTGCTGCCTGTGCAGACAAGACTCCAAAGGACACGATCATTCTCGATGATGACAATGATTGAATGATGAAGTGCATTGAGAATGGCCCTGGAGGTGACGGGAGCAGAGCGGAGGGCCGAGAGCAAGGTGACGTCTGGGGTGCCGCTCTTGGCGGCTGGCGTCTGTGCGCGCGAGCTGGAGCTTGATCCAAGCAAAACAACAACGCGACAGCATCATTCCTCACGCGTCGCTGTCCATGGCATCTCACGTGGCCCGCCTCTCTGTCCGCCCCGACGACCAGTTCAGCACCGAAGTCAAGTCGCGCGACTTTGCAGACACCAACGGTGTCGCCGCCGCCGCCATGCCCGCCTCCTCGTCGACCTGGATCCCACAGCAGCTGCGCTTCCCAGCTGCAGTCTTGATGACCTTCAGTCTGAGCTCGTTGCTTCTGACGCTTTCCTCGCCCGTGACAGGCCCAGAGCTGGCAGCTGTCAGCCGTGATCTCACGACGGCATGGCACATCACTGCCATGGTGATCTGGAAGGTTGCAGAGCTGTGGATCGCTTGGTACGCTTGTTACGATTGTGAGTAAAGCTTGTTCGACTTGATCGCACACGATCGCATGCGCTGACTGCTGGGCAGACCTCGATCTGGCATACCTCACCCTGCTGAACAATGTACCCCACTACTTCCTCCTGAACACTTTCTACGGCATCGACTTGTTCACGGCGATCCTTCCACTCGCCATTGACATCATCACGATCACCCTCCCCTTCGCTGTCTTCCGCCGGCTCAACAGTGGCCATGCCGACCCAGAAAGCAAGACGGTGAACCAACAGGTCGTTCAGGACAAGAGCATTCAGACACTCGTCACCGTCTTTGGCTCTGCAGTCTACACTATCGTTGTATTCGCGTGCTTCAAGTCTTGGATTCCGACATACATGGTCACCCACTTCGGTGGACTGAGGAGCCTTACAAAAGCGCATGACGCGAATGTCGTCTTGTTCCTGACGCTCTTCCTCCCATTGGGCTTTGCGGCGTCTCAATTCATCTTCGTACCGGCAATCGCATCGGCTGTGAACCCAGGTCTCACAGACCCAAATATCGTACCAGAGAAGGTCCCATTCAATCCCCAGACCGCCACATTGGGCCAAACGTTGGCGTACAATCTGGGGTTTAGCGAGGCTGGATTCACGCCACGGGCAGAGATTGTGGCGAAGCGCACCCTGATTTTGTCGGCGTGCTCGTTCACCAACTCTTTCGTCCGCGCGTACTTTGTGATCGAGGGTACGGAGGTGTTTGGTGCTTTGGGATGGGCAAGTGTATGGGCACTGGCGGCTGGAATCACCGGCGTCGGGTTCGCCTGGATTGGGGACGAGTAATCGAAACGGGCAGGTTCAGCCAGCGCCACCGAGGCAGACGAATGTAAAAGGACAGTTGGGGAGTTTCGGCAGAACGGATATACCCCTGGATCGCCTTTGTGTTCTCATGAAAACAGACTTGCAATTTGATGATCACGTGAAGTTAAACCACAGTCCCCACATTCAGTTCCTTCGCCTCCCTTACAACACACTCGCACATTCCACCTTCACGCGCCTTCGCTCACATTGCTCGTAGTTGCCTTTGCAATCACACATTGCTTCGCAGTCGTGATGTGCCTCCTCCCATGTCTTACTTCGACCATGTCCGCAACTTCCACGAGCAAGATACGTCATCCAGGCTGAAGCCAACTCCACATCACTCTCTACATGTCCTGGTCGTGGTCAATCAACCTCACCATCATCTTCGCCTGCGTCTTCGTTTTCCTCATCATTCAATTTAGTATCCAACATCCTAGGACACGACGCGCAATGAAGTCCTTCCTCAACAAGGCCAAGGCGGCGCTCGACGATGTGAAGCAACAGCGTTTCCCACCTCAAGTCGACGGACCTCCTGATCGACCTTCAGCATCCTCATCGATACAACCTCCGACGTATGCAGACGTAATCAAGTACCGATATCACCATGGCACGAATTTGGGTTCTGTGTTTGCGCTGGAAAGGTGGCTTACGGGGAGTATGTTCCGGGATGAGTTTCAGGGCTCGAGCGAGCTTGTTGCTGCTGAGGGGTGGGTGAAGCATGAAGGCATTGAAAAGGCACGGGAGCGATTTGAGCAGCACTGGAAGAACTACTGCAGCGACGCGAATCTCGAATGGCTGAGGTGCCATTCTGGATGTACGACTATCCGACTACCGATAGGGTACTGGACCCTGGGCCCGGCCTATTGCGATCACGCGCCTTTCAAGTCGGTGGGACCTATCTACGAACATGCTTGGGCTATGGTTAAGGATGTTGTGAAGCGGTGTCATGATCGAGGCATGGGCGTTGTGCTAGATCTGCATGGCGTACCCGGAGGAGCTAACAAAGGCGATCATTCTGGAACCAACAGTGGCAAGGCCGAGTTCTGGGACTCTCGTAAGAACAGAAATCTGGCAACTCGCTGTCTTTGCTTCATCGCGCAGCAAGCCAAGTCCATGGAAGGCGTTGCAGGTATCCAAGTCGTCAATGAATCGGAGTACAATGCTCCTCATATGTACGAATGGTACGAGGAAGTCCACAAGGAGTTGTCTAGTATCGATCCTACCATGCCCATCTACATCTCCGATGGTTGGGATCTCAGCCGATGTGCTGCATGGACCCAGCAAAAGAACACCGTACAAGCACACAATGCGAGCCCGCTTGTGGTCGACACCCATCTGTACTGGGCGTATACAGATGAGGATCACAAGAAATCGCCTCAGCAGATAACCGGCGAAGTCTGGAGCAAACTCGCTGAGCATGAGCTGAAGGATGGGAGTGTCCTTGACAGAGGCGCTGTGCAGGCGATCGTCGGCGAATACAGTACTGCTTTGGACGGCACTTCGTGGTCACTTGCTGGAAACCAGAAGTCTCGCGACGACCTCACCCGAGAGTTTGGCAATGCCGAGTCGTGGCGGTTCCAGCAGCGCGCCGGCGGAAGTTTCTTCTGGACCTATGTCATGGACTGGATGCCAGGTGGTGATTGGGGATTCAAGCACTTGACTGAGCAGAATGCTATCATCAGACCCAAGTCATTGGCAATGGAGACCGCCCATGTTCAGCCTGCAGTCCAGAGAGCGCATGCCGAGAAAGATCACCGTAGAGGGACGACGTGGGGTACCCATTGCCAGTATTGGGATACAAACCATCCAGGCCACTACGAGCACGAGCGCTTTCCTCAAGGTTGGGATGTGGGATTCCATGATGCCATGGCCTTCTTCGAGATGCGTAGTAAGCAGAATCACAGCGGCACGGACAAGATTGGAATGCTCGACCTATGGATCCTGAAGCGGCTGCGCGAGAGCGGGCAGAGCGGGAAGTTTGTGTGGGAGTTTGAGCAGGGCATGAGGCAAGGTGTTCGTGACTTTTATGAGGTCGCTGGTATTTGAGGAGGCAGTCCGCCAGTAAGACAGAAGTGCCGAAGGTAGAAGAACCTGGGGTCGTGGGAAGGATGAGTGAAGTCGGATAGAAATAGATACCTTTCAGCTAAAGCGGTAATGAGGAGGATCGGTCTACGTCCTCCAACGTTCTTGTTCACATGTTCCTTGAACTGGGGAATTTGTCGTAGGAGCAAACAAGAGTCACCAGCCATACCCAGAAAATCCTGGTATGCTTTTGATCTGCTGTGGCAAGGAGAACATGCGGTCCATATGCAAGATAGCCAAGGCTGAAGGGGAGCGAACCATCAACGGATCGCCAATGGGTGAGGACTGTGAGGTGAATGGCTTGTGTATTTATAGAGCGATCGGTGCCGATTTTGTGCACGGGCGCCAAAGCCACAGTCAAAGTAGGGGCGGGTGGTCCCGTGCGCGCCTGCCACCCACTTCAGACCGTCGCTAGCCTTCTTGTGATGCGCATGCATTCTGGCGTAACTGGCTCCACCTTCAACTTCACCTCCTGCCGCTCTCGTCCGGACTACTATCGCGGTATACTTGCATGCCCGACGCCCATCCCCCGCAGACAGCGAACGCCGAAGCAGCACACTGGCCAGCCACGGCCTCGGGCGCCCAACACTGCCTGGCTGGCGGATCAGCAGTCTGAGACAACACACACGACCCGGTCCTGACACCTCCATCTAGGAGCTGGCAACACTCGCATCCAGCGCGACACTCGCTGCTCACGACCCAGACCTGTGAGGACGACCTACGCCACTTGCCCACCAGTCACTTCTCCAGCACAACTACGAGCGACAACCATCAGCGGCCTCCCCCACCAAGCCGACCTCCACCCGCACGAGCTGCGACCATCACTCTTCCCACAGAATACGTTCACTTCCAGACACGTGCGCGCACACCTGAAAGATACGCCGAACACGACTCCCAGCATGTCGCGCTCTAGACGCCTGCAGCGCATGTCCAGCGCATCCAGCTCCAGCTCCTCCAGCACCTCTCCCGAGCGCGGAGCCGACGACGACAATGACTCTTTCATGCTCCAGGCCAACGACTCGCAGTCCTCGCTCGGCATGGACATGTCGCCGGAGCAATCACAGACCGAGGCCATGAGGAGGGAGTATGAGGAGCGATGTCGAGTGTCACCTGTTCACCGGCTGCCAGCCGAAATCCTCATCAGCATCTTCGCGCGTTTGACATCTCCGCACGATCTGCAGATGTGTATGCTGGTATCGAAAGAGTGGGCGCGGAACAGCGTGGGTCTGCTATGGCATCGGCCAGCGATGAGCAAGTGGGACAGCATACACAGCGTGGTACAGAGCATTCGGGCAGCAAAGAAGTTCTTCGCATATCAGGAGCTTGTCAAGCGGCTGAACATGTCCACACTAGCGGGGCAAGTCAGCGACGGTACGCTCATGGGCATGATCGAGTGCAAGCGCATTGAGCGGCTGACGCTCACAAACTGCTGCAAGTTGACGGACTTGAGTCTGCAGCCGCTGGTGGATGGCAATAGGAGCTTGTTGGCACTGGACGTTACTGGTCTCGACCAGCTCACTGATCGCACAATGATCACGGTTGCGGACAATTGCCTACGGCTGCAAGGATTGAATGTCACGGGCTGCAAGAAGCTCACAGACGCGTCGATTGTCGCTATTGCGCGAAATTGCCGGCACTTGAAGCGCCTGAAGTTCAACAACTGTGTGCAGCTTACCGACGTGTCGATTCTTACTGTCGCAACTCACTGCACACATCTCCTCGAGATCGACCTCTACGGATTGCAGAACCTCGAGAGTCCTTCCATCACGGCCTTGCTTACCTCATGCCCGCATCTTCGCGAAATGCGTTTGGCGCATTGCTCACGGATCAACGACTCGGCTTTCCTCGACATTCCCAACGACCCAGAGCTACCTGTTACATTCGATTCTCTGCGCATCCTCGACCTTACGGACTGCGGCGAACTGGGTGACAAGGGCGTCGAGAAGATCATCCAGTCTTGCCCGCGATTGCGCAATCTCATCCTGGCCAAGTGTAGGCAGATCACGGATCGCGCCGTGTTTGCGATCACCAAGCTTGGCAAGAATCTGCACTATATCCATCTGGGGCACTGCGCACGGATCTCAGATCTCTCGGTCGAAGCACTGGCCAAGGCATGCAACCGGATCCGATACATCGACTTGGCTTGCTGCAGCAACTTGACGGACAACAGTGTTATGAAACTGGCAGGCCTCCCGAAGCTGAAGAGGATAGGGCTGGTGAAGTGCGCTGGCATAACGGACCGGAGTATCTACAGCCTCGCCGTAGGTGAGGTGAAGAATGGGCGCAAGGTGAACGGTGTGAGCGTTCTTGAGAGAGTGCATCTCAGCTACTGCACACTCCTTACACTTGATGTAAGTTCACCTCAATCTCACTCGAGCGCAAAGCTAACGCAATTACAGGGCATCCACATCCTCCTCAACAACTGCCCGAAACTCACGCACTTGAGCTTAACAGGAGTGCAAGCTTTCCTTCGTGACGAGCTCCTAGCGTTTTGCAGAGAGGCCCCGCCGGAATTTAATGAACACCAGCGGGACGTCTTTTGCGTGTTTTCGGGAACAGGCGTGGCGAGACTGCGTGACTTCCTCAACGAACAAAAGGCACACGCGGCGGCCGCGGCTGATTCCGTGGCATCATCCGTGGCCGACGACAGTGACGCGATCGACGTGGACATCGACGACAACAATCCAGATTCTGATGGCAGTAACACGCCGGTTGTCAATGTCAACGTTCATGGCAACTACCCGCACGGCCACACGCCTATCATACCAGGTCCAAGCTCAGCCGTCGGATTTCAGGGCGTTATACCTCCAAATCATGGCCATGGATCTGCTGGAGCGCTGTCGAATCTCAGTCAGAGTGCACCCGCGACTACTGGGGGCGCGATCTGGGCTGGCGGCGGCACACCTGTTGTCATCCAGCACGGCGGTGGTGCGCAACATGTAACTGGCATGATGGGCGCGACCATTCTGGACGAGGTGGAAGGTGACGAAGCTTTCGGTGAGGGGAGCGAGATTATGGGTGATTGATCCACTCACGATTCTTTTCTTTACCAGCGACCTTGAAGCGCTCGCTTTTGCAGGCACGTGAGGAGACGGGACCGGAGCGAGAGCACGCCGCAGCGACTCTCGAAATTCTCTGTACGGCGTTTGTTTGTGTTTGTGTGTGTTTTCCACTGTCAATTGGATCAGCGAAAGAAGCGAAGAGCGTACGAAGCGAAGCGGAGCATGCATCATGAGTGCTTGTTGTTGTTTTTTTCATGGATTGCACTGGTTACTCACAGGCAGAAAGAAGAAGAGACGAGAGATTCCCAACGACGGTCATAGTGGACGATTGTACTGTATGAACATGATCAGAGCATCCAATCCTCCTCCCAAGCTACCTACAATGTGCTGCCTTCACGACATGTGATCAATGATCTGTACATGCCTAGCTTGGCATGTGACGTCCCTCCCTCCAGCTGCCCTAACTGAGGGCGATGGAAGGGCGACGCATGCATCCACCCTCTAGCTTCCGCCTTTCAGAATCCCAATCATTCACCGCGCTCGACGCCGCCCTATGTTCCTCCGGCCGTGATCTCGCCTTTTTGTGACTCTTTTACGAGACGCATATGAAGAGGCTGTTGTGTCGGGGGGTGTGATTGGAGGGGAGGGGGTTAGTCTGGGAATGGGGATGTAGGGCTTGGATTTGGCGTTTGGGACTGCATGGGCTTGATGAAGGGCAAGAGGGTTTTTTTTTGGATGTGTTGGGTGGTTTACTTTTTTTTCTTTTAGGGGATCTTTTGTGTGAGCCTTGCTATCTCATGGACAGGTCATGTACACGTTCTTCTTTCTTTTCCCATTTTATCCTTGCTTTGCGACAGCCTCTGGTGCGAAGAGTTGTTGGCCTTTTCCTTGTTGGCTTGAAATGCACCAGGAACGCAAGTGGTTCAGTTCACATGGGGACTCATATCCCTGCGGATGATTGCGGCCACAACTGCTCCCGATGTTGCCTCAATGGCCCGGCATGTACCAACATCTTGGAGAGCACACCACCACCCTTCTCACGCCCAAGGCATCTGCCCAACGACCCCATCAACGCCCTGCATATTCGTCCCGGGGTACTGCCACCCCTGCCACTGATTGAAATCACTCGTCATCAACCACGTCGGCACAGACCAATCATTCGTATCGAAAGCCGGTGAATTCGAATCCGGCATCAAAATCCCATACGCATTCGATGCATCCGCGCCCGTCGTCACAGCGGCGGGATTGTCGAAGCCTAGTGTAGCGTCGAGATCGCCCATCAAGATCTCGGGTTGCGTGTCGAGATCACGCATAGCTAGGGCGCGGCGGTAGAGTTTTGCGATCGGTTGCCAGAGACGTCCTTTGCCTCCATCTGCTACAATGGCTGCGGAGCGTTCCATGAAGCGGTCCACGACTGTCCAGGATTCCTCGGCGAGTGGGGTCTTGCGTATTGCGCATAATCCCGCAAGAGCAACGGCTAGAGGATGCCATTGAACCCAGGGGAGACGGCTCCACTTATCCAGCTCAGAATCGCTCCAGAGGTCCTCGGTCTTCCGCAAGACATCCACCGCAAGCTCCAAAACCCACGGTGCATCTGCGGGAGCGCCTTGGCTGGGGAATGGTCGCTGAAAGGACCGCACACAATTCAGCAGGTTGAGGGATTGGATGATCCGGCTAATTTTCATGGTCAAGCGCTGGAGAGGAATCTTGGGATCGCAGTGTTGAGTATACTTCTCCTGGACGTTTTCGTTGTGCATTTTCGTCAGCTCGAGGCGACGTTGCCAGGTATCCGGTTCGACTGATGGGTGGAGCACTTCGAAACGATCTCCGATGATGTAGAGCTCTTCGATAACGAGGGCGAAGTTCATGTTGGTCGGTTGTCTGCGGCCGATCTCGACGGTTGATGCCGTTGAATATTCCACAAGGTCTTCATCGTTGAGGTTCACTGGGAGAGGCCTCTGCCACGAGCCAGGTCGAATGGTGATCTCGGAGCCCCTGTCGAAAGCGAAGAATGAGTCCAGCACGAGAATGTGATGCCACAACCGTCGACGAAGCTGCTGCATGAAGAAACTCTCATATGGTGACTCCCTGTCGACATTGAGCGCTTGGGCGAGTCGGACCAAAAGTCCGAAGAGGGCCCAACTTCGATGGCTTGCATCGTGTTTGCGTGTGGTTGTCTTGAGTGAGTTAGCGGAAGTACAAGATGGATGCTGCATCAAACATGCTCACCACATATACGTCAAAGGCCTGCAGCGCCGCTAGCGACTTCGTGTTGAGTAGATCAGCTTGCACCAACGCAGCCTCTGCGATGCGGCGAAAGTAATTCACTAGATCTGCACGTGGCTGTCCAAACTTAGCTTGGCAGTCTTTGTCGGTCATCTGAGAGATGCCGCCAAAGTGTATAGCAGCCTTCAGGGCCCGATTGCACGGAGCTGCCGCGTCATGGTCCAGGTAAGGCCTGCCTTCCTGGACGAACGCGCTCACAGTTGGCACGTGGAAAACCTTCCAGCATGCGTCAATGTAGTTCACATAAACGTCAAACAGCACCGTCTGCATCTCGGCATGCAGCTCGGGAAGCGCCCCAGGGACTTCGTAGATGCGTCCCGGATGACACATGATGAAGTCGAACGAGCCGGGTGGCTGTCCCGGCGTATGGGCCACGGAAGACAGGACACCAGACGAGGGCGAAGTCATTTCGGAAGTTTCCTCGCTGCTATCGTGCTCGTCTTCTTCCAGAACCTCCCTTAGCGCCTGCACCTCACCTGCCAGGGAAGTCCAGAACCCGCTGGCCACATAGCGGTTAGCAGCTGCGACTTGGACTCCCGGGGACCTGACGTTCTTCGGCCTGATCTCCTCTATGATGGACCCGTTCGCAGGTTGACCCTGCATATTCACGACCATCGATTCCAGACGGTCGAGCCGATCGCGAAGCTCGGTATTGCGGTGCTCTAGGGCATGGCTCTCCACCGTGGAGCGACGTTTGCGGATGCCCTGGGAGCATGAAAGGCCAGACTGACGACAATGGTTGCAGGGCAGTGCTCGATCACACTTGATCTTCCGCTTCTGCGTGAGAAACCGATGTTAGCACCGTCTTGGCGGATCTTGCATGAAGCACGGTTTGCCCCTATCAGACTCACTTGACATTGTCGACATGCCAGTTTAGTGCGTGGCGTTGGGCTTGGCTGCGCAGGGCTGTCTCCTCCCATGTCGATGCACTCGCTCAACGTGAGATCTCGGTGTGCTTCGCGTGGTCCTGATGGTTGTCGCATCGTGCGGCGTACCCATCGTCGCCATCACGGACCCGCGGACCCACGGGCGATATATATGATTTGAGCTGAGCAAGGCTGTACATGACGTGCGGTATCGCTGGTTCGCAAATCTAACTCGTGCGGATAA
Organism: Zasmidium cellare ATCC 36951; assembly: GCF_010093935.1. Lineage (NCBI taxonomy): Eukaryota > Fungi > Ascomycota > Dothideomycetes > Mycosphaerellales > Mycosphaerellaceae > Zasmidium > Zasmidium cellare. The sequence continues at coordinate 404,919 of NW_022986947.1, read as the reverse complement.
GTCTATGCCAGGGCGTGGAGTAAGTGCAGGAACGTGGACCCGGAGGATGGGCAGAAATTAGGTAACTCCTACCAGATTCCTTCGCTACCTTGCATGAAGGGTTACGACAGTCGCGGGCTGTCGGCGGACCCGATGGAAGACGTATCCGGAGGCTATCTGCGACGGATGTTTGAACCGGTTACTCTTTAAGAGGCGAGAAGTAGGGTTGTCGCGTGCTTCAACTGCTCATGTGAGCGGACTATTGGCTTTCTCAGCATCGTTCAGTCGCGATTGCCTTTCATGATTAATGCTCCTCGAAAATCCTGCGTAGGATGCTATACGTTGTTTGGGGTTTCGACAGGGAAGTGAAGCCATCGTAGCGGGGAACATTCTCATTGGTACAGCCTTGCCCGCCGCCAGCGGCTGTCTTGAGCTTAAACATTTCTTCCTCGACGTCTGCTCCTCGCAACTGACCCTTACCTAATGACTGAGGCTGGCACCAGCGGCCACCAGCGAACGCCATGCCATCCAGATTCGACGAAAAGAAAGCGAAAACCTTGGCTCAGCTTTCAGCTCCAGAAGAAGCGTATTCCGATCTGAGCCCCAAGGGCTCAGTGGACCGAGGTGTGCGAGAACTCTGTGCGGAAATCAATGCTCTGGATGGCTTTGTCACGACGAGCAGCTGCGCTGGCAGGATGGCCGTGTATCTCGAGGGAGGGCAGCAGAAGATCCTTCCAGATGAGGATATTGACAATGCCACAATTGCTACCGCGGCGACGACGTCCACCGCGGGCAGCGGCAAAGGCGGTGGGGAGTGGCTCTTCGTCTCTCACGATCCTTTGGAGTTAGATGCTACGACAGGCGGCCTCATGAAACTCTTTGGGATGGACCCCGACACCAAACCATCCACCCCATCCACCTTGACCGGCATACGGTTTGTACATTTCAGATTCGAACCATTGGTAAGTCCCTACTAATCATCATTTCACGGCGTTCTTCCTGTTATCTCCTATATCCATCGCTCCCCCAAGCGGCAAACCCGATCCACCCAGATCAACAACAACAAATCTACATCCGCAAACCTACATCCGCACCCACACGCGTAATCGAAATTTCCCTATCCAGCGCCATACCGCGCGCGGGCATTTCCCAATTTCGTAATTCATCACCAATCGATCTACAACTCAGTCCCGCTAAACAACATGTCTTGCACATCAACTAGATCCTTCACATCCTGACATCCTCGCTACAACACGCCCAAACCGCTCACGCAGCCGGCCTATCAGCGGGATTCCGAGAGTCCGGCATCAGCTCCATCGCCGGCACAGATCCTACGCCTATAGTGGCTGTTCGCACCCAGGGCCTCTTCTTGTCCAGTATAATCGGCTACCAGGAACAGGGACAAGGTGTGGACCCCTCTTCCTCTGCTACGATCAAGCCAATGGTGACAGAGGAGTATCTTGCAACTCTCGTGCAGTTGGCGAATCGTCGATTCCTCACCAACGAAGAGCGAAAGCAGAGGTTTCGGCGAGCATTACTAAAGCCTGAGAAGACGCTTTTGGATGTTAGTAAGGCGACCTCGTCGTGGGAGCCGGCAGAGGAGAGGAGGGAGAGGAAGCGGGCCGAAGGTTTGAGGATTCGAGACGCGATTAGGAGACGCGGAGGGGCGACGGCAGCAGCAGTGTCAAAGTCTGAACCACGTGGGGAGGCAGCGAAGGGCGATGAGGAGGATTACCACACAGGCGGGCTCGACTTCGAGCCAGACGTCCGACCGCCGTAGTACGTGGATTACTAACAATACAAGGCATGCTGCAGCCAATACTGCGTGCCCATTACACGTGTGGAGTTGCCATGTGCGCCTTTTCATGCTTGTCCCAACTTCACCCCGATGCCATGTCATCAGCCATGTCCTGTCCCAGACCCACATCGAGACCCACATCAAATAGGGCTCACTCATATCCCTATAACGCCTGCCCATGAGTCCGCCTCGCTATGCACGAAAATAGTAAAGAGACTACGCTTGTCTCGACCAGCTCTAGCCTGTTGCCGAGGATTGCAGGAGAATTGCTACTTCTCGCTGTAACCTTTGCCGCGCGTTACGCGGCGCTTGTGTGATTCGCTGTCGTTGGGAACATCCAGGTCGGTCGAAGATACCACGACTGTGTCCTCGGAGATTGACTCAGATGTGCGATGTGCTTGCCCATCCTTCTCGGACGATGGTGACTCAATCTGGGTAGATGCAGACGCTCCTTTGAACTTGTGGTGAGTAACGTAGAGCGAGATGACCACTCCGTCGTCGGCGCCTGAAGACTTGACTTTCTTCTCCGCTGATTTCATGTCCGCGCCGTCAGCGATATCGTCCGTCTTCTTGCCATCCTGAGCCTTTTGTTGTTCAGATTTCGTCTCGGTGCCGAGTAGCTCGTCTTTCAGCCACTGAAACAACGATCGGTTGTCTTCCGGTGTCGTTTCGGCCTTCTTGCCGTCTTTCGTTTCGGCTGGATCCAGAGTGAGGGCTTCGCTGTAATCGAGCATGTGCTTGAGCTCGCCACGCACCAGTCCAGTGCCCCACAAGCTGATCAATACTCCAGGAACAAGGTACAACAGCGCTGGCTGCGCGTGCTGAAAGACGGTCATGACGATCAGCGTCGATAGCATTCCAAACACGTACCCCACCATGGTAGCAGTGAAGTACGGCTTTGGGAAGCTGGTTGTGAGAAGCTCAGGCATTACAGCGCGGAGTGATGAAGATGAAGTAGCGCCTCTTGTCCAAAACTTGTCGCCCCAGTGGCCGGTCGCTGCAACGTACGGAGCAAACTCGACCTCCTTTTCGCCATGTTCATCGATCGACTCCGGTTTGGTCTTTTGTTTGCGAAGGTAAAAAGTATGCAGATCGAATCTGAGAGCAAGAGCAATCATGAGACCAGGCAGCACAATGTCACCAAGTCCAAGCATGCTGAAGCTCTTGATAGGAGGCTCACCGGGCGCACCTGGCTCATCTGGCCTCGGAAAGACGAGCTTGATCGGCACATCAAGATTCTTGGCCACCGTGACCATCAATGGAGTGAAGAAGACAGCCCAGATATCATAGAAGAAGAGACCAGTCAAGATCAACGATCCCGTGACGAAAGTAGTCGGCGACATGAGCTGCAAGGCACCGTACGAGACTGCAAAGCCTTGGAGGTTGGTGAGCCACCATGGCTTGCCGACGAGGATCGAATACGCGATGGCAGAAGCGCCCAGTACTGACGAGATGGCATTGTGGCGGGTCAACACCACGCTGAAGTCGAAGTGATCTTTCAGATAGCCCTTGACCTTGAACTTCTGCTTCGTCAAGTCTTTCAAGCTCCAGGCAAGGCTAAGTAGCGGTTCTGGTAGTGGGAGACGACCAAGCGGTCCAGTTAGAGGAGAGGATCTCTGCATGTCACTCTTGCCCTTGGTGTCCACCGCAATCACCTTGCGCTCACTGTTATTGACCTTCCACAGCTTCCCTTGGTCTACGTAGTAGGTTGGGCTGACAAAGCTCTCAATCGTCGTCCATGCATCGTTGATGATCTTGCCAACGCTATACGTTCCGATCAAAGAGAAGTAGACTCCCAAGACCAAATTGATCAGGTTCGCTCCAAACTTCTTGATGAGGAAGTATAGGGAAGCGAGCACTACGCCAGCAGTGATTGGGAACACAATGGCATCCCTATTGCTCAAACCCTCCATCTTCTGCACATCGTCCTCTTCCTCTTCTTCGTCATCCTCGTCGATGTCGTCCTTTGGCTTTTTCTTGGATCTGCCGGCAGACAATGGCCGCGAGAGAGAAGCATGGGCGCCTGCGTAGATTGGGAAGAGGGCGGACACGAGTAGGTGGAGGTACATCGGCAGGAATCGTTGGTTCTCTTCAAGGTAGTCCGCCGCCTTCTGCAGAGCCTCGCTGAGGCTGCCGGTGTAAGCCATTGTCCTGGCTTATGGCAGTTGTTGGATGTTGGTGTTGGTGTGTTGGCGATGTCAAGGAATGAACATAGCTGGAGACATTAGCGGAGCAAGCGCGGTGGTGCTCGTGAGGAACGCACGCGGCTGCAGCAGACAAACCGAGCTCAAAGGCTCAAAATAGGCATGTACGAGAGGCGCAGATGCCAGATGTTCAAGCCTCACAGGGCCCACCCTGGTCGGCGATCAACGGATCGCCTACCCGCCCGTTTGGAAACGTTTGCACGTGCTTGGATCTGGCTGTCATTCAGTGCACTAAATGACCATTTGTAGAGATTTGATAGACTTGTCATATACTTCAAGGCATAGCTTGGATACAACTTGACAATTTGATCAATGCAATGATAAATGGATTGCTTCCTGCTACGAAGAGGAACCTCCTCCGCGGCATCTCTGCAAGCAGCATCTATTCCTCCAACAACTGGCCGCCGAACTTGAACAAAGAAGCATGACAGTGGAGTGATCTGATATGGTACCTGACGATCACTGCCCTCCAACAATCCTCACAGCCATGAGTCCTAGCAGACCTCATACAACAAGCCCATCGAACCCGTTCTAATCCGAACACGAATACGAGCCTAAACCACTCATCTCTCCCGAGGTACAGTCCTCACATCTGTCCCTTCGGACAAGGACTCGCCTCCGGAACATGAATTAGCGTGTCAACTATTTGAACAAATGGAGCTTCGATCAATCTGCTTACCAGTCTCGAAAACCGGTAGGTCTAACCAGAGCTGCGCCGTAAGCTCAACGGCACGGCGAAGAGACCGGGTCCGCGTGGCATTGCATGTGCTCGTCTATAACGAAGATGATGGTCAAGGACTGCGTGGCAGGCTTGAGGTAACTGAATGCTGATGGAATATGCGATCGGCGATGAACGCTTGTTCAATGCTGAAGATGGTGCATTTCATGAGAATGACCTTTAATTTTGATGCAAGACCCGGCTGTATTCACTATAGTCCACGACTCCCTCTGATGGCGGTCCTCTTCTTCGAACGCCTCGCTAGAAGAACAAATTTCCATCAAGTTCCCGATCCCAAGCTCTCCATCATTAAGGCTGCTCTTTTAGTCGTCAGTCTTCAACCCGCACAAGTCTGTTCCCAGAACCCAGTCCAACCACGCAAAAAGCCTCCAGTACAGACTTGCTCGGTCCCAGTCGAATGTACCATCTTCCTTGCGCGGTACTGCAGAGCCGATGATCTCGCTTGCACCGATCCACGAGGTCCAGGACGCCTTGGGTTGCTTTGGTGCTAGGGCAAGTTCGGCCGGGAGAACCTTCGCGGGGATGGCTCCGTCGATTCGTAGGCGGCGAGGTTGTGCGACACTTGCCGGAGCTGCTTGAAATCCAGTCGCCTGTTGCTGTGCAGGGGTGGCAGCCGCCGGGCGAGCAGCCAGTCCGTTGTTGAGTGTAGACGAGCTTGCAGTTGGCGAATCCTGCGCTCCACCAAGAGGACTGCGTAGCGGCTGACCTGCTGTGGTCGGTGCTGTCGCCGTCGCCGATGACACTGTGGAAGACCCATTGGGACTACCTTCGACAACCCCTGCTGTTGTTGAGAATGTCTTAGGCAACTGTTCACTCGTGATCTGAGCGCCTGCCTGCGTAGTCAACACCGCCTCATCTTTCTGTGGTCCTCTGCCTTGGTAGGGCTCTGCGTACACCAAGTATCCTCTGATCGTGTGTGGTTGTCTTGCAATAGCCAGTTCAGCTGCTTGCCTCGACTCAAATGTGACCTTGATCCAGTGCTCTCCCCCGGCGAACTTGTTCTTCTTGCGCATAGCCGCTCGTGAAAGGCTTCTCTGTGCTTGCGCGCGTCCCATTGTGCGCGAGACATCGTAGCGCTGACCTGGAGGCTGGCGGTCGTAGTCTTCGAGGATGTAGCCGTTTGAGACGCGCTCGTAGAAGTCAATTGCAGACCACTGTAGATCTTCACCGAAGCCATACAGTAAGACTTCAGTCGGCTCGCTATCTGCAGTATCCGCTGTCGACAATCTTGTGGACGATTGTGCACCTGCAGCATTGGGATCAACCTCGCCTAGGGCGTCTCTCTTTCCTGCATCTTCTTTTGTCCCGACTCTTCTCAGTGAGCCGAAGACTGCATCTTCAGCTGCCATGTTCTCTGCCTTGATTTTGTCTTCCTCTCGTCTCGGCTCCGCTGTCTTTGACCTGGACCTCGACAAACCACTCCTAGTCCGACGCATACTTCTTCCAAACGGGCCTTTCTCGACGGGCGGTCGCTCGCCACTGTCGGGTCCAGAGTAGTCGTACGCCCATGGAAGACGTCGGCCACTGCTGTCAATGGCACGCTCAGCTTCAGGAACAGCATGGACTTGCATGCCGGGTACGCGCTGATTCCGAAGGCCGTACATGTCGACGGATGGTGCTCGTAGCAGATGTGAGGGCGATGCGGACAGATGCGCTTGGGTGGGGCGTGCAAGTGTGGATGTTGTTGAATGTTGTCCGCTGAGTCGAATTTGATAAAGATGACGAAGACGATGCGATGGCGACACCTCTTTGTCTGGGCTGTGGTGAGACGACAAATTGTCGAAGGGTCGATGTCCGGCGTGGAAAGCATTCAATTGTGCGAGCAAGTTCGCATTCACTTCGAGGTCCCAAACTCTAGCTTCACGCGCAGTCACGAGACGCCAAGACTTTGACCAGGTGCACTGTTCTACAGCGAGCGTGCTAGACCACCAGTTTTGGTCAGACCTTCACCGAGTTTAAAACAGAGATGGAGAGCCAGAAAATGGATGTGACATCGAACAAACACGTCGCTTTTACAAGTACATTTTTAACCTAAGAGGCAGCCAATGTATGACTGCCACGTTCGCATGCAGACGAACAGCCCCCCCGACTTCCTAATCATGCAAGTAACGTTTCGCGCATGATCAAGCCGATATCATTTTACTCATCACCGCCCTTGACGTCGACACCCTTGCCGCCCTCTGGGTACTCCTCAATCTTCTTCTCGAACCGAGCCTCGATAGCGTCGATGACCTTCTCGTCCCGGGGAGTGCTGACGAAGCTGATAGCAACGCCCTTGGTTCCGAAACGACCGGCACGACCAACACGATGGAGGTATGTGTCTGCACATTGAGCCAGCGCTTCCTTTGCCTCCGCGTCGACGTCCTTGGATGCGGACTCTGGCATGTCATAGTTGATGGCGAGGTTGATACGCTCAATGTCGATACCACGACCGAACACGTCTGTGCTGACGCAGATACGCTTGTCGTAGTTCTTGAACGCCTGGTAACGCTTGATACTGTTGCAATAATGAGTTTGTGTCCAAGTTCAAGGATTGGTGCGACTTACCGCTCCTCCTGGCTAACTCCTGAGTGCACAGCGATGGATGGGAAGTTGCACTCGCGTAGCAGACGGTCCAGCTCGGTAGCACGGAGAGTGCTCTTGACGAAGATGATCACTTGATTGTAGGTCAAAGTGTCGAGAAGATCATTAAGCTTCCTGTTCTTCTCTTGTTCGCCACACTTGATGTAGTACTGCTGCAGACCGTGCAGTGTGAGCTTCGTCTCATCGTCGACGTAGATCTCCAAAGGACTCTGCATGAACTTCTTGCAGATCGGGCGGGTGGCTTGCGAAAGGGTAGCAGAAAACATCATGACCTGCTTCTGGGTGGGGGTCGCGCGGAAGATCTCCTGGACATCGCGGCGCATGTCTGAACGGCCATTAGAAATGTTCTGAACACGTAGCTCTGCATCCAAACTTACCGATCTGGTCCAGCATTTTGTCGCACTCGTCCAGAACGAAGCGAGACACACTTCCGAGTCGGAGCTTCTTGTCTCTCACCAAAGCATTCAAGCGACCTGGTGTAGCGACGATGATGTGTGGGTGTGTCTCCTTGTCTTTGAGCAGCTTCTCATTCTCCTTGATGTCGGTACCGCCGTAGAACACCGAAGTCTTGACCTCTGGCATGTACTTGCTAAAGCGGGCGTACTCGTTTCTGATCTGGAATGCCAGCTCGCGCGTGTGACACATGACCAAGACGCTCACTTCGCCGTTGACTGGTTCGATCTGCTGGAGAGTGGACAGCACGAAGACTGCAGTCTTACCGAGACCAGATTTGGCCTGGCAGAGGACATCGGTTCCGAGAATGGCCTGAGGAATGCAGACTTGTTGGACTGGAGGAAGATGTTAGAGTTTGTTCGTCCAATCGTAAGCGCGAAATGAGCATGAGCAGAGCGTCCGTCCATAGTCCTTGTAAAATCCTCGTTCTGCCATGCTCCTCATGACATGCGCCCCCAGCATGAATGTCTTGTGGTGCATAGACCCTTGCCCCAGTTTGCGCAACCCAATAGACCCCAGGCTTTCGCCGAGTCGAATAGCAACATTCCAACATGCACTCTCCTTCGCAGACGTTGCTCGCGGGTAAGATACCAAGAGAGCTGTCATCCAGACGCGCATGGCCACTTGCCCGCAGCGCTAATAACTCCAAAGCGATGTTTATCTGACTTGCTCATGATAGATATCTTACTGCTCCCGCTCTGATGGACTGGATGGACGGACGCTCCTCGCTCGTTCGGTAGGGCTCGTAGGTAGGCTCAAAGCAGGATGTATGGAGATGACTAACCCTCTGATGGATGCTCGAAACCGCAGTCGGTGATAGCCTTGAGAAGCTCCGGCTTGAGGAGGAAGTCGCGGAAGCTGGTGGAGTGGATACCGACATAGCTGCCTTTGCCCTTGTCGGCGCCAGCGCCAGAGACCGTGAGGTCGCCCTTCTTGTCGCCGTTTGCGGCGGCACCAGTGGCACCGGCGGCGCCGTCAGTTGGCTGAAGCTCCTCGTCGGAGTAGTCGATGAGATCCTCCTCGCCGGCAGACATGGTGATGGATCGAGAGTGTTAGTGTCGGTGGGTGATGAGGCTGAGGCGCCTGCGGGATCGTCGAGTTCGTTGACTGCCCAGTATCCAGCAGCTGTTCAGTGCGAAGACTTTCGCGCTGATGAGGCGGATGGGAGCGTGTCGCGGTCGAGGATGTGGACTCGGTGGGTGTGTTGTTTGTTGTTGATGCAAGGTGAGTGAGTGGGCGGCGACGCAAACGTCGAACTTGAGTCGCGCTTCCTTGCGGGACCAGCCGCGCGCCGCATCCCTGCAAGCGACCAGCGCCCGCGCACTTCAGCTCTGGTCTGCCACGACCTTCGCGCGAAAGATCTCTCAGTCACACGCTCTTTCCACGCGCATGTCAACCATGTGAAGACACCAGATTCCGAAGTGCCACAACGATTTTGTTTTCGACCTCCAGCTTCGCCATTAGCTGCATATTCCACGCTGTATCACGATGGCGAAAGACAAATCCAAAGAAAAGGCAAAGGGCGCACGCAGTGTGCCAAACAAGCATCTCCACGCACGAGTATCATTCCTACACCAAGCAGCGACTTTCTTCGCCCTCCGAGAAGCTAGTCCGCCTAGCCATTCTTCTCTTGACCCGTCGAACAACGTGGACAACGGATTTACACCGGGACCCACCGCCAGCATTTTACACCTGGACGACAACCAAATGGACTGTCAGGAATCTTCCGACCAAAGCCAGGCTACTTCAAGCCGCGAGTCAGCAGAAAGGCCGCTCCAATCTGGACTGTCATTTCACCTAAATTCGCAACTTCGGCAAGTCGCTCGTAAGTCCCAGATCCGGTTGCACCCAACCATCAAGCGGACTGGGTGCAAAGGTTGCAGTGCGGTTCTGATTGAAGGGCAAACATGCAACAAGTATGTGGAGAATACGTCGAAAGGGGGCAGGAAGCGACAAGCGGAAGTTCTGGTGTTGGAGTGCATGAACTGTGGCTCGAACAAGCGATTCCCAATTGGCGCCAAACGACAAGAGAACAAGGTCCTTCGAACTGGAGCTTCCGATCGCGGCCAAGAGAAAGATGTCATTGTCAAGGATGGTGCGTCTTCTCTCCCGCCGTGAGCGTGCATTGTCAACGACGATACCCGCCGAGCGCATCTGAGGGACCTTCAACCAAGTCGCAGAGAAGTTAGCCTCTGGTGCGGATTGTGGTTGCTGAATAACGGCCGCCGTCCGAATCACACGCATCAAGCCACGAACTATCGGTGTCGTTGACGTTTTGAACGATTCGCACTCGAATTGTCGTCCGTTCTCTGTTGCCCACCACTCGGCCTCGTGTAGTCTTGCACATTCCCCTGCACACTGTTATACGGTGCGTTTGCTGGGTACAAGGCGTCCTGGTCCACCATCTGGGTTCCTGCTCTTCTTCTTTCAACCTCGACCCCGAGACGCCGGTTGACCCTCCCCATTTCGGCGTACACAGAATCAAGGTTGTTGTTCGCCATCGCAAGGCTCAGATTGTTTTCTTCTGCAAGCTGAATCGCTCGGTCTAATTCGCTCTGTTTCCTGGTCGGAATCAGCAGATCAGCTTGGCGAGACAACTTCGTGCCAGGCGAGACCTTACTTGGGCGGCTGTGGATCGCGATACTGACATTCGATCCTTTGCTCCATGCATTGCCGGCATGGGCGTCTGCCATCGCACCTCTGCTTACGCTTGCGACATTCCTAAACCAAATCAATACTTTACCCGGTCAGCTTTGTGCGTTCCACGGCATTTACCTCGCATGCCTGGTGGATTATCAGTCTTGCTAACCTGGATCATGTGGTTTATACATCGCTCACTGTTCGAGTCCGTCTGATCTTCTCTCTCGGCCCGTCAGCTTCGATATCGGTCAACGTTGGCTGCCATTGTGGCCCGCCGGCGTTGGCGCTGACAGGCATGCCTGGGACCTGAAAGGGCGTGGGATGCAGTGGTTGTGACCACTGCCTCGGGTCTTCCCCATGTCGCGCAGTGGGATACGCAACCTGATTGGGGTAGGCTTGGTAGGGATTCGGTGGAGGGACTGCTCCATGGTATGGCTGCGTGTTCAGATACTGGTTGTTTCCTGGATTCGGAAAGCCTCCATAAGGATACGGATCCATGGAATATGGCAGCCGCACAGTCTTCAGCAAGGGTTGCCGGCGTGGGCCTCTGGCAAGGTTCACGACGAAATGGCGGTACCGAGTAGTTGGAGAGCGATGCGCAGGCTCGCCTATATTTCGCCCGCCCGTTTCCTTCTCGCCGCCGGCGATGTCATGCGGCCCTCGACGCTAAGAACTTAATGATCCATCACTCGGCAGCAAACTCCGCAACCTGCTTGCTGGCGCTGGCAACGGTTCAGCAGTACTTTTAAACTGCAAATACATCTGCGACAACTGGCATTGATCGCATGCAACAATTCCCTACACTCTTTGGCAAGCAATCGCCGCCTTTGCCATGCAGCAGAGTCACCGTCAATCAAGATGCCCCTCCGGAGCGTTAGCCACTAGTTGCTTACATGGCGGAGGGTTTGGCAACAGACTGACCCCGTACGTCACAGCAAGTTTTCCTGGCCTCGCTGAAGGAGCCTTGCATGCACAGGACAATTCGCGCACCTGGACCAGATCCTCCCACCCACGGCTCAACTACCAAGCTTGGCAATTGCGACTGCGCGCAACCCGAAGCAGCAGTATAGCTGATTTCGAGGATTATGATGATCTGTGAGCCAAAGAAAACGGATTGAGACGGGCGTCAAGTCAAAGCTTTGGACTCATGCGACCTCATGCCTAAGGCGCGGTCTAGAGCAGCCCTCTAACTGTGAGTGCTGCAGAGTGGGCACCATTGGTTTGGCATCGTTTCAGCAACAAATGGCAATGAAGGGGCGACTCCACATCAACGACGTCGCTCGTCAGATGGCATGAGGTCGTAATCCATAGTGCACCAAATACGCTCTGGTGCAGCTGAGAGTTTCGGGGAGTTGACGCCGCCCTCGGACGGGACAGGCCGTCAACCTAACTAACATCCTGCTAATGCGTGTCACGCACACGATGCACAGATTGAGCGACCAGTCTTGTCCAAGCAATGTCGCCACAACCATGGCCAGCACGACTACTTCACATGCGCCACCACACGAGGGACAACGTGTCCTGCAGTCGCACTGATACTTCGTAATGACTGCGAAACAAGTTGTCCATGATGCGAAATCCACTTGGTACAACAGGTGGATGAGATTGATCTGCCACCTCATCGACTACAGCAAGGGATAAAGACGGCTGAGGTGAGACGGCCCAGCTGCTTCACGAACATCTGCAGATCAAGACTGTACATTGTGTTTGCACCCACGCTTGGCTGCCGTCTGTTCGGTGCCTATCATCAAGCGGGAAATGCGGCATATGCAGTTTGAAATCTCGAGACTATCGGACTTGGCCCGATGAAGAACTTGCTGCAGCTGCTATGAGGTTTTCAAGCCAGTCCGCAGAGGCCGGTGGACCGAGAGCTGCGTGTCTCAATCTCTCAATCCACGTTCAACAGACCCATCCAGTCATTGGGGGCAGCGTGCGAATCACGTTGATGAACCCGGTCAACACAAGCCGTCCCTACATACTGCAGCCTTTCTTTCTGCAAGATCGGCGGCAACTCCAATTGGCTGCTCACATCACTGAAGGCACACGAGACGCGGGCTGCACGAGGTACATGGCAGCCGTCTGCATTCTGCAGACGCGATTCAACCTGGAAGGTGCTTCGACGGCAGCCGCGCCGCAACCCAGGAACGGGTGGTACAAGGCTAGACTTGGTCCAGCTATCTTCTCAGGATCGGACGCGCTGGACGTCTCCAAGTACCTGGACCTGGTCAGCGCAGGCTGCTGCACATTACGACTGTTCATTATTGCAAGACGAATTCCACAGGTAGACTCGCGTTTAGTCGAATTTCTGAGATCGATAGGACCGGAATGGCTGTTCACTTGCCTCATCAGCTTTCCCATATTCGGCCCTATACATCGTGGTTGTTCGTCTTGGCGTTCACGGCTGAAGGCTCCGCGGACGAAACTTTGAACTTGCGATGACATTCCTACTGACTGAAGGTTCACTCCTTCACGCTTGTGCCAGATTGAGCATGGGGCGTGGTCGACCTGACTCTTTCGACTTCAACCGTGCCGTCCTGTGCCTCCTCGTTGTCGCTGGATCGGACAGGGATTGACTTCAGCTGGAGGTCACAGAGCCTCGATCTGCTGCACCACGCCTTGTGAGCCCGATTGATGGTGCACAACTCCTGTTTCCCATCAGATAACTCACCGTCCGACGACACAGGCGCTGTGCGGTGTGCTCGAGACTATGAGAGTTCTTGATGCCTCTGAAATAGTCTAGACACTCTCAGGTAGGTACTCTCAGCATTCTGCTTAAAGTGGAATATTCATCCCAATAACTCACAAGCCATCTAAGCAGCTTGGGGTGCCATTAGCAGCGCAGTCGTTTGTTAAAAGTCGGGGAGATGACAATTGCATATGTTCCAGTTTGACCGGAAGGAAGAGGCTACATTCGACGATCGGGCTGAGTGCTGGGGAGCTCTCCGCATGACGTCAATACAGATGTTGGTCAATCTGTCTGGTATCCATGGATGTCAACAACCTTTCTCAACCTCTCTCCAAGACTATTCTGGTTGGATGTTATATTGAAAGCTTGCGCATCATGCATGAATCTCCAAGAACTGTCCCTGCTGCCTACTTGCGGGGAGGAACGAGCAAGGCGCTCTTCTTCCACGAACGAGATATCCCACCCTATGGGCCAGACCGAGACCGGTTCTTGATGCGTGTCATGGGCTCGCCAGACCACATGCAAATCGATGGCATGGGCGGTACATACCCCGTGACGTCCAAGGTCGCCATCGTAAGGCCGTCGGACCGCGAGGATGCCGATGTGGATTTCATATTCGCTCAAGTGTCTGTAAACGAGAGCTTCGTAGACTATGACGCCACATGTGGAAATATATCCGCCGGGGTTGGACCTTTCGCAATCAATGAGGGACTCGTGAAAGAGAGGAGATTGGGGAAAATGGCAGAGGGATATACCACCCAAGAAGTCAGGATATACCAGCCACTAAGCACGCAGAAAGCTCTCATGGCGCATGTGCCCATCAGTGAGAAAACGGGTAGGTTTGTCGAAAAGGGAGAATATCGAATCGCTGGCTGTCCAGGAAGCGGATCGCCCATACTCATGGACTATCGCGAGGTTTGTGTCCACAAGTAAGCGCAATTCTTTGCTGATGCGTCGTAGACGACTGGAGGCGGCGTTCACAAAGGACTCATGCCAACCGGCCAGCCGGTCAACGAAATGGATATCGATGGCCATACGATTGAATACACTATCTGCGACGCAGCGCACATCATCGCCTTCGCTAGAGCTGTCGACTTCGGACTCCAGGGCAACGAACATCCCCGAGCCATCAACGAGGACAAAGGGCTCTTGAAAAGAGTTCGAGAATTTCGAGGCAAGGCAGCACACTCAGTCGGCTTGTGTCGCGAGCCATCAACAGTCGACGAGGACTCACCTATCCTACCAATGATAGCGTTGATATCAGAGCCTTCACAGGAGGACGCACACATCCAATCGAGGCTTTTCCTGGACAACGCATGTCATTCGGCTATGGCAGGTGCAGGGGCGACGTGTACAGCTGCGTGTAGCCGGATGCCTGGTTCGCTGGTCGCCCAGCTCATGAGCCAGTCTGCTCTGAAAGACAAGGTGTTCAACGTCCAGCATCCGTCCGGCGTGTTGCCTATCTCGATTGATACAGAGGGTTCTGGAGACGATGGAATGCCAATCTTCAAGACTCTTTCGTTCGTTAGGACTGCTAGGTATCTCTTTAAGGGATAGCTGTTCGTTCCCGAAGACTTGGATGTATCGTGGGAAAGAGAAGGAGTCAACGGACATGGTGTCAACGGCACCTGAGCACTCACGGTAGTCATGGGTCAACACCTTGTTGGCTGGTCGGTACTGTGGAAGTGTCGTTCTTCGTCGGCAACGACAGCAGTGCGACCATGTGGTCAAGCCGCTTCGTCAAAAGACGCAAGTACAGTTTGCATACAGAAGTCTACGTTCTTTCCGTTGCGACAACCAATACCTCCAGACTGACATCGAAGCGAAATCATCATCATCCACGGCTACTCACTATTCCACAATATACCAATCGCACTATGAGAGTCTCGACATCTACTCTGAGCATGGCGGCAGTGCTGGGTGCACTATGCATCAGCACAGACTCTATTGAGGTGCCACACAGTTTACCACCTTCTCGTGTCGGCGGGTACCAAGGGTACTCGAGACCGACATACACTCATATCCCAGCGAGTATTGTAGCACAGATGTCCGAGGACTATGTCAGAATGGGTTCGGCATTGAAGAGCCGCAGACAGAGCATCGGTTTTGGTAGCAATGGTGAGCACAAGCCTCTCAGCCTGATCTTCATCACCATTGACCTGTAACATAGGGAGATTGCACGGCAAGCTGACCTACACCGATAACCATGGCGAGCCGGTGAAATTCCTGGCAATGGATGAGTTTGAGGAAGAATTGCATCATGCGTATTGCACCGACCAAACCGTGGAGATCAGCTTCCACGAAGAAGTCGACTTCCAAGAAATTATGAGAGATTGGAAGTTCATCAATGACCACGAGGACAATCATGTACTACTTATCACGACCACTCAGCAATGTGACAAGGGGCTCGATGCTACGAACAATCTTCAGCCTTGGATCGTCTCGAGCGCGCAATTTGACGACACGGCCAACAACGTCACGCTGATTGGGGACCCAGTCGAGTTCTCCCAACTACCATATCATGCTCAGCTCGAAGCATCCAGTCAGGGCAAGCTCATTCCCGCGAAGTTCAGGCGTGACGAACCTGCTACGAGCGAGGAGTACAAGACCCCCGGCGACATCGACTTCAACGTTGAGATAGCTAAGGTCGGAATAGCTCTGGGCAGTGCAGGAGACGTGCTCAAGTCTCTCCAAGGAAAGCCCCCAGATGTCACCATCGCTTGCATGAACTGCTCCATCCATGGTGGGCTGGACTTCGATGTCAACATCCACGCTGATCTCAACTCCAAGACGAAGCTCAGTGGTGGGATTTTCCTGAAGGCGAAGGACGTTGGGGCAACTATCCGCATCCTGCTGTCAGTCAATTCCATCTTGAAGGACGTTATCAGCACTGAGCAGCCTGTCTTTGGCTATGTCCCCACGGGGCTGGGATTCTACTTCGGCAAGATCATTGACATTGGGCCGACTGCAATGCTGTATTTCAAGGTGAATGTAGGCGGGAATGAGATGCCAGTTGCAGTGGAAACGGGCTTCGACCTGTCCATCGACCCCAATGCCGAGTTCAAGCTGGACTTTGCAGACCCTACAAAGTCTGATGCCAGCGACTGGCAGCCCAAGTTCGAAGCTCTGGATCCCCGTGTCTCAGAAGGGAACTACTCTCTCGACTTGCAAATGGGCCCCGTGCTTCAGTTCGTTATTGCGGGGAAAGTGCTCGGTATGGGAGCTGAGGCAGGCTTCGATATGGGTGGTGGAAACATGGACTTCAAGGTAGAACAAGGAGTCAAGAGCGATATGTGCAGCAAAAAGCGCTCGACAGGGCGTCCGGACAATGCTCAGGGTTCCAAAAAGAATGGATTCAATTTTAGTGACCACGTTCACAACCAGATTCAGGACAGACCAGCATACCTGAAATACGACATGGGCCTCGTCAACGAGATCAAAGCATTTGCGGATGCCAACTTCTTCGGAGCAAAAGCCTACGCAGGACACGTGTTGAAGTCTGAATCAACTCAGCTCGCAACAACCTGTGGTGAACTGCCTCAAACGACAGAGTTCCTCAAGACGAATGCTGCATTGGTGTTGCCTTCAGTGAGCACGTTCGAGGCGACGCAGATTGTCGGGTCGGCCATCTCAGCGGTTTCCAGTGTGGTGGAGAAGGTGGAAGAAGTGGCTACTGCGACGATTGCTTCCGGAGCGAAGGAAGTTGCCACGGGGGTGATTGCTCCTGCGGCCACAAATCTCGGCGACAGTGTCAAGAATGCCATATGTGCGCATACGATCTTTTGCTGAATGCGGAGACTGGCAATATGGAAGAAGTAGTCCTGTTGGGGTAGACAATGAGCACTGAGCACAACTGAATGATGGGCTGTTAATGAGCAGGCGTGGGCATGCAGAGAAAGAATACCCATGGGGTGCGGTCTTGTGTGCGGTGCTAATACCTGCGAATGCACTTTTATGTCAATCTCGAGACATCAAAAAGTTCGGGCTATCGCAGGATACCCGCTGCGGTCTATTAGTGCACTTTCATATGCTGTAACGTTCCTGCCCTGTTTGGATATGACATGACCAAAGTGCCAACCCTATTTCGACGACGCGCTTGCCGGTTCGTCGTGCGGCAAAGATGAGAGTCAATTGAACACTTTCTTTTCACGAAGAATGACCGGACTCATGCCATGCCCTTTTGTCGCCCGTCGGACCGTCGGGCTTTTGCCGATGGCAGTTCGGGAGCTGTAAGTCTGCATTTTCACATGATTGTCAGAAGCTGACTTGCTCACGCCACGGCTTCCAGGAAGACTTGACCTCCAAGGATATGCTTGCAATGGTGACGATGCCATGCCCTGGCTAAATCGTGGAGGTATGGATTGATGTATCACTGCTTTCACGACACTCGAGATCCCGCTGGCCATATCTAGCTTTGATGTCGGCTTGCGGCCTCAGACACAATGCATTCCTTCATTCAAAGCTCTCCATCAGCAGCCCAAGATTCTCAACGCGCTCAAGGAGCGGATGGGTGTTACGGGCGGTGCGGTGACCGGGAAAGCCAGGAACAAGCATCTCGTCGAGTCGCCATGTGGTGTAGCGCCAGGATAACTTTTGACGATCGTGGCCTGGAAATACGGCGATACCTTGCTGGTGCAGGCCTCTCATTCGTTCGGGCGGCAATGTCGGGTGCTGCGGTGCGGATGTCTCCAGTACTAAAGCTCGTCGTGGGACCAGACTGCGGAGGAGGATACCGCTCTACGGTACTCGATGCTTCACTCTACCATTCGAACGACTATCTCTCGACCACGTTGATGGAATGAAATGGGAAAAGAGACAGAAAACAAGTCCTGAAGAAGCACATTCACATGCAAGGATAGAGTTTCGGCAGGTGAAATCATCGGCCGCGGTCGATCTGGAGCAGGCTCCTCTGAGCCGAGCAAGCTGTCTGTGTGCTTGCAGGGCTGGGCCAAAGCCGATCCGCAGAGCGGATGTCATTTCTAGCGGGGTGATTGTCCTCGGCTGCTCCCAGCAACGCCTTCATCACCAGCAGCAATGGGACAAGCTCACGCTTGTGACGTATATATCAGAGCGCCAGCCGTGTCGCTCTTACCAAAGGTTTGCTTCGACCGACTTGCTCTCCTACTTCTCTCCACCAGTCTCCTTACCCCAGAAAGATTTGGAAGAACAGGAAATATAGTACTTGCCCAGCATGCCTACTCCAGTCAACACAGAACAGATCCTTAAGGATGTCAACATCCACGGCAGACTGAACGACCAGACACGCCAGATTCTTTCCAAAGATGCCACCATCTTCCTCGCCGTCCTCCACCGTACCTTCAACGCTACCCGCAAGGCTCTTCTTGAGCGAAGACAGATCCGCCAGGCTGAGCTCGACAAGGGCGTTCAGCTCGACTTCCTCCCCGAGACCAAGCACATTCGTGAGAACGATGCATGGAGAGGCGCACCACCAGCTCCAGGTCTCGTTGACAGGAGATTGGAGATTACTGGTCCAGTCGACCGAAAGATGGTTGTGAATGCCTTGAACTCGGATGTGTGGACATACATGGCAGATTTCGAGGGTGAGAAATGAGGTACTAAATTGCAAGTGGCAGTCGTACTGACTAAGTGTGTAGATGCAACTGCACCAACATGGGACAACATGATCAATGGGCAGCTCAACCTCCACGACGCCATTCGCAAACAGGTCGACTTCAAGCAGGGCGAGAAAGAGTACAAGCTTCGCACCGACCGCACCCTTCCAACCCTCATCTGCCGTGCTCGTGGCTGGCACCTTGAGGAGAAGCACTTCACCGTTGATGGTGAGCCAATCTCCGGATCTCTCTTCGACTTCGGTCTTTACTTCTTCAACAACGCCTTTGAGCTCGTCAAGCGCGGAACCGGCCCATACTTCTACCTGCCCAAGATGGAGAGCCATCTCGAGGCAAGACTCTGGAACGACGTCTTCAACCTCGCTCAAGACTACATTGGCATGCCACGAGGCACCATCCGAGGAACCTGCTTGATCGAGACCATCACCGCTGCTTTCGAGATGGACGAGATCATCTACGAGCTCCGTGATCACTCCTCCGGCCTCAACTGCGGTCGCTGGGACTACATCTTCTCTGTCATCAAGCGTTTCCGCCAAAACTCCAACTTCGTCCTCCCAGACCGTAGCGCCGTGACCATGACCGTGCCCTTCATGGACTCATACGTGCGTCTCCTCATCAAGACCTGCCATCGTCGTGGCGTCCACGCCATGGGTGGCATGGCCGCTCAAATCCCCATCAAGGACAACCCAGAGGCCAACGAGAAGGCTATGGACGGTGTGCGTGCCGACAAGCTTCGCGAGGTGCGCGCCGGCCACGACGGTACATGGGTCGCCCATCCAGCTCTCGCCAAGATCGCAGGTGAGGTGTTCAACGAGCACATGACCACCCCCAACCAACTGCACGTCCGTCGCTCTGAAGTCAATGTCAACGCCAACGACCTCCTCAATATGAACGTCCCCGGTAAGATCACCGAAGACGGCATCCGCAAGAATCTCAACATTGGTCTCGGATACATGGAGGGCTGGCTCCGTGGTGTAGGCTGTGTCCCAATCAACTACCTCATGGAGGACGCTGCTACTGCTGAGGTCTCCCGCTCGCAGCTCTGGCAATGGTGCAGACACGGTGTGCCAACCAGCGAGGGCAAGAAGGTCGACAAGCAGTACGCTCTCAAGCTGCTGTATGAGCAGGCTGAGGAGCTCGAGAAGAACGCGCCAAAGGGCAACAAGTTCCAGCTTGCTGCCAAGTACTTCGCTACGCAGGTGACTGGCGAGGATTATGCTGAGTTCTTGACTTCGTGAGTATCACCAACACCCTTTACCATCAGGACTTGTACTGACTTTGCATTCACAGGCTGCTATACAACGAGATCACGAACACCGGCGAGAAGCTGCCAGCTGCCAAGTTGTAAGCAGGTGATGAGATGGACTGAAAAAGTGAACATACCCAGAATGGTTTTTTGGATCTTATGGCGACGTGGGAATGGATGACATTTGTGTACAGCTTCGTGTATCTTATTGAAACAATGTTCAACGATTAAATCGTTAAATTCTCTCCCAGTTCTAGAAATCTGAAGGGAAGTCAGAAGGTGATGAGATACTGATCAGATCGTGATCTTACTTCCGTTATATACACGAACGCTAAGCTGTCCTGTACGCCTTGCACAAAAGTTTCCAGAGAGCATCAACTGTGGAAAGAGATCTGAGCTGGATGTCCCTTCAACGCACACTTGCTGGGCTTGCATATAAGTGTCTATTCTCTCACTTCAGTTATAACCCCCAAATCGGCTCATTGGTATGGTTTTCCACACCGCTCTCCAGAGCCTTCGCCTGCTCCCTCAACGCATCCGCCTGAAATCTCTTGAAGGCGTTCTGTATCCTATCCCTGCTCTCCCGATCCGCAGCAATCTGCTGCCTCGCCCTGAAAGAGCCCGTTAAAAGCCCCGTCTCCCCACCGAAGAAGATACCTCCAGCCCCTAGCAACGAATACGTCGCGATATCGCCAATCGTGCTGGGCTTGACGAGGGGTGTAAGGTCAGGCAGCGTCTCCTCACGTCCGTCAGCGAAGCGCACTGCTTGAGGCTTCTCTGCGGTCTTAAAAGCGCGGAACATGCGTTGGCGTCCACTGCGGATGCGGAAGGCGAAGAAGGCGCCCAGCGAGAGGCCTATGAGGGAGCCGACGAGCGTGTGCGTGCTTACGGTGGAGGCGGCTTTCTTGAGGGCGTCTCGGTCGGATTGCGTAAGGCTGTGGCAGACGCGTTAGCTACCTATGCCTTCTTCTCTCTTGAAGCTTTGGGAGGAGCCGCTCACTCACTCGTCTTTCATGTGCTTATCTGCCAGCGCGTTGAGGTCGGGACCCAGGCCTTTCCGGAAGATGGCAAGCGAATCGGACGACATCGCTTTTGGTGGATTGCCTTCTCGCCGTGCTCGGAGTTTGGTATGGTGGTCTGATAGGAGCTCTTTCTCTCTCTCGCGGATGTAGCAGCTTCGCGTGCATTGTGCTCGGCCGAGGCGGTTGGGGGTCGCTGTGAGTCAATAGCAGGGCAATCACGACAGACGGGTGGATGAGAGAGGTATAAAGAGAAGGGGGAAGACGTAATTGAATCGAAGATTGTTTGCTTCGCCTCACACAGCTTGCATAAACATTCTACCTTGGATATCCGCCGGCTAGTCGACCGGTACCTTCCTGGCTCTGCCTGCCATCCGTCACAAGCAACAGTGGAAAGAGCGTCACGTCACGCCGAGGAAGCAACAACCCCGCAATTCGGAAGCGTTCCTGCACGTGGCACGTTCCGGGCCCAGCCTCATCCGCGTTCTCCCGACGCTCACCTCACTTCTCACGATGCCATCCACCGAGAACATTCCTTTCCAACGCGCTGCCGATGCGGATGCTTGGGCGGAGAAGCGTCTGCTGCCTTCTGGATACCCGTTCTCGGAGGCGTTGAAGTTCGCGGCTGAGAACCAGGTCAAGAGCGGCCTCCCAGACATCGCCGTCTCGCCTCTTCAGGGGAAGTTTCTGGCGGTGCAATGCACCCTCATCAAAGCCAAGAATGCCCTGGAGTTTGGCACGCTGGGTGGGTACAGCACTATCTGGATCGCTTCGTCTTCGCCCGAGATCAAGGTGACCTCGATTGAGTACGATGCTCATCACAAGAAGGTCGCGGAGGAGAGCATTGCGAATGCGGGATTGAGTGATAGAGTCCAGGTGCTGCAAGGTGCAGGTCTGGATGTCCTGCCGCGGGTTCAGAAGGAAGTGAAGGAGGGCAAGAGGGAGAAGTTTGATTTCGTCTTCATCGATGCTGACAAGGAGAACAATACGAATTACGTGAATGGGGCGATTGAGATTTGCAATCCGGGAGCGTGTATCATTGTCGACAATGTTGGGAGACGGGGAAGGATTGCCATTGACGAGGAAGCGAGGACTGATCCGAGGGTCCAGGGCAGTCGGGAGGTGATTGAGGCTGCTGGAAAGGATCCTCGTCTGGAGGCCACGTTGGTGCAGACTGTTGGCGACAAGGGGTATGATGGATTCCTGCTGTGCGTGCTGAAGTGAGAGGTATGTGGAACGACAAAGTCTTGAGATCTAAAGCACTAGACGTAAGAACAGGCCAGACATGATGGTATCACAAGCACAAGCGAGAACTGGCATTCCCTTCACCTCTATTTCCCATCCCAAGCCTTCTCCTTCTCCCAGTTCTTCCCCATTAAGCTATCCTTCACAGCAGACTCACTGATCATGAAGGTTCTTCCCTTGATCAACCAAACGAAAATACTGGGCACCCGCCAACCAAAGACTGCACCAACACCTTTCGATTGCCCGACTGGAACCAGCTGAGTCTCCGCCGCTGTCGCCTTCCACTTTCGATCTGGTCCCGTGGGCTTAGCATCGACATTCTCATGCGCCGCGAGAAGGTCTCGCTTCAGGTTCGAATTCACAACAGGAACGCCGTCCATGATGTCCATTATTCCGTTGCGGGAGTAGGTGCCAATGTCGCCCACGGCATAGACCATGGGACCTGCTTCGTCGACGCGGAGTGTCTCTGGGTTGTTCTTGACGTAGCCATTTCCATCGAGAAGGCGCGATGGGACGTATTCGGACATGGGCACCAGACCTGTGGCGGGAATGTAGAGGTCGGCGATGAGTTCCTCTCCGTCATGGAGCAGGACGGTCGTCTTGCCGTTGGACGGCCCCGTGGCCGAGGAGACCTTGGTGTTGTACCGCACCTCGACACCGACGCGGTTGAGGTACGTTTCGGCTTGCTTGGCGATGGATTCGCGAAGCTTTGGGAGAAGTTTGGACGAGTTGGTGATGAGGGTGATTTCGGTGGTGATGTGAGATGGCCAGGAGGAGAACCAACCAGCAGAGCCGTTCAGCATCTCGCCAAGCTCACCGGCGGTCTCGACACCAGCTGGACCGCCTCCTGCGATGACAATCTTCTTTGCTCGCGAGACCTGATCACGGACGGTTCGCAGCGCTGCTTGGATATCTGTGTGCGGAGTTCCTTGGAGCGAGAAGAGCGGACTTGTCGTCTTTGTTCCCGTCGCGAGCACAAGAGCGTGGTATGGAAGTTGCTCCTCCTTGCCATGTCCAGTGCTGATCGTCACAATTCTCGTCTCGGGATTCCAGGACGTCGCACTCCCCTGGATGAACTGGAAAGCGTCTCCGTACTGCTTGAAGCCATCCACGGTGTTGAGAAAGACATGCTTGGTCGGCATCAGCTCCTCGCTGGCGATGGCTCGTGGCGATGCATGTCGAAGGTACCACTTGGCGCTGGGATCGACGAGAATGACCCGGTAGGTGACCTTGGAGGACTTGGGGAGGTGGGGATAGACGTGCTTGAGGAAGTAGTGTGCTGCTCCTGAGCCGGCGTAGGAAGCACCCAAGATGACAATGTTGCGAGTTTCTGCCATTCTTGAAAGATCTGTCGAATTATCCGTGAGATACGTCTTATTATCTTTGGTGTGGGCGTGAAAGAAGGTGCGCGATTGTTGCATTCCTCTCGAAGCAACCTCCCGTCAACTTATATGCCTACACCGTAACACAGCAGATCTATTTCGATCCTCTCAACGCACAACCACGACAGTCTGGGCAGACTATTGCGCCGTCCAAGCAACCCAATGGCAATCGCAACATCCGATTATCCAACTTACGTTTGGCTATCAAGGCTGCAGATTGCACAACATTCGGCGAAAATCAGACCATCCAAAGCACAGGTTTTCGGCGCCGAAGGAAGTTCGCCGAGCCGTTCCCCTGTGTCGGGAGTGCCAGCCGCCGACCTCCTCGACCGGAGACGGAGAGATATTGTTCTCTTTCACTGCGCGACTTTCTTGGGCCTTTTGTGTTTGTTGACGGCTCATGATTCTGCGAGGTTTGCTTAAGGAAGCAATGGCAGTCAGTGTGCTTGATCATCTGCGTTGCTGGATCGCTTCTAAGGATAGAACTAGACGTCCATGCCCCAAGATGAAGCTCCATCTCGACCTCCAGCTCGACGCGGTCTTGCTCATATCCGCCTCTGAACCGGCAGAGATCTTTGCCCGGGCGAACAACAAGCATCCGGTCGATAACAGGCCGCAAGATGTCCTCTGACAGGCTGGAACCCACCGCGATCTAACGGATGTGTGCTTACGGCTAAATTCATCTTTCCAGTGGGTGAGGCGTGTGGGATTGAGTTTATCAGGAGGTAGGTATCGAAATTAGGCATTGTTCGTTGGCACTTCTCGTATAGGACGGACGGAGTCTTCAACGGACTTCGCATTCGCCAAATACGTGCTCACTACTGCTCTCCCTTCGGCTCCACCCTCTCACTACTGGACCGACCAGACGACTCCTCAGGCTCCAAAGGCAACCGATCCCTCCTATCGCGCGGCATGATGAAGTTGAGCAGCACTGCAACCAACATCGCAAGAATGAACGGCGTCTCAACGATGAGGTTGACACCCTCCAAGAATCCCATCAAATGGACATTCGGACCACTGTAATCCAAGACCTTGCTGAACCACTCCGGCGTCACGATATCCAGGAGTCCGAGCCCAAACGAGGCTGAGAGAATGAACCTGTTTCTGCGCGTCCATGGAATCGTCGCGAGGATCCGCATACCAGATATGGCGATTGTTGCGTAGAGGAAGGTTTGCATACCGCCGAGGATTGTTGAGGGCATGGAGGCGAAGACCGCGCCGAACTTGCCAAAGATGCCCATTAGGACGATGATCACACTGGCGCAGTAGCCTGCTCGACGGCTCTGGAAAGACAGTCAGCGATATTGCGAGTTTTGAAGCATGAGCTTCGACTCACCGCATTGCTCGTCACCACAATAACCCCATTATTCCCAGCATGACTGACCATCGGAATCGTAAACCCAAACCCAGCCAGCAAACTCCCCGTCGCATCACACAAGATGCCCCCCTGAATCCTCGTATTCGCCTTGAGACCCTCCGTCTCCACGCCCGAAGCCTCAGAAGTCGCCGCAATCGAAGGCATACACACGAGCGCCTCGCAAACGAACAGAATCAGCAGCGGCAAGATCAGCGCCCCATCAACCCCCAGCTTGAACGTCGTTGTCCACAGGAACGTCACGGCGGGAGCTTGCTGGATCTGAGTGTCGGACCAGTACCCCGTGGCGCCACTGATCGCACTTCCCACGGCAAGACCGAAGATGATACTCGCGCTCTTCATCAACGGACTCCCCACCATCTCGACCAACAGAATCGTCACAAAGACCGAAAACCCCAACCCAATCAGTTTCGGATCGCCCCATGGCAACGGCCTGGGCGCTTTCGTGCTCGGACACAGAGCATTCACCCCAACACCATCGTGACAACTCGCCCCACCACCCCAACTCTCCCCGGCCGTCGTGACGAGATAAATCCCCAGAATCAGCAGCAAAACCCCCGTAACAACACTCGGAAACACCCTCTTCAACGTCTTCGCGGGAACAAACGAAACCAAAAACTGCATCCACACACAAACAAGCACACTCCCAATCAACTTCCCATAAGCCCCCGGACACGGCAACTTCGTGCCCCCTTCCCCAGTCGGACAAACCCCTCGGGCGTACAACGGCGCCGTATACTTGATACAAATCGGAATGATATCAAACGTCGGCCCGATCACGCTCAGCAGCCCCGAACCGAGATAATACGGCGTGCCCCTGACCTTCGTGCGCGTAATCTGCAAGAACGTGCCGATGCCGCTCGTGATGAAGGCTGCGGAGACGAGGTACTCGGTCGTGGCTGTGTCGAGGTAGAACGCAGAGCGTGAAATGGCGAGGACGGGGGTCACGATGCCGGAGATCATGGTGAGGGCGTGTTGGATTCCGAGGATCAGGATTAGGAGTAAAGGGATCTTGTCGTCCGGGTAGAAGAAGGGTGGAATGTGGTCTTTGTATCTTTTGTTGAAGGGCCATATGTTGGGCGTGAAGAGGTAGGCGTAGTCGTAGTCTCCTATCAGGCCTTCGCGCGTCGTGAGGGTGTGTTTGAGTTCGAGGAGGGTGGTGCGCCATGTGCTGCTCTTCTTGCCATTGTCGCTGGGTTCTTGCGGTGGGACGTATTGCTCCGAGGGGGACGTCGTCTGGGCGGTGACGAGGTCGTCGGCGCCCATCTTTCGTCGGTTTGACTGTCCGTCTCTTGCGACTTCGAAGAGCGAAAAGAAAAAGATTGAACAAACGGACAGAAAAGTCTCAAGAGCCCACAAGAGCGAGGAAAGCTGCTCCTCTATTCACCTCGACTTACCCACATGCACGCACAAGCTACCCTTCACTCGGTCCCGCACAAGCACAAGCACACGCACACGCACATGCTCCAACACGCAGATCCCCAAGTCTAGTCCCTCCTTTCTAACCAAAAACCTCGCAAAGCCCATCGGCACCGAAACCAGCAGAAGGTAAGAGGGCAGCAGTAAGAACGAGTTGCATATTCTAGCTGCAGTGCTTCCCTCCAAGCGGCAGGCACTTGTTCTGCAGGACGACGGTTGATGGACGGAGCACATGCACCTTCGCGCCAACTGCCAAACCTGACAGCTGCTAGTAGTGTTGGCGGGGGGAGGAATCTTGCTTGTCGGTTGAGGAGAAGGACCTGGCCTGACCTGACGTCTCTTGGTCTCGCAAGTCCGTCCTCCGTTGGTGGTTCAAGTGGAGTACCTGCATGCAGCAGTGTCACTACGTGTCGCCAATGAGGTCCTGGTGCATTGGCCGGCACTTCTTCCACCCGACGCTTGAGGAGAGTAGCTGCCGAGCGACATGCATGCACGCATGCAGGGTGGCAGCCGAACGAGGACGACGAGAAGGGGATAATAGTCATAATCTCTGTTTTCCATTGTTGCTCTCTCTCTCTCATCTTTCATTACAATAAACCATTATGCTGTATTACCGCTTGTCCGCTCTCTCGCGCACAACATGCAGACGTCTAAACAATCACTCTCAACACCAATGAAATGTACTTTCTCTCTTTCTTCCCTCCTCTCTCCTCGATCCGGTGTCGTGTCGAATGCAAAAAGTCCCAACATGCAAAGCTCGATACTTCAGCGAGAAACGTTGATCATGTCGGAATTTGAACAGGATGCTGTAATCGCAAAAGTCGTCTTGTCCAATCGTTCAAGAGAGCTGGTATGTCCAGGATCGTCGAAAACCAGTCCAAGTCATGCGCAGATTGTGCCAGCAAGATCATGCCAGCGAATTGTGCTAGTAGCCGAGATGGTGTATGGGCGGATAAGTATTCAACCACCAACCACCTCGCACAAAGCTCGCCACTTCTCCTCATCTTCAACCAGCTTGCCATTCTGTCTCATGATGCCGTCGATAACTTCAATGACTTTGCGGAAGCCGCTGACTGCACCTTTGACCTGCACGAAGCGGCCGATGCAAAGGCGGGCTTTGCGGCCATGCTCGAGTACGACGAATAGCTCGATGCGGAATGATACTGGCTTGATATCCAGTGAATTAACTCTGTCGACTCGTGCGGAGATGATGTTGGTCTCGCGCGAGTACTGAAGGTCACGGATGCCGTGTCGTTGCCACTCTGTCAGAAGAATGACAAGCTCCTGGCGGACTCTACCTCTTGGGATGTTGAAGCAGAGGATCTCCACGGCAGGCTTGATGTTGAAGAAGCGTGCGAACCAAGATCGCTCGTCACCAGTGGTGGGAGGAGCTTCATTGCTGGATGGTGCTGGCGACTGTGACGAAAACAAAGAGTCCAACGACTGGTGCGTGAACATGGTTGTGTCTGTTGCGAGACGTTAGTTGAAAGATTCGTTTTGCCAGTATACTTGTGAACTCACCGGGTTCCGTCATAGTGGTATCGACACCCTTCTCACGACCCATACGACCAATCCATTTGGAGAAGCCCTTCTTACCACCACCGAAGCGGTTCTTGCGAATCGGGAATTCGCTTGACTGTGCTGAAGTGGGAGGCTCTTCTGGGGAAGTCTTCTGTGGTGCGGCATGCTTCTGCAAAATCCGCGATTGACGTCGCTCCTGACGATCATCAAGACGGTCCAGTGCAGTGGGGTCCGAAATTGGTGCAGCCTTTGGCTCTGATGCTGCATCTTTCTTGCTTCTGCCAAACCATCCTGAACGCTTCTTGCGGACAACAGTCGGCGTCATCAGTGTACTCTCTTCATCAATAGACATGAGGCCACTCGTATCGGTGGTCGTGGCCTTGCGACTGAGACCCTCAGCAGAGGTCTTGACAGTCAGCCGCTGCTGGGTACCCTCGCTGCTTGTCTGGCTCCCGTTGCTACGCTTGCGAACGTTCAGAGGAGCCACCGTGCCTGCTGGTGACGACGGGGGCACCATACGTATGGTCCTGTCCTCAGGCTTCCTCGCTTTTCCAACAGGGTCAGTAACGCTGCGATGCCAGTTGGCGCCGTCTCTGCTGCTTCGCTGGTCGCTGCCTTCCTCGTTGATGATTGGCAAGAAGCTCATCTGATCAGATGGCTTCGGCTCAGGAGCAGTCATCACACGCTTGTCTTGAGACTGATTGACCATGCCCGGCATGGCTTGATCCAGCATCTTCATGACCTCCTCGAATTTGGCGGTATTATCGTCGCCACTACCCTTGTACGCCTCCAGCTTCTTGCGAGTCTCCTCCAGAGTCCTCGACAAGTACGTGTTAGGAGTGTCCTTGGGTAGCTCTGGCAGTGGGCGAGGTGGTGGCTTTTGATGAAGCAAGTCTGGCGTTGTGGTATGTGCTGCCGAGACTGACGATGGAGGCGTATCGTACGGCGAAGGCTTGTCTGTGACTGAAGTTCGAGCAGTCATGCCTGACCCAAACGAGTCGCGGAAGAACGCTTCCTCGCACGCCTTCTCAAGCTCAGCGCTATGCTTGCGAACCTCATTACGCAAGTGTTGAGAAGGAGTCTCCGTCGGCTTGCGCACCTTGATACGGGGCGTCTCCATCTTTGTACCCTTCTCCTTACGTGACTTGACTGCCTGTTCAAGGTGAGCCAACGGACTAGAGCCTGGAGCTTGCTTCGCCTCTGCCTGCAGTCTGGCCTGCCGTTCTCGAAGTTTGCCTGGCAGACTTGGTGTGGCTGGCGTGGAAGACTTGGAAGAAGAGTCGTTTCCTGTGAGCGCGCTGGTAGTAGAGATGCGGCGAATATGGCCAAAGCTGACACCACGCTTGTGAAGCTCAGAAGGCCGCATAGATGCGATGACGGGCGGACTGCTGGGCAAGATGGAGCTCGTCATCGAGTGACGAGACATGGACGACCGCGGCATAGATGGTCTGCTTCGACCAGACCGTGGGAGGCTGGACGTGGAGTAGTTCGATGTTCTGTTGTGCAATTGCTGCTTGTGCATCTCGATTCTGGTGGAGTGAGGATGTCGCAGACGGCGATCTGCCACACTCGTCCTCCGTGTGCTCGTACTTCCGTTGCGGTGGACCACGACGTTCAGGTATTCGCCACGTGCATCCACAATTGGATCCCTCGATGCTCGGTATGGGTCGTAGCTGCTTAAAGACGGTGGAGGTCCGACAAAGCTGGTGCTGGGTCGCAAGTGCTCATCGTTCATGATCGAGTACTGGGATTGCGAGCGTGGTGCCTTGTCTGAGGGCACGGGAGGAGCATCATCTCGGGCTGGAGGGCGGCTGTGATGATAGTCGCTTGCAGAGTAGCTGATGTCGTCTCCATCCCCAGCGTAATTCTCCAAATTCTCCTCTCGGTGTTTAACGAGTGCAGCGTAGAACAGCTTCTCCTGGTTGTATTCGTTGTTTAGGAGCTTCTGAATCAAACTCTGCTCAGACTCGCTGTGCCACAGCGTGCGCATGTTCTGGAGGATCTCGCGATCGATATCCTGAATGCGGTTGACCTTCCACTGGTCGATCATCGGCATGTCACCTACTGCTGCCTCCTTTGTGGCTGCTTCGCCGACAAATCCAAACTCCTCGTCGAATTTGTGAAGGAGAGGGTGGTCCCATACTTCATCCATGGTTATGCGCTTCGTGGGATCGGCCACGAAGATACGACGGATGAGGTCTTGGGCTTCGTAGGACAGGTCCGGTGGCATGAAGTACTGAACTCTCGTGATATCGCGAAAGAGCTTCCGAATGTCTGCATCTGGGCCGTAGTTGAATGGAGTGGTGCCAGTGAGCATCACATAGAGAATGACCCCACAACTCCAGACATCGGCTTGGGTCCCGTCGTATGGCTTGCTGCTGACGACCTCAGGGGCAGCGTAGTGAGGACTGCCGCAAGGTGTGCTGAGAAGCCTGCCTTCAGGCTGAAGTGCAGCCATGCCAAAATCGATGAGCTTGACAGACAGATCATCCGTATTGAGCAGGATGTTCTCTGGCTTCAGGTCTCGGTGGCAGATGAGCAATCTGTGGCAGTATAAGAGCGCCGAGACGATTTGTCTGAAGATGAGGACTGCTTCATCCTCGTCAAGTCCCTTCCTCTTGTCCACGTAATGAAAAAGCTCGCCGCCCGACACGTACTCCATGATCAAATAGCTAGATGATCAGTCAGTGAGAGTTGATGATGCAGGTCAATACTATACTTACAGCTCGTTACGATTCTCCCAAACATCGTACAGTCGTACAATGTTCGGGTGCTCCAGCAGCTTCATGACAGCAATCTCCCGTTCCAGTCCGTACGGAATAGGCTTGTACCCAGGGACATTCTGCGCGGGCGAACCTCGAGTGCTCTCTATCAAGTTGGCCAAGCTCTGAGCGCGCGTGCTCTCCGCCACCGACCTCGTAATGATCTTGACGGCGCCATACTGATCCTTCCTGTACTTGTGTCGAACCACCCGTACTCGTGAGCAACCACCCTTACCGATCGTCTTTCCCAGCTGCCAATGGCCGATGAAAGTCTTCCGCCGTCTGCTAGAGGCATTGGTGGACGTCGTCGATATGGCTGAGTTTCGCTTGGAGTCACGCTCGTCTTTTGAGATTTGGGACACGCGTTTGTTGGCAGGGGACTCTGGACCTTCGCTGCTTCGGATAGCAAGCGTGCCATTGGGCTCCAACGATTCGTTGTGGGGAAGGTGTGTGTGAGAAGATGAGTGGACCTTCACATGCTTCGGGTTCGCACTGCGTTGGGAGACTGGTGGTGTGTTGGCTGTGTTGCGTAGTTCTGCTAGCGGTTGCCGCTTGCCAGATGAGCGACTCGCGGGGTTGCGGTATCGGTCGGCCATGGTCAAATGGAGTGGGTTGTGGGCATGTGGGCGGAAGTATGTCGAATGTGGTGGGCGATGTTCGAATTGCTGCTCGTGATTCTGAATGGTAGTGTGCTGGTCGACGCGCTTATCCAAGTCCCCGACGTGGTGGCGGCGGTGGTGGTCGGTTTTCGGTGGGTGCCGCGGTGAATCCCCTTCTTCAATGAATATGGATGCTGCCGGGGGTGGCGAACATGGGCGAGGCGAGTGGGTGAACGAGAGGACGACGCCGCGAACAGACGCCTGGTTGATGGCGAGTAAAGCCGGGTTCGCTGCCGCAGGAGCAGATGCTGCGATGAGCGACGACAGCTGGGGGTGGAAGAGGAAGGCAGGTCGCCGCCGATGCACCGCGCTGCAAAATCAGAGAGGAAGGGGTGACATTCCCGCCGTGCCGTCGCTGCGTTTGTTGTGGGAGGTTGCTGGGTAGTCGCGAGGGTGGTGCCCAAGACAAGCGGGAAGGAGGCACGAGATCTCTGCCGAGTTGTCGTTCCAATCGATGGCGAGGGCTCAGATGGAGGAAGCGTGGAATGCGAGATGGGAGGAAGTGCTGCGATGTTTGTTTTGCTGTTTGCTGGGGGAGGCGGGATGGAATGTGCGAGTGGGAGACGCCGCTGTCGCCGCCAACACCTCGAATTGAACATTCACCAGAAAATGCAGGAACATACTCAACTCGATCGTCTATTCTTACAGTAGGTATTTGGGAAGATGCACATGTCTACAAGTGATACCCCGAAGGCCGTACTACGTGTTGAGAGTCAGCGCGCAGCGAATCTTCTTCCATCCCCCTCTCAGCAAAACCCATCACTGCCACCAACAAAGTCAATGACCCAGCATTCAAAAACAAGAGATACATTAGAGAGTGAGAGGTAAGACGAAGAGATGAAGTCCTCCCCAAACCCAAACCCCAACCCTCGCACAACGGCGCACCACTCTCCCGCCTCCACCGGCGCCATCGCTCTCCACGGGATCCCGCATCACGCCAGATCACAAAACACCACCCCGGTCCCATCCCTTCCCATCGATGCGAAAGACCATGCGCGCCGCCCAGATCGTGGCTACACCACCAAGCACGAAAAAACCCGATGGCTCGGTCGACGCTGCTGCGCCCATCCATGCACGGTGTGAAAGCTTTATCTGCACGACACCCTTTTCGCAGGACCGTCTCTCACCTGGGTTTGTCTTTCTCTCCTAACTTTATTCACCACTGACTCGTGATGCCATGCTGAACACTAAAAATCGTGTGTGCTTGATTAGCTTGCAACGTATCGGACATCGCCCTATTTCGAGCAAGTCCAGAGATACGAATGTAGGCAGGCAAGCAAGCAAACCTGCAGGCAAAGAAAGCTAAAGCTAGCCTCTAAAATAACAAACTCTCCTCTCGAAACGCAAGGACTCACTCGGCCCATCATCACTCCTAGCTCGTACATGAGATAGATGAATACCCGCAAAATCGGTGTGCACGTCGGCCATGCTCGGAGCAATCGGCTTTATGACATCCTTTGATGAAGAACACGGCAAACCGAGGCGAGACGGAGTGTGTTCGTTGGACAGGGTGGCGCTTGGACTGCCTGCTGCTGCTGGGGTTGATCGATGCGGTGGTCCACTTTTCTGGATCTCGCGTTCATCACCCAGCCCTGCGAATCTCTATCTGTTATCCCTGTCGTTGGTCGTCGGAGATGAGGGTGTGGTGTGGTTGTTCCATGGGTTTGATCGTCGTCGTTCGGCGTAGCTCGTTGATGAGTTGATAATGGATGGGATTCGTGGAGAATAATGTGATGAAATGTTCAGAAGATGAGAGACTGCATGGTCCTTTCCATTCCTTGCGTTGCGAAAACTTCGTGTGCTGTACCCAGATGCACTCCAACAAAGACCTATCCTGTCCCGTCGGCCCATATCCCTCGCTGTCGCTGCTTGCTCATAGGTATCTGTCGCTGATTCTCTGAATAAATTCCCATCAAAAGTCAATCCCACATCCCCAACGATCTATTCCAAGATCGTACAGTTCCCTTGCTTCCTTCAAGAACATCATCAACGCCTTGCTTGCTCCATGCCAAATCGAAACCACATGTCTGATACGCATTTTTTGCTGTCCGTCATATCAGGCTGAGCCGCCATCCCATTCGTAACGTTAAAACATAAACTTCATAAATATACAGTGCCAGGGTTCTGAAGAAGGGTATCGTCATCAAGTAGAAGAGTCTAAGGTCGTGAAACTGGGGTCGTCGGGGTGTGCTATGCGGTGGCAGAGACAATGGGACTGGTTTCCACACTCTCGCTCTTGGGTTCTGGGGACATGGACCCGTCGATCTCCTTGACTTCTGTTGTTGTATGTGCTTTGCCGCAGCCTTTGACCAGAACGTGTCGCTGGTGATTATGTTAGCTTTGATCGAGAGACATCGACATGTGATTTCACGAACCTTCAACGCGTCCTTGCGGGAGAAGCTCTTATCGCAATGGCCGCAAGGGAATGGCTTGACTGCCAAATGTATGCGCTTATGTCGCTTGAGGTCGTGGTTGCGGTTGAAGCTCTGTGGGCACTGATCGCATCTGAATGGTCTGTCGTTCTGTGGATTGGGTTGTTGAGGGTGGTGGCCATACAGCTGGTGCATAGTCGCAGCATGGCCGCTATTGAACGCTGGCATCATGCCATGAGGCATGCCACCTCCTACCAATGCGATTGGCCCGCTAGGGTTGTTGACATTGGACAGCACTGGCATTGGATAGCTGTATTGTCGATGCTGCGAGTATTGTGGCTGTTGTTGCGACTGGAGTGGTGGGACGTGTCCGTGTTGGTTCACGGGCGACATCTTGGTCAGAGGGCCACCGGCACTGACTGGGCTCTGCTGCATCTGCGGTGCTGCAGAATAAGGGAAGCTTGACTGCTGTGGCGTCGACGATTGATGCGAGTAGTAGTTGGTTGGTGTCGGAGGTGGTCGGAACGCGTCGTGGGCGCTAACTAGAGAGGCTTGCGTGACGGGTGCGGACACAGGTGTGTGCTGGCCACCCATCATCGCGTTGCCAATCATGTGTTGATGTTGATGCGATGGCGCAGCAGAGAGGCTCGGCGCAGACATCGGCATCGATTGAGAGTATTGCGGCATCTCGTAAGGTGGTGGCGGTAAGGCTTCGCTAGCAGTTGGAGAGTTGCTGCCACGAACGATCGAGTTCAACGATGGAGAGAACAATCCACGGCCCTGAGTGAAGGATTGTGGTGTGCTGCCCGATTGGAATCCGTATGGTGTAGAGCCACTGGTGGTAGAAGGAGGCCACATGCCACTCCCGTTAGGCGTGAACGGCTGCACGGCGCCGTGGCTCGACAGAGAGGTGGTGCTCGGGACACTGGTCGAAGTCGGGCTGAGGCCGTCTGCAGAGCTGTTGCTTGGAGGAGTCAAGAGGTTTCCCACGCTGGTCAGAGTCGTCGCCGTTGGCTGCGAATGGCCGTGATGGAGATGTGAGTAGGATGGCTTGTTGTATTGGTGCAATGACGAGAAGGGTGGTGGTGGTAGTTCAACAGATGGCAAGTTTGGCGCGTTTGGTCTACGAGCAGAGAAGCTGGTCGGCGCACCCATGGGGTCAGGCCCAGGAACCATTGACGGAGGGAACGCTACTGCTGCAGCCACGTTTGCGGTTTGGCGATCAGCTGGGGCGAATGGCTGATAATCCGCTGGCGGAGTCGGCAGCGGGTGGATGAAGGAGTGAGGATACGACGTGGCAAAGAACTTGTCGCCGTGCCAGGAGTCACCTGGGGGTGAGTGAGCGGAAGCCACGAAGGGCGGTTAGAGGAGCGGCTTTTTGAGTTGTCGAGTGTATGCTCGAGCAAGTGAGGGCGTCTCGGTCAGCGTTGATCGAGTGAATGCTGCTGCAGGACCCGAAGCACTGGATACGACCAGGCTTTGTACTCAAGCCAGACACCGAGCGGACGGATGGCAAAGCCTTCGGCGGCGAGGATGGCTGCTCGAGCCTGGGATGAATGGGCGCCGAGTCGGTCGCGAGTGACGCAGGTTGCTGCAGGCTGGACCGAAAGACGCCTAGAGGGAGTCAGTGGGTCGTTTGTGCGATGCTGGCGTTACCAAGTCCAGGACGTGGGAAATTGAGGCTTACGGTGCGATGTCGAGCAATCGGAGAGGCTCGTCGCCCACGAACCGGGAAGGCGAGATCTGAAGGAACCAGAAGCGTGGTCGTGCAGACGCTGCGTTACACCCCGGTGGTACAAGGGTGGTATGCGACTGGTTTTATTCTGGTCCTTTGTTGGGCGCAGCGAAATGTCCGAGGATTCCCAGAAGGGCGCGATCCCGGTCGGTCAATGAGGGCAACGCAGGCGATGAAAGAAGGCGGGGTTCGTTGTTGTCGTTGTCGTCGTCGCCGTCGACGAGATTGATCAACCCACAGGGGTGGGGGCAGCGATCGATGCAATGGCAGCGAATGGAGGCGCCGTGAGCAGAGTCGGGCGGTAGGGTGTGACGAGAGTGGATCAGGCTGGAGGGGAGCAGCGTCGTCGTAGTTGCGATGCCACGAGGTGAGGTCGCATCAGCGTCGGTGGGAGGCTTTGATGTGGGAGTGGCGATCCTTTGTTAAGCTTAGGTGCCTGGCGTGCGGATGGCGGTCGAGGGCTGGACACGGTCCATGGGGGCCTCTGGCCGGGCAGCGTTCACGTATATGTACAGAGGCCGCTAGAGCGGACGTGGAGGAAGGGCAGTAGGGAGCGCGAGCGAGGCTAGCGTGGCTGACCGGCCACTAGTAGGGAGCGTGAGCGTCTGCGTTGGAGAATCTGGATCTGCTGCGCTGTGCCGGGGTCGATGCTCAAAGCAGTGACCACTCATTAAAGCGCCTCCCGCCGGGGCCCAGGCGAGCAGCAGCACCAGCAGCAGCAGCACACGAGCGCGGGCACGCCAGGCGAGCAGCAGTCGACCGCATCAATCGATACGGGATTGTTTGACTGCTGTTGACGGTTAGACCGCTGCTGCTGGAGTCTGTCTCTCGCAGCCGCCCGCCGTGCCCGTGCTACTCATGGCGAGGGGCGACTCCTCGCGATTGGCGATGTGCGAGCTGGCGAGTCGCCCATATGTGCTCGTCTTCACCTCCGTCCACCAGTCTGGTCGCATGCCGTGCAGCACCGCAGCGCACCGGATTGATTTGGAAGCCCCTGCTGGGGGGGGTCGGCCGTCCGAATCAGGAAATTGAGGCCAACACGGACAACAAAGCGACCACATGCACGCGATGGCCTTTGTTCACACACCTCTCCCGTCCCGCCCAGCGCATCTCTGCCCAGCGGCTCGAGCAAAACAAACTCGCTGCACCCCTGCTCGCCGGCCGCCGTCTGATTGGCCCGCCGTTAGCGCTTGCGTTAAGCAGCCCCCAGCAGCGTCCCGAGCTTCTGGCTGCCCACCTCGTCGCGCACCGCACCGCATCAGAGCCTCTGCACGCTGCCGCGCCCACGCAGACACGCGCCAGAATCGCATCGCAGCATTAGCATCGAATTAGACCGTCTGCTTGCGCGATCCAGCCCTCCGCGTATTATCCTGCGGCCGATGATGAGACAATGCCTCTGTTTACGGTGCGCCGCGCTGCTGCTGCATGATGATGGGCAAGGCTCTCAGGCGGCCTCCCTCGCACATAACCAGCAGTCTCATCATCTTCCATCGCTGCCGTATCGAGACCGATGCGGGAGCACGGCGAATCAAGTCGCGAATCGCTAACGCTTAGCAAGACCTGCTGATCCTTCCCACCCGTCGTGTGTGAGAGCTCACAGAGGGCTCTCTCTGCCTTCTCCTCCGCCCCTCCAGACCAAGAATCTAGTCCCGCTGCTGCTCCTGGCCCTGGCCTCGTGCATTCGCCCCATCCATCTCGCGTGCGAGGCATCAACGATCTCCCCAGGCTCGCATATCACGTCACCGCAAGCCTCCCACCGCGCACAGGGGCGGGCGAGTGCGTCGCGGCAAGCAACGCCAGGCGAAACACTGCAGAACAAAGATAGCTCCAAGTCGAACCCTCGGATCTCCAACCGGATCGGCATAGCTTGAAATTGGGCGCCGCCTCGGAGCTCCTTGGTCTTGCTCGCCACGTGCGAGATATGCAGCAGCAAGCGTTTCCGTTGCCCAGCTTTGCCTGAACCGTCGCAGCTCCTCGCCCAGCGCGGGTCATGTGTGTGACTCGATCGCCTGCATCAAGATGGCTCGATCTGCTCCTCCGCCGCTGCTTGCTCGTCAGGCCACCGTGAAACGCGGCGGGGTGTACATTCATTTCCTGCGGACAAAGACTCGGGTGCCTCGTCTAGCCTAATCAGCAGACACCGGCGCCGAGTAGCTGCTGGCTGTTCCAACACGAAGGATTGGGTTCCTGTCAAGCACGCTCGCTGCTGCAGGTATCCCGTCGTGTCCTGGAGATCATGGGCGTGATCCCATGCGACACGGCGCTAACCGCGAGCACCAACCGCGGCTGTGGCTTCTGCCACCCGCTCTCGGGACTGTCCCTCTCAGCCACGGCTTGCTTGCCAGAGCGCCGGTCTCGTTTCACGGCGACTGTCAAGACTGCTGTACTTCATCGTCAAACACCTGCTCGGTGCACCGCATGCGCACGCTGCCAACTTCACATCTCGCCTGTCTCTGCCAGGCTGAAGACTCCACTCTCCCAATATTCAAAGGATTCGCTAGCTTGTTCAACTCTGCCTCGAGAACCAATCACAGACAGCAATACGCGAGAGCTAGCCTTTTCACGAACGAACTAGGCTCGCAATAGAAGTTGTGGTCTTGGCTGGGCCCACCATCTCGTCCGAGCTGGAAGCTCCCTGTTGGTGCTCCCACATCTCTCTCGCCCAACTGACTTTCCCGCCCCCAGCGTCGTTTGGCTGCGGGTTTGCAGTCCGCGCCGACTTTATCTCAACTGCCATTGGAATGTTCCAGCCACGCACGCTGCCCTACAAGCCTTCCGCGGCTCTGTCGCGTGAAGTGGCTTTGGAAAACTTCGGTACTCATACGAAAGGCTCTTCGGCGTGCCCGAACGCTAACGTCGAAGCCCGTCAAAACAGCAAGGAGTCGGTAGCTTGCAGTCAGTCCTTCTCATCATGAAGCAAGCTGCTTTGCGAGCAGCACATGCTCCTGCACGCGGTCTTTTACGCGCCTTTCCCTGTGCTTCCGCCCGCTCAGATTGGACGACGCTCCTTGAACTCTGATCTTCCCCACACTCTAGCTGTCACGCGAAGTGCCAGGGGGGGACTCTCGATCACTTCGAGGTCTAGCCAACTCAAAAATCCCCGACGGTCGAGACCCGTCAAGCTGGACCATTTCTCACACCATGACTCTCTCCCAGTTCGATGATGTCGATACCTGCACGATTCACAGTGTTTCTGTCCACGAGAACAGTCTGCCCACCAGGCCTGGGTCTGCAAGTACGAGGGGCGACGATATTTGAAACAATTGGGCTCTGACCGTATCCGCATGTCAGCTCCGTGCATGAGCTATTACCGATTGAAGCTCAACGTGTAACACTTGCGCTTTTGGCTGTCCCGTCTCTCTGCGCTCGCGAGGCAGGTTTTCACTATCTGCATGCTGGTGGTGTCGTCCAGCAATTGGAGTCTGGTACCCACGCGAGGAAGAGTGACGAGAGCTCGGGGTAGCGCCCGGCTTCTGGCGTGTGGCTGTCTGATCTCATGCTTGCAGTCCGCCGGCGCAGTGCCCGCACCGTTTCGATGGGTGCGGCGCTGCAGTGGTGT
Organism: Zasmidium cellare ATCC 36951; assembly: GCF_010093935.1. Lineage (NCBI taxonomy): Eukaryota > Fungi > Ascomycota > Dothideomycetes > Mycosphaerellales > Mycosphaerellaceae > Zasmidium > Zasmidium cellare. The sequence continues at coordinate 365,952 of NW_022986947.1, read as the reverse complement.
TCCTCTCCAGAACCCCTACCACATCGGTTGGCGCTGCGCTAGAAGCTGATCTATGCAAGTAAAATGGCTGTCGCGTGGCAGCCTCTTTTTACGTGCAAGCGCCGCCATACGGAGATTGCTTTTCCCATCGAAGCTTAAAAGAACATTTGGCCTTTCGCTTCCACGCTTGCCTGGAACGCCACAGTCCCCGGAGGCGCACCACACCCCCCGAACCGGACCACGTCTTGACCTCGCTGCCGACCTTTCGGGCGACTGCAAGTCTGGATTAGTCCAGATGGGATGTGCGGAGATTCGCACGCGGAGGAATTCTGGCATTCTGCTGGAGCGCGGGCTTTTTTGACTTTGAGCCACATCACCTCACCCACGACCACGATCTAGCCATGCGCTCTGCACGTGGGAAGCGACAAGATCTTGTCATTTCATCATGTACCTCGTCGTCTGTCTACGCCGGGGAAGCTCGTCGAGGATCCCCTAGAGTGCAAGCTTCCGTCCTGTCGGTGCCGAATCCAGACCGCAGGAAGGCAAGATTCGTTCTCCCAATGCCCAGAACTCGTCATCCAGGACTCGTCATGCCCTACCTTCATGATCCTGCGTCGCTGACATCCAATGCAGGCCCAATGCTCTAATCATGCAACTGTCAATGGTGCAAATCGGATATCCGCAGAGGCACATGACTGGCGTCGTCGGTGGCGCACCCCTCTCGAACCTACTTCAACCAAACAGACCCCGTCCGGCACATACCTTTGCCACCATCTCCTCGACATGCCCCCGATAGACGCCCACTCCAAGCCATCGCCCACGATCACAACTTGTAGCGCCATGAAAGCGCCGCAGCTAACGCGGAAAGTTCGAGCACTTCCACGTTGAACCCCAACTCAGCTTGCGCACTAGAAGCCTCCCACCTTCCACTGTCAACGGGGAAGGATCGCGGATAACGGTTTCCTGTTACCCATTGCAGATTCGTAATGTCGCTTCGCAGTTCAAATGGCTCGTGGTCGTCGCATGGGGGACAACTCTAGCCGCGAAGAGCTTCGAAGGAAGGGGCGAATGTTGTGATGCTTCCTGCATGTCGACGAATCCGACTCATCACGAATACCGATTGCACTTCCACGCGATTCCGGTGTCCGTACATGCGCCGTCGAAAGGATGTTTCCCTCGTTTCGCAATCCGAGAAGTGGATGTAGGAATCGGGGACTCCTTCGAATTTTAGTCACGCCACGCGAGACGGCTTCACATGTGCACCTTCAGAGGGGTCCTTGAAGCGACAAGTTGTTCTCGAATCGCCATATCATACTTCAAAGGTAAGTCTGGACGCCTTGAAGTATGAAAAAGTGTTCTTGGCAGTCGCACTCATCGCTTCTTCCTATCGCGATGGTGAATCTCGAAGAACGGGCGAGTGGTATATTCCCATTCAGTGCAGACGAGACGCATCGAGCCCAGCTCGCGTCCACAGAGCTGTCTAAAGATCAATTCTAGAAGCTCTGGAGGTAACTTGGAGATGCCGGCACCGCCTGACGTCTTCTGTCGTTTCCAATTCAGACAGAAGCAATTCATGCAAGCAGACCAAGAAGAAGAGTGACTCTTATTCTTCTCATTCTCGGTCACTGTGTCTGGAAGCTCATCTCCCAGCAGCGTGCAATGTAGAACTCGGCGATTGCGGTGAAAGTCCCAAACAACTTCATTGTCCACTCGCCGCCCTCCGTGGTAGTGTTGACAGCCGCAAGTCATGTCGTCTTCACTCGGGCTGCCGTCGAAGTGAGTTAACACGTTGTGATAGAATTGAAGCGGATAGAGGCTCAGCGGTATGCGTGATCTCGTGGCCATTCATTCAATCAGGAAAGGTTGAGGTTCTCCATGTAGCAGAGCCTTAATGACAGTATGGCTTCGGCACACTGCTGCGTGGGTGTGAGGCTTCAGTGCAATGGCGCAAGAGATCTCACGTGTACCAGTGGTATCCTGGCGCCTGCCGTGAATGAGGCGTATGGCTTTGCTTCTGGTGGAGATCAAGACTGTGGCGAATATGGTGAGACATAAGAGTACTTTCTAAGGCCAATGTCACGCATGGCAAGAAGAGAAGTTGTCCGTTGCACACAATATCCAGACGAGCGGGCGCGTGAGGTGAAGTTGATGGCGGAGGCATCATGTCGATCACCGCTTGGCAGGGCGCAGATCATCTCGACTTTGGACTTGGGAGCTTCGCGACTTCACGTTTCCAACACGCACAACAACCACCCACTCACCACTAGACGCCATGCTCGTCTCCCTCACCGTCGGCAAGGTCGACGCTGGTGTCGCCGTCCTACTCACGGAAGACAAGCGATTGGTACGTATCCTCACTGCCATCCATTGACCGCCAACAATGAAGCCAGCTGTTAACCCAGCCTCCAAACAGATCGAATTCCCCTCCATCCTCCTCCCACCGGACATCCACTCCGGCAGCATCGTCGACATTAACGTCGCCCGAAACCAGCACGCCGAGCTCGTCGCCGACCAAAAGTTCAACGCCCTACAATCCGAAATCTACGACACCTTCGGCACAAACTCGCCCTCCCCACCCGTCCTACGATGCCGAAACGCCACACAGACGAGCGTCGTGCTCGAATGGGATCCTATTGACCTGGCGACCGCTGAGCTGCGGAGTCTGAGTCTGTACAGGAATGGCACGAAAGCTGGCACGATCCCGAAGGACAAGTTGAGCACGAAGATCAGTGGGCTGGCGCTGGATACGGAGTATACGTTTCATTTGGTGCTGAGGACGAGCGCGGGACAGTATTCTTCTGAGAAATTGACTGTCAAGACACATAAGATGACGGACCTCAGCGGTATCACGATCACGCCAGGAATCATGCCGGGACAGCTTAAGGAGAGTCTGGCGGAGACTGTGAATCTGATTGGCGCGAAGTTGATTGACACTGTGCGGATTGATACGACACATTTTGTCTGCACGGAGGCGAGGGGCCAGGCCTGGGAGAAGGCTGTGGAGATGAATGTTCCTGTGGTGGTGCCGGATTGGATCAAGGGGTGCGAGCGCGAGGGCAAGATTGTTGGTGTGAGAGGGTATTACTTGGATGCAGATCCGAAGCTGAGGCAGATGGGACCGAGTATGCATCAGCAGAGGGGCAGTATTTCGAGCACGGCTGTTGCGAGGGACAGTCCACGGATTGAGCATACACCGCCTACGCCGGAACGTGCGACACATGAGAGAGCTGAGAACGGTGCTGATTCTACTGATGCGCCAAGACAGCCGCCCAAGTCAATCCCCGAGGACGAGGAGAGTGCGGAAGAGGATGCTGCAGCGAGCAGTGCAGTCAGTGAGAAGACCAAAGAGGTGGAGGACTCCGACGACGAATCTGATGATACGGAGAAGCTGGCTGAGGATCCAGAGAAGGAGCCTGTTACTGAGGACGAGCCCAAATCAAAAGGCAAAGAGCCAGCGACGCCAGGAGAGAAAGACGGCGAGTTCGACGAAGTGCAGCTATAGCGTTGAGGTCTGCGCAGGTTCGTCCATTGTACCAACATATCCCACGTCTAACGATGATCGTCTCAGAACCTCGTCAATCTTTCCATTCTGCCACAAAACCACATCCTCCTACCCAAACCCACCACACATATCACTCAAGCACCGCCCTCCTTCCTCTGCCCCGTATAAAACGCCAACCCATAATCCTCCGTCGTAAACGTAATCGTACACCCAGCCGGGAAATAGAACACATCCCCCTTCGTCCCCGTCACCGTCTTACCCGTCTCATCACTGATCTGGAAACTGCCCTCCAAAATAATCTTCATCTCATGATAGGTATACTTATACACGAGTGGTGTGCCTATTCATCGCTACTATCAGCAAGATGTAAGGAGGGGAAGAAGGGTGTAGTAGGTGTGGCAGTTGTACCTTTCTCCAAACGATAAAACCCCGCGGAAATGGGCGCTTTGGGATCATTCTTCTCGCTCGACGAGACGTCGCCCAGGAAGGCGTTTTCGTTGGCTATGAGCGGGGGTTTCGTCTCTTGCGCTTTGGGGTAGTAGGTCATGGCGATGGGGGTTTCGTTGGAGCCCATTGTGACTTTGGGTTTTGGGCGGAAGGAGGGGTTTGGAGGGTTCTGAAGAATGTGGCCAGTCAGTTTCAATGGCGATGGTGTTCCTCGTGCTCCGACTCGGATGAGAAGAGGTGAGGCTGGATTCCAATGGCTGAGTGTTGCTCGTGCTGGGAGGGAGGCGCTGTTCTTCTGACAAATGTCGAGGAGGGGGGGAGAGGAACTTACTGCTATATCGAGTTCGTGAAGTAGAAAAAGGATTCAAGAATACTTCTTGAAACCAGTACAAGAAGTGATATTTTTCCAAGAAAGACCAGAGAAAACACAATTCTGTTTGAATGATGAGGCTTACATCCTACCTATATCATCAAACCCCACAACGTCTCATGCAATAATGCACCAACGCACAAGAAACCCCTCCCTCCTTCAAAGCTCACAATCGGCGTCAGCAATCAGGCCTACAGTACCTAACCTACCTAACAGCACTTATCATTCCATCAAAAGAAGGACAAAATCTCTCCAAGCAGCTCAACAATGCTCGCACGCGTTCCTTATCAATGCCAAATGACATAGCTTCGCACAGCTCCCAAGCTCGACTTATCAGCACGTGAAAGAAAGAGAAGCTGCTCATCTTCCTTCCCAATCGGGCAAAAACATCCCCCCTGCCCTTCGTGCCCTCCAACCCTCAACCCTCACCCGTCGAGGGCAGCTCTGACGTATTTTGCACGTGATGGGTTTGTTCTCCCGAGGAGTGAAGACGGGGAACCGGCCATCCTGGTGTTGGCGGTGGTTAATTTCTGTTGGCTCATTCATGTTGTCAAAAGTCATCCATCTCAAATCGCGTGAGGAGAAAGAAGAAAGGTAGCATTTTCGACCGCCGAGAAATGGGATAATCCCTTCCCTCCCATTTGTTTTGCCTTTTCTCTATGTACTCGTTTTCGCTGATCACATGTCTTGTCTTCCCTTGCGTTATTAAGAGAGAGCGTGGCCCTGCCGTCGTGTGGTGGTGGTGCTTTTCTCCTCATCGTCCTCGTCCGTTTCTCTTCCCCAAAACTTCGTCTCTCTATTATCCCAACAGCTCCGACCAAAACTCCTCCAAAAAGCGCCACAACAACAACGCTGAATCGCAAGACTTTATTGTGTGCGTGAGTGTGTGTTCACAACACCACCAGTCTGGTAAAAAAAGCAAAAAGGCAATAACGTCCTCTTCAAAAACAAGAAGTCCGAAATAGAGATTTGCTTTACCGAACCTCACTGCACACTCTTCGTCGAATCATTATTGCAAGAGACCCCACTCCATGTGCATGCATTGTTCTGGAAAATACTCGACAGCCGCCAACTCCGCCCAATATGCGACATGAACCACGCAACACATCAATCGATCAATCCTCGGGACTAGCCAAGCAACACTGCGAGAAGAACATCCGTTAGCGACAACCCAGATGCGACTTTCCAAACCACCTTCCTGATGCAGTGGTGGGAAACGGAGTCGACTTACCTTCCCAAGCCCAATCCCACATCACGCCCACCCAATGCAGATGGCCCCGGACGGAATATGCAGGATCGACAGTGACGCGATCGCTAGAGTCCCGTCTCCAGCGCTGTAAATCCGGATCTGGACCCCTCACGTCCTTCAAGGTCGCTGCCATCGGCTCGCTGTCGGTATCGATGTAGCTAAACACGATACCGGTTCGGCCGATTTCGTTGTTGTCAGGGGAGTCTGTCGACCGGCGTGGGAGGGGAACACCTCTTCGTCGAGCTGGGTTGAGATCCGCCGTCTTGACGAGTTTGCGGTGCGTGACAGGTTTGGCTTCGTAGACGTCCTTTCGTCGCCAGACTTCCTCCGTCACAGTCAGGCACTTCTCGATGACACCGATGCGCATGCGGTCCATCATGGCGTGCCAGCGCTCGCGCACCCATTGCCTGTCGTCTGGGTCGGCGGCTTCACAGCCTGCTACCATAAGCGGGTAGATTTGGACGATGATGGTCCTGCTCATGACCGGCACGGTGGCAAGGCAGGCCAGCACTTTCTGTGCGAACTCTGCGGAAGTCATCGAAGGCAGTTCTGGAACGGCTTGGTGCAGATGAAGCAAAGTTGCCCAACGATACGCCTCTCCGGTCTGCAAAGTATGCTGCACGCCGGTAGTCGGATCCTCTGGGCATTCAATCTCCTCTGGCGGATCCCACTCGTCAAGCATGATCTTCAGGTCGCGAGCTAGACTCACGATCCAAGGATTGTTGGTCTGCGACCTGCACACCTTGCGAACGAGATTCGCTACACGGCCGATGAGCGGGAATAGAGTGCCCGCGCAACCCATCAACGGATCCAGGCGAGCATCAATTTCCATGCCAAAGTCGATACCAAAACCTCGATTTCTGGTCTGGCCATGGCCCATCACAAGGCGTGAAGCGTTCGGTTCGAAGAGAAAGGTCCTATCAAAGTCGTTCGACTCATCGCTGTCCACGGATGTCAAGCGTGCAATGACATCCATGTACACCCAAGCATTACACAAGAACTTCAACCGCTTCAGATCAGCGCCGTGAAGAGGTCGTTCACGGTGTTGATCGAGGGCGCGCTTCACAAGTGCCTGCGCACCTTTGATATGGGTGTTGCCTGTGGCGGTATGTTGGTCCCAAGATTCCGAGAAGCCCAACGCCAGTGCTGTCGCTATTGCCGTTTGGTCGTTCATGCTGTTGTCTCTAATCCCCTCCTGTATGTTCCTGATGCTGAGCATCTTGTGCTCTTGCCCAATGAGGCGGAAAGTAGGGTTGTCGTGAGCTGAATGGAAAGCTGTCATCGCCAACACTGCGTGGAACAGCGCTGGTGATGATTGCGCCATTGGCCAGATCAACGTCCGCCATGGGTTCTCAGTCGGGCCGTCCATGATGGACAAGATGCCACAAGTCATTCTATCAAAACGAGTCGCCAGTGACTCTGGGCTGCCCATGGCCAAATCAGGCGACATGAAGAATTGAGGCATGGGACCCATGCCATTGAAAAGGGCGTGATCATCCAGCGATCCAGAATCGAACGAAGTGGGAGTGTTGATACCCATCATGTGGCTGTGCTCTGCTTGAAGCTGTTCCACCAGGAAATCGTCCCCAAGAATCCCCGCCTGAAGAAGATCAGGCTCGTGGGGACCTGCTGACCAAAGTGGCAGATGCATGTCCTCGGGTAGGGAGAAAGGCACAAAGTCCTGTTGGTTGTCGATGACCTTGAAGGGGTCGGATTCCAGGCACTCTGTCACGGTTGGAGTCCGTCCAGTAAGTAGGCCTGGTGAAAGCGAGCGAGAGCGGTAGGCGAAGGCATTCTGAGCATCGAAGTTGACGCTGGCGAATTCATCAGTGGTGGAATCCTTCCTATCAGGAGGTGGTGCTGGTTCAGGATGTTCCTCTTCAGGGGTGGTGAAGGCACTGTCTTGGGGCGGACTGTTGCCCTTGTGCGGTGATGCCGTACGAGAGCCCTGCTTCTGTACTTGAAGTGGAGGGGGAGGGGGAGCGTCTGGTATAGAACCTGTCGACTTGCTCGCCTCGGGTAGTGCGGGCGGCAAGCCTGAAATGATGGGAGGGAACTCATGCGGAGGGGTATTAGTCTTGGACGACTCAGTGGACAGAGGTCGCACTGGTGAAGTAGAAGTAGCTGATAATTGCAAGGTCAGCACACAGAGACAATCGATCATCACTCAGCCTACCCTGCTTGTTGCCGGCCAAATTCGTCTTGATCATCGGTTGTCCGTAGTCGCGCCATTGAAACACTTTCTTGTATCCGCCGCACGTCACGTTTCTCTTCGCGCCTGAAACCACACTCAATACCCGCAACGGAAATCTTACAATGAGAGCAGTTTTGGACCTACAGTTCAGGCAGCCGGGCTTCTCCTCGCCGCACTTCAACCGCTTCGCTTTGCAGGTGAGGCATCCTGCGCAGAAATCTTCTATCAGCACTCTTGTCTCCCCATCATCGTCGTCGTCATCGTCACTGGCCGCGCGCAGCAGGAGACAGCGTGTGCCTCGGACTTGAGAGTTTTATGTGTGCGGTAAGTATGTACCATTGCGACTCTTGGTTTGCTTTGGCCTGGCAGCCGCCGCATTGCCATTACCACTGCTGGTGTTGCTGTTGGCGGGAGCAGCAGCAGCGGCAGTGGTGGCATCCTTGTTCTCTATCGCCGACGCGGCCTTGCGGGGCGCTGCGATCTTCTTCGCCGTGTCCTTGCTAGGACGGCGGGTATGGTGTTTGTCCTTCTTGTTAGCCGATGCTGAGGACGACGCTTTGGCGTCTCCTGCTCCTGCTCTTGCGGCGGCGGGGGGTGTCGTCGGGGCGTTGTCTCCTAATATGGCTGAGGGCGAGGGAAACGGCAGCGGGCTGCGGGCCCCGTCAGCCATGTATGGCCTCGGGCAGGCTCACGGTGGGTGGCGGGAGGTGCTCGAGCAGCAGCAGCAGGCGGCGACGGCGAGAGTCAGTGCTCAGCGGCTGCAGAATGGATACAGACAAAGGCTCCAGATTTTGCAGTATTGGGACATGCAATTCAGCAGAGGCAGAGCGGCAGCGGAGTGGGATGAGCAGAGGCGAATGATAGTGCCAGAGGGGCGCTACGATCCATGCCGCTGCTACTGCTACGCCTACCTACGCCTACGCCCGCCCGCCTGCCTTTACCACCTGCTGCTGCTACCATTGCTAATGCTGAACCCCTCGCCGGTGCCATGGCCGAGGAATCGAGGGCCCGACTGCCTCGCCAGGCCCTGCCGGCAGCCTATCAAATCACAACGCGTGCCAGCTAAAAGCCAGCCAGACAGCAGCAAAGCTCCGAAAAATCTGCTATCGGTTTGCCTGCTGGGAGCGGTGGTGCTGGGTGGAGCGACGCGTGCAGAGCCAATGCAATGCGACAGTACGGCTCCGTCCCGCCGCGTCAGTACGTCGTCTGCCCGCCGAAGCTCACGGTCATCGTGACACGTTGCTGCAGTGAGCGCGATCATATGCTCCACACGACCAACCGCCCTCTCGCCTGTGCTGCTCTCGACTCCGCAACGACATGTAATGCAGGCAGGCCAGCAAGCAGGCACGGCGGTACGCGCGAGACGAACCACAGAACCCCCCTTTCCATTACATGTACCCGACAAACTCGCTCGCCCGCATGATCATCGTTGGTGACTTTTCCCGCTCCCGCGCTTCTTTACGGGAGGACCAAAACGCTTGCTCGGCCAAGGATAGTTCACTCGGCGGGTCCATCAGGGTCTCGAACGAGCAAGGCAGGCCTATGCGAAATTTTTCCGCTCCGACTCTCGTGCCTTGTGATGGACAGCACACGACTCGATACCAAGCTTGCTAATAACGAACGAACGACGAGGCCAACCAGAAACGAACATCTCGCTTCATCCTGGGATCGACCAGAAAACCTCTCACCGCAACATCGGGCCTAGATAAGACATGACACAACCCAGCCAAGCAACGAACAGCACACAGCACCACAGCCCATATCAACCGGATATCAGGCCGTCCCATATCACTGATAGAAAAAAATCTTTGTATCTCCATCCAATCGATCACGACAGTCATCATGACTAGCTCTGCGCACGGCAAACCTGGCACACAACCGTGGAGGAAACTTTCTTCTATCAAGCAACAGGACAGCAGCCTTATCTTCTTGCTATCTCGACAGACGACTTCTACCGCCAAAGCAGGGAACTTGCTGGTAGAGTCGTTCCCCAAACACGCGCAACCATGCTGACAGCACGCATCATCATGTGAAACCGCGAAAAACCTGGGGACCCATTCGCGTCGTACGTATCGAGTAATCAGCCGCGTGACGTGCATCCGCGAGGGAGCTACGACATCGATTAGAGACGAGGATTCCGGCAGGTACGAGGCAGGTCAGCTGTTGGGGGGTGTACGCAGTACGTGTACTTTGGCAGGTCTGCTACTTTCGTGCTGTATGCTTACTCGTCACCTCGTGATGATGCTTGACTGTCGATGTCGTGTGCTTCATGACTGCTACTCTGCCCACTCGATATCGAGTATCAGGTTTGGTAGCTTTGTGCTTCCGGCTGGCATCGAGTAGGTAAAGTTCCAGAGGTCAAAGTCACTGCCGTTCCCGTCAGTCATGAGCGTTACAACGAACCATTGAGATACTCACTTTACGGGATCACACTCCCCTCCCACAACACCACAAAACGATACCGTCGGCGTCAAATCCACACTCCCCGAAACATTCACTTTGACCCCCGCAACATCGTCCCAAGACCGCACATCCCTCCTACCACCCAGCGGATTGGGACTAACGTGCAGGGTAAACTGACTCGTCTCATTCCCAAACGGATAAGTGAGATTCAACCGCCCCTCCGTAACCACAGCCTTCAAAGCCTCAACCTCAGGAAACAGCGTGACGAACCCAGCACTCCCATCCCGTCTCAACCACTGCACCACGGCCGGATTGAACTGCGCGGGGTTCACACTCGGTCCACCCACGACATTCTCTTCGAAATTCTCAGCGCCGATGGTCAAGTTCGCAGACATCCACGTCGTGATATTCCTCGGGCACGCATCATACGGCGGGGAGAACGCCTGTCGACGAACGAAATGTTCCTCACCAAATGTCCTGAACGCTTCCATCGTCTTTTCGCCAACGAACTGGCGATGGTACGGCGCCAGGACGGAGATGAGGGGTCCAATCTCAAAGTCATCGACATGCGCCATGGCGGACGGGACGCGGTACATCGGTGCGTCTTCCAGACCTACGAAACTCCAGATCCACAAGCCTGCGATGGCCAGTGCTCGCTGCATGTCGTATGAGTAGCTTCGATCCCAGGGGCCGGCGATATTCTTCATGTCGGCGTTGTACAGCTGACCTGTGAGGTCCCAGATCTCGCGAATCATTCTTGCGCCGTTGGCTCCAAGAACGGAGTCGGAAGGGAGATACTTCGCCCAGAACGTGAGGGCGAGGAGCGAGACGCCTAAGTATGTCGGGCCGTTGAACTCGGAGAGGGTCTGGTTTCGATTGAACAAATCGATAATCTCGCCGCCCCAGCTCTCGCCCTCCGCTGTGAGGTTCTTGTCGCCGACTCGTCGACCGACCCAGCCTGCGACGGCGGCTTTCATGATGGCTGCGTTGCTATAGGCGGGGTAGAGGTTATCGTCGTCTACGCCGCCGACGCGGTATGTATCGCCTAGGGCGCTCAGGTGGATGCTCTTCACCACCCTGTCTACCAGGCTGTGAGGAAGTCGATGACCGAACTCTTCCACTATGATGATAAAGGCAGTGCCGATGAAGCCCCTCCAATTCGGATCCCAAGAGTTGTAGATCACCGCTGGATATGCCTCGGTCCCTGGATATGGTCCTTCAGGGTAGACTTCGTAGTCGCCGTACCACTGCTCGCTGGTATTATGATATTGACCACCAATGATGTTTGAGAGGATCTTAGCTGCGTGGTCGGCATCGTCCTTTTCGTTACGGGCGAGAAGGCCAACCGCATACCATGCCGATGAGCGTGTCTCGTGCAGGAGAGCGGTGTTTAGGTTGAATTGGTAGCCAGCGACCGGGTCGTAGTTCCTATCCATGAACGCCATGGATTGGTTAAGCAAGTCTTTCGCATACACAGCCGTCTTGTCTGCCCCAACAGACGTGGCTGTAGCGGCAAGCCATGGCACTGCCCATACTAGCAGTTGCTGCAAAAGCCAGAGCTGATACAACATCTTCCAACAGCAATGCCAGGAAATGCTCTGCAAGAGATGTGTGGAGGCAGAGGAAGCTGCAGTACTTACCTCTCCGTCACGATCAACGTTACACCTGCAGGAACCGCATCTTGCCAAGGCATCCTACGCCACAATGGCAGTGAGGAGTCCTCCTTAGGCGACTGCTACTGAGGAGAATTGTCTAAAGCGGAGTCGATGGTAGTGGTCATGGCAGGAGTTGGCCGTGCGGTCGGATAAGGAAGCTGATAGACGCTGTCCGGGGTCGATTGCACCGAAGTGCAGATGCCGCCTAAACCCTTTCGCAAGCCCGACTAGACTCCATCCTGCTTGAAATATATCGTCAACGGCTGCATTGGGGTGTCGTGGTTACGCATTCCGACAGTATAGAAACAACTGTACACGCTGGCTTTGTCGAAGACATGGCCATCTGCCAAGATGATCTTCTCTCCTCTGGTCCGCGCCCGAAATTGGGTTCCCTCGTAGATTGGCATGTCCGATTGACCAGTAGCCTTGACGTTGATGCGCAGGGCAATTTGTTGTCGTGTCTTCTTGTGATCGCTGGATCGAGATACTCGCTCACAATTGAGCGGCAGTAGTATTGTGACGCTGCTTCTCAGTGGTACTTCCAGCGATTTTGGCACGCTGATCTTCAGTCGAAGACCTTTGTGTGTCATTGAATATGGCTGTCTCGATTGGACTTTCAAGACTTTGACGCTCTCCGTCTTTGGAACAGCGAAAGCTCGCGGCGAGGGAGCAAGTAAGCCTTGCCAGGAACCCGATTGAACTGGATCTTGCCACCATGCGAAGATGCTCTCGTCGTCAGTCTTTCGGATAATCTCCAGTTGTAAACGTAGAAAGGCTTTGGCCCCTTCGCCGTAGAGGAGAGGCATGTTCACGTCAAACAGTCCCAAGAGACAATAAGCTGCATCTTCAGTTCGGGTGGATTCCCGCAAAGAGGCCCATTGCATTCTTTCGGCGACGCTGGCTTCCTGGACGTTGGACATGCCCAGCAGGTAGTACTTGTCGATGCCAGTGGCTGCTACAATGTCTTGAAGTCTGTGATACTTGTCACCAACATGTTGGAAGTTCTCGTTGAAGAACAGAAGTCTTCTTGGAGCAAGCAACTCCTGCAGCGTCCAGCCTGAGAGGAGTCACTACATCGATAGGTCGCTTTCGAATGCAAGGCTGAAGTACGGTCACATACCACGAGTGAACCACGAGCTCTGACGAAACTGTTCCGAGAAGCCTGGATCTTCGTCCGTCAAGTCGATATCCGGGAGCAAAGTCAAGCAGTCGTGAGAGTGGTAGTACCATCTATACATCGAGTTGATCGATTCTGTAAGCTCTGCACTACTCTTCTTGTCGATACAGCATGTATCAATCCACAGCCAGGTAAGATCTTGAGCTCGCGCGATTTCGCAAGCTTTCACGATCTTCGTCCAGCCGTAGCCCTCACGCTTTTTTCCATCAAGGAAGTCTTGATGTGAGACTTCGTCGTGGCCCCATCGGTGCGAGACAATTGCATAGCTTGGGGCTGAGAGCTTCTCGAACTCTTCGAAAGTGAGGTTGGTGGTGTGAATGAGGCGTAGCATGTCAAGTTGTAGAAGTAAGGGGAAGGATGAGGGATCTGATCAGTAGACAAGTGAGCAGAAAAGTGAGCAGAGCAGTGAGTAGAAGAGTGAGGAGAAGCTGAGAAGGTGAGTGCTAACGAGAGTACATGTGAGGAGAGGAAGGAACGTGAAGTCGCGTCAGAAGCGTGGCCGCACGGACGTCGATGGATGACTTCATCTCGACATTTTTATTACTGCTCTTCCAACTCTCGTTCGACAACAACACTGCATCATGGGCTCATCAGCATCCAAGGCATCGCGAGCAGCAGGCTCAGCGGCGCGTCAATACCCGAAGCGAGCGGCCAATACTCAAACCCCAATGACGAATGCGACTCCACGACCACCGCCTCCAGCACCCCATAACGAGCCCGGTCCATCAGTGAAACCTCAGCCTTCAGCAAGTGGCAACCGCTCCGAAGCCATCAATCTCGACGCCTCAGATCCAGACTTTGCCCAGTCACTTCGGACTATTGGGCCGGTGCAACCTAACCCTACCCTCTCACCAACGTCCGCTTTCAACCCTGGCCAAGAAATACGATCCACTGCTCCCAACCCACGCTCAAACCCAGCATTGGCTGTGCTGGACGCCAGGTCAAGACTTGCGGATGAAGCTGAGAGCGAGTTCATGGAGGCTGGAAGACGAGGCCACGAAGGCAGACAATTCTTGGACGTCTATCAAATTCGGCAGATCTTGACATTGAGGGATCAGCGTGGAAAGTCTTCTGCAGAGATTGAAAGACGGTTGGGATTGAAGAACGGTGTGGTGGAGCGACTAGGTGCCGCGGGTGTCGTGGAATTGGCGCAAGAGACTGGCAGAGCGCAAAAGGAGATCGAGATGGTTTGAGAAAAGCCGTATACCGTTCATGGACACTACAGAGATGATGTGGGCTTGCTGTCGTGTTCTATACCGAACACAGCTTTGATGCCCAAATGATCCGTGATCCAAGGCTTGTCGAAGCCCAGCTTGACGATATCCTCTCCCTCGCCTGCGTCCGCAACACAAACATTACTACCGAACTTCTCCAACGAAAGGAGTTCAAGGCCACCGCGGAAGTACACCTTATCCATTCTGCTGGTTCCGAACTGGTTTCGCAAGGCGGTGGCGGCCTGCTGTCCCCACGTGTGGCCCTCCTTATCATCCTCCTTTCCTGCAAGCTCAAGATACGCATCCTTCAGGCTGTTCTCGCTATGCAATGTACGATCGAAGTCCTGGATGGCGTTGAAGTCACCTGCGGCCACAGCACCATCTATGCCAGACGCGCGCATGTATTCTGCGCAGAGCTTGATCTGTGGAGGGCGGTATGGCGGTTCCAGAGCCAGCGACTCGAGGTGTGTGTTGCAGAGGCGGATGTTCTTGCCACGAATGTTGACATCCACGAAGAGACCGTCTCGTTCCATGCGAGTCTGAGAGTAGTGGACACGGAAGCAGTTGGATATCGGAAGGCGGCGGTCGATCAGAGACACTGTTCCGTAATGCCCAGACTGCCAGTAGGAGATGTCGAGATCTGTGAGCGCAAAGGTTTCTCGAACCCAGGGATGAGAAGCCAGCAGTTTTAGATCCGACTCGACGCACTCCTGGAGGTAGATGATGTTCGCGGTGGACTCCTCAGAATCTCTTTCAATCAAACCCTTGAGATGGGCAATGCCTTTGCTCATTCGAGAGTCGGCATATGGAAGCATGAAGTCGATGTTCCAGGAGTAGAGAGCTAGCTTAGATATCTCTGAAGCCGTTTGATTCGCCGATGAATTGGCATTATTGGCCTCCCACTCGCTGCCTGTCCACGTGTAGTACGGTTGATCGTAAGGTTTGTCGAACTCCCAAGGTACGCCTTTCTTCGCCTTGGAGGCGACTTCTCTGATGGCCTTCTGTACAACTTCGTCCATCACGGGTTTTCTGCGTAAAGATATTTTGTGGAAAGGATGAAAAAGTCGTTCGAACATTCAGAGCCCGACCGTGATGACAGCGGGTACGGATTCTCTGCGTCTCCGTCTCGGCGTTGATCACCAAGGTGTTGTCATGCTCATCCAGCTGCGAAGCCAGCTTGTGCCTGCTGGAGAAGCGAAGCGCCAGGTGAACTTCCTTGCGCGGCAGCTTCATCCGCGACTGTTACACAACCACAACCGAGAATAATCTGGACTCGCTCGAGCTGAGGCTGAACGGACTAGCCACTTGAATTGCATTGCGGAATCTCGACGACCTGAAGCGATTGGTCGATTTCGTTACCTGCGGACGCATTCTGGACGTGCTCCATACGCCGAGGTTCATTGAGACGACACGGAACGTTGTACAGTCGAACAACGGAAGGCTCGAATACCAGGCAAAGCACAACAGACAATGCCTCGAACAGTTCTCATCACAGGCTGCACTCCAGGTGGCATTGGCCACTGCCTCGCCAGCGAATTCAAATCGAAAGGCCTCCGCGTCTTCGCCACCGCGAGGAAAGCAGAATCTATCAGCGACTTGGAAAAGCAAGGCATCGAGACGCTTTCCCTAGAAGTCACAGACCTCGACAGTATCAAGGCGTTGAAAGAGGAAATATCTAAACGGACTGGAGGTACCCTCGATATACTTGTCAACAATGCTGGACGGAATTACACGGTTCCTGCTCTGGACGTCGAGATCGAGGAGGTTCGAGCGTTGTTCGAGGCGAACCTGTTTGGGGTCATGAGGATGTGCCAGGCTTTCGCTCCTCTTTTGATCAACGCGAAGGGGACGATTGTTCAAATTGGTTCTCTGGCGGGGATCATGCCGTACGTTTTTGGAGGCGCATATAATGCATCCAAGGCTGCTCTTCACGCCTATACGGATACCCTTCGTGTAGAACTCGCGCCATTCGATGTTCGCGTGGTCACCATTGTGACTGGAGGAGTCAAGAGCAACATCGCCCGGACGCATCGAAGTCTCCCTCAAGATTCGATCTATCTGCCATTGAAAGACGAGTACGAGGAGAGGCAGGTTCACAGTCAAGCTATGGGGATGCCCACCGAAGCGTACGCGAGGACTGTCGTGCAGCAGGTGCTGTACAACCCGAAGAAGGACACGGTATGGGCTGGAGGCAAGTCCTGGCTCGTCTGGTTCGTGTCTGTGTTCTTCCCACGGAAGATCTTTGATATCGCCATGACGCGCATGTTCAAGCTGTACAAGCTGAGACAGGCGCAGCAGCAGACGAAGAAGGTGACCTAATGGGTCTGAGCAGCTCTCTTCATTGTATCTATACATGCAGTCTGGAGCACAGTACTGTCTCTTACAATCTGTACAGACTTGAAACCACAGTCTTATCTCCTGCTCTGCCACAATTCCCTCGCCGCTTCAAATATCCTCCCTCTCCTCTCACCCTCTTCCAACGCACTCCTCACCTCCCCAAACCCACCCTTCTCCTGCCCCGCATTCTTCTTCGCCTGATCCTCCAACGCCCTCCTGTCCTCCTCCCCGAACTTCTGCTTCTCCGCAACTTTCCCCTTGATCAACCGATCCCTGAGCTGCCTCAACTCCTGCTCTTCCTGCTCCCGCACCTCCAACTCCTTGATCCACGCTTCGTGCTTCTCCTTCTTTTGCTTCTCGTCCACGAGCGCATCGTATTGTCGGCGCTTCGCCCGGTCGCCCTCCCAGTATACGGACCCGCCGATCATGGCGAGGGTCGTGAAGCCTTGGGCGTAGATTCGGCGGCGGAACATCCGGTTTGTGCGGTGTTTGTCGCCTGAGCGGATGGATTTTGTACTGTTAAAATAAGTCAGAATCATAAGTATACTTATTTCTCATTAATCGGCGCTGGTCTTACGCTTCATATAGAGCCCAGCATGTCAATGCGCAACCCAATGGTATCAATGGCTCTTCTACCAGTCTCCTCTTGAGTTTCTGCCATCTTGATTCCTCGTAAAACTCGGTCTCTTCGTCGAAGGAGGATGGAGGGGGTGCAGTGTTGATGTTGCCTGGGACGGACATGTTCGGTTATGTCGCGTGCTCCGAGCACGTTTTGTGTTTGAAGACGGATTAATGTGCAAGTGATATATTGTGGCTGCCGACCAAATGCGAGAGTGTTTGCTTTTCGTTGCTGTAGAAGTCGTCCAGCCAACCTGGCTTGTATGCTCGTCTGCGATGGAGAGCAATTCAAAGTGACAGCAAGATGGATCGATAGAGCTATCTCTCCTCCAAGCTCAAAGTCATGATGTCGTTCTGCGTTCGCATGCCAGAAATCGCACCGAGACTTCCATCCCAGGACTTGAGTGAGTGAATGTGACCAATGCACTCTTATGCAGCTAATGCAAGGGCCCGTGCCACCCGCACAAACTCAAACAAGCAAAGTCGATCGCCCACCGCCTGCGTCAACATAGATATCCAGATCCAGTCATCGATTGGACTTGCAACACTTCGACAACCTCGACGCCGAACACAAATCGATCTCGACTGTTCGTTCAATGCTGGACCGCCCGTGATGGTAGACGAGAACGGAGTGCCCAATGGCACCCATCCACCATCAACTCCCAAACCCAAGTACACAAGTCTGGCCTTGACTGAATACTCTGCGAATCCATCACCGCCCCCCAAGACGCCCATTGAGAAGGTGTTGCATCCGGGTGTACCGGAGCATCTACTTCTGCCAAATGGCCATCCTGATGTAAGTGGGATAGGATCTTAATGGACTCGACATGGCGCATCAATATCAACAGATTGTTGATCTAGCTCATCGTCATTGTCATGTCTCATAACGAAAGACATTCAAGAACTCACAACTGACCAATTCACAAGTACATTCGTCTGATAACGACGGCGAAAGTCTACGATGTCGTGGAGCAGACTCCTCTCAGTCATGCCGTCAATCTCAGCAACCGATTGGAGAGCACAGTGATGCTGAAACGCGAGGATCTGTTGCCCGTGTTCTCCTTCAAGCTTCGAGGTGCCTATAACAAAATGGCACATCTCACTCAAGAAGAGAGATGGAAGGGAGTCATTGCGTGTTCTGCCGGAAACCATGCCCAAGGAGTTGCCTACTCTGCTCGAAAGCTCAAAATCCCAGCCGTCATTACTATGCCGACTGGAACGCCTGCGATCAAACATCAGAACGTCTCAAGGCTGGGTGGTAACGTGGTGCTCTACGGCGCTGACTTCGACGAAGCGAAGGCGGAGTGCAGTCGAAGAGCAGAGGCTAACGGCCTGACCATCATTCCTCCATTCGATGACCCATATGTCATTGCTGGTCAAGGTACTATCGGCGCAGAAATCCTTCGTCAGGCAGATCTGAGCAAGCTCGAAGCCATCTTCTGCTGTGTCGGAGGCGGCGGACTCATCGCTGGAACTGGAGTCTACATCAAACGATTCGCGCCACATGTCAAGATAATCGGAGTCGAGACATACGATGCAAATGCTTTGGTACAATCGCTCAAGCTTGGAAAGCGGGTAACCCTGCCTGAGGTTGGTCTCTTCGCAGATGGAGCTGCCGTCAAGACTGTAGGTGAGGAGACTTTCCGTGTCTGCGCAGAGGTCGTGGACGATGTCATCCAAGTCGACACGGACGACATTTGCGCTGCAATCAAAGACGTGTTCGAAGACACGAGATCCATCCTGGAGCCGGCTGGAGCTCTTTCCCTGGCTGGTCTGAAGAAGTATGCCAGAGCAAACCCATCGCAAGACACCCGACGTCAACTCGTGGCGGTGGCAAGTGGAGCCAACATGAACTTCGACCGACTGCGTTTCGTTGCAGAACGTGCAGCCATTGGTGAAAACAAAGAAGCTCTCCTATCAGTCGAGATCCCCGAGCAACCAGGAGCTTTTGCTAAGCTGGTCTCAACTGTCAACCCGATGGTCGTCACCGAGTTCTGTTACAGATATGCAACTGCAACAGCTGCGAACGTTCTCATGGGTATCTCGGTATCCGCTGCTAGCCGATCACGAGACGTGGTCGACCTCATCCAGCGACTCGAGAAAGAAGGCATGACCGCCCGCGACATTAGTGGTGACGAGCTTGCTAAGAGCCACATTCGCTACCTCGTCGGCGGGCGGAGCAGTGCCGAGAACGAGAGGCTGTTTGCATTCGAGTTTCCTGAGCGGCAAGGTGCGCTGTACAAGTTCTTGACAACGCTACAGCCTGGCTTCAATATCAGTCTCTTCCACTACAGGAACTATGGTGGCGATATCGGAAAGGTACTTGCTGGTATCCAATGTCCTCCTGGAGAGGAGGCAGGGCTCAACCAGTTCCTCAAGGAGATTGGCTACGGATCCTCCGAGGAGACCAACAACGAGACGTACAAGATGTTCATGAGGATGTGATAATAGCGGCTTGGAGCAAGATGGCGTTTGCTGGTGCTTGATGTAGACAGGGGCTAGGTCATGCTCTTATGAATGCACAAAGTCGCTGAACTTCTGTAGAACCCCTTTCCTCCCTCAAAATCACGAGCCTGTTCGAGCATGGGCTTTCTGATGCTGTCAGCTGCTTTCATATGGACAGCGGCACATGCTGTGTCTACCATTCCCCTATATAAGCCTCCCCTTCGAAGACTTGCAAATGCTGCTGGAACAACATGTCTGTTCGGCCCACATCGAATATGAACACAACAAGATCGAGGAGCGGACGCATCCGGCGATACCTCGTGGCTATTGCAGTTGCTCTCTTACTCGCAGTCTTGTTCCGTGGATATCCACAATCTCAAACTGAACATGTGCTCGACTCCAACCGCTTTCCTCCGCACCACAAGATCCAGAACGAGCTTCAGGGCCACGGTTTCCACGACTCTCCTCTCCAGCACTTGAAAAGACAGGGCGGCAGTGACGAGGACGACGAGGAAGACGAATGGGCGAAATGCGCAAAGAAAGGATGCCGTCTTAACGAGCTGATGGGAAAGTCCAATGCCGATTTGCAGAGTAAAGACAGGTCTAGCTGGATCAACTTCGACGACATCAAGAAGTATGGCTGGTCTTTATCTGACCAGGAGGACAAGGTTGGGCCCAACGACGATGACAGAGCTTCTTCTGCGCCCTTGCTTCAAGCTCTTGGGATACCTGGACTCGATGATCCTTCGTGGAAGAAAGTGCCTTGGGTGCATGTGACGGAGTCGAAGGTTGATGGGAAGACATATCCGGTAAGCACCAAGTTGAAACCCCCGTCCCCAAAGCTCGCAAGATGTCTAGGCGGCGCGTAGCACGACCAAGGGTATGGTCGATTTCAAATTTGGAGAGAGGGTAAGAGTATACTTACTTCGACCACGCAGCCTACCAAAGGCGAACACATCAACTTCTACAACCCTACCCACGGCATCATCATCGCGGCGAACAACCGCAGCCCACTCCAGAAAAATGGCGACATCCCTCGTGAGCGAGTCATCCCTCTTAGGCGCTGGTCCGACTTGGCCTACCTTACCTGGCTCGACGTCTGCCGCCAGCACCACCAAGACCCCAAGAACCTCAAGTACATCCTTCGCATGAATGTCTTCAGCGATGACGTCCAGGACATTCTACCCAGAGTCATCGGCAAAAGCCTCGTCGACCTCACGGAGTCTTACCCAGGTATCTCTGTTGACGGTATGCTGCGCTCAGAGAACGCTCGAGCTGCGATTGGGTTCTCGAACGGACGAGGAGTTGCGTGGTTGTTGATACAGCACAAGGAGACGTTTGGGGACAAGAAGTTCATCAAGGCGATCAACATCTGGGACTCGTACAATGCGCACCGGCCGGCGAAGCTAATGCCTGGGCTGGATGAGATTCCGAATGTGCTGTTTACAATTTCTTGAGGGTTGGGTGGTTTGGTTGCGGTTGGTTCACGGATGCTAAGATAGAAAGATAAAGTTGTTGGTTCTTTTCAAAAGTTGTTTCCTCGTGTTCTTCTTGAACCCCTTTCAGGTCACCATCTCCTGGTTCTCAAATCCTGTTCAAGGTCTCACCATAACCCTCCCGTTAAGCCGCAGTGAGGTTGGGAGTAAGGCCAAGAGTAAGACCTGCAGTTAGATCAAGAGTAATAGTAGAAGTGAGATTAGGAGTAAGGTGGGAAGTGAAACTAGAAGTAAGGATGAGAGTAAGATTACGAGTCAGGATAGGAGTAAGATCGAGAGTAAGGCTAGGAGTAAGTCTAAGAGCAAAGCTAGAAGCAAGTCTCGAAGAAAGGCTGGAAGTGAGGCTAAGATTAAGCCTATAAGTAAAGTTATAAGATGTAGGAGTTGTTTTAGTAAAGTAGGCAGGTTAAGAATAAAGTGGCAAGCGAAGCTGTAGGTGAGGTTGTAAGTAAGCGGATAGGTGAGGTTTTAAGTAAGCGGATAAATAAGGCAACAAGTAAGGCTGTAAGTAAGGCTATAGGTAAGGTTGTAAGTGAGGTTGTAAGTAAGGGGCGATGCGAGCTTGTAAGTGAACGGACAGGTGAGGTTGTAGGTAACTTAATAATGTCGGCACTCATAACCTAGCTACGGTTGGTATATACATAAAAGCACATGGAGGTAACAAGAGGTCTACTCTCGCCCGAAAGCTGTTTTCCTACGCAGGTTGCCTCTAACCGCTCGCCTACCCATCTCCTCAACTCGCAGCTCTTGTTCAAAGTTTTGCCATCACCCTCCGATCAACGGGAACCGAAGGCTCAAAAGTAAAATCATAATTCTTCCACAACTGTCCTAGCTCATCATCAGCCAGATAATTCGCTCTCACCTCAACAGGCTGTCCACCATGCCTCGCAAAGAAATTCGCATGCTTCAACGGCAGGAACAGCCTCTGCGTGTTATTCTGATACCACGGCGCCTGGTACCCAATCGCAACCATAATCCGATCCTGATCACTCGTGTTCGGCATACCCGCATGCCAGGTCCTCAAATCGCGGATCATGATGTCTCCCTTGCGACAGCCAGCTTGGATAGGGGGACGGATCTTTCGTCGTTGCTCGACGACTTCTGATTTGACGTTACAAGACGGATCGATGCCGACGACTTGTTTCCGGACCTTGGTTTCTTCGGTGCACGGGATTTGGTCGGCGCTGGTGGTGTGGGCGTGCGATCCGAGCCAGAACTCGGTTGCTCCGTTGGCTTCGCAGAAGTCTGAGAGGACGATGTTGGCGATGAAATAGAAAGGGGCTGTCGGGTGGTGGAAGGTGATGTCTTTGTGGACGGGTTGTCGCATGCCTGCTGTTCCGGTCAAGGCGTTATTACCAGTGGTAAACGACCAGATTGGTTTAGAACCGAGATAGGCATTGGCGATTTGTATTACGTATGGGTTGAAGTATACGTCGTCGAAGAGGCAGTCTCCATTTGCTACGGGTGGGCATTGCAGGATGTTGGAGTTGACGCCTTGGTTGAATAGGCCGGCTCGTTCGTTGAGAATGGTTTTGGTCTCGGCGCTCATTGCTTCGCGTAGCTTGTCAACGTGTGCCACGTCCACCACGTTTTTCAGTACAAGCAGTCCATCTTGATGTAATCCTTCCAGAGCGGATTGTAAGTTCTGCGGTTCGTATGCTCTGGCTGATTGTTCGTTGGCAGTGAGGTCGATCGCCCTAGGAGCGTCCATTGATTCGAATGGTCAACAGCCAATCTTCCGACGAGAGCAATCAATCAGAGCAGGTATCTCCTCAATATGTGAGGGTTCAATTGAGCTCAAAACCTCGAGGTGCGTCCTCACGTAATGTGACCCTAAGATAGGCGAGCTGGCCGACCTATCAAGGGTACGTACCTGGCGTTGTCTCAGAGTATGCAGGCGGTGAGGATTAAAGCCAACTCCGGCAGGGCAACACGAGACAGTCACTGCTGAAGAGGTACGAATTCCAGAGAGACGGAATGGGGCCCGTGGAATGAAATTGTACAGAATCAAAGCACTACACAACTCGTCAACGCTAGCGAATCAAAATGGCAGCCCTTGTTTGCCTGGTGGAGGCATCGCTTAGCCTGGAACTGTTTCGACAAGTTCTGTCATGAGAAACGGAGTGAGTGTTGTATCATGATTGATCAATTCGAAATCCCATGTAGAATCATCTTGGGAGCAGTCGAGGGGACAACCCACGTCGCTGCGGCCGATCTTGCCGTTCGAGATGGCAATCCTGGGAAAGCGAAAAGACTTATAGATGAGTGTATACCTACTGCTGCTCATACGTCGTGTCGTCTCCTTCGCTTCGATGGAATATCAACATCAGACACCATACAATCACAACCACTTGTGCGAGACTCCAAATGTGTTGTCGACTTGCTAAGAATCGGCATCGCCATCTAGGCAACCAACACATGTTACAAGCTGGATTCCAGAACTCCAGCTCGTGATACATGGATTGTTGCCAGGTAAGGGACATATCGGCAGGAAGTCCAGGCGTTCTTCGTCGCTGCTCGGTTGCACACTTGTGCTGGTGTTCTTTTCGACAGCGGCAGCCTATGGATGCCGCCGACACGCCCTGTATCATGCAATTCATTGTCTGTCTTTAATCTAGCAATGCGCCGTATTGATCTGTGTTTGCTAGATCTGCTCGTCGTTCGTGCGGTGTCGGCCTCTCAAGGGGGTTCGTTGAAGGCCTCCCTGCCAAATCGTTTAGCACATTGCCTAGTAACTCACTCACCGCCTCACTTGTAGATTCGCTTATGGTTTCGTTTTCAATTCACTTCCAGCCTCACTATGCACCATTATCCTGACCTTACTTCGACATCCTACAACCTCACTCGTTGCCACGCTATTGAGCTCATTCCTGCTACTGCCCTTGTCCTCACCCTTTATCTCACTCCTAACCTCAATCTTGACTTCACTCCTAGCCTGGCTTGAATCCCCGAAGCGAATTCAGATTAGGATGTTTCCTAGTCCACCCCAGGAAGGTGTGGTTCTCCGCGAATTCGTCTCCTCTGTATCGTCTCCTCTGTGATTGAACACAAGCAGCATTACAGCGCGTTGATCGATACCAGGACGTAGAATGTTGATGAAAGGTTGGTGAGGAGGGAACTCGAGACGAAGTCAAGCGTTGCGCGCCAAGACCCCAGTTGCCCGTGCGGCAAAGCTTATCTGCACGTCGCCACTTGCTGCTGATCCTTTGCACGCGACCACCCACGGCCACACACATCTCGGCCAGATAAGGTGTCGGGAACGCCGCCAGTATGGGACTAGTTGTGCCGCTTGATGTAATGGTAGCATTGATACTGATACTGCTACTGGATGGGGTACGTGTACGCTGAAGATATTCTTCAAGTCTTACCTACTGTCTCGTCTCTCCATTGCGTATTTCTCGACTCGGTTCTGCCATCGGACAAGCTGGTCACTGGCTTCTTGCAGACTTTTCCATCCATGAAGGCAGGGGGAATTGCGTGAAGACAAAATGCGGTGGTCACTTACCGAAGTGAAGGCCAAGGCTGAGGAGAAGAAGGACAACGCTAGGACAGCGTTCTCGAGTTGGGCAGCGTTCAAAGAATGGGTTCAGGTTTCCGATACAGCCTTGGACGAGCATGGCCACAAAATCTCTGGACCGACCTGGTCCAACGAAGATCTTGATCCCACGCCACCGGAGAAACGAACATGGCGATGGTGGAACTTCGTGATCTTCTACTGGGGCCTGTCCTTTGGCAACTGGACGTTGGGGAGCACAATGATTGGTATAGGGCTCAACTGGTGGCAGGCTATCTTGGCCATATTCCTCTCCCAGCTGATATCCTCCATCGCCATGTTCTTCAACTCGCGATGCGCTAGCGTCTACCATATTGGATACCCAGTGGTTGGAAGAAGTGTCTTTGGCATGTGGGGATCGTACTACTTCGTTGGTGTGCGTGCGGCGCTGGCGATTATCTGGTACGGCGTGCAGCTCTATTCGGGGTCAGCGCTCTTGGTCAATATGCTACGCGCCGTGTTCGGACATGCCTACACTTCTATTCCCAATCATATTCCGGAGAGCATGGGTATTACCTCAGCTGGCATGCTGGCATTGTGAGTAGTTTGACTTAAGGGCAGAAAGCATTCGCTGACAACGCAGCTTTCTCTTCTGGTTGATCCATCTACCATTGACATTCTTTCGCCCATATCAATTGCGACAGTTCTTTTGGTTCAAAGCAATCATCATGTTGCCCGCCATCTGGGGTCTCTTCATCTTCTGCATGGTCAACACCAAGGGCAATATCGGCCTCGGACACTTGAATAACACTTCTTCTGCCAAGTCGGACGGCTGGGGATGGTTTTTCGTATGGTCTATCAATGCTGGAATGGGCAACACTGCTACCCTTATCACCAACCAGCCTGATATCGCTCGTTGGAGTAAGACAAAGACTGGGGCCATGTGGTCGCAGCTTCTGTCGAATCCGATCGCTGTCACACTCTCGGCAAGTCTGGGTATCCTTTCAACCTCAGCAATCAACAACGCTTGGAGTCTCCAACTTTGGAATCAATGGGACTTGTTGGATGCCATCATGACACGATACTGGTCTGCAGGCACTCGCACAGCTGTGTTCCTGGCCGCGGCGGGTTGGATGGTGTCCATTCTTGGCACAAACATCGCCGCCAATATGATCCCATTTGGCTCTGACAGTTCCATGCTTTTCCCGCGATACATCACCATACCACGCGGCCAATTCATCGTCGAGTGCCTTGCTTTCGCGATCTGTCCGTGGAAAATCCTGACCAGCGCCTCGGTATTCACGACGTTCCTCAGCGGATACGGCCTCTTCATGGCTTCGGTGGTTGCGATCATGATCTGTGATTACTTCCTGCTCACGCGCGGGAATGTCTTCATCTCGCATCTGTACGATGGGTCAAAGGACAACAAGCATTACTACTATACCATGGGCTGGAACTTGCAGGCGGTGTTTGCGTATATCGTTGGAATCGCTCTCCCTTTCCCTGGCTTCGTCGGAACCCTTGGACCGCACGTCAGTGCCGCAGCGCAGGATCTCGGTCATCTCGGATGGATGCTCAGCTTCACGGTGTCCTTTGTCGTCTACTACGTTGTGTGCTTGATATGGCCAACGCAGAACCAGAAGATCATTCGAGAGATGGGTCTCGGCTTCGAGGAGATGAGGTCAGTAGTGACAACACCGGGTACTGCAACTCTCTAGAAATGTACTGACTCTCTACCACAGCTACAGGTCGATCATCGCAGTCGACGGCACTGCAATCACCGAAGACATGGAAGGCCACCCCCATCCCGAGATGCTGCACTTCTACGGCGGCGGTGGCGGTGGCGGCGACAAGAAGAACGCAGCAGAGTCGATCGTCCCCTCAAGGTCGATAGATTAACAACTAGTCCCGTCCACCATCAAATCGTACTCGTTACTTCTCCACAGCCGGCTTGTCCATGATTACCAAGACGGAGTTCCCCCTCCGAGGGATTCGACCCTCACGTCCTCCATTCCTTCCCGTCCAGTAAACATGCATACTGCATAATACAAGCATTGGACGGCATGCAATCCCCAGAGAATTCTGAGTGAAAGACACTGACAAACTCAACTATTGCCTTTTCCATGGCTCGATCGTCAAGAGCTGTGCTCCTCCTACACCCAGGGTTCGCTTGTAACGGCTCTGCTCTCCGCATGCATGTGACAACGTCTCGTAAGTCGACTGCATGGCATTGTGGTGTAGATCCCCAATAGAGTGGACGTATAGGGCGGCAGCTGATTGACATACCGCTCCAGTACTCTAAATGCATGATCATCATCATCACGAAAGAGTATCATCTCGTTCCCGGATCCGAAACCCAGAACCTATCCGCGTATATGCGGTACTGAACACTGGAACATGTGGAACGCAGGAATCCATCCTGCGCCAACATCATCTGCAAGGCCGTCGGGCTGATCCCATGGAGCAGCAACTTTCTTCATCACGCCTTCGCCGCTCGAGGCCCCAAACCCTACAAATCTAAATGCGTGAATCCTTTCGCGAGTACGTACATATAGTGCGCATCTTTGAAGGATTTTTGGGGCCACCCAGCCAACCAGCCAGCCAGTGAGAAGGGAAATGCCGTGAAAAGAAGAAACGCCTCAAGCAAGCCATGCCGTGTCACGACCTTGGTTTGTTAAGACTGGAGATATCTGGGGCGAGAACGCGATTGATGCCGTAATGGTCCTGAAGAATGGTAACAGCAGGGGTGAAAGTTTAAGCTTCTTTGATAAGGTAGTCTGGTGATTTGTTGATATGGATAGGATTCGGGGCCTTGTTGGTGCCACAATCACATTGTCATGATTGCCATGTCTTGCAAAGACACGCTCGCGTGATGTATCATCATCTTTCGGCTGCCTCGCATTCATTCGGCCCGTGTGCGACACTTTCTTGGCTCTCTTGGCCTGAATGTAGAGTACGGATGTTGGCTTGGCGGCGTCATTCGTCAGGAATCAGGAGATGCCATGAAACCAAATTCTCCAGCTACACGGCGTGGCGACCATGTCCCCGAACTTCGAAGCGGCGCCTTGGAACCTCGTGCAGTCGAGGAGATGACGATGATGATGTCTTATTTACGAGCATCATCACAACCCGGTCCGCAACGGTCGTGGACGTCGAAGCGCCGTCGCTGCGAGAGAAACAAGTTCGGACAGCCAGGGATGAGCTTCGTAGGTTTCGCAACCCGCCTGTGAGGACTGGTATGGGTAAGATGGCCATGACACCTATAAGCGGTTTCGCAAATGTCGGATCAGGCTTCGAATTCTGGACGACCCCGGCCGGACGACGGCTCCGACGGGGTGTTCTCTCTTCGTACGTCAATACGAGGTTATGAGCTCTGCAAGGCTTGACCTGGGAGCATTGTATCCATTGGGGGTCGCGTATTGTATGCTCGACTCGTGGTGAGTGAGGAAGAAGCATTCGCTCGGTAACGTTGTAATACGCGCAGCGTTCTCCCATCATCGAGACATTTGTCAAGCATCCATGCCCGTACAAACCCCAGTCATCGTCATTCGGCGACAATGATCGGTTCATGTGGTCTCAATATTACACTCAAGGATCCTTGACATGACCTCCCAAGGAGTCCCTACTCGACGAGCATCTCCCCAGCATTACCCAATGAAGTAATCATCAAAGATTCTCAGTCAGAAGCCTAAAAAGATCACATCGGAAACGAGCCCTACATCAAGAATAAACTCATGCACCTCGTTTCCGATGAGACCAGGCATGGAACGAGGCTTTGCTAGGAAGAGCCCGGCAAGATGTTGTCGCATGCTTCGACCTCACCTCAGCCATTAGTTGCGTGACTTAATGTACTAGTCTGCGGCCGTGGTGGCCTGGATTAGGCAGCTGATCGAAACGGTGACATAGTGAAAGAAAGAGGGAAGCAAAGCTGATGTGACCGATTCTTCAGGCCTGACAAAGCGGAAGAAGCAATGCTGAGGTAAAGTCTTTTTGGTGCCAAGAAAAGCGGGAAATGCGAAGTACATTAGTCCACGGCTCTTCGCGGTTCGCTTTTGTGGTGGCGAAAGGTGTTCAATGAAATATAATCATCCGGACACTTTTTGCTCTTTGGAGCTGTAGTCGGTTCTTGTCATGCAACAAAGTATACAGGTAGAAGTGACGTCCAATGATATCGTACACTAGTCAAAGATCCGAAAATGACCGCAGCCGAAGCTGCATGTCGGGTGCGCATCTTCCATGGAAGTTGCGGATGGTTGTGTTGCGCCAGACTCCTCGCTTGAAAGACACTTCTCTTGTTTGGCCAAATGCAATAGACAAAAGTAACGCGGCAAATGCCACCAATGCAGATGTTCCCCAAACGTACAGTATGTTGCTCAATTACGATGAAAACTGGTTCCCACCTCAGGGCGAGGTGGTGGTGGCATAGAAGCTTGCCAGGTATTGTACCCATTCTGAGGGTACGAAGACGACTTCGGCCCGCTGCTTTGATGCATGGGTGGCAATGTAGAGTAGGAACGCGAGTTGGTGGGATTCCACCCAGAGCTCGACGCGTCCGGCTCGCTGCTATAACCCTCTGGCGAGCGCTGACCAGAACCTGACCCAGACGAGGCACTATCCTCGAGTACCTCTCCAGGAGACGAATGGTATGATCGAGGCGAAGTACCAGTAGGCCTGCCTACGTCAGAACCTCCATACCCAGGCCTGGGTACATGGTGGCCCAATCCATCTGTAGCATACGGCCTTTCGTCATCTCGGCTCGCTTGGAACGGTGATGGTGCCCATGGAGAATGCGCGACAAATTGGAAGGATGGAAGAGGAGCTGGGACAGGTCCCAACGCCTTGATAAGCTCCTCTGGTGAAGACGTCGAAGGAGTGATGTGAATCCCAAGCTCCTCTGGCCCTGGTGTACGCGCTCGCGCGACGTCGGCTATGTTTGCGATGGAAGATTTCCCTCCGTTGATGACCTCCAACGTCCCGTGCTTAGACGCCGACGGCTTCGTGGTGGTATGCGAGGAAGGCTGTTGGGAGATGGTCAGCAGTGGAGGGGACCAAGCAGGCTTGTGTCGCGCGGGAGTTGAGCGGCTGCTAGGAGCTTGTCGAAGATCGCTCTCATTCCTTCTCGCAACCGTCCTGGAGGCGTCGTTCTTGAGTGCACTGTCAATGGCGGTGCCAAGCTGGGAGTTTTGCTCTAAAAAAGCACGCGTCTTTTGCTCAGCTTCCTGATTGTGGCGTCGAGCTTCTTCCAAAGCGAACCGGAGCGATTCAATCCGTCCGTTGAGTACCAGGACCTCGCGTTTCAAGGCGGTTGCCTCGCTGTTACTGAAATCGCCGAAGGATCCCGCACCCACTGGGCCCATATCTGACGGGGGAGCGTTCTGACTAATTGGTCGCTCCGACCCATCCGGTCCAGAGTGGCGGCGGGAACCTTCCGCCTGAACCTGTAGGTCCGTCTTGACGTGAGGAGGCCGCACCGAATCTTCTGTCTCCAACGCAGCCACCCGGCGTGTGAGATACTCTTTCTCCTCCAAAAGTCGCTGTCGTTCGCTGTCGACTTTAGCGTGCAGTCGGCCACCCATTTCGAGCATGCGGCCCCACTGTTCCTTCTCCTTTGCAGCTTCCACACGATCCACTTCGCGTTTCTTCTCGCTCTCTTCCAATTGGGATTCAAGGGTCTTGATCTGTTCCGTCATTTCCTCGTTCTTGCTGGTAAGCTCGTTGACCTCCTGGTCAGCAACGCTAGTCTTCTTCTCGATCGTTTGGCTCTTCACCCTTTCCCTTTGCAGCTTCTGCAACAAGGAGGCGTACTCGGACTGCAATGTCTGCAAAGCCAATGACTTCAATGTGACCTGATGCTGCAGATCGGCAATGTGTGCTGACGTCGCAGAGGAGTTCGATGTCGAATGAATCGTTGATGTGGGTTGATAGGATGTCGCGGGGGAGCCCACTGGTGGAGGAAGAGAAGGCGCAGCGGATGGTGGATATGCCAAAGAGGAAGGAGACGGCAACGGGCGGTTCATCGATCGATTGGCAAATGTAGGAGACGTTTGCCGTGGGTGTGCAGAGCCTGGCAATGACTCGCTGGGTGGTGGAGAGTAGCCCAATCGCAGGTCTCTTGCGGCGAAATCGATTGAGCCTCGTCGTTCGTCTCGAGGAGTAAGAGCAGGTAGTTGATATGGTTGTTCCACAGAGGCTCCTGATCGAGGCCGCTTGGGAACGGGAAAGTCGTCTCGCTCCCATCGATCGGCTGCTCGTTTCAACGAGTTCGGTGGTGATAGAGTTCGCTGAGGATATCCACCCTGGGAGATCTGCTGTTGTTGGGGAAAGTAGCCCTGGTTTCGACGAGCAGCATCTTGTACATCGCTCTTTGCAGTCCGTAGCCTATCAACAATCCATTGGACCAATCCAATCAAGCTGTCGTTGGGGATCTCGAGGCCCTGCCCACGTATATCAGCAAGTACGTCAACAGCAGGGACGGATAGACGATCGATCAAACGATCATTCAATGCAAAGAGACGACATACGCGGTTCACCGACTTGTTGCAGTACGTTTGGACGCTTTCGTCGAGTTCTGCAACGGCGACGGCAACGTCCCTGACCCAGGGTTGCAGCTTGGTGCAAGAGTGGCAGGATAGGCGTGACGACATTGGAGCGATTTCAGGGCCATCCACATCGTCGGTGCGGGTGGTGGTGTGTTCCTGGAAGGCTGCAAACGAGGGCAGCGACGTCGAGGGCGTCGACACGGGTTGGTTGGCAGCGGCGGCGGCGTGGTCGAGAGTGTTGGTGTTGATGGGCGGCGAGATCCTTGGCCGATCTATCATTACGCCACCATTGGTGTTAGCACGGAAGGACTGCAGCAGCGGCATAAGGGGAGAACATGTGATCGGTAGGGCAGCACGGGCAGGCTATATAGTAGATATACGTACCCTGGGATTGGGGGATGTGAAGGGTAAGTGGTGGGGCGTCGGCGACCTGGCCTGAGCTCATACGACCGTGACCGTGGTGTAAGCTTCGCCAAGGCCCGGCAGACGTCTCACGAGGAGAAGTGTCTGCTAGCTGGGTCGGAGCGTAGGTTGGGCTGTGGCGATCGTAAAGTCGAGTGTGGTAAGTCGACGCATTCGTCATAGTGGCATAGGGTTCGGCCTGGCGCGGTATGATGGGGACAGGTATAGGGTCTGCCGAGACTTCGCGCGACTTCCCGATCCAGGAATGATGGAGGCTGCTGTGGTCAAGGATGGCGCTGTGTGCTGCTGGATTGACGGCGCTGGGCGCGGATAGCTGCGGAGCTTGCGGCCGGGAAGAGTGATTCTGGGGAGGTGGATAGGCCGCATTGTTATTGCTGTGATGTTGCTGCTGGTGCTGGGCGGGGTGGTGATGGAGTTGCGCATTGGGTCCCTGCTGGTGCGGGAGCTGATGCTCCGGATGAGACTCATACGGCGCCGCGACGTCTCGCCAGCGATTCGAGTCCCATGACGCCGCGTCCGCGTTCATTCTCTCCGCAATGGCGACAATGGGCTCCGGAAGGCTAGCGCCATACGACAGCAGTGGACGAGAGGCGGCCGAGGAGTCTGACGACGGCTGGCATCGAAGACGGACCGTGGGCGACGGGAAGGGGGCAAGATGAGGCAAAGCTGAGGATAAAGACTCAGCAACAGGAGTGGCAACGACAGTAGTCGGTCGTAGCGGCGTGTGGTTGCGTCCTTGGCGGCAGAGGAGGCTCGTGGGGCTCTTGGCCCTGGGTGCTGTATTATCTCACGGGTCTGTTACCAATTCGAGCCACGGTCACTGGTCGACGCTGAGGGCACGCACGCTGACCTCATGAGCCCAAGCGGCGAGCGCCCAGGGGCATCGACAGGAGGGTACGAATTACACGAGGAAACGCAGAAGGGATGCGGCGCAACGGGGAGAAGGGAAACGCGCTGGCGCTGCTGCGTTGCTGGGGGACCGCCTGTGCAGCAGCGAATCCACCGCGTCCAATCCATCTGCCTCCATCGCATCCACCAGTGGTGGCAGCGCGAGACATTAGTCATCGCAGCCTGTCTTTCATCACCCGAGACGTCGTGCGAGCGATCGTCATTCTGCCGACGCAGCGCTCACGGTGCGCGCCCACCATCGGCGCACACGCTGCTGATGCTGCTGATGCGTCGCTCGCCAGGCCTTCCATTCATCGGCAGCGCTTGGGCAGGAACAGGCAGGTCCCAGGGCGCTGGACCACTACGCCCGCCGGTCGGAGTCTGCTCAGCGCAGCGTTGGCGGCGCGCACAGAGGAGCCGCTCGCGAGCTCCTGCCCCGGCTCTTGTTCTGACTTCATTCACTGGGCTGCTAGCACAGCGCTTGGGGGGCGCGCCTGACGGCGATGCGATGGAAGCAGGCAGCGCATCACAGATCGCCGTGCCGCAATGCATGCACAGACAGCGTAGCGGGCCCCGACTCGCAGCAAAGCAGCTGGGAGGCGAGCGGCGAGCGAGGATGCCGAGGCGTGCTCCCGAGGGCCAGTCGCGAGCACGTCGCCGGCGGAGTGGTGAGTCGGGGAGGCTGCTGTGCTCTGCGCTGCGCTCGAGCTGAGCAGCAGGGTTGCGGCAGCTCCACGATCCTTTGTCATCAGCGGAAGTGAGGTGAGTAACAGACGGGTCCTGCCACGCCGGGCTTGGCGCCGTAGGGTCATGCGGCGGGCGGTTGGCAAAGCCAGTCGGCGGCCACGCTGCTGACACTCACTCGGAGCCCTGCCCAAAAACAGGCAATTCGAATTGCCCGCCGTGGCTTAGCGAGCGCAACTCGCCCTCTCGCCAAGCTCTGACTTTGCTGGAAATTGCGTCGTGGTCGACGACAACAGGTCACCACGACAAGCCTGCTGCTGCTACGGGACCACCTTCGCCCCTGGCCTGCGCCGGGGACCACAGCACCATCGACACAGCGGACACACCATGATTCTTCCGGCATTCTCTCAAGTAATGGCCCTCGTTTCGCCCTCCAGCGCCCAAACCTTGTCGCTGCGGCCTTCTGTCGTAGTCATCAGAGAGTCAGCCCGCAAGCGCAGCCGCGTGGAGGGCCCACTCGGACGTCGGAACTTCACTTCATCCTGAGTTCACACGCTGGTCGACAACATGCTGGTCTCGATGACAGGTCCGCAGCGTCGCATCTCCTGTGGCGAACCCAAGCTCGATTCCAGGATATTGCATGCCTTGGTTATCCACTGTCCTTGTCCTGCAATCACCTCATCGCCGAATTTCGTCGTTCCTGCTCTTGACATTGTCGATCTGTCAGCGGCTCCACGTTGCATGTCACGAACATCAATTCGCAACTGGCAATTATTGCCTGCGAGGCCAAGCTCTCCCCACAAGCAAGAAGTGCATCGCGCCGTCGATCAAGTCCAGGCAATTGCGAAAGCTGCCGTCCAGAGCGAGAGATCGCTGCAGACGTGAAAGCCAGAACCGTAGATTA
The DNA here is from genome assembly GCF_010093935.1 of Zasmidium cellare ATCC 36951. Taxonomy (NCBI): domain Eukaryota; kingdom Fungi; phylum Ascomycota; class Dothideomycetes; order Mycosphaerellales; family Mycosphaerellaceae; genus Zasmidium; species Zasmidium cellare. Next base: position 331,935 of record NW_022986947.1, on the reverse strand, counting down.
AGGTTGCAAGGTTAAGGTGTTGAATCCTACGATGATCACGCTGATTGGCATTCTGGTAGGGAAACTGCTAAAATTGCCAGCCGCAACACCAACCACCACTTTGCCTGCAACGCGTACACATGACCGAGATCGCGAAGTGTGTGATTACATCGCCAGAATAATCAAGATCGGTGGCTTCCCGTCCTGCATGATGCATGAGCACGCCGCAATGCTGCCGCACGCAAGCTTTGTCTCCCGTCTTCTTACAGACATCAGAACCAAAGGGTGCAATACTGACAGTAGATGTCTCGAATCCATTGCGTCCCGGGCCGATAGCTCGCAGCTTGCAGTGCTGTACGTCTGCCGCACAGTAATCAGTTGGATTCGGTTCGATTATACAGCAAATAGACTTCAGCCTTCCGCCTCCATGCAGCCGCCTTTGCCGTTCTTGAAACCACCTTGCTCCGTCTCATCGTTCGTCGTCGACTGGTTTGTTGCGACGGAAGTATGGAGTTAGGGGATTTGGAGAGGCCGAGCCTGACATCTTCTTCTCACCTTTCTCAAATCATTCAAACTCTATTTGGACTTGGACGAGTCAACGTCGTCGTCAACTTCTGCACGAACTAGCAGACTTTGCCGGCAACTTGCTATCAGATCTGAAAGCTGGATCTCCTTTCGGCTCTTGCGATGCCTGGTTGGCTCTTAATAAGGGAACCCTATTCTTAGATGTGCATGTGGAAAAGAGCTTCTAATATTGCTTCGGAACGACAAACATCACCTCCGAATCGATGATGAGACAACGCCGATTGTTCTGTGGATTGTTACACCCAACATTGGAAGTTCGCCAACAAGGAAAGAAAAGCGCCATGAGCCAAGGTAAATCTTTCCTCACGACCTGACGTTCGTAGGCAATGCATTGCGCCATCACTTCTGACGATTGGAGGGCGCAAAGTGAAAAAGCAGTCCCGCGGACTCCCGTTAGGGATCGTCAGGTACCAGCTGTGCCAAGACGAAGATCCCAAACGTCTTGAAAAGGAAGGACTGCAGTCAAGGACGATCGGGAATTCGACGACTCACCATCCTCGCGGTTGATAGGTGGGGTAATGACGGCCCTGCAGTCTGACAAGCGGCACACGCAACGATCTCCTATGTACATGAAAAGCGAGATCGTTCAACGACCATTTGCTTTGCTTGAACGCGGTTCATCCGCGGGGAAATACAGGTATGCGAGTTTATCACCAGAAAGCACCCTGGTCTCACTCAAAGACAACAGCCTAGATCACTTCAGTCGCGATTACTTCCCGTTGGAGGAATCGCACATGAAACGTTTGGAAGTTACCTCGTTGGATCCATTCAGCCGTCTTGGCTCGCACGTGTAACTTCATTTTCCAACGCTTGCGCGGGAACAAACGTTTGTGAAGGTTGGAGTCGTCATCAACAACAACGAAACACACCGAGTGGTCTCGTAGCGCGTGCGAAAAGCGTCGCAAAGGTTTAGCGAGAACACATGCCACGAACGGAAGGTACGCTAGGGGTGGATTAGCTCAGCAGCGTATTAGAGTTTCACTTATGCCTGGCTACCTTAAATTATGCAATACCGATATACGATAGCGAGGTAATGCGAGCCTGCACAACGCCAGGACCTCCATGCCGCAAACGACCAGCACTTCAACGACCACACCACCTGCTAGACCCATCGCCAAAACGACAGCCTTCTGGACTAGTCGAACCTCCTCGGCGGCCTGATGCTCTGGAGATGAGTCGAGAGACTCGTAACCGCGGAGATCGGCAGCATTGGCCTGCCAGAAGAAGCAACTATTGAGAATGCATCAGCGATGACCAAGGCCTGTCGCAGCTTGATGAACGGCCAGGCTCCGATGAGTACCACTGCCAGACACAAGCTCAGGCGTCACGACTGCAGCAACGATAGTGTACTTCCATGTCCTCCAGGCGTAACCGCGGCCGAATGTGGATGAATGTGCGAACCGTCCGCCGGGGCTGACTGGAGAGCGTGTCGCATGATGGTGCAACAAGATCACACGTGAGAGGCGATGCTGACTGGGCCTCGCACACGACCTGCGACCATCAGTAATCCTTCGTGCCGTGCACCACCAGTTCGGCGTTTTCCCACTTCTCCACTACGGACTGGACCACTGCTAGCTGGCTGCCTACTGTATGGGGCCAAGAGCTCGCAGATAATGTAGGTGCAACTCCGGGACTCATCGTTATCCTGATGAGAGTACGCCAGGCATTGGCCTCAACACGTATCCACCGCCGCGTCACCGACTGTTCGGGCTGGAGTTCGGCAGCGAAACTTCGCAAGACGGTCAAAGATGCCTAAGGTGATTAGAAGATCGGTGAGGATGACATCTCGAACAGTGGCCCAATTGTGCTGCAGTCACAGCTGCACCCTTCGGGCAAACCCAAGGAGCCGGATATACAGTGACTGCTATGGCCGTTGACAGACCCGCATTGCCTGTGAGTAATGGATACTACTGCTGTCCACCTATTTCCAAGGAAAGACACCGTCCGATGCACGAGACATCGCTGATCGAAATCGAGGCCTTGTCTGTGCACGGGAACAGAGGAAGATGTACCACGGGAGAACTGCCTGCGCAAGCAGGAGCATGCGAAGTCACAGCTCGTTTAAACAAGGAACATCGAAAAAACCTCGCAGATCAGCGACAACTGAGCACATGGACAATCACTCAAGCCACTCAATTGTTCAAGCGGATCTGCCTCCGTCAAGCTCTCGTCCTACTCATCCAATGATGACTACGGGTCCCTCGCAAATCTATCCACATGTCGTTCTGTCTGCCGACGCAACGCGATGCAGCGCCATCTCGCTAAATCCAGGCATTGTCCATCTCTTCCCCCTTCTCATATATGCACAGTCAAGCAAACCACAAATCGAAAAAGCAAGGCATTCCAGAATCCCGCCAGTGGATGAAGCAAGTGAGGGCAATTCCGCGTATCGTCTCTCATCATATACAAAGTCTGGAAGTCTTGCGAAACTCGCGAGCAAGCCCGAGGCTGCCATGCACTCGTGCGTCTTGTCTGCCTCACACAGCGCCGGACAAGCCGCCTCGGAACCTGGCGAGAGACAACGGATTGCTTCAAATGACAGACCGAAAGGATTCCAAGTCCCGTCAGACGCCTCAGGATCGTTCTCTAATAATAATGGTGATGCTTCTCCGGACTACACACCACACACCACACATCACACTGTATTGTTTTGCCTCGCGAGAATTGAGACCGAAGTCTTGATGTTTCAAAAATGCCTTGCTCGCCTCGTCTCCTGATGAGCTTGTTAGTTCCCTGGTCATATCCCGAAGAGCTCGCGTTCTCATCGTTTAGAGGCGTACGTAAGTCGTGACCCTGTGGTGTCTCGCTTCGACACCTTAGGCGAACTCCATCTCGCAGTAGATAGGTGTGAACGCGAAGCAAAGCCCGTGAAAGAGCCTTGTAGCAGAAGGGGTTCAACGATTCACAGCAAGACCGTGGTGGAAGCATATCTCGTTGCCTCGTCCAAAACGCGAGCCCGGCCAGAACGCGAAGGCGAAGGCGAAGCCCCATCGATCAATCAAACGCCTACCCTCCAGTCCTTAACGTTGCCTTTCAACGGGAAGACCGAATTCGCACATTGGGCCCCAGAAGAAATCGCGAAACTTAAGCCCAACAACGGACTTGGGAACTGCCACTTGCAGTAACTGGTGGTGGCTGCATCCAACCTTGGTCCATCCATCATATACCGACGATCTCGCCTCCTTCGCTCGCTTTCGAATCAAGGATGAACAGCACGCTCCACACGATGCCTTTCCTCAACGCAGACGACCACATCCTCCATCAAGATAGCCTGGCTCTCGAGGGATCGACGACGTACTGGACTGACATGGAGACCCACCAACACCACCAGGCTCTCCTGGACCCATCGTATCTCGACCCGGAGACCGTCATGCACGCCAGCGAAGCCCTCATGCGTCTCTCCGAGCAAGACCTGAATATCGAGCCGACGCTTCGCTCGCTTCATGTCGACGACACTGCCACTGCCAACTATGCTGCAAGCAACAACGACTTCAATCCCCCGGAAATAGACTACGCAACGCACGCAGGACCGGGTCATGTGGATGCGAACGACGTCCAGCAGCACCAGCTTCCTCCGAGAGAGCCTTGGGACGCCGCGAAGATTCGGCTGTGGAGGGAGCAGTTCGGTCTTGCGAATGTGCACGCGGGTCGATGGTCGGGGACTGGAGCTGGGACTGCGGAGGGTTCTGGTCATCGAAGTACGGGGTCAAGGGCGAGGAAGACGAGTACGGTTTCGAAGGCGGGCTCGGCGTCGACGGGGGGAGTTGCGAGACGGGCGTTGAGTAAGGTCGCTTAGGGAGTGGAAGAAAGGGGGTTCGAGTGCAAGGGAAGGACTTCTCGTCTGGCTATACGAGCTCGACAGACACAGTCGCCCTATCAAAAGCGTCTTCCTACCCGGACGAACCCAGCCAGGATGCCTGAGCGAACACGAACACGAACTCACAAACACAAACATCCTTGCCAGAAGAAGACCGCGCCACTCAAAATCCCCTTCCCTCCGTTCCTCACTGGCGTGGCATGATACGAATACGCATCGTCGGCCCAACGTGAAATTAGAAGCGAGAGAGAGGTATTCGCCGTCTGCCTTTCACCCGGCCGTGCACGCCATGACGTTCAAGTATGGAAAACCTTTCAGCCTCAAGGTTATACCGGGTGGTATGTCGCCGGAAGGGATTGGAGGGGGTGAGGGATGTTGGCGAGGACGATAGATGTATATCGTGGGCAGGGCTTAGGCGATGAGGAAGACCTAGATATGAGGAGTATTGTTGCTTGCGGTACATGTGTGTAGGATTATATGTATCGATAGCATGGATTCAATCAATGAATATGAATTGATACTGGAACTTATTCATCGTTTGAACAGAAAATGCCACGCAGGGTATTATCCAACCAACCATCTCGATTCAAAAAGGCCCGCTGAAACGCTCACAAGCAATCATGACGGTCATCAGCATGCCCATACCCCTTCACATTTCTACTTCCTCGCACCCTTGGCGCCCCTCGCAATCAACTTCTGCCTCATCTGCCGCAACGCCAGATCCCAACCCTCAACACCATCTCCCACCAACGTCCTCAAGAACTCCGTCATATTCTTCTCGTTGTACTGCTCCCCATACACGACCTCCACACTCGGCTTCACCGCACACTGGACTTTCAGGTCCTCATCGACGTGGACGTCCAGCTCAAACGTCGCTCGCACTTTGCTTCGCACTTTGGTCAGCAGGACGCTGGACGTGATCGCGAGCTGCTCGTCTGAGACAATTCTCGACTCGGTCAGTGCCTCTAGGTTGAGTCTACGCTCGCATTCCGCGGCTTGCGCGGCGGTGGCCCAGCCGTTGCTCACGAATGCGAGCAGATCGGAGATTTTGGTCGAGTACTGCGGAATACCGTGCAGGGAGGCTCGGAGAAGCTGCAGGAAGAAGCGTAGGGTGGTCGTCAGGGGCTTCTTATTCGTATCCGCGATGTATGTGAGACGTATGGGGCCGTTGGGCGCCTCTTCTCCATCGTCATCAGATCGCTTAAAGGACTGTGGATGGAAGAACAGCTGCAGCTCGGACTTGTAGCTCATTGTCACGGTCGACGGGTAGGATGAGGCTGAGGTGATGATCCAGCCGAATTCATCCTGGAGATGTTTGACAGAGTCTGTAACGTGGTCAGTGACAGTCTTTCGACAATGCAGTCTGCATCTTACCTCTCAGCGCCGTCACTTCATTCAACGACACGCCACGACAAGCTTCTCGCACGCGGTTCGCCTCCTGGATAGCCGCAGTGAACTCCTCCTTGCTCTCCTGTAAATGTTCTGCGGCTGAGTCTTGTTCCTCGACTTCTTTCCGTAATCTGTCCAGGACACGCTGCCTCTCGATAAGCTCAGAATTGACGCCAGTCAGAGTCTCTCTGGTGGCTTTCAATTCCCCCTTTTCTTCTTCAGAGACGGAAGATACACTCTCCTCCAAACGATCAGCTTCTTGCTGCAGTTTGTTCCGCTGTTCGATGAGACCCGGAAGAACCTGATCGAGTATCTCCTCTGACCGCCCCAGAGTATCATCGTCCTGGATGAGTCCTTCGGCAATGGATTGAAGACCAGTCATAAGTTCGTCCAGTAACTGGCTACGCCATCCGTACCACATGCCTTTACTTCCCAACCTAGCATCAGTCTTCAAGTCCCTCATTTGCGTGTCGAGCGCGGCCTTTCTGTCTGGAGCGGCAGACATGTATGCCTGTATTAGCGGTGGTTGTTGCTTCAACACTCTATTCTCCAGTTTCGAGATCATCTGCTTCCCCTCTTTGGTGTATCTCTTCAGCTCGTGACAAGCATGTTGATACAGCTCAAGCTCGGGCACTGTGCAAGCGGCGGCAACAACACCGCTCTCGAGAGTGATATCTTCGTCGTCATCAAGGCCAGCTTTGGCTTTAGAGGGTGTGGGCATAACCGTTAGTCTTCGCTTCGTGGTGGTAAGATCCATGAAGCGAATGCCAGATTTGTCAAGAAACTCCTGGAGACCAACTTTCTCAGTCTCCTGACCGTTTGCCTTGATTCTATCTAGGTCTTCGTTAAGGCGCCTGACTGGGGACGGCAGTACTGCCGTTGAATCTTTGGCCTTGGGAGTGGGCCGACTTCTAGGCGTGCTTGCTGTGATTGGGGAGAGTTGCTTCACGGTTGCTTGCTTTCTGGGAGTGGCGGTTTTCAGCGGCTCCTTCCTGGGCGTCGTCAACAGCTTCATTGAGTTGGTCAAATCTCTGGTGTCTTCTGCAACATTCAGTCTCTCGGGAGTGGCTGCTTGCGCTTTCACCGGAGAGCTACGCTGCTGCTTGGCAGCAGTCGGTGACTGGTCAGGCGCTTGTAATTGAAAGTCCAACTGGCGCTGGTGCTCGCGACGCTTGAGACTAGACATGGGAGTCCTTATGGGTGACGACTGTGGATCGGTTGGTGGCAACTGAGGGTACGACACATCGTCCTTGAGGGGCGATGTCTTCGGCTCGCTCTTAACGGACGATGCTCGTGGTGAAGGCTCCTGGGGAGTGGCTTGACGTCTGGGAGACAGCGACGCCCTTGACTTTCCAGAAGCTGTCTGCTTCTCACTCGATCGTTGCAGAATCGGCGTAAGCAGCTTCTTAGCACCCAAGTCCGGCGTGTCTTTAAATCGCTCTTGACCCTTGGGGGTGGTGTTGACTGCCGATGGAGCTGGAGATGGAGCGTCCTGAGGAGTTGCTGGTCGGTCCTCGTTCACTGACGCTGGTTGCTCTGCTGATTTGATTCCGCCCAACACAGTTGTGAGTTCCATCGAGAGCTCCTCATTGCCGTCAAGACTGTTATCCACATCGCTCTTGGAAGTCCTGATGCCTCCCACTGCTCGAGTCAAGTCCATAGTGGCCTCTTCTTGGTCCGAGATGGCACCGGAAGACCTTCGATTTCTCAAGCTTCTTCGTCGACCACTCTTGTTTGGCGAAGCCGTCTTCTGGATGCCACCGACTGCCATCGTAAGATCCATCGTGTCGTCACCCATAGAAGACCTTGCCACTGACGAACGTCGCCGTTTTGGTTGTAGTGCCAATCCAGCACCACCGGGCGAGCCCGAGTCAGTGGTGGATCGTGGTCTCTTCTGGCTCGTAATCTTTCCAACAGCCTGCGTCAGGTCCATTGTCCCATCACTCATGGGAGAGCTGGCTGGTTGAGGAGGTCGAGCCTTTAGTATACCGCCTACCGCCTTCGTCACATCCATACTCATATCTTCTTCATCTTCCTCGTCAATTGTCTCTGGCCGATTTTCAACATCCGCTTTGAATGCTGGCGAGAACGGGTTCACGTTCTCCTGGTCGAGAGACGCAGAACCTGGCGCATCGCTTGGCTGTCGCTGCGCCCATGGCTTGAAGGCATTCGTAACCTCTTCTGACACCAATTCCATGGACGTCTCTCCATATTCGTCATACTCGATTCCTCGAGTGCCAGCCATTTGCGCTGCTTGCTTCAAAGCAGCCTCCAATCGTGCGCTCGAGCCAGTGCTGTTGTCGCTCTCGGCAGATGATTGCATCGTGGCATCGTCCGCGTCCAGACTCATTGCTGTTCCCGTGTCATCGCCAGACTCCTCTCCTTCGCTTTCCGATCCTTCGCTGCCGTCGCTCATTCCACTTGAGTACGCATCTTCAGGATTGTTGAAGTTCATGGGAGGAATCCCTGAGCTGCGGCGATTCTTGAGCTTCGCCCTCCCGTCTGATTGCGAAGCTGGAGGAGATAGCAACTCCGCATCCTCGGCCTCTTGTTCCTCGTCGAAGCGGGCCCTCGGCGAACTTGAGAAACGACCAAAGCTCGATGCATGCCCGGTGCTCTCTGTGTCATCTGTTGAAGTCGTGTGATTCTTGTCGTATTCCACAATGTCCCATGTATGCAATGTAGCCTCCGGCGCAAAAGACACCCTTCGGTTCATCATGGACTTGCGACGTGCCGTCCTTTCCGACTCTTCATTTTTGGCCAGGATAGATTTCGTAGCGGGCACAAATGCTGACTTTCTTCTGTCTTTTGCCTTTTGCTTGGGTTGCTCAGGCTCCTCCAGCGATCCAGGACCAATGCTCTTGCTTCTCCCCCGCCGCGCAGTTTTCTTAGGCGACAATGATGTATCTTTTCGCTGCAGTGGATCGCTCGATGTCGCAGGCGCAACATTCTCCTTGTTGCCTGCGGTCTCCATAGCTGCGACTGCGCAATGCGCTGCGACGTGTGGGCGTAGTATGGGTTGTAAGGTGATGTGGTTGCAGTGTGAGACGCGACTGCCAAACACAAATAAACAAAGCGCAGCTAGCGCGAAAGCACCTGTTTCTGCCTCAGGCCAGCCGGCAGCATCCGCCGCTGCCCACACGGCTTGGCACACATTTCGCTAGAGGCTAGAGAGACTTCAGAACTTCGACCTGACCGAACAGCGCTCGCTGCAGCAAACCACACCACCCGCCGCCGTCCCCGACAACCGATTGCACCCAGCACCGCAATCATGGCGACCGAATTGACTGTCCAGAGCGAGCGCGCTTTCCAAAAGCAGCCGCACATCTTCCTCAACTCCAAGCGCCAGAGCGGCAAGAGCAAGAGAGTCGGAAAGGGTGGCCGGAGATGGTACAAGGACGTCGGTCTGGGTTTCAGGACCCCCAAGACCGCCATTGAGGGCTCGTACATCGGTATGTGATGCCCTCGACAGAAGGAGATGCGATTATGGAGAGGAGGCACACGTGATGGGGAAAACATCGATAATTCTGGGCGGGATATGGAGGATCAGAGAGACTAACAGCGTGTTATTACAGACAAAAAGTGCCCGTTCACCGGTCTCGTCTCGATCCGTGGCCGTATCCTCACTGGCACCGTCGTCTCCACCAAGATGCACCGTACTCTCATCATCCGCCGCGAGTACCTCCACTTCATCCCCAAGTACTCCCGTTACGAGAAGCGCCACAAGAACCTCGCTGCCCACGTCTCCCCAGCTTTCCGTGTTGAGGAGGGTGACCAGGTTACCGTTGGCCAGTGCCGGCCGCTCAGCAAGACTGTACGAACAATCATCAACGAGAAGGCGAAGTTATCGCGCTAATAATCTTGCAGGTCCGCTTCAACGTCCTGCGTGTTCTGCCAAGAACCGGCAAGGCCGTCAAGTCGTTCAGCAAGTTCTAAGCAAATGCCGATGGAGATGAAGACTTGCTTTGGGGGTGACTTGGTTGCGGGATGGATGGAATGAAAACATCAAGAAGCGACTGCATCCTGAAATGGCGTTTGGGCAGAAAGTAGGCCGTGGGTTTGTGTGGTATTGCGGAAAAGATGCAGCACACCCAGCCTAGTACGATTGTAGCTCGGCGTAGCAAGATCCAAATGCGAACAGTTCATGCAAAGACGATATATCAGTCCGAAGTCCGCCTGCGTGTTACTTCTTACAATAACCACATGGGACACGGGCAACCACACATGCTGGGAAGCGGAACCACATCGCGTAGTCCAGTTGAAATGCGAACGAAATCGTAAGCATGTCTTTTAATATCCTCTGCTTGTTTCTCAAAACCTCAAATTAAGCAGACAGGTCGTCGCTCGCTTTCCCTCCCCTCCATCTAGAGTTGTGTTGCATTCGTGCGCCTCATAACGCCATCGATTCATGATCCCATTGATGCCTCACGTCCATCGCTTCATCCAAGGATTCGTGCTGCCCCATAATCTTGCCTCACTGTTACCTCTTCCTCTCAAAATATCCACTCGAGCTCATGATGGCCACGCTCTGATCCATGATCGTCTCGCCGACCCAGAGATAATTCTCAATCCACTTCTTGACACTGGGTGATTCGCTCAAGGATTCGGATTTGAGGCTAGGACTGAGGTGTCAGGATGGCACATGTCAGGTTACCATGTTCTTTGTATCTATCAGGGTGATTGCGAGGAGGGAGGGGATGTGATGTGTATACATGGTGTTGTATGGGCAGACGTACGTAAGACCTGTTGATCGCTTGACGCCAGCGAGGAAGGCGGAGAGCAGGACTGCGTCGAAGGTGAAGTGGGCTAGGCGACCGAGCTGGCGGAAGATTAGAACCATGTCTGGGGTTGTTTGCGGTGTTGATGGCGGTGGTGTCAACGTACGACCATGGTGGAATGAGATTCGTGGCGCCAGGCGCCTTGCTATGGTGTTTTGCCGGCAGAGGGAGAGAGCTCCTTGCTATGTTCGGGGATGCGCGACCTGCGAGCGTGGAGAGGACGTGGTCGTACTGTATCACCTGATGTCGTTGCTGTGAAGACGCTGAGGCGGCGTTGGCGTGTGGAGTCAACACGTGAAGCACGATTTCATTGAGGCTAATGGAATATTGATTGAAAGATCAAGCGGAGCACGCGCTGACTAGTTCCGCAGGGTCATTTGAGCGGGGAGGTGTGGCCGAAAAGTCAATTTGTTTTGCGGCTTATCTGCTCCCAGCGAACGTGGCTCAACGTCACTTTGTCACACCTGCGTGGGCGGACGAGCTCGGCGGCTTGGGAGGAAGAGTGATGCTCCAATGAACGGAGCACGCGGGAGGCAGACACCGAAACGTCGGGCAATTTGATGGTGTCAATCGTGGACGGAGGCCACGGCGTTGATGATTGCTGCTGCTGGCCGGGCGGGCGTTGGCGGTGGTGGGGGCGCGAACGTGTGGTTGAGGAGCTCGTCACCCTGCAGAAGGGCCGTATACACATCCGTCGCCCAGAATAATCTCTGTTATTTCACCGCCAATACTCCTGCGCCCTCCTCATCCTACCTCCTTCCGCTCTCCTCACTCCTGTTGCACGACACTCTCGTTGTCCTCTCTGTTCACAGGACGGACTCCGTACATCTTCCCCGACGGCACGGTCTGCCCCACTACCAAGATTACCTGCGCTTGCTGCTAGCTGTGAGAAAAAGTCCGACACTGAAGAGCTTCTGCTCCCTGGCAACCACGTCCTGACCTCCTCTCGCAGCACCGCAACAGATACAATGGGTGACTCTCTCATCCACCAGGAGTATGGCCGCACCCGTGTGCAATGGCTGGCCTCGCTCAACACCGAGTACCACCCGCCGACCCAGTTTCGCCGGACCAGCATCATCTGCACCATTGGTATGCAGCATGGAAGTAAACACATGCAGAAGACATGCTAATGATTGAGATCAGGCCCCAAGACCAACTCGGCAGAGAAGATCAACATGCTCCGCACCGCCGGTCTCAACGTCGTCCGCATGAACTTCTCCCACGGCAGCTACGAGTACCACCAGTCGGTCATTGACAACGCCCGCAAGGCAGAGAAGGAGCAGGCAGGTCGTCCAGTTGCTATTGCTCTGGACACCAAGGGCCCAGAGATCCGAACTGGCAACACGCCTGGTGACGAGGACATCCCCATCTCCGCCGGCAGCGAGATCAACATCACCACCGATGACAAGTATGCCACCGCCAGCGACAACAAGAACATGTACGTCGACTACAAGAACATCACCAAGGTCATTGAGAAGGGACGTACCATCTACGTCGACGACGGTGTCCTCGCATTTGAGGTGCTGGAGGTGACCGACGACAAGACGCTCAAGTGCAAGGCGATCAACAATGGCAAGATCAGCAGCAAGAAGGGTGTCAACCTTCCCAAGACGGACGTTGATCTGCCAGCTCTGTCAGAGAAGGACAAGGCCGACTTGAGGTTTGGTGTCAAGAACCGGGTCGACATGGTCTTCGCCAGCTTCATCCGCCGCGCTGAGGACATCACCGCCATCCGCGAAGTTCTCGGCGACGAGGGCAAGGACATCCAGATCATTGCCAAGATTGAGAACCAGCAGGGTGTCAACAACTTCGACGAGATCCTCAAGGTCACTGACGGCGTCATGGTTGCTCGTGGTGACTTGGGCATTGAGATCCCACCAGCTCAGGTTTTCATTGCCCAAAAGATGATGATCACGAAGTGCAACATTGCCGGCAAGCCCGTCATTTGCGCAACTCAGATGCTGGAGAGCATGACCTACAACCCACGCCCAACGCGTGCCGAAGTCAGCGACGTTGGCAACGCTGTGCTGGATGGTGCCGACTGCGTCATGCTTTCAGGAGAGACCGCCAAGGGCAACTACCCCAAGGAGGCTGTCACCATGATGCACGAGACGTGCTTGCTTGCGGAGATAGCAATTCCGTACGTCAACGCCTACGACGAGCTCAAGCAGCTCGCCCCACGACCTGTGCCAACCACGGAGAACTGCGCCATGGCTGCTGTGTCTGCATCCCTCGAGCAGAATGCTGGTGCCATTCTCGTCCTGACCACCTCGTAAGTGTCCCAATCATCTCGAGAGAGAGCAAAAGCTGACATTTCTCTTCGCAGGGGTAACACTGCCCGTCTCATCTCCAAATACCGCCCAGTCTGCCCCATCATCATGGTCACCCGAAACGGCGCCGCCTCCCGCTACTCTCACCTCTACCGCGGCGTATACCCCTTCCACTACGACGTCGAGAAGCCCGACTTCAAGGCCACCCCATGGCAAGAGGACGTGGACAACCGACTGAAGTGGGGAATCAAGAACGCCATCCGTCTTGGCGTGCTCAAGAAGGGCGCCGCAGTCATTTGCGTTCAGGGCTGGCGAGGCGGCATGGGCCACACCAACACCCTGCGTGTGGTGCCCGCCGAGGACGATCTGGGACTGGACCAGAATGCTTAGGCGGCGTTTGCGAGCAGATCAGCTACGCCCATGCTCCTGACCGCTGCGGCTCCTGCTGCGTAGAGGTTGGCTTGAGCTTGAAGCCACGGGGAGAAAAAGCACGAGAGACGCCTGATGATAGACTTACTTCTGAAGTACGGCAGGCTAGGGGCACATACGATAGATCGGGCGTGTGGTGGGGAAATGCGGTCGATGTGAGGCGCCAATGGGGAAAGGAAAGGAAAGGAAAGCATGTGTGAACACTATGGTAATATGCCTTTGCTCTTTCCTTCCACACCCTTTCAACTTCTTAGCTTGGCTCTGATAGGGAAATGATACCAAAGTTCATGATGAAATATTCTTGTTCTTTTCCATTCCATGTCCTAGTTGATCGATAGGTCTCTAGTGCTGCCCCTGGCTCATCTTCTCGTGTTGCCCACCCCCTCTTAGCCCGCGAAATGAGCAAAACCCCACCGTCTCGACTTCATCACCTCTGTGCGTCTCCTCTCTGCAGTCAGATCTATGTGGGTCTCTGGCCTTCGAGTCTGACAGCATCTCCCTCTCTCGTCCTCTTCACTTCCATTACACCACGAGCTACGACTACCAGCGACGACAGAGCACCTCCCCCGAACGACAACCCTCGTCAAACGTCCCATCCTAACACATCGACCCGCCTGCGAACCGTTTGACCCTGCTGCTGCTGCTGCGGCCCAGCGAAGGCACCACCGGGTCCTATACTCAACCACTCTCTCGCGAGTCGTCCGATGTTTGGGACGTTGTTTCCTCGCTGTCGTGCTGATACTCCGAGTTCTGCTCCTCCTCTGCCTCCCGCGCTCGCTGGTCCTGCTCCCGCTGTCTGCGTGCTTGCTGCTCCCTCTCGCGGATTTCGCGCCGATGTCGACGTTCCTTCTTTCGGGCTTTCTTGTTTGCGACTGCCCGTTTGGCCTTCTTGCTTTGGGCCGGCTGACCCGTTTGTTTGAAGAACGCCATTTGCTCTGCGTGGTTGATCAGCATGTGCGGTGGTAGTGTCGGGCTCTGATGGCGAGGGGTCTCGCGTTCGGTCATTCGCACCGATTGTGTCCATGTGTCCTTTCCTCTTGGCGGCTTTCAGGGGCCGGAATCGCATGTCGAGAGGCTGCGTGGTGTCGTCGTCCGGGAAGGCGTCTTGGACCGCCGCGGTGAAATTTTCGATTGTGAGGGCGTGGTCGTTTTTGACATTCTTCCCAGACCTGGTCTTGTGGTTGATTCTATACGTGTGGAAGACCTTTTCGAAAGGGACGTCTCCCGAGGGGTCTGGATGATAGAATTCCTTCACCCTGGAGAGCTCGTTAGAGACGGATGGCGAAAGCTCTCGGCTGGGTGGACTTACCAGTCTCGTCGTTTGTAGTGCCATGTGCGTTCTCGGCGGACTTCGCGATAGCGTTCGTCAGGGTGTTGCTCTCTCGGAGGCTCATGGGTTCCAACGGGGCGGTCGTCATACGCATCCTTGGCAGGACGAGAGGGGGGTTCTGCCATTTGGGTGCCTGGTGTTACGCTACGATGAGAGGATGTTGGTGGTCGAGATTCCTCAGGCTTATTCAGGTTGTCATTGCGGGAGACATGGCCGTTTGGATTGTCTGCTCTTGGTTCCCGTGGAGAAGAGTGAGGCGGTGCCCCCGACTTGCGCCGCCCTACCATGGGCACATTGGGAAACGGCGAGGCTCTTGCCGACCTGTCCACAGAAAGCTGCGATTGAGGTATAGAGGTTCGGGATGGCGTTTGCATCGCTCGTGGGCCAGTCGGTGGTGACATAGCATTGCCATTCACCGCTGGGCGCCTCGGCGATTCCTCGCCGGTCTGTGTCGTCGTCCATACTCCAGATGGAGACCGGCCTGCAATAGATCGCCGCGGAGATTGGTCAATCGTTCTGTCAGGCATCACCTGTGACGAAGGTCGTCGTTGCGGCGAGTGTGCAGAAGACGGCCGTTTCTCTCGAAGGCTCCACGGCGGTCGCGATCCCGAACCGTCGTAGATCGTTGCCGCGTCATCGCCGTGCAAGCGTCGAGGTGAACGTCTCTCAAATCGGGATGACTGATCTTGGGATCTTGTTTGACTAGGTCTGGTAGGCTGCGATCTGGCCGGCGATGAGAACTCCGCCAGGTACGACCGTGGCCCTCGTGAAGGGTGTCCAGCGTCGTCTCGCATAGCAGATCTCTCCCAGGAGCCGTGGTCTTCTCGAGACGACCGTGGTCCTCGTGGAGGGTGAATAGGGCCGTCTCGCCTAGCAGATCTCTCCCAAGAGTGGAGGTTTTCTTGAGATGATCGTGGTCCTCGTGGAGGGGGAGTAGGGTCGTGCGGCCTAGCAGATCTCTCCCAGGAGCCGTATTCTTCTCGAGATGCAGAGCCAGCTGGCTTTGGTGGCGGTGGATTTCTCAGCGTAGCCGCAGACGCCACCGTTCTCGCTGTTGGCATAGCACGTGGAGGTGCAACTCGCAGTTCATCCTGCTGCGATCCACGAACCACGCTCTCGAAGGAGCTATCAGGTGGAAGCTCCACTGCTCTTGCTGGCGGCGATGAACCCCATTGAGAAGGCCCAAATTCTTTGACCGAATCTGAGTCATCTTCAGATTCTTCTCCACTCGAGTCAACCTCATCATCAGGCACAGCTTCTGCAGTATCTGTGGCTTGGGACATTCGCAGACTTTCAGGGGCATTCTTCATAAGAGCATTCCACTTGGTGAGCAACTCGATGGGAACGTTTGGGGACGGAAACGACTGTCCAGGCATCGACGGTAACCAGGAATCCTTTCGATCCAGGAGGTTCCACTGATTGACCGGTATCTTCCTTCGACCGTATGGAACACTTGCATTCCCGCTTGATCTCAACGAGGCTTGCGTTTGCTTAGGCGGCGGTTGCGCCGAAGGAGGCGCCGTACTTGACAAGTTTGGTGTGTCTTTCCCTAAGGCCGTAATTGTACGGCTAGCGCCGTCATCCCCCTGGATAACGTTCGACGGACTCTCAGCGACGACGACAGGGCTGCGATGCAACGGCGGAGATTCTTCTCTCGAGCGTTTCCCTCCAGTCCTCCCACCGAGCAAGCCGAGAACGTGGTCACTTTGCGCATTGGGGGCCAGTGCACTTCTGCCTGCGTTAGTGTCTGGCGCATTGTTGGAAGCTACCTGCAATGGGCGATCAAGATTGAGGCCAGATTCGACTTCGAAGCCATCTCTGTCTAGGTTTGGTCCGGCCTTCTTTCTACTCATGACCCGTTGGGTCTGAATTGCCCAGTTTGAAATCTGGTTATCGTTGATGCGTGAAGCGGGCGAACTCTTGGGTGCCGAATCTCTGGCACTTGCCGCCTTAGTTGGCAGTCTGGTAGGCTTATGGAGTTGTTGACTGATGGTTGACCTCGGTGAGTCGAATGCTGGTTTGTCCAATCCTGCTGGCTCGAAGTCGTGTGGGTCACTGGATGGCAAGCCTGCGCATCGTATCTTTCTGATGTCGTCAAGAAGAATCTGAATGTTTTCGTTCTCTTCGATTGGTGACGGCTGGCCTTCGCTGCGTCGGAGGTGATGCTCATATTCGATTCCATCAATGTAAAGCTGGATAAATCCGTCCGGAGTACCCAGAGGGGTACTTATGACAGTGAGCAATGCTGGCTGAAAAACATCGTTCAACATGTCCTTGGTAAACTTTGCCCCAGCTTCATCCTCCAACACAGCAACAGCGTCTTGCGATAGACGCGCTTTGATTCGCGTATGTCCATCCGAGACAACCACTGTAGGTTGCTGTTTGGCCAATATTACCTTAAACGCGTTAGTCGTGTCCCTTTTGACTTCACTTTGTGTTATAATACCTCGATGAGTTGAAGCGAGCAGTGAGTGGGCAGATCAGTCGCCACACTCCGAAAATTGCTTCCATCGTCGTCGAATCGCGAGTCGGGGTCAGGCTTGATGTTGTCGCTGAGCGTCCTCTTCCAGTCTATGACCTGTCTAATCTCCGCCGAGACGAAATCTGCGAGCCATGGTGTAGGTGATTTCTTCACCATCTTGTCGGTGTTGTTGTAGTGGGTAGAGCATTGCTGAATTGGAGAGCTCTATGGAGTGAGCAGTGTTCTGGGTGTCTGAAAGTGAGAGGAGAGCAGCAAGTAAACATTACTGTTGTTGTATGGGTTGTCGAACGAAGCGAAGTGGAGTCAAAGTGAACGGGTAGACGCGATTTCGGAACGCTGCCGAGTGCTCATGCCTGAGGCATCCACAGTGTCCCGACGTCAGCGCTCGAATGACAGGCAAGGGTGGTACATGCACTGCAAGTCACTGCAGTCGCCATGCAGGCTTGGAGAGACAGCGGAACCCGACAGAAGCACATCCAAACCCTCTGACACTCACCCGACTGTCGATTACGCCTCATTCACGACGGCAACCCACCTGATCGCTCGCGGGGATATGAACTAGACATCGTCACTACTATTCTCTACCGACTTGCCCTCGACATGTCCGCGGCCCTGCCAGCACCACCAGCCAGCAAGCATGGCACCCGAGTCGTCGTCGCCCGCCGCTTCCACCACCTTTCTGCCCTTCCTGAACGGTAGGTCACGTAGGGGCTCCTTGGCCTCCATTACTTCTCGCCACGGCGCTGGCGTGGACAAGGACGTGCTCGCTCAAGCTTTGGACGACATCCATACTGAGGCGTCCAAGTCAGAGACGCTCACCTCTTTCCACGACTTCGATGGCGAGGGCGGTCGCGGCACAAAAGAGATTGTTAGCAATGGGGTGAGTGGCATTTACAATCGTTTGAAGCAGTCTGTGGGAGGTGGTACTCCACAGGGCAAAGAGTCCAAGAGCAGGCCCAAGAGCAGTGCATCCAAGGATTCCCTGGAGACAGAATCGCAACAATCTACATCTCCAGCCGCTTCACGTACAGGCCTCACGGTCTCCACGAAAAAGCCCACTCCGGACGCTGCTTCGGTTGCTACCACCACTTCACCAATAACACGCACATTCACAAATGGCGACGATGCAGGCGACAGTACCCAACCAGGGCCGAAACTCCACACGGCCGATGGTCAGCCCATTCCATCGTTCACGTCTGAACAAAGCCATAAGCGGCCTTTTGAGGAGTTGTCGGGCATCAGAACAGCCAAAGCCCATCAGGTTACGGCAACCAAGCAAGACCTGGACATGGTACTCAGTCCCCGGAAAGAGGTCGACAGTAAGGACATGACAGCCGATACTTTGGCCAAAGTTCTGTCAAATCGCGATGCTCCCGCCATTGACAAAGCTAAATTAACGCGTGGGTCCCGCTTGCAAGACGAGGATTTGGAGCAAGCTATTGACGACTCGGACTATGCTGATGGCCCTGAGGACCCCTTGCCTGCCCCCAAAGCAGCGAAAGTGAACGGCAATTCGGGTGTGCAGAGCGACGATGTGAACGAGCCCATGGATGCCCAACGCCCTCCTATGCCTCGGGTTGGTGTCTCACACCTGCCTGGCTTCGATCCATCAAGAGCGTCGTCGACTACAGGCGGCGCCGACACCGATTCGATTTCCAGCTCACACACTGCTGCTACCCACAGACCAGCCTTAGAACAGCCTCCGAATCTGAACACTGGACTGCAGAGAAGGAGAACTTTCAAGGCGCCGCCAGGCTCCTCGCAAGCGCTTAGCGTACCATCAAATTTGAGACGAAAGGTGCTCAGCAAAGAATTCTGGATGAAGGACGATAACGCCAGAGTATGTTTCGCCTGTGGCCAAACCTTTTCAACGTTCCGCCGTAAGCATCACTGTAGAACTTGCGGGCAGATTTTCGACGCCAGATGCACCAATCTTGTGCCAGGAAAGCCTTTCGGCCAGGTCGAGCGGGTACGGCTTTGCAAACCCTGTGAAGAGATCATATTTGGTAGCGACGATGACTCGACAGTCTTCTCAGAGGAAGACGATTATATGCGCAGCCCGCTCGTTCAACGCTTCTCTGAAGAAGAGGACGAGGTCCCGGGGCAGCTTGATGGACCTGGCTTTAGCAGAACAGATACCGAAGTAACAACACCATCAATTGGGATCCCAGCCTCTCGACGCAACCGTGAAGCCAAACGCCGTTCTGCGGTGATTGAGTTCGATAGCCAACCGGCGTTGGCACGTCCTAGTTCCGCACACTCGTTGGCCTCGCTAAGCCGGCGTCCAAGATCATCAAGCCATCGACGGAGGCACTCTCGCCATCAGCCCATACGAGGCCTGCGGTCCAGTATGGATGAACGTGGACCGTTTCATTGCGAGGGTGATCCGGACAAGAAATCGTCCTTGCCGAACTTTCACAATGACAATATCATTGACCCGGATCTCGCTGCATTTCTCTCTGACGACGGGTCTGAGGACGACGAGTCACCTAACATAATGTCTGCAGTGACTGATGGTCATACCGCGTCTCCAGGCGACCGTGAAAGACTTGGTTTCGGTGGTTTCCTGTCATCGGCTCTGAGAACGGGCCGATCCAAGACTGGCGACAAGAGCATGGCTCCATCCAGCACACGGGGGATCAGAGAGGACGAGATACTCGCTTATGGATCGAAACAAATCCCCAGAGTCACCAGGTCACGCAACCTCAGTAACGGCTCCATGTCACACGGACGGCCATCGCCTCGACGCAGCCGAAGCAATCTCCTCTTAGCCACTGACGAGCTTGATTATCGCCCTTCATCACCGCTCGTAGCCCCGAACAAGTCCTCTGCAAAGGTAGTCTGCAGTTCGGCACTGTACAGTCTTCACAGCAGGGAGAAGGATGATCTCGACCTTTATCCAGCCAGCTACGCGCACGTGAAACAGTTGCTCGCTCAACTACTGCGTGATGCCAACATTGCTCATGCGCTGGCCTGGGAGAAAGCATTGATGCCAATCATCATGCAATGCACTGATGACGTTGATCCAGACGTACAACAGGGCGATGACATGGACATTCGGCATTACATCAAGCTCAAAAAGGTGCCTAGTGGGAGACCTGGTGACACGAGCTATGTCTCTGGTATCGTTTTTAGCAAGAACGTGGCCTTGAAGACCATGGCACGTTCGATCAGCAATCCGCGTATTGTTATTGTCACATTTGCCATCGAGTACGCAAGATACGAGTCACACTTCATGAGTCTGGAACCTGTGATTGCCCAAGAGCAAGAATATCTCGAGAACCTGGTCAACCGGATCGCGGCTCTTCGTCCAACAGTCCTGCTGGTGCAGAGACACGTATCTGGTCTTGCGTTGCACATGCTGGAAAGGGCTGGCATCACAGTCGCCTATAATATTAAAGAGTCTGTCCTGGCTGCAGTCGCACGCGTAACCCAGACGACAATGATCAAGTCTATCGACAAGCTCGGCATCGACCCATCCCATCTCGGTCGTTGTGACAGCTTCGAGGTCAAGACATTCGTATCAGACGGGATGAGGAAAACATATATCTACTTGTCTGGCTGCGATCCTGATCTGGGCTGCACCATCGTGCTCAGAGGAGCCGACACCAAAACGCTCCGCGCAATCAAGCGAGTTACCGAGTTCATGTGCTACGTAGCATACAACCTCAAGCTCGAGAACTACCTGATGCGAGATGAGTTCGTGTCAATACCACACACTGTTCAGAAGCATATCGAGGCGCACGATGATCCTTCCAGCAATAGAGACATTGAGCCGCGGACACTTGAGGAAAAGCAGAAGACTCTTTTGGAGACACTTGGCCACATCGTCGGCGATGAGGAAACCAACTTCAAGTATGAAGGCTTGGAGCAAGAGACCAGGAAACGAATCCTCTCAGCTTCGCCCTTCGTTGTTTTCATGCAGCCATACATATTGACTCAACTTCGCGACCTCGAGCGAAGACTGCACACTTACAAGCTGCTGCGAGACCGATACGCCGAAGCTGATGAGGAGGGTGGCGATGAAGAGGAAGACGAATCTGCGTTGATCGACCATTTTAAGCTTGTGGAACCTGAGATGGTTAACGCACCTCCATCCAAGGACCAGCCGAAGGCCGTACGCGAGTATTTGCATGCTGTTCACGATGCCCAGTTCGAGAAAGCCAAACACACCTTCGACCTCCAAGAGCGACAGTGGGACTCCTTTGTTACTGGCGATGTGAACCCCTTTGACCCCTTCTCACACCAGAAGATCGTGGTCCTGTACTCTACAGTCAGCAGCATCACGTCAGCACCCTGTACCGGGCCGGAACTTCTAGGCATCGGTTTCTATGCCGGCTATACTAGAGTTGAGGACGATCACGATGAGGATATCCCGCTTGGACAATACATCGAAGACCTCTGTTTGAGCTCCAGCACTACGTGCAAAGATTGTCATAAGAAGATGTACGATCATCACCGTCAGTACGTGCATGGTTACGGCCAGCTGTCCATTTCGATTCAAAGGCAGTCAGCCAAGATGCGCGGCTATGCAAACACACTCCTCATGTGGTCGACGTGCCGCATCTGCCGACATGAGACGACGGTGACTCAAATGTCCGAGCACACGTGGAAGTATTCATTTGCAAAGTATCTGGAGCTCAGCTTCTGGAGCAGTCCTCTTCATCCTCGCGCTGGACTTTGCAAGCACGACATTCACAAGGACTTCTTGAGGTGCTTTGGCTTTCAGGACATGGTTGTTCGAGTTCAGTACGATCCAATCGACATCTACGAAGTCATTGTGCCTAGAGGACGGGTGACGTGGAAAGTCGAAGCAGATCTCACTGTCAAGAATGATCAATACTTGGTCATCGAGAAGCGACTTGAAGCCTTCACTGAGTCCGTGAAAAAGCGACTCGCGTCCATAAACCTCGAAGCTCTGGAGGGAAAGAAGTCTTCAGATGGTCTTGCTCTGCTCGAAAAACTGAAGATCAAAGCCGAAGATGACCAGCAAGAACTACGGGCCAAGCTGAAGCACAAGTATGCCTCTTCTCGTTACTTCGAGCTGATACCACTCAATCGCGCTCTCCGCTTCATGGACGAGAAGGCAATCGAATGGGACGAGGAGTTTGCTAACTTTGAGCGCGACTACTTCCCATCCGAGACTGACATTCGCAAGATCGCGGCGGTACAACTGCGTAATATGTTTGTTGAATCTCAGCCGTCTGCGGCAGCCAGCGTTGCTAGTGATGTGAGCGACACAGAAGAGGGAACGGAGATGGCACTAGTGCGAAAACCTGGATTAGGTGCTCGACGACCCACTGCCGACGAGATCTTGTCCGAGAAGGCGCATGATGTTCTGTCGTCAGTGGTGGAGGAGCATAAAGCCAACAGCGAAGAACACGATTCGCTAAAGGCTGTGAAAAGCAATGATACTGAAGCTACGATTGGCGTCGACTTGAGCACGCAAACGTCAACTCCACGGAAGGATCAAGAAGAAGCAGTCGAGCGGGATGATGTCAAACACCTTGATCTCGCCGTGTCTTCCAGGTCGCCAGGTGAATCTTCGAATGGGGAGACTGCAAGCCAGTATGACGGTTCACCTAGTCCAAAGACCGGAACAAACGTTGGCTCGCCGGACGAGCCTTTTGCAACACAACCAAAGCCGCTGAGTTCAGGCCTATTGGAGCGAATTGAGCAGATAAGGAGTACTCGAGCTGTCGCTGGTGCTGAAGGAGACACACTAGAGTCCAAGATCCCTAGATTGGCAGATCTCAAGAAGCGCGATGCAAGCCCAAAACCAGAGGCTGGCCTCAAGCCACCGGATGCAGGCACTCGACCACCATTGCTTCGGGCAAAGTCTCAGCCTGGGCATCCCGGCCATGGCCACACGCGAAGCGCTGATCTTACTACAGAGCATTCGATTGATTCCGTTGCCAGCGGTGCGCCCGCAAACGGTGAAGCACCGCCTGTCGACAAACGTTTGACGGAGCGATTAGGAGTCGGGCGTTTGGCCAACAAAGTGAGCAAGGTCACACCGTCTTTCATTCCACGCTCGATCCCGGCCAAAAACGAAGACAGCAGCGTGTCTGGCGTCTCTGCACTGGCTAGGCACTTCGAGATGATGTCACGGGAGTTCGAGAGAGAGCGGCTGAGAGAGCGACGGCAAAGGGCGATGCGGAGTCGGCAAGCAAGAGCGAACCCATTGGCCAGCAGTCGGCCTGTGGTCGAGGTCTACCAGAATGCTGTTGACGCAGTAGGTGAACGAGTTCTGTCTCAAGCCTACCAGGAGAAAGACGTCGCGGACGACAGAGGCGCAAGAAAGAATATGGATGACTACGTTGCCAGTAGTCAACCAGAGGACTTGGCTGTCGCTGAGGATGGCGAATCTGTAAAGTCCACAACGACCGGCGGGGAAGGCGATCCTGAACAGCGCGGGCCTGCTACCGATACAGACGTCGACACTAGTGATCTCGAGCGGACAGCAACGCGATCGAGAGATACCTCTGATCCAACGTCTGGCATGAGCTCATCCATTCAATCGCCGACGCATGTACCAGATATGGAGGGCTTGGGTCCCGAGCTTTCCATACCCGAACACCGCAAGAACGTTTGGTTCAAGTACTTGGCGGAGTTTTGGTCGAAGCGATCTGCGTCTGGATGGTCCAATCTGGAATACCCACTTCATGCTAGTGAGCATGTCTTTGAGGACTCGGATATCATCGTAAGGGAGGACGAGCCTTCGTCAGTAATTGCACTGTCGCTTGCGTGCAAGGACTACGAAGTCAAGTTGAAGGAATTCCGCAACCATCCCAGCAAGGCTCCATTAGCAAAGCATGGCCACGCACATACTCACTCGCAGGCGAGCGCTACCAACCCTCGCGAAGAGTTGCGTGAAGAGATTGAAGCGTCCCTGCTCAGCGACACTGGCACGCACTTGAAATACTCATTTGCCCATGGACAAGTCAAAGCATCCTGCAAGATCTTCTACGCGGAATCATTCGATGCTTTGCGTCGCAAGTGTGGTGTATCCGACCGATTTATGGAATCGATGTCTCGCTGCTTGAAGTTCGACTCGAAGGGCGGCAAGACCAAATCACTCTTCCTGCGGACGCTCGATAACCGCTTCATCATCAAGTCGCTGCAGGAAGTCGAGCTCAAGGCTTTCACCAAGTTCGCGCCCGACTACTTCAACTTCATGAGCTACACGCTCTTCCACGGTGTCCCCAGCGTCATCGCAAAGATGTTTGGCCTCTTCCAAGTCAACATCCGCAATCCCGCCACCGGTGTTGACTTTTCGTATTACTTGCTCGTGATGGAGAATCTCTTCTACGAGCGCAATCCTAACAGGCGATTCGATCTCAAAGGCAGCATGCGGAACCGCAAGATTGAGAGCACAGGCCAGGCTGACGAAGTGCTTCTGGATGAAAACTTGGTCGAAACGATCTTCGAATCACCCCTTTTCGTCCGTGAGCATTCGCGCAAGCTGCTGCAAGCCTCGGTATTTAATGACACGCTGTGGCTCTGCAAACAGAATGTCATGGACTACTCTCTAATGGCGGGCTTCGACGACGCTCGCAAGGAACTCGTCGTCGGCATCATCGACTGTATCCGCACATACACATGGGACAAAAAGCTCGAGAGCTGGATCAAGGACCGTGGCAAGAATAAACCTACCATCACGAGTCCGAAGGATTATCGGAATCGTTTCCGGGTCAGTATGATGCAGTATGTATTGCAGGCACCCAACTGCTGGCATCAGTTCCAGGTGAACATGGCGCCGCCGAAGACGTTGAAGGAAGAGGTTAATGTCAGGGAGGAGTTGATGGGGGATGAGGGAGTCGAGGTGGCTGCTTAGATAGCGTTCGCTTCGTTGATGTTTTGATGAATGAGTGATGGGTGGTGTTGTTATGAGTGCATGACTTGGTGACGGCTGATCGCTTTCGGGATTAGCGAGGAGTTGCGTATCGTTTCTGAGGCCGTTGGAAGGTCATCATTGTTGGTAGGTAGCCTTTTAAGAATCGCTACACCTTGCAATGACTTGAGGCACTCGAACATCAAAGTCACGTGATAGCGCGATCCACTCGAACTCTATGCCCCACACTTCTGCCTACCTCACTTCGCGAAGATAAATGCGACGTCCCATCCCAACTGTTGCGTCCCGAGCAATGCACCGCATCCAACATGTGGCTCCTCTCGTACGTCGCCGGTGACGGAGATCTCCTCGAAGGCAAACGCCGCTGGCTACGACCAGGAACTGGCCATCTCTTCGGCCGCACTTCCAGCAAACCCGCTACCGGCGAACGATGCGTCTACATCGGCGACAAGAACATCTCACGCAGGCACACCACCTTCCGTGTCGCAGCTCCCACCTCGGGATCCTCGACGCGTCTTCAAGAGCGCACGAGTGTGACGATCATTGACGAGAGCAAGAAGGGAACTTTCATCGACGGGGAGAAGCTGGTGCAAGGCGAGAAAGTGGTCGATGAAAGTAAAGGCAGCCATCTGATCAAGCTTGGGGATACGGAACATATGTTGAAGCTCGAATGGAAAGAGGTGGTACTATGCTTCACCAACATCTCCCGAGGCGCGAAGAAGTCGGGCTCTGCACTTGCTGAAGAGAAGCAGAAGTTGGACGGCTGCGATATCAAGCTGGCTACGGATTACATCACGAATAAGACGACGCATGTGGTTGCGAAGAAGAGGAATACTTCGTCCGGGCTTCAGGCTCTGGTGCAGGGCAGATGGGTTGTGACGAGTAGCTGGATCGACGCGCTGGCTGAGGTGGTCAAGAGGAAGGGACCGGAGGAGACGAGTTTGCTCGAAGAGGATTTTGATGGTGAGTGGCCGAAGGAGACGGACTTCATTGTACCTGCGAGTGGTGAGCCCAATCCAAGGCCCAATGATTACCTGAAGCCGGACCCGGAGAGGGCGGAGGTGTTTTCCGGATACATTTTCGTCTTCTTGAGTCAGACACAGTACGAGTCTCTGTTCCCCGTTGTTGCTGGAGGCGGTGGAAAGGCTGTTCATATGGACTTCCAATTGGGACAGACGACAGCGGACGATGTCATCGACCTTGTGAAGTCGCTTTTGGGAAAGAAGGGGAGCGGGCAAGTCCTACTCAGCCAAGAGCCTGGCCCTGGCGGTATCGTCATCGTCCGTATTGTGGAGAAGGAGGATAACCGCGAGGGCATGAGGCCTTTGATGGAGGAGCTGGCAATCGCCCTGAATCAGAGGACGATCGAACAGAGCGAGTTACTGGACGCCATTCTCACAAAGAACGCTGCTGTTCTGCGTCGGCCTTTGCGAGATGTTTCACAAAGTCTCAGACCAGAGCAAAGCCAGTCACGCGATGCGCAAGTCACCTCTTCGAGCTTCCCGAGACCTCCCAGGGAGACTCCCGTTGAAGTAAGAGATTCTCCTCCTGCCGACCCTCAGTCTGCTCCTCGTACAGGCCGAGACTCTGCAGAGATGCAGTCGGAACAGCAACAGCAGCAAGCAGAGCAGCCACCTGCTGAAGAGGCACCCCCCACAAGGAGACGGAACCGTCGCATGATTACAAAACCGCGCAAGATTGACTTTGACGACTGGGATCCCAGCCAATTCGCAGCACCTGAGTCGAGCGTACAAGAGCCTGCGGCGTCATATCAAGATCCAAGCCAAGCAGACAGCATGCAGGCCATGGACGTGGATGAAGCACCCGCCGAGGCAACTCAGAGACAAACACAAACCCAGAAGCGACGTGCCGAAAAGCAGCTTGTGAAGGAAGAAGAGATTGATGAGAAGCTGTATCCAGGCATGGCCGCCATGAAGCGCCGCAAGACCGAGGCTCTGAAGAGAGGGAAGACGTCCAATCAGCCGACCCCTGAACCAGAGGCATCCGCTGTCGCTGGCAAAGCTGCTAAGGGCAAGGATGGAAAGGTCAAGAAGGACAAGGAGGAAGATATCAAAACAAGGATCAAGAAGCGCCGCGAAGAGGAAGAAGAGGCCCGACGTAAAGACGAAGAGGCGCTCGAAGAAGCCATGACCGCTGACCTGGCTAACATGAAGGTCGAGCATGTCATCGAGCCATTCGACCCGCCTGCAGCTCCGGCCGCAACCCAAACGCAATTGACAAGCCAGAATCCCGCCTGGAACGGCCGCCCCAACTTCAAGAAATTCCGCAGCAACAAGCGACTTCGCAACGGCGACGAGCTGGACCGACCAGACACGCAGCGCGTCATCATCTCCCTGCAAGAACTCCCCAACAAGTCCCAAGGCCTCGGCGACGACTACTGGCTCGAAACAGGCCGCGACCACGAACGCCGGCAGGGCGCCAACAGCAACAAATCGCAACAAAGCAAATCCCAATCCCAACGCTCCTCCCACGCCGCGGGCCCCTCGTCGGCCAGACAAGCCGGCGCAGCGGGTTTCGGCGGCGGCGACGAGGACGAAGACGACAACATGGCTTTCCGCCGCCGTCTCCAGCGCAGTCGCGAGGAAGATCGCGAGGAGGCGGTCATTGAGAACCAGCTGAATCCTAAGAGTACTTCGGGGAGCACGCAGACGCAGGGACGGACGCAGAGGGGTGGGAATAAGCGGAGTGCCATGGAGGAGGTGTTTGGGGAGAAGCCGCCGCCGGCGAAGAAGGCGAGGGCGGCGAGTGGGAAAGCGGCGGTGCAGAGGAAGAGGACGGCGGCGGCGTTGGATTTGGAGGAGGAAGATGAGGATGGGGATGAGGATCCGATGGCTTTTAGGCGGAAGAGGCGGTGAGGGTGCTGTCGATGATGAGGGGAGGTGTGTGATGGGATGAGTTGCTTTTCTTAGTTTATGATGCATTGCGAGCGAGGACATTGTTAGTGTTAAGAGATACCCAGTGCATTATCAAGGCGTTTTTCAATGAACAGTAAAACTGAAGAGTCAAAGTCACATTTCTTTTCGATTCATCGGTATTAACACAGTGGCTAGCTATTTCTGCCGCAAAAAGCTGCGAAAGGGGTATCTGTCTGCTCCATTGATAAAACAGCATGCACGTCAGTCACTCCCTAAAACGCCGCGCTCATGTCCATTCAGTCCCCGTATCATCATCATAAGCAAGAGCAAGTAGTAGTAGCATGCGCAGCGCACACTTTTGTCGAAATTGCAGTAGCCAGCCTGTCATGCTCAAGTAGAGAAAGCAAAATAGCTGGCCTGCTGCTTTGAATCTTCTTAGAAGAAAGCATCAGCGACCTCGGCCGGGAGACCTGGGAGAGCGTCTTCCTCGCCAATCGTCTGCATGGTCGCGGTGACGGTGGTCTCCTCAACGATGGCTGGCTTTGGAGTGACGCTGCGGCCACGGCGACCTGGAGGAGCCAAGCTTCTTGCGCGAGAGGGTGGACGAGAGATACCTCCAGCGGGGCCAACGGAACCAGCACGAGATCCGGCGCGGGAGTTGGCACGAGAGGCTGGGCGGGAGCTGCTGAGCTTGTTGGTGTCGAGATTGCCCGTGGCGGATGAAGCGTCTGGCATATCGGTTGGTGGCAAGTCAGGCTCGGTGGTGGTGGTGGCCATGACAGGCGGAACATCGGGCAGCTGGTTGGTCTTCTCAGTCACAGGCTCCTCGATCGTGGGAGCTGCGTCAACACCTTCCTCCTCGTCCTCGTAACCGTCGATGAGGTTGTTGACGATGAAATCCCACTCCTTCTTGTTGACCTTGGAGACGCTCAGACGAGCTGCCTTGAACTCTTGCATGTTCTCGAGGACGGCACCTGGCTTGGCGAACTTCTGCAACTCCGACAGGTAGACCGGCTTGCTGAGCTTCTTGCGGAACTCCACACGAACGACACACCACTTGGCACGATCCTTCTCCTTCTCAACGTATCCCGCACTCGTCTCGTCGGCGGTCGTCTCGTCTGGCTCGTGCTCACCAACAACCTCCATGATGCCCACGATGCCGGGCTTCCGGCCTTGCTTCCCGCCACTAGCGTAGAAGAATGCCAGATCTCCCTTCTTCATGTCGCGCATGTTCTTGGCAGCGGTTGGGTTGCGGACGCCTGTAGAACGTTAGTATTGAATCAGGCTTCGACACCTCTTCGACACGTACCATCCCACGCCTCGGGCTCAGTCTTGGAGCGCAAGTCGTCGATAGTGAAGGTGGTGTTGATCGTCTCGCCGCTCTTCACCTTCACGTCGTGGCCGTCTTGTTCAGCCTTCATAAGCCAATAGTTAGCCGGGGGCTCGTCGTCAAGGGCCTCCTCTTCGTCTTCGGCAGTCTTTGGCGCTTTGCCTTTGCCTTTCTTCGAGACAGGAGCCTTGCGCTTACTAGTCGTGTCCTCCTGCTGCGGTTCTTCAACGGCGTCCTGCAGCTCCTCCTCAAGTTGCTCGTCGACAGCTTCATCGTCGGCCGCAATCTTGGTGGTCTCGCCGCCCTTTGGTGGACGACCACGACGCTTTGGTGGAGCAGTCTCGGCCTCTGGCACTGCTGGCTCTTCCATTTTCGAAGCAGCGGATGGGCGACCGCGCTTCTTTGGTGGCTCGGACTTGGTCGTGGCTTTGGCTTTTGCCCCGTTCTTCGTCGCAGCGGTGGTGGCAGCGGTCTTCTTGGGAGGACGACCGGGACCTCTCTTCTTAGCTGGAGGAGCGCCATCGTCTTCGTCGTTGGCAGCAGTCTTCGCTGGGCGACCGCGCTTCCTGGAGGTGTTGGCAACTGGAGTCGCGTTAGTGTCGCGTTCACATGTGACCAACGTTGAAAAGGACGTACGCGTGTTGTTGGACGGAACCAGACCTTGGCTTGCACGTCTGCCAGAGGCAGTGGAGGGCACGATGGGTCGGGCGGGAGCTGCGTCGCGTTTTGGGCGAGCGGCAGCAGCGGTGATTTCGACCTCTTTACCACGCTTGTCAGTAATGGTTGCTGGAACTGCGCGTCCTGACGAACGAGTGCTCTTGCTCGAGGCAGCCGCGGCAGACTTCTTCTTCGGCGGCATCTTGGTTTGGTCGACTACTGCGGCGTAGTCGTGCTGGTTTGGGATGGAGGTCAGTAACGAAGTTTGAGTGTGTTCAATGTTGTTGTTGAACGAGTGACGGAGGACGATGAAACGCCGAGCTTTGGAGCTCTGTCGCGCGTGCTGACAGCCGCGGGCGGTTAAGGTTTGGATCACGTGGGAGGATCAAGAAGACATCGATTTCACTTGTACATTCACCTGTCTTTGCTTCATCAACCTCAGCCTGACCCACGAACGGGCCATGACCCAATGGCTCACTTGCGAGCCATTGTGAGGCTTGTCCTGAGCGAAGACGTCGGCAGCCGCAGGCGACAGCTTATCGACCTGCCAAGCCAGAGGCAGTGCACTTCTGAACGAAAACTCTCTTCTGGCTTCTCTCTGCCACCGACGGGACGCAGTGAAGCTGGGACGGTGTGGAAGTGAATGTGAGGCAGCAGCGGTGGTCAAGACAAGCCTCACGCAGTCGCGCCCCTTGCGTCGGGACGCGCGAGGATTGCGAGCGCAAGTGGTGCTTCAATTGGCGGTGCTACGACAGCCTGCATGGCCTGACACCCTGCTCCGCGCATCCCGCACCCTCCGCCTGGAGCCCTCGACTACTCATCCACGCTGCTGACGATACCCAGGCACGTTTAGCCACCCCATCCGCGGTCAAGCCATCGACGCTACGTTGCTGCTGTTCATGATGTGGTAAGACTAGTCTCGAGCTATTCAATCAACCCCATTTTTCACTCTATAACATCTCTTCCCTTGCACTCTGAGCGCAAAGATGCCTGGCTCTGTCCAGCAGCTCAGTATTAGGTGAGGAAAGCAAGAAGCCAAGGCCGACATTATCAGGCAGCTCTCATATGCAATGACGACGCACCTACCCGTCCTCCAAACCATTCACATCGTGCCGAAGATGGACACTGAAATCACCGGCCGACATCGTGCCTTATCGCATCGAGAATACCTGGACACTCTACAACGACCATCCGTAGCCGACATTCGACGCATTTCAGAAATCCAGCTGCAGAAAGAACATGACATCTCAGCAAAGTACCACACCGCCGAAGAACAGGACGCAGCAAAACTCATCCAAAGAGCATATCGAGGCCATCGCGAACGAAGATCACTCAATGGCCTGACGCTCGACCCTTCTGACCGGTGGGTCGAGATCATCAAAGAATGGAAATACCGGAGCGCGACCGCACCACATCTCAGCACGTCTTCGCCAGGTGGACGAAACCGTTCCGAATCGACCGCAGATCTCGCTCGACGGAACTGGCATCGAGCCACAGCCATTGCCGAACACGCAGGAGCCGGCGAAAGCAGGACATCGTTGTCACTACCTGCACGTGAACCTACCAAGTCAAGCACCCGAAGTTCCAAACGCAGCAAACGTTCCAAGTCAGAGTCAGAACCTCCCGACTCCATGCTCATGGACTTGCGGTACTTTCTCGAGATGGTCGACCAGAAACATCGATATGGCGCAAATCTGCAGGTCTACCACGAAGAGTGGCAACGGAGCAAAACCGATCAGAATTTCTTCTACTGGCTGGACCACGGTGATGGCAAGGGTGAAGACTTAGCACCTATCTGTCCACGAGAAAAGCTGGAGAAGGAGCGCATCCGGTACTTGAGCAAAGAAGAGAGGAGAGACTACCTCGTGCGGGTCGACGAGAAAGGTCTCTTACGTTGGGAGAAGAACGACGAACTCATCACCACGAGCGCAGATCTATATCGTGATTCGATGGAAGGTATCGTACCGAAGGACTCCACTGAACCGACCTTCAACGATGAAGACGTCAAGCGACAGATCAGCGCAGACGCCGGTTTCAGCAGCAAACTCGCCGCCGTAGGGGGCATGTTCCGCGACGCGATCCTCGCAGACGACGACGACCACGAACGCAACTACCTAGAAGCATCAACCTCCAACTCCTCGACATCGTCATCAACATCATCCTCTTCATCCTCATCAGAACCCACCCTCTCCCCCGAGCAAGCCATCGCCCACCAACGCGTAACAAAAGACCACACCCCCGGCGAACCAAAAGCCGACCACCTCACCTCCCCCACCAACAACCAAAAGCAAAAGAAAAAGAGAAAGAAACCCCTCCACGTCTCCCCAGCAACAATCCTCAACTCCCTCCTACGCGCCAGCGTAAAACCGGGCACCTGGATCTACATAACCGACACGCTGCAACGCCTCTACATAGGAATCAAATCCTCCGGCTCCTTCCAACACGCCTCCTTCCTCTCCGGCGCGCGCATCTCCTCGGCCGGAATCATAGGAATCAACCACGGCCGCCTCGAATACCTCTCCCCGCTCTCCGGACACTACCGCCCGACGACCAAGTCTTTCAAGACCTTCGTGGAGGGGCTGAAGACCGCGGGGGTGGATATGGGGGGTTTGAAGGTTAGTAGTGCGTATGAGATTTTGTTGGGCATGGAGTATTATGGGATGACGAAGAGGGGGGTGAAGAAGGTTTTTGGGAGGGATGGGGGGCACGGGCACGAGGAGAGGAAGAGGAGGGAGAAGGCTGTTGAGGTTGATGAGGAGACGGTTAAGAGGATTGCGGTGGGGACGGGGGCTGGTGGGAGGGTTGGGACGGGGGATTTGAGTGCTACGCAGAGGGTGGAGATGAATTGGGCGGTGGAGCATGAGCAGCATCATCGTCCGGTGGGGAAGGTTCATCATCGTGAGCGAGGTGATGATAGAGATGATTTGGCGGGGCTGATGGATGATTTGCATGTGAGGAGGTTGAGTGATGAGGGGAAGGGGAAGTGATTGACATTCTGTTTTCAGAGAGGAGTCCGAGGGAAGCGTGCTCGTTAGGATACCCACAGTCTCGTTGAAATCATTCTTACAGTCAATGAACGAAATACCATGAAAGACGCTTGAGTAGTTTGGAGACATTGTCTTGGCTCAAGCTATGCTAACATTTCCTCGCAACCATCTCGTGGCGCATGTCACATAGCGATCGCCTGATTCAGACGGAATGTCGTCGCTAAACTAAAGCATCTAGAACACTGCAAGTCCGCATTGCCCATTTTTAATGCCATCCCGTTGCGTCCATCCCAATCCCATCATGTCAAGCAGAATGAAGTTGAAGCATCTAGTAACGCTTGCCCTCGCGGAGGACATCGCTGTACTCCTCGAGTGGGGAACGGGCGAGCTTGGTCTCCTTCCACAAGTTGGGAGTGAGGAAGCCGTAGGTGTTGGTGATGGCAACGAAGGTGGCCTTGAGGGTGTTCTCGAGGGTCTTGGTGGAGCCGGCGGAGGCGGTGTAGGCGTCCTGGACACCGGCAAGCTGGAGCAGACGCTTGACAGCTGGGGAAGCGACAAGGCCAGTACCACGTGGGGCTGGGATGAGCTGTCGAAATGTTAGACTCTGTATAATGTCATGTTCAAGGAGGAATGTTTCGACTTACACGAACAGTGACCGAACCGCACTTTCCGCTCTCCTTGACTGGGATGGAGTGAGGATCACCAAGGTTGGTACCCCAGTAGCCACGACGAATCGGCACAACAGACAGCTTCGCGATGATGATAGCGGCACGGATGGCAGTAGCGACTTCCTTGGAGGTCTTGATGCCGAGACCAATGTGGCCCTCGCTGTCACCGATAACGACGATGGCCTTGAAGCGGGTACGCTGACCGGCACGGGTCTGCTTCTGGACAGGCTTGATCTGTAGACACATCCACATCAGCACGCCATTCTCCATCCCATCTCATGCATGTATATTCGAGTAACTGACCTTCATCACCTCATCCTTGAGCTTGGGCAAGAAGAAGTCCACAATCTGGTACTCCTTGATGGGCAGAGAGTGCAGGTAGATCTCCTCCATGCTCTTGATCTTGCCGGCCTTGACGAGACGGCCGAGCTTGGTGACGGGCTGCCATTCCTTCTCGTCGCTCTTCGCACCACCGCGGCCACGGCCACGACCGCGTCCACGTCCACGTCCCCGATCACCACCACGGTCGCCGCGCGAGCCGAATCCTCCACGAGCACCACCTGGTGCTGCACCGCCTCGGTCTGCCATTGTCGAAGGTGTGCGTTAGGGTGCTGTGTTGTTAGTTGCGAGGTGGGTGGTGGACAATCTGGGGCGGCTTTGCCAAAAGCTCGAGATCTGAGTGCGATATTCTAAATCTTGGCGTTTGTCCTGCACGCGTGCCTGAGGCGTCAACGCCAAGCCGAACCTCTTCGACTTCACGACATTGATGGCATAGACATCTCCCAACCAACAAGCCATTCCCATCGCTCTACACCGCCAAAATGCTCGCAGCACGCCTCATAGCTCACCGCACCCTGTTCCTCCGCCCACAGATCTCCATTCGCACCTCCCTCCGACAATGCAGCTCCCAATGCGCCGCGAAACGCCCCTCCCTGACATCCGCCTTCCAAAGACTCCAGATCCAGCCAACGATCACGACAAGAGTCCTCGCCAGACAGCAGGTACGCGGCATGAAGGTCCGAAGTTCGGTCAAGAAACTTTGCGATGGGTGCAAGAGCGTACGGAGGAAGGGTGGGAAGTACGTGTACATCATCTGTAGCAAGAATCCGAAGCACAAGCAGAGGTATGTGGAACGTGTGAACAAGTTTTGAGGGAGCTGGCCTACTGACACTTGCGTAGACAAGGGTAGCGAGTGCACTGATGGCATGGGATTGTTTGTACATTGTATGAATACGTTGAGACTTTGATGGGCATAGCGGAAGGCGTTCATGGGGCATGTTGCATACGTTTGACGGATGGCTAAGGGTTGCGAGGCCGTAGGAAGCATTAGAGATTAAGGGAAAGGATGTGGAGACGTCGCAACTCAAAGTTTTCGTTTTACTGTCAATACAGTAGCCTTTGTCTTCGTGATTCTGTGCTCCAATCGAGTCCCTCCCACTTGATCAGATGCCCTCTGCGGCACCATGCAGCGTTCCTTCTTATGTTTGACGATGCTGTCTACCCAGACCAGCGACGTTGGTCGTGTACGGCTCAGGGTTGCTTTACCCTGATAGACTTGACCAGGTCTCCTGACAGCCGTTGCAGCTCCCGTAACCGCCCAGCAGCCTGCCATCGCCGATGCTGAGCCATCCGCTGCACATGCTGCGTACCTTCATCCAGGTCGTCATCTTCACCGATCTCGCTAACTTCAGCGCTTCCTTCCTTCTCCTCTTCATCGTCAACTCCCGCCTCTTCGCCTTCGCCTTGCTCAACTACGCCATCTTCGTGCTCAAGTGAGTCGGCGGGGCTGCTCGCTTCCACGTCGCTCCAGGAATCGGTCATCTTGTCCGGAAGAACGCCATTAGGGAGTCCTGGCACATGCTGAAACCCGTAACGCTTGTTGCCAAAGATGGCTTTGGCAGCCTCAATGGCTTGCGACTGCTGCAGGTTGACGTCGATGTCTGCATCGACCTGGCCTTGGAACTTCTCGACGTTGCGACCCTGAGACTTGGTCTGAATCATGGACGCTGACCACTTCGCAGCTGAATTAACAGCGGCCACGGGATCCTCACGCATCTCCAAGAGATAGTTCTGAATCTCCGCAGGTGTCAGCTTGTCGTCAGGTATGAAGCTGGCGAATTGTTTCGCCAGAGCCGGCAGGTCATGCTGGGACGCCTCCTTCTGATCCGTCTTCTCGCTTGGTGTCTCGGCGAAGATGTGAAGGAAGAGCTGCGCGGTGACTTCGTTCGACGCATTGCCAAAGAGAACCTTCTTGTCGACACGTCCAGGGCGGAGCAGTGCAGTGTCGAGATTGTCTGGACTATTGCTCGTCATCACAAGTACGCGGCCCTCGTGAGAGACTGGGCCGTCGATAGTGTTCAACAATCCGGCCAAAGTCACACCTTTCTGAGGTATGGGCCCCATCATGACCCCTGGCTTGCTGCTCTTTCTCTCCTTCTTCACGCGCTCGATTCCGGCCGAATCCACGTCTTCTAGCAGTACAAGACATCTAGTCGGAAGCGCATCGAAGCACATCTCCAAGGCGAAGTCGTTGATGTTGGAATTGCTCAAGGAGAGGATGTAGAGCGGCATCTCGAAGTGGCCTGCAAGTGCTGTGCAGAAAGACGTCTTGCCGGTGCCTGGCGGTCCATAGAACAGATAGCCACGTCTCCACGGTATGCCACGATTCGCATACCAGGACTTGCTCTCGTGCGAAAGGTAGGTCTTGATATCTTCAACGAGATCCTGCTTCTTGTGCTCCTCAATGCTGACCGAGTCGAGTTTCCGAGCAGGTCGAGTGATCACTCTGCGATCCCATGTCTCTCCTTCGTTTGCGTACTGGGATGGGCGGTAAATGCGAACCAAGGACTCGTTCTTCACGTCGTTGATGGTGCTGATGTGTTCGAGGAAGTCTTGAATGGGCTTCACACCTCCAAAGATGCTGTAGCAAGAGATGGTGATATCCGACTCGCGCGACTGAGTTTTGCCTTTAACGGATCGTCCACTACCGTCCAAGACTTGGTGCTCTGTCGGGTTCTGGCGGGTGAGCCACAACGAGTGGCCATTGAAGCTGAACCCAGTCGACCCAATCGCAGGGACGTAGGATAGCGAAGGCTCCTTGGGCTTGGCTGGTTGTTCTATCGGGTCTGCTCCTGAGCCGAAGGAGTCGTATGAGCCGAATCGTCGTCGTGTACCAAGGTAATTGAGATCCATTGTAGCAGGTGAAGCGGCTGCGGCAGCAGCAAGATTCGAATGTACTGTGACGGAGCGGGTGTCCACACCGACGCTGTTGGCGGCCATCCAGGCCATCACTTGATCGTAGATGGCGTACTTGGTAGGGACGGTGACGCTGGCGACGAGGCGAGAGCGGATGAAGTCGACGACAGTGCCCAAGTCGAGGCCCTTCCAGACGTACCGATAGATGCCGTAGCCGAGAACTGCAAACGGAGCCATGATGAGGATGCCCTTCTCGAGCAAGGGGCTGGCGTATCGTATCGCCGTAATCGCATTGCGACAAGCAGTCTCTGGCGTGAGGTCCACGATGTCGTCGCCATGGTTGCTGATGCCGACACGCAGAGCAGTTGCGACGCTGAAGAGGCTAGGTCTCATGGCTTGCAGTTGCAAAGCAGTCAGTTGATGCGCCATCACGGCGAAAAGCGGAGGTGGTGGTTTTGAAGTTGCAAAGCGTCGATTCGGCTTGGGAAGATAAAAGGGCGTTCGGCGGACTTTATCTCCAGAAGTGTCTCAAAAGCGAGTGAAGTGCGCGCCCCGCCCTCCGGTGAGTGAATGAAACAGTGTCGGGTGGCAGCGTTTGCAGCCTCACGTTGCTGCGCCTCAGGCAAGACCAACGGACTTCACATCTATTCGCATCTCGAACCTTGGGCAATCGACCAGGCTATCGGTATCGTGTCTGAGACTGTTGTCCTGCACCTCGTGTTGGGGATGTCAGCGTTACGCGTGAATCAGATGCAGGTAGGCAACCATGCAGGCATCCGGCGGCCTCTCCATGCGCTTGGTGCGCTCGTGTCGTTCTTTCCCACATTGTTACTTGCTCAACTTCTTTTCCCGAATGAACCATGCACTGATCGCAGCACCAGCTACAAGCGCAATCTGCAGCCCAAACGCAGCATTGGTACTACGCGCAAAGCAATACTCCACCACGCCTCTGATCTTCGGGTCTAACTCTTTCAGATACCGCAGACTCTGCCGTACCTTGTCCGCAATGTCAATGGCCTCGTCTTCTGGCAAGCCCAGAGCTGGCAACTCCTTCGCGAGGCTGTTCCGCAGCGACTGGTTCGCTACTGTCGCAGAAATGGATATTCCAAAGACGCTGCCCAGCGAACGGAAGAGATAGCTGCATGCTGTTGCTACCGCTTGATCCTCATGTGATGCATTCGCAATGACACCGATCAGCGTGGTTGTGATTCCGTTGCCATTACCAAATCCACCGACGGCCATTGCAATGATGATGGCCAAGGAGCTGTTGGCGACTATCCCGGAGAACAAGAAAATTGCAACTAGCGCTACCACAGTCAGCGCGTACGATGCCACTGTCAGCCAGTAGAAGCGCCCAGTCCTTTGCATGTAATAGCCGGCATGGAGGCTACCAAGAACACCGACCACCACACCAGGAATCAATCGAAGGCCAGCTCCAGTAGCACTTACGTGGTCCACAGCCTGGAAGTACAATGGAATGTAGAAGGTCGCAGCCATCCATCCTGCCAGACTGAAGAAGTTGGCAAGATAGCAGGCAAGCGTCGTGCGATTGAAGATGATGTGGGCTGGAGCAAAAGGCTCAACGGCCACTTTCATCTCAACAAGCACGAACACGATGAAGAGTGGGACCGAGATAGCCAGTGGGACGTACGCAATTGGAACCCTCCAGCTTACGTTGCTACCACGATCCATCGCCAGGAGGAAGGAGAAGACCGCAGCAATGAGGACAGTAGCTCCGAGAAAGTCGATCCGGCGCAGATTCTTTCGCCAATCGTTGTCTTCTTGATTGCTCGGTATGTTGAGCGCAAAAAAGACCGCAATGAAGGCGACCGCGGACAAGGGCGCTTGAATTAAGAAGGCCCATCTCCAGCCGATATAATCAGCTGCAATGCCTCCTAGTGGTGCTCCTGCACTGGCTCCTGTTGCCCAGACGATGTTGATGTAGCCTTGCCAGGTGCCTCGCTCCCTCAAAGTGCAGACGTCGGAAAGTAGGATAGACAGAACGGTAGTCATGGCACTGCCGCCAATGCCTGCAAAGTATCAGCCGGATCCCTATATTGCGCGGAATCACCAGAACTGCTCAAACAATACATACCCGCAAAAGCTCGTGCAGCGATCAACTGCTCCATATTCTGCGCCAACCCACATCCTAAACATCCCAACCCAAAAATCGTATAGCCAAACAAGAGACATGCCTTCCGGCCAAATATATCACTCAGCTTCCCATAAAGCGGCTGAAAGCTCGTCAACGTCAGAAAATAAGCCGTGGCAATCCAGCTCGTCATGTTCAACGCCTTCAATTCAGACCCAATGCCTTCCTTGCTGCTGACGATGATAGTCTGATCCGCAGCCGACATGAAGACTCCAATGGCCACGGCGGGAAAGATGTATTTCAATTTGGCTTTCACCTCGGGCATGCCTTCGTACTGCTTCTGGCGGTCCACGGCAGAGGTTTGTCTCTCGAGGGCGTCGCCATTGCTGTTGTCGCTGGGATCGAATGTCCCGTTGGAGGGCGCAGCCAAGGGACCTTCTGGAGCAGCACCATCGAGAACGACTTCCGTGGAGCGGATCTTGGTGAGGAGAGGCGAGGTTTCTGAGACAGTGTGGCCATTACCATTGGGGTGAGGCTCGTCGTCTTGTTGGGGCATAATTGCAAGAAAAGATGGTTTCAAGGGTGAGAAAATCGGTGCCGGTTTCGAAGCCTTACATGTAGGGAAACATCAAAGCAAAAGAAGACCTACAAATCAGACGGCTACTTAGAAATACTGTACTACCGCCGTTCGGCATTGGGCGAGCAAGCCCAGCCGTGCAGAGGCGAAGGTCTTGCGCGATTACTCCCCAACAAGCACTCGTATGGCCCGTGCGCATCAGGCTTGGCAGCGATAGGGCGGCTTTAACCGGCGGCAAGAGCTGGAGCTGCCCGCCGATCTCTCGTTTAGGTCGTTTACCTAAACAGCACATGAAGCTCACCACGCCTGGAGACATGGAGCATGTCCAGTCCTAGGAGACAGCCTCATGACGACGGACCACGACCTGAGACGGCTGGGCAAGATGTGAGCGAGGCGGGTCAGGACAAGGAGAAGGCTCTGCCGGCCGGCCAAGGTAGGTCCATGTCGTGATTGATGGGCGTTGAGTACAGAGTGGAGGCTCATTTACTGCTAGGTGGACCTTCGACAGAAGACGCCGCGGCGACAACAGGCGAAGAAGACAGAAATCAAGATGCGAGCTCGCATGTTCCACCTGGTCAAGCAGAAGCCCCGCAAGATGGAGAAGAGGAAGAAGAGATCCCATACCCAGAACCGGAAGACGAAGCGCCGCTCCTACCACCGCCAGATTTCAAACCTTTCTTTACTGTCATCGAGGATGACAATGGCGAACACCATCACCCGACCGTCCATTACGTCTTCGCTGACGACGAGGATACCGAGTTCCTTACCAACGCTGCCCTCCAGACTCTTAGCGATTCAGAACAGCCTAGACAGGACGGGGAGCCAGAGAACCGCTTCGTCATCCTCGATCTCGACCCAACGGGCAAAGAAGTCATCTCTGCAGTCTCCCTATCGCCCGAATGGCAGGCATTGAAAACACAAACGTCGCCCGCCCCGAGTTGGGGCGGCCAAGATGACAAGAGCACAGATCGAGGACTGATGTTGAGGATCTCGGGACAAGAAGCTAAGAGAGAAGCACTGGTCAAAGGCAGGGCGAAAGGAGATGTTAATGGCCTTCTGAAGATGTTTGATGAGAACATGGCTGGGTTGGATGGCGTTCTTGGCTCGAGCGATAAAGATACCCATGAGACTACGCATGAGGGGGACGAGGGCGCTGCTGGATAGAATGGAATTGATGACTGTCATGAGGGAATGAGATGATGATTCGCATGAAGCTGCTCTTGGTACGAATACTATCTTGGTTTCCCTTGCGGGTGAGTATCATCTCTCTACCGTTATGCAAATGAGTGAAAACGCCTTCGCTGAACGAATCTCTCACCTTCATGCCCCATCTCGGACACCCGGATCGATCGAAAGGAAAGCTCACCATCCACCTCCCTTAACACCAATCCATCCTTCGTCTTCTCCACTTCATCCTCCTCTCAACCCACCGTCTCATTATTAACATAAACCACAATCCGATTACTCCCCCCACAAGCCTCCGTCTGATTCCCCTTACAAGGAAAGCTACACCCCGCCGCCAACACATCCCCTCCACTCGCCAACGCCGCCGTCGGCGCCACCCCACTCCCATAACACTCCGAATAATACTCCCCTCCACAATACCCATACCCCTTGGCGCGACACGCCTCCAAACAATTTGCAATCGTCGCATTCCCCGCCCCGCCAAACGCCGCCAAACTCACGGATTTCGCCAGCGTGCGCGACGCGCCCGAGTCGACGTAGCAGCCCATCAAATTCCAAGTGGAGTAGGACTCCCGGGCGAAGAAGGTCTGTTTCCAGGCGTCGTCGACCACGACGCTGAGGCGGTTCCCGGCGCCGCAGGTCTGCGTTCTGTCGCCGGTGCAGCGCATGGAGCATTGCGAGGCGGGCGCGGAGGCGGAGGCGGGTGGGGGGGTGTTGCCGCACCAGCATTCTTGGGCGTATTCGGTGCCGCTGTATTTGTAGCCGCGGGTTTGGCAGGCGAGGGCGCAAAGTTGCGGGGTGAGGGTGGCGGAGGTGCCGTTTGTGGTCGGGAGGAGGCGCGTGTTGGTGTCGGTGTAGCAGCCTAGGGCGGTGAAGCCTGTGGGGAGGGGGGTGCTGGTGGTTGTGGAGAGGGTTGTTGGTGGGGAGGAGGTTGTTGATGATGGGGAGGAGGTGGTGAGGGATGAGCTCTGGGTCGTTGAGGATGATGCTGAGGATCCAGAGGTGGTCGTTGACGATGTGGAATGCGTTGTGCTTGTCGAAGTGAGCGAGGATGCCGACGACGTCGAGCTGGAGAAGGTGGCGCTGCTCCCACTCGTTAACGAACTTGAAGACGAGGCTCCCGAGCTCACTGAAGCAGAAGATGAAGACGAAGAGCCAAAGCTACTCGTCAAGGAGGACAGCGAGCTCGTCGATCCAACAGAGCCTGATCCAGAAGAGCCAGAGCCAGAGATGATCGAGGACGTCGTCGAGGCGGTAACCGAAGAGACAGAAGAACTCGCACCACCCTCCCCTTTCACAACCCTCGCCCCCCAAACCGCATTCCTCACAACCGCACCAACCAAACTCTTCAAATAGCACGCGTTCCCCAACATCGACAAATCCACACACCCCGTCGTCGTCGCGCAGGCATCGATACACTGCTGGAAGCTATTGATGCTCAAGGTCTTCATGTCGCCGCCCGCGTGGTCGATGCCGCATTCGATGAGGAAGGAGATGCCGTTGGAGGTGATGATGGTGTCGTTGGAGGCTGGGCAGGTTATTGGGGTGGAGGAGGCTGAGGGGGTTGGGGTTGAAGTTGATGGGGTGCTTCTGGTGAGGGTGTTTGGATCGGAGGCTGTGCTTGTGGTTGGGTTTGAGGTGGAGAGTGCTCCTGTGCTGCTGGATCTCGTCGCTGAGGCAGATGCGGTGGAGCTGGTCCGGACGTCTGAGCCTGAGGCTGTGATCGTGCTTGAGATAGAGATCGCACCCGTGCTGCTCGAAGCCGTCGAAATGGATCCTGTGGATGAAGAGGAAGAACCATCGACGAGCTTTGCTCCCCAGATCCCTCCGTTCGGCACAGCAGCACCAAGAACCGACTTGAGGTAGCATGTATTCCCCGACAGGCTGACATCGACACACTTATCGTTCTTCGCACATGCGTCGATGCACCCCTGAAAGCCGTTGACGCTGAGAAAGGTCAAGTCGCCTCCCTGATGGTCAATACCGCACTCGATCGTGAAGGTCTTGCCGCTGGATGTGACAATGGTGTTGTTTGACACTGGACAAGAGACAGCAGTCGGTTGAGATCCAGATCCAGAGGCAGAGCCGGACGATGTCGTGGCAGACGCACTGGCGCTGGAGGACGCACTGCTTGAAGCAACCCAATCCGCATCTTGATACACAGTCAGTCGATTCCCAGCTCCACAGAACTCAGAAGGATCATTCGCGCAGAGCATATTACACTCGTCGTCGTTCGTCCTATTAGCTCCAATCGCAAAATAATTGCCGCAGTAACACTCTGAACCATACTCCGCACCGAAGTACAGGTATCCAGAGCAATAGTTCGCACAAAACTTCAGCGTCATGGAATTCGATGACGTCCCCTTGCCTGCCAGAGCACGACCGCTCGAAGCCTCGGTGTAGCAAGCGATGTACGTGAAATCACCCACATTCTCCGGAGTTCCTGGCGTAGGCTGGAGTTGGGGACGGCCGTTGGAGAAGATGGAGAGTCGACTGTATCCACCGCACGTCTGGCTGGAGTTGCCAGGGCAGGTGTTTTGGCAGGAGCTTTCGATGACTTGTTGGGCGCGGTAGCCTAGTGATGAGCCGCAGAAGCATTGAGTGCCGAATTCCATGCCTGCGATGGTGTTGTTGCCGGAGGCACAGGTCTGGGCGCAGAGGTTGATGGTGTTGGCGTTGCTTTGGTAGGTCATGTTGGTGAGTGTCTGTGGGCTTTGATCGGACCAGCAGCCCCAGTAGGTCATGTTGCCGGCGTAGGTGTTGTTGTTGACTGAGGCAGCGGTGCTGTTGAGAGATGGGTTGGGATAGGGGTCATCGCTGGCTTGCTGTCGAGGATAGCCGAAGTCGTAGAAGCGATTGCCGTCGCCGT
Organism: Zasmidium cellare ATCC 36951; assembly: GCF_010093935.1. Lineage (NCBI taxonomy): Eukaryota > Fungi > Ascomycota > Dothideomycetes > Mycosphaerellales > Mycosphaerellaceae > Zasmidium > Zasmidium cellare. The sequence continues at coordinate 288,585 of NW_022986947.1, read as the reverse complement.
AGAAGTTGTCGAGGAAGAGACGAGCTTGTCCTGCGGCAGAGGCCATCATTGCGCCGCCGTCATGGCCTGTATTGACGAAGTCAACGGTATCACAGTTGCGTCCTTTCGGGTCCGAGCAGGTAGGTGGGAAGGCTTTGATGAAGTTGAAGAAACGTTCTGTCATCATTGTCAGCTGCTTCTCGTCTCATCAATACAACTCCACTCACCATTTCGATCCTTGCCCGTCGTTCTCGGAGCACATGTCGTAGAATCATCACCAAGATCCTGAGTCCCTCTACCGTAGTTGACCGCCTTGCTGTTATAGTTGGCCAGAATAGCAGCACGACCAGCATTCACAAGCCCAATCCCGTATGTCATGGGATAGTCTGCAAAAGCAGAGTAGCCATCTCTATAGTCATCATAATCCGGACACCCAGTTATCGGCAAAGGTCGATCAGTGCTGAGCCAAACGTAGCTGTTGGGATTGCCGACCCAGTAGCTAACTGGTGACTTTGTGTTGAGGTTTACACCGAGCGCAGCATATCGGTGAACAGTCTGGCCGCCGAGAGAATGGCCTGCCACGACGATCTGCTGCATCTTCGGGAAGAGCGTGCGATTGTCGAAGTACTGAACGATCTGGTCGAGGACCGTGTAGGAAGACGTATTCTTTGAGGTGGATGGGTATTGATTGTTGCCACCAGCCCTAGACAGCAATGAAGTGTTAGTTCACACTGCACTCCATGAACGTGGCTTAAACGAAACAAGGACAGACTTACGACCACTGAGAAGCCTTCCAAACCAAAGCATTCGAAGTCGACCCCTTTCCAGCCGACTGTCCATCAACCCACGGATATCCCGTGCCCTTATCGTCGCCATTCGGAAAGTACGGAGCCATGATAGCCACAGTATCGAAGTTGACGTTCGGATCCGACTTGACTTGGGCCAAAGCCGAGAGCATATTCGACATGTACGTTCCAGGATCTCTGTTCAGGCCATGGATGATGATCACCGCTCGCTGGATGTTGGCTTCGACGAGGCGCTTGGCGGTGTTCTTGCCGTGGGAGTAGTAGTTCGTCAAGGTGAGGTTCTTGTTCTTGCCTGAAGGGTCGTTGATGCGGAAGTAGGTGATTTCAGATCCGGGAACCATAGGCAGCGAGTTGGGGATGACATCCCCTACGTACTGTTGAGCTTCGGTAACGTTGGCCAAGGCGGCTACGAGGGCTGTGAGAACCGGAACGAGATGCATCGTGTTCTGGGTTGGCTGCGATGATGGATAGGAGATGAACGAATGCTGAAGCGCAGAATGAATGGAAGATAGCAGGAAACGAGAGTAAGCTATTCCACAACCACGGTTGGTGCAAAGTCCTTACCTTAGGCCAGAGGGCACCGAGCCTCAAATACCCATCTCCATCCAGCAATATCATTACACTGTGTGGCGGCGACGGTGGATCCCACCCGTCACCATGTGTCTGTCAAAATGGCAGCAGAACGCCACGGCTGCCATTCTCCAGCTGGAGAAGTTAGACACAGCCTGGTCGAGAACGTGAAGACTACTCCACGTTGGGAGCCGCATCGAAAGCGTCAGCGCCGGTTTTAGGTGTTCATGCAAAGATCGAGTCATCGAGGGACTCCGAGAAGACGAAGTGTATCCGCCATGACTGCTTTGGGCACTGCAATATGGCTACTTGCATTGGCCGAGACGCTGAAGCAGCTACCCGTGAGCACGGCCATCGGGCCGGGGTGGCCGAGTTGTCGGTATTCGAGGGGTCTCAATCCACCATTTCACATTCACGGAGCTGAAAGAGGCTTATTCCAGCATGCAATTGCAGTAAATGGATCGTCGTTGGTGTCTTAAGTCCATAGGAGTTCGCCGAGCCGGCCACTAATCTGGCATCATCAAGTAGCTGATGTACAACTTTTGCTTTGGTTTATTGACACCAATGTACGAGCAGCGCGACTTTACCGTTTTGATGTTGGAAGTGCTTCTGCCTTTGAGATGATATAGTGCTTGAGGAGCTGGTTTCTTGTCCGAATCTCGACGCCGCTATGGGTCTCGCGGCTTTTAGTCGCTCCATTGGACAAGCTCAGGGGCAAGGCTGGCACCGAAGACGTGTGGGTGAGCGATGAGCTTCTGCTTGAAAGGACCTTCGCCACCGGTGTTCATTGTTGTAGTCCAAGTCAGGAGGAATCTGTTGGTGCTACCACAAATAGATGCGATATCCTAGCACTAGTTCCAAGTCCTTACCCAGGCTTGTGAATCATCAGACGCCGACACATCACTTGACGTCAATAACATGACCTCGTAGCATTAGCATCGAGAGGAAAAAATGGCAGGGTGCATCGAATCCAGTAGACAACGCGGCCATGTACAAGAACAGAGTGAAACGCGAGCTGTGTCAGTAGAAAACCGGCAAAGCATGGCCCAACTCTGTCACCGACTGCTTTCACCCAAAATGATCGTGACGTTCCTCCGGACAGGTTTCTATCCAGTCCGGTTTTGGTACGTTTCGGAGCCAGGTCGGAAAGCAGCATGCTTCACGTAACGGAGCTGACCTAAGCTCGGCCAGTGCAGTGCAGCTAAAGCTTGCAAGTACAGCGCTAGCATGTCGTTTTGGTAGAACCGACGTCTGTGGAGCTACACATTGTGCTCTCATACCACCGGTTACTGGTCCAGACGGAGAACAAGAAAGCGAAATGTTCGACAAGATGATCCCAGAGTGGACCAACCTGGCACGCTGTTCCCATCTGATGGATATCGGCCGAGGATCCAGGCTCGTTGCGATGATAAAAGGGACACCCTCGCCCAGATTCGTCATGGCATTCGATCATTCTTGAAACAATGTCTTCCTCCATCCGTACAGTTGGTGTCGTTGGCACTGGTGTCATTGGCGCCTCGTGGACTGGGCTCTTCCTCGTACGGGGACTGAAGGTACTCGTGTCTGACCCAGGTCATGACGCCGAGAAGAATCTGGCAGAGAATTTGCGCAAAATGTGGCCCTCCATCGAGCAATTGGGTCTGTCGCCAGGGGCATCGTTGGACAATTACAGCTTTGTTGGATCCAGCTTGAAAGACCACTACCAGGAAGTCGACTTCATTCAGGAGGTGTGCACCTTCTAGTCGATCGCTGTTGTCTGATGCTGATATTGCGCTAGAACGCCCCAGAAATCCAAGGCTTGAAGGAGGGTCTCATCGCAGAAATGGACGAAGGTACCAGAGAAGACATCGTCATCGCCTCATCATCCTCAGGCATACCCAGCTCCCAGTTTGTCGGCAAGTGCAAGAAGAATCCAGGTAGAGTGTTGATAGGCCACCCATTCAGCCCGCCGGCTCTGATGCCGCTCGTGGAAGTGGTGCCGCATCCAGGAGGCGATGAGGCGGCAACTCAGCGGGCGATGGACTTCTACAGGAGCTTGGGTAAACATCCGGTGTTGCTGCGGCAGGAGACGCCGGGTTTCGCGGCGAATCGACTTCAGGCAGCCATCAGTAAAGAGGCATACAGCTTGGTCAATCGGGGCGTCCTCTCGGCCGAGGATTTGGGTGAGCTTCGATCCGCTCCATTGATGAGGTGTGTTGGCTGACGATGAAATATCTAGATGCCTGCGTGACCACAAGTCTCGGGCCACGTTGGGCGCTGACCGGACCATACATGTCGAATGTTTTGGGAGGAGGCGGAGGAAGTACTGGCTTCAAGCATCTACTCCATCATCTCGGGCCAGGCATGAAGGTTTGGCTTCATGACATGGATGAGCACTCATTTGACATCAACGATGAGAACATCGATCATCTTGACGAGAGCGTACAGGCTATGTTGAAGGACCACTCGGTACAGCAGGTTGAGGAGCAGCGGGATGACGTTCTGCTGAAGTTGTTGGCTCTGAAGAAAGACAAGTCGGCGTTAGTTTGATGAGAGGTTTTGCCTTGGGCAGCAAGCAGGCCGGGAAAATATCGCTCTGCGTATCTCTTCGTAGGATGGATGCAATCTGAACGCTTTCGGGTGTCAGCTCGCGATGGACTCGCATAGCTGGTCACGATCCCAATTTCGAGATTGTAGCACCGTAAGCTGGTTGTTGGTTGGATCTGTCCCTGCATTTCGTGGCCTCTGAGTTCCCGGCTACAGGTGTCAATGACCACAGATCCTGGCCACTCCCACGGGGCGACCACCAACAACCCTCCTGTCATCTTATTAAACAGCTGACACAAGGTAGAAGTTTCCAGCATTCGATGCAAATGATGTTTGGGCAGCGGTGCTAGAAGGGCGCTCGCCCTCCGTTGGGCTCCAAACGATATTGTCAGGCCGTGGGCGGCATTTTTCACACGAAGCCGCCCGGCCGCCAGGATGATTCCAGTCGTGAGGAGGGTGTCGTGTGGCTGCCCGGCTGTTCGCCCAAGCATCGCTGCAAATGCCGCCCTCTCATGACGGTGAACGGAGATTTTCGAAGCGTCGTGAATGGTGGCAATGATGTCGCGTGCAGAAGGTGTGTGACAGCTGACGTCTGTTTGGGGGCGAATATCTGCTTGGAATCCGTAAGTTAGGCCAAAAATAGCAAGGCGAAATCTGCAAGGCACGGCCCAATAATGATTTCTTGGGCCGGCGATTGGCTGGGACGACCGCCTCGATTGTTCGCAAGGAACAACAGAGTCGATTCTTCTGCCTTCTCCCTCCTCATCGAATGCGCCTGCGTGCGCGGAAGCTTCATCGTCCGCATAAGCGATGTTGGTCATTTCGACGCCCTCACGACGACGACGACCAGCATGATGCAGCATCCGGCCGAGGGCGAGGCGCAGAGAGTGAGGCGGGTGTCCGTGTCTGTCTTGTCTCGTCTCGTCTCCTGACTGCCAGCGCCGCCGACGACTCCGACTCGCTGCTCGCCGCCCAAACGTGGGATGCGGTCGTGACAGGCCCAATCGGTGTTTCGCCTCGTCCAGTGCAGACCAAGGCACCGCGCTGCGACTGTTGCTGCGTGTTACGTATGCACCTGGGTGTGTCCTGCGTCGGTGTCGCAGCCTGGGCCGAATCATGGCGCGGAGGTGCCTGCAGCCAGGCAGCCCGCTGCAGTGGAATGCAGCCGTTCGCACGCTGCAAACTGCTGTCCGCCTGAAACCACTCTTTCTGCCGGCATCATTCAATGCGATGGGTGCGGGTTTGCGTGAGTCACTCGTTGGATGATTACGAGTGTTTCAAGACGACGCTGCCTGGCGGCCTTCCGTGCTAAGCCTCCAGATCCCCAACGGCCGCGTTGTTAGAGGCCGCCCTGGCAGAGGGAGACTCCGCCATGACAGCCCAGTCCAAGGTTGGGCCCTGCCATGATGCCGCCTGTAGGCCGCCTATAAGGCGTGAATGACTTTCGTATAAAGTCCTCCCTGCACCTCCCTTCCTTCTATGCACAACTGTTCCTTTGCCATCGACATCTTCCAGCAACAACCACAACATCGATAGCCGGCCTATCCCTTGCAGCACACAACCACTTGAAACACCATTACCATCCAACAACACCGTCGACCACCGTCACCGTCAACCATCTCTGGTTGACCCGATCCAACTCCCTACCTCTGGCGGACAACACATCCACTCAGCAGGACAACAAACCTGAGAACAAGTTTGATCACAAGAGAGACTCCAAGTTACCCGAAGAGGTAAAGAAGTCTTCTCAAGCAACCGAAGAGAGCTCCAAGGAGCAAAGCAACGAACAACCAGAACAACAAGCCTCCGACGAAATGGCCAAGGGCGACTCCTACATGCTCCGCAAGAGCACCACCTTCGGCACGGAGGGTACGTCCTTGCAACCACTCCCACCCTTCAACATCATCATCTAACTCCTCCCCAGGCTCCTACTACCCCTCCGACCACTCCACATCAAGCAGCTCCCGCCGCAACAGCCCCAACTACAAACAACCCAAAGTCATCGTCCACAAGCCCTCGGGCCCCAATACCGACGACGAACCTTCGACGCGGGACACTCCCTACGGCGGGGTCTACAAATAAACACCTTCTCTTTTTAAAACAACTTCTTTTCGCAGGGAGGAAAGGATGTACGAGTAACGGCAGTACGATATCGCATAGAGGGACCAGGCGCAAGAGAACACCAGACTGCAAAGAGCAATCACAATGACCTTTTAGGAATACTGGATTTGGCGTTAGCAAGGATTGAGATTCATGAAGGACACAAAGGCGCAATGGGAAAGACAGGAAGAAGAAGAACGATCTCACGGCCCTCACCGGCTATCGATCGATATTATTGGCATTTTGACAGGCACGATACCCCCCAAACAAACTACCTCAAAAAACTTTGAGCAGGTATGTTGTTATGTTATGATTATTAGAACAAGAGATGAAACCTGAATGAAGCAAGATGTGGTTCAGATCACTTACCACTTTCTACTATTTCTTTGTTGTTCTTTGCTCCACTTTCCCTGCAGCTCGTCCAGCTACCTTACCCAGCTGCTGGGTGAGCTTCTTCCTTGTCCATGCTGTAGCTGCGGTTGTTGCCCCACTGTGGGTGTCACTGACCATCCATACCACTCTCGAGCGAAGGTCATGTCGTAGTCGTCTGCGAATTTCGCTGCTGCGAGAAGTCGCGTTGGCCGAAAAGACGCATGGGCACACAGCGCATCTGAATGCCACAGTGCGCCACACAGCTTCATCGCAAGGTGTTCCGCCACTGACCAGAAAATCGCCTCAAGCGTCCAGAAACTGGGCGCCGCCAGAGCTGCATTGGAGATCAATCTCCGAATGGTGAAGCAGACGAGCCGTGCGAGGAATGCTATAAGAATGGAAGACGGTTGCTGGACTTCCTACAACATTATTGAGCTTGGGTCCATGCTGTACCCATCAACGGAAAACCCCTCAGCACCTTCGTCTACTAATAATGCCTGTCTCGAGGACTTGTGAGACCCAGCTTTTTCTTGTAAACTCGACTTGATGAACTTCTTATCAAAGGAAGAGAGGATGAAGAGGCGTCTCACAAGACCACGTTTACCATCCCACTCACTCACCTCAACCCAAACGCATCCGTCTAAACGACTCTACACTTCAGCAATGCATACAGGTCCGCATGCTGCATCCTTCGTCCTCTGCTGACCGACACACAAAGCCTCATGTCCATCCCCAAAGAGCAAAAGGCAGGCAGTGGTGGTGGAGCCGACATCCAACTCCTGCAGCTTCCCCCATCCCATGCCCATCCCCAGCCATCACCTCCCCGAACTTCGCAAAGTGCGATTTCTGCACACCTGTCTCTCCCTCGCCGTAGGAGTATACGTCCGGATGCAACGGCATGCGACCGCCAAGGAAAAGAAAACCCAACGCAACGCTTGCAGCAAAGAAAAAAGCGCTCCTCGTCTAGCTATAATGTTCGCTACGAATGCAATGCGAGTAGTAAGAAAACCCCAGCTTGCGTCGTCCTCGTCCTCGTCCTCACCCATCCCATCGTTTAGACATCCAAACGACGGGAAGGATGAATGCATGAAACATGGCTGTACTTTTTCCTGTGCAAGAAATCGAGAGCTTTTCGCGAGGATTGCTTATGGGCTTCTGACCAACGCACCGCATGAGGGCTTTCGCTCGGGGTTGGGAGGCTTCTGGGGGATTTTCTGGGGTGAACCAAACGGCAGCGAAAGTTAAAGTCGTGTGGATTGTGGAGGAAGCTCTCTTCTGGGGGCGAGGGGAGGATTCGTGCACGTCAGCGGCTGCTGGAAGATTGCAGATTGCAGATGGGAGGGCTGGGGCGGTGGAAGTAGGTTTGTGTCTGAGAGAGTGGGTAAATCAAAGAGCGCAGAGAAGAGATGAGGGCGAGGATAGAGTAAATATCCAGATTCGTGAATTATTATCATTTCACACATCTCTCCCCCCCATCATCATCACCAGCCAGCCGATCCCAAAATGCCAACCCATCCGCATCGTTCTCGTCTCATCAACATGACTACTGTAGAGGGGGTATCTTCATTGACGACAAGTCTGGGGTCTATTTTCCTTCAATATATTAAATGTAAGATCGTACGAGATGCTGCAAAGCAAACAGATTGCTGTTTTAAACCTGCTGCTCAGCGCGAGCCTCGCTGTTGTCGACCTTCTTGCGGTTCTCGCGACCCTTCTCGGACCAGGGGAAGTGGGCGACGGGGACGACGAAGAAGGAGTTGCTCGAGTCGGCCATACCGGCGAAGGCGTTGTACCTGGAAATCTGTTAGCAATGTGCACATTATTGAAGGTCTTTTGATGGTCCTGTCGTACCAAGCCGCGAAAGCTGCAATGATTCCAAAAGCACCACCAGCGCGAAGGCATGCGGTGTTTGGCTCTCCAGTTGGGCCGTAGTCAAGGTAGGCGATGCCGAGCATGAGGAAGGCGAGATCCAGCGTCAGGAAGAGGAAGCAGAACGCGACGGTCGATCGGAGGGTGAGGATAAGCAGGAGGAATGTGAAGATAAACCAGCCCTGGGTATTTTCGTTAGCTTGTTACATCAATCGAGTGCTTATTTGCGGCGCATACCATCAGATAAAGACCAAACGAGTTCAAGAAAGGCGCTGCATTGCCGCCCGCCTCAAGAGTCGAAATGATTTCGAATCCACCTGGTGTCAAGATGATCGCAGTGCCGATCCAGAAACCACCGTACGACGAGAGAGCGGTAGCACCGAAAGTGTTGCCAACAGCCATTTCCCTGTGAAACACTCTATCAGCGAATTGAAAGCAATCAGTGAGTTCTTTGATCTGTACATACCACATGCCGGCAAGAAGTTGGCAGAGACCACCATACGCGAACGCAGCACCAATGACAATGTTTGGCTCGCTGAGACCTCGAGTGCCGAGGTTGATGGCGGAGAGCAGGAAGGTCGTCAAGGCGAAACCGCACAGACCGAGAGGAGCTGGGTTGGCGAAACTGTTCTTGGTGTCGACCTTGTAGAGACCGGGCTGCATGGCACCACCGAAGGCCTGGAGACGTGCAGAGTCGCCGGTGTTGATGTGCGCGAGAGGGTTGCCGCCATAGTCGTAAGGCTTGCGCTGCTTGGCGTGGTCGTGGGAGCTGGTGCCGTTGCCGTTGATGTGGTCGGCCTCCTTGTGGGTGTCGTTGAACTCTTGAGCTGCCGACATGGTGGCTGAATGTATATGCAGGTGTCTTGACAAGTTGGAGATGCTTGGACGCGCCTGGGATAGCAATGCCTCGAGATGGACACTTGTGGGAGATGCGAGCACAAGGTAGGACAAGAGAGAGGAGCACCAAAGGATGCGAGACGTGACCTACCCCGACCTATATAGTGAAGCTAGGAGCGGACTGCAGGTCATGGCTCATCTCAGCACAGCGCGGACGAGGGGGCCCGTGATGGTGCGGACGGGTTTGGGCTAGGCGCACGACGATGAACATGGAGGGCTCCATCTGCCACCATCGCATCGACGCAGCAGCAGTGACTAGTGGAGTCGGTCGGTCGGTCAATACGCTCGCGCGGTATGTGGGGTGCTGCCGTCTCCAGAGGAGCTAGCGGATGGGTATGGGGACGGGCCAATGGCGCGAAGGGAGCAACAGGCTCGGCAAATGAGGTGTGAGCAGTAGTGACTGGAGTTGATTGATGCGGTGGACGCTGCGTCTGATGAGGAGGCGAGGTGGGCGAGCGAGCGCAATCTTGTTGATGGTAGCTCGGATGACTGCGCCGTCTAGCGAGCGTTGGACAAACGCCTGCATACCACGTTCAGCAAGACAATAATAATGAGAGAGGGAAGAGTGCCAGGCCGAGGAGATTCCATCGCGATATCCCCACTGTTTCTCTGTCTCCAGGTCCGGTCGGCAGCGGGAAGACTTCTGGCGGCAGATCATTTTCAATGTGTGGTGTGGTGAGAGTGAGGAGAGCTGCCAGACGACGTCAAACCCAAGACTGTCGCGCTGCAGCTAAGCATCCAAACTGGCTAAGCGGCTGAAACTCTCTTTGCGATGGTCGCGACCATCGAGAGAACCGGCGGTTGGCCCTGTAATTGTTTGCTCACGCGAACCAGCAATTGGTGAGAGGCTGCTGGGCACACGTAGAGCAAGACATTATTGCCATCACAAGATCCATCTCACGTCCAGATCACCAACAGGCTGTACACGCTGTACTGTTGTCAAACGATAGGCTCGATAATGGTGACGTCCTCGGTCGCCAACCACACACTCATCATGCATGCAGGCATATGGGCGTCGCAGACTGAGTTCGTCCACATTTGTCATGACGCAGACCAGCAGAGCCCTTCCACGGACATGGCGTCGGCACACCTCCGGACTCCGCACGCTGCATTTCTCTCTTTCGAACCACACTCGTGATGGAAGGTGCGGCGAAAAGTAAAAGACCAACTGGCGCCGTGCTGGAATCTGCCTCGTGCGTGCCCATCCGTGGAGCACTTTCGCAGCGTCTGACATTTTTTGTGGAACCGTGCTCATCTTCGTCCGGGGCAGCGGGAGCTGAGAGCCATTCGCTTGACCATGCGGCGTCATCATGCAAGTTCCATTTTCTCGCAATCAAACAACCAGCGTGACAGGCAGATTTCTGCTGGTGCTTTCACCCGGAGAAAGGCCCTATCGAACCAGCTCTCTCCGTCGGCACATGCGACTCTCGGGTGTGTGGACTTCGCTTAACAAAGCAGTCTTTCTCCTGTTTACCGTGCTCTGGGTAATCGTTGAAGCGAAGGAAAGAAGGTTGTGGGGATAAGTTGGGGACGCCCCGAGGCGTTGCTTGTGCTGCAGTATCAAGTTAGCCGGACAATCACCCTCTCTGCCACTGGACCGCTTCGGCAAGGCAGGTGTTTTAGCACACGTTGACACCTGCTGCGGCGTCTGCTGGCGAGGCTCGTTTCGCGAGATGGCGGTCCAGTCTAGAAGACAAGCAATGTACAAGCACCGCCGCAAGCATCGCCTTTGGACGAGTATTTGACTAGGATATGTTGCCCTCCACCACCCCAGCGGGCACCCTCAAAGGACTCCGCTGAGTGCCCATCGGATGCCTGTTCAACACGTGTATGCTTGACCCACCGTCTTGCGAGGTTAAACCAACGCACTGCATCATGAACACCGCTCTTAGTTCACCGTGATACCGCCATCAGCGGTGACCATCGCTGAGAAAGGAATTCGTTAGCACTGCTTATCGCATAATCGGTGAATCTTCATTCACTCACCTCCATTGATGAAATCGGCATCGTCCGAGCATAGAAATGCTACAAGCTTGGCCATCTTCTCCAGCTCCACCACAGCACCTTCCCATTCTCCGACTGCGAAACAATCAGCAACCACCATAACCCGCAGAACTTTGGTCAACTTACAGGCCTTCTTCATCAACTGCATGCCTTCCATATTGAAATCGCCGTTCGCCAGGACGTTGCCAATGTTCGTCTGCATCGCACCAGCAGCAATGGCATTGCAACGAATGCCTTTTAGCCGATAGTACGCAGCTGTGCTTCGAGTAAGGCCGATCAAAGCGTGCTTCGATGCCGTGTATGCGACTCCTGTTCGGATCCAGTCAGCCATCTTCCGCAAGAAAGTTCCCGGGACACCACGAACCATTGGCGAAACCCTTGAAGCTTGCCACCGAGGCCATGTTGAGGATGGAACCCTTCTTGTTCGACTTCAGAAACCCATTGACCGCTCGCTTGGTAATGAACGTCGGCGCCGTCAAATTGACAGCAAGCACCCGGTTCCACTCGTCGAGCTCGATATCTCCAGGGCATGTGAAGCGATCGATTATGCCAGCCGAATTGATAACGATGTCGAAAGTTCCGAATTTCTCTTCCGCCTGCTTGAAGAGTTTGTCCAAGTCATCTTGAGAAGTGATATTGCATTCCACCGCGAGGGTTTTGTTCGGGTGAGCAGAGGTCACCTTCTCATCGAAGTCGGCCAGCAGCTCCTTGTTGATGTCGCAGATGACCACATTCGCCCCGTCGTTGGCAAAGTTCTCCGCAATCTTTCTTCCCAGACCTCCACCGCCTCCCGTCACGAGAACTGTTTTCCCTTCGTGTTTGAGAGCCATGTCTTTCTGTCGATTCTGAGTTGTGAGAAAAAGCCGTAAAACTTTTCTCGTGGCAGAGAACTTCACAAACAAATACCACGCGGCCTCAGCGACGCAGTAACTTATATACCACCCGCAAGCGACACAACCAGATCCGCTGCTCTGTCAGACAGTCCTGTGAATCCTGTCAAGCGAGCGCGGTACCGATGATGGAAGGACAGAAAACCGTACGTTTTTTTCCCACACAAGAAACGGTGCGAGGCGAGGGTCCTTTTTAGGCGCTTCGTATTGCTCGGAAAGAAGATTGTGTGGAGGAGAAACACATCTCGTGGCGGATTAAACGAAGGAGAAGGAAAAGGAGAGCCGACTTCCTTTCCTTTAATTTCATCATCAGCATCAGCATCTTGCTGTGCCTTCGACCGAGTTCGGTCATCGTCGCAGCAATTACTCGGTTGGAGCGGTGTTGTGAGCTTGAGCTAGCTCCATCTCTTTACTGTTTGCTGATGAGGACTTTGTCTCTTCCTGATGGCTTGCATGTCCTGTGGTACAGGATCTTGGGCCGTCGCTGGCCATGCTCGGATGCATATCGCTTCTTGATCGCAGGCGCCGCAGATGTATCCATCAAGATCTCTGTGTCATGTTGTGTTCCTGCAGGTGGCAGGTGAAATCCTTCCCTCTGGAGCCGAACAACCGGACACTCTTCCCAATTTTACTTGCGTACTTCTTAGCACACGCGCAGTACTTGTAGGCGCAGCCAAAGTCTGCCTCAGGTTCACTTCACACTTCACTTCACGCTCTCTATCCTTCGACTCTACACCGCGGTCAAGATATCCCCTGGGCTCTTCTTCTCATCGCCCTGGAGCATGCGATAGTAGCGAGTTTCAGCTCTCCGTTGATCGGCCGTGTGCTCCAGCTGCGATGCCTTTTGCGAAATGCCGTCGGCAATAGTCGATCCAGTGCTCGAATACCTGTTCGCACTTATTGTCTGTTGAACCTTGCGGTAATGCCATCAGTACTGCCGTCGGCAGCGATCGCGTCTTCTGCGAATGAGGCTTTAAATCTAAAGGTTGCCGAATGTAGGTCTGATTCGGTGTTCTAACTCACAGAATCGGAGTCATCACGAATCGAGTTGTCTTATTTCTTAGGGGTGGCGGACAATGGCAACGACGAACGAGATATCCTTGGAAAAGCCGCCATTCTCGTCTCTCAAAGGCAAAGTCATCGTCCTCACAGGTGTGCTCTCTCATGTACCAGGCTCCTGAGAGATACCTACAACTGATTGAACCTGCTCAGGCGGCGCAAGCGGCATCGGAGCAGCGACAGTACGTTCGCTGCACTCCAGCGGCGCTCTCGTCGTCTTCGGCGACGTCAACGCAGATGCTGGCCAAGACGTGCTGCGCTCCCTAGACGACACGTCAGGCATCACGTTCATCCCGACGAACGTCACATCCTACGCCGCCAATCTGAAGCTCTTCCAGACGGCACATGAGCTACACGGCCGCATAGACCATTCCCTGGCGATTGCAGGCGTCTCCGAGACCTCGAACTGGTTCGATGCCGCACTGACGGCCGACGAGATTGCCATCGAGCCGGACACACTCACCCTGGATGTCAATCTGAAGGCGGTGTTGTTCTTCACTCGGATAGCCTTGTTCTACCTGAGAAAGGGTGGGGCTGGTTCAGACCGATCGATTACGTTGTACAGCAGTGTGGCTGGTTTTCTTTCCCGGCCCGGATTGCCTCTGTATCAAGTATGCGTGGTGCTTTTCGAGAGTTCCAACGCAAAAGGCACTGACGTCTTCTTCAGTGCTCGAAACACGGCGTTCTCGGCTTGCTGAGGGCGATCAAGGTACGATCACGCATGGACGTCCATTGCCTGACATTTGTTGCCGTTGACTTGTTCCACGCTAGGATCAAGCTTACACCAAAGACGGCATCCGAATCAACGCCATGTGTCCCGGGATGACAGAAACCAACAGTGAGTAGTCCCACCAAACCCACACATAAGACAACTATTATACCAACAAACATCCAGTGACCGCCTCCGCGCTCCCCGCCCTCCGCGCCGCAAACATCAACGTGCAATCCGCCGCGGACGTCGCCGATTTCGGCCTGACTTTGACAAGTAACCGTGCTCTGAGAGGGAAGGCCTTGCTGTGTTTGAGAGGCCGAGCCTGGGATATCGAGGAGGGAATTGAGCGGACGATGGATCTGTGGTTGGGCGAGACGCCGTCTGCGATTTTGGCGGAGAATTCGAGGATTTTGTCGAAGGTAGATGATTGTAATTGTGAGAGGTGCGGGGATGGATGGATTGTAGCTGACGATTGGGTGATAGGCATCGGCTTGGAAAGGGTGATTCATTCTGAGATGACTAGCTTGGCATGTGATTGCCAAGGCCGGTTGATTCATTTGATGTGCTCGTGTAGATCAGTCAGCGCTCGTTCAGTCAAGAGCCGTCTGATGATAGAAACAAATGTATTCGTCATATTTGTTTCGTCGAGTGCTGAACAGTCCTGAGGTTTCGCGGCCTTAACAAGTTCTACAGTGTTGGACAAGCCGGGTGACTCGTCCCCCTGCTACCCAAGACAACTTTTCGACCCAGGCAGCAAGAACTCGACTTGTGAGCTGGCTCTCCTCACTCCACCCGACAGCCGTAATTTACGATTCCAAGCTACGGCATACCAGCGACCAGCTTCTCATAAACCGCAGAATCTTCCACATCAGCCGGACGATTCGCCTCTGCCTCCTCCCGGATCAACGGCGCCACTGCCTCATCGCGTGGCCTCGCCGTCGCCTCGAATCGAGCGGGTCCATACACCGGACCGCCAGCTATGAAAGAATCATCAGTAAACCACTGCTTCCATCAAGCATCAAAATGAAATGAGTCTTACAGTATCCCGGCCCAGGAGTCTTCTCCGGATTGCCCACAAAATCAAACGCCCACAGCATACGGCTGATCACGATATAAAGACTCGCATCCGCGACATGTTTCCCAGGACACTCTCGCCGGCCGAAGCCGTACGAATAGTGACAGTCGATGTTGCTGGCTTCCGGGGCAGCGCGGGGATCTGTTCGGGCGAGGTATCGTTCTGGCATGAAGATTTCGGGCTTCAGGAAGACCTTGGGGTCGTTGTGGATGGCGGACACGTTGCCGATGACGGTCGCGCCTGCGGGGATCGTGCTGCCTCTGTATGTGTCTTGTCGGCTCGTCGCGTGGGGAAAGGCTAGGGGGACGGCGCTGGCCCAGCGGTGGGTTTCGGTGATCATGGCGGTGATGTAGGGGAGGTTGGGGCGGTCCTCCCAGCCAGGAAGGCGGTCGCGTCCAACGACAGAGTCGATTTCCCTCTGTGCCTCTCTCATAACGTCGGGGAACATCACGGCCGCCTTGACGAAGTGCTGCAGCGTTGTGGCGGTCGTGTCTGTGCCTGCCGCCATGGTCGTGGCGATGATATGTGGGGGCTCTTCTGGTCTCAAGTTCGATCCCTTCTCCTGGAGGATGCTCGCGAGGAAGCACACCGGCGCCTCGCCCCGGTCTACCCGTTCCTTGATCCGATGATAGAACACCGCGAAGAACGGCATAATCTGCTCGCGAAGCTGGACTGCTTTCCTTCGCCACGGCGCCAGCACATCGGGGAGGCGATCCAGAACCGGGATCCAGTCTACCAGCCAGCGACCGGGTGCGATGCTCTCGAACATCAGGCCCATTCTGGCTTGGAGTTTCCGTGGGATCAAAGCCTCTGACGATTCGAAGCGGCATCTCAGCAGCATGCCAAAGGTAACGCTGGCCGAGTACCTTGTCACTTCTTTCCAAAAATCATCAGGATGCTCCAGCAGGTTCAACAAAGATTGCCGAGATTCGAATTCCTGGAAGGGCATGAAAATCTTGGAGTTCTGCATGCCGAGGAGATCGTGGTAGAGCTTCCGTTGTTTGCGCCATTGGTCATTGTACGGCAACGCGACGATCCTCGAATTCTGCGTGATCAGGCTGGCCTGGTTCGAGAGGCGTGGTCGTGAGCTGTACACGGAGCCCTGCTTGATCAAGAGGTCGTTGACTGCTTCTGGACTGCTGAGAACGAAAACGGGAGATCGCCCGATCTTGAAGTGGTAGAAGTCTCCGTATTGGTATGACCATTCGCGGGTTTTGATGTGGAGGGGTTTGTCCTTCTTGAAGATCGCCACTGTTCCGACGAGAGGTAGGCTGAAAGGGCTATCGGGGAGAGTGCGAGCCTGGTTGATGGCGGAATGTAGAGCAACGCAGAAGATGAGAATTCCGGCGAGCCAGAGCGCTGGATGTGTTTCTTCAATCTTGAACATGGCGGGCAGTACGTCAGCAGCAGAGCTGAGTTGTGAGAGATGCAGTATTTAAGTATCTCCTGGACCGGTATTGGATTAAATTGAGGCGAGGAGAGAGGTCCATGTTGTCATCATTTGGCGAAGTGCACGGCTGCAGGCATACATTGGCCATGGAACTTCGTGCAGCCGTGTTCACAAAGAGCGAGCAGCAGACTTGGGCGAAGACTCCGTTGGGACTTGTTGCTGCGTCTGTTTCATTCGGCTTTTCGTCATTTGCAATGCTCGGAAATATAGAATGGTTGCAAAGCTGGCACAAATCCGCTGTTCTCTGCGTCTTGCCAAACATGGCCCTCTAACTCTCACTTGCTTTACTGGTCTCGTCGAGCCGATCTTGCCTCGGTAGCCTGACCATGTCGTCGTCGACAAGGGCTTTTCTTTTCTCTGCGTAGCACCTCACGCCATCGCATCTCGATACATGAACAGTAGCAGGACAGCCGGGACATGCGTCTGCTCCGGCTTCTTGATTATCTGGTCATGCTGGGCATGGTGATTGAACTGAAGAAGCTTGTGCAGCGAAGCCGAAGGGGATCGAAGGATATGAGGACTATCAGGAAGAAGAAAGGGTCGTGGTCGTTTGAAGCACAAGTTACACAGACCACTTTGGTCCGGCAGTGAGCGCCACCAATCAAGTCGCCCCATGTCGCTCGCAATGTCCCTTCACGTCCTGCCTCCAACGCGGCTTCATCTCATGCAACAACAGCAAATCGAAGGCGGGGTTGTAATGTGAAGCGCATCGCGTGATCAAAGGTGGAGCAGGCTGGAGACGATGATAGAAAAGGTAGGAGCATGGCCGAAAGACTGCGGCATTAACTCTTTCGAAGTCGCTATTGGCATACTCCACCACGCAAATAGCCACGACCTGTTTGATCTCGACTACGGATTCACCCGTGGACATGTCCATAAGTTGCGACATCACGTCGCCTTACGGTACTCAAAGTACCCTGGAACGCTCGCCAAAGAACACATCATTACTGACCCTCAGCATGACCAAGCGATATGATGTCGACCAAGTGCCAGGCGAGTTGCCTTCAACCAATGTCGACGAGAATGTCGATTTGCAACAGTTCCAAGATCTAGCCCACCAGACTTTGAAAGACCTCGAATCCGGCACGGCCAATCTGGTCGACACAGCCTTGTGGAGAGATTGGCTCGCATTGACCGGCAAAGTTCGTACATTCTATACACGCGAGAAGATTGTGTCGACATGGAAGCAAAACACGCCTGGGTTGGCCAACATCACATTACAACCCGCGGTCTTGATTAAGCCGACGTCTTTTCATTCCTGGATTGACGTTCCTTTCGAGTTCCTTTCGCCGCATGGCAAGCTTGTTCGAGCTTGCACCGGTAGGATTTCTTTCCAGGCACTATCTGACGGGACATTTGGTGTTTGGATGCTCGTGACCACGATGATTAGTTTCATCGGACAGAATCATCCTGATTTCCCTCAACAAGTCAAGAATGGATCAGAGAACCGCGCAGTCAGTGGCACATCGAACGGCTCTCACAACCACATCAATGGTAACGGAGAAGACTACGCCTCAATTCGATATGATGCTATCGTCCTTGGCGCAGGTCAATGTGGACTCTCCGCCGCCGGCAGATTGTCAGCTGTTGGAGCCAAGTATGCGATCCTGGAACGAGAAGCCTTTGTTGGAAAGACCTGGACTCAGCGTTACGAGACCGTCAGACAGCATACGATTCGAGAGTACAACAATCTCCCATTCGATCGTACTTGGGGAGAGAACGACCCGACTCTGCTTCCGGGTAAGATCGTGGCAGAGGGATTCGATAACTACATCAAGCGATATAACGTTAACATTTGGTATCAAGTAGAGACCCGCGCAGCCACATGGAACTCTGACCGAAGAGAGTGGACACTTGAGGTCACGGTCCATGGACAAGAGCGTAGGGTGGTGTGTAAGCATCTTATTGTAGCCATCGGAGGTGGATCAGGCGGTGACAACCTGCCACACCTGGATGGCACATCTGATTTCCAAGGTCTTCTTCTAGGATCAGGCGCTTACAAGCACAGTCGAGACTGGGCAGGCAAACACGGTGTCGTTGTTGGTTCGGCTACGATGGCTCATGACATCGCCCATGACATGTACAAAGCCGGTCTTCGATCTGTGACCATGGTTCAACGAAGCAAGACGGCAATTTATCCTATGGAGTGGGTGGCCAAAGGACAGGAAGGTGAGTTCTTTGACATCCAACATCGAGACGTGACTAATGATCTGGGAGGTTTATACAACACTGCAATTCCCACGGCCGTAGCGGATGCGCGCTCTGCCAGCCTGCCAAACAAGATTCTCCGAAATATCACTGCAGTCAACTTCAACGCCAGAGGAGCTCTAGAACAAGAGAGATTCGACGCTCTAGAGCGCGCAGGATTCCGTGTGGACCGAAAGACGCCCATGTTTGACAACATTTTCAACCGCTTTGGAGGCTACTACATCGACGTCGGCGCTTCCAGCCTCATCGCCAGGGGCGAGGTCAAGGTCAAGTCGGGGGTCCCGATTAAAACGCTTACTGCCCATGGCGTCGAGTTTGCAGACGGAACGGAAATCTCTGCGGACGTCATTGTCCTAGCCACCGGCCAAGAGCATAATCACACACATCAGTTGAGTCTTATTGTGGGTTCGGATATTGCCAACAGCATCGACGGCTTCTGGGGGATGGATGAAGAGGGCGAAGTTAGAAACGTCATGAAAACTGCA
Organism: Zasmidium cellare ATCC 36951; assembly: GCF_010093935.1. Taxonomy (NCBI): domain Eukaryota; kingdom Fungi; phylum Ascomycota; class Dothideomycetes; order Mycosphaerellales; family Mycosphaerellaceae; genus Zasmidium; species Zasmidium cellare. The sequence continues at coordinate 269,583 of NW_022986947.1, read as the reverse complement.
GGTAAGGATGCACGAATAGGGAAATGAAGTCCGATGTTTTCTGACAATGCATCTCAGCGCCTGGTCTGTGGCTATTTGCAGGCAACACACTTTGGGCTAGGTGGTGGTCGAGGTTTATTGCTCTTGGAATCCAGTCCGACATATTGGGAGAACCTTTGAAGTGTGTCAATCAGGCTGCCTAGAGCCATTGATAGTCGTGCAAGGCATTCTGTCCACCAGCTAGATATCACGTCTTTCCCGAGTTCTTGGATCGTCGTCATGTCGTGTTCCTGCAGGCGCCAAGTGGAATCCTTCTCGCTCGTGGCCGCAGCGATTGGCAGCAAGCTCGAGCTCTCCATGGAGGAAGTACGAGATGGTAGTGCAAGGCAGCCACTTTCTCTCTCTTGTACAAGACGGTTCTTAGTGGTCAATTCAGCTCCGCCCATTGATCTCAGTATTGTGAGAAAGCGAGACGATTGACGTTGAAAAAGTCCCGTTTCGAGCTCAGCATCATCATCCTTGACCGTTGTGCCTGCACCCATTGGAAGCGCCAACCAACAGCTTCCACCACAATGACCAAAGGCAGCCTCACCCACCGACCTGCACCTCACAACGAGGCTGCTCGAGCTTGGTTCGAACACTCCTCCGCTCCACGCGTAAACACCGACGCCGTCGTCGTCGAAGCTCTCCGTGCCGAGTATCCAGAGCTCCATCTGACAGTCGTCCCACGTCCGCAATGTGACATCCTCGCATACGCCTCTGCTGGACACGCAGGCGTTGCTCCCATCGATAATGCCAAAGACCGCCTGTCATGGCGTGTATACGTCCCTCCTGCGTCTCGTCTCAACGGGAAGGGCATTCTCGCCGACGACCTCAAGTTTGGGAAATACCTGATCGATTGGAGGAACAAGGAGTTTGTGGTCTACGTGGCAGAAGCAAGAGATGGTGATAGTGCATACCCAGACTTGCGTCAGCAATACGTCCTCTCGTCCTCTGTCGATGCTACAACGGCACTGCTCCTCGAAGCGGGACAGTACGGCAACCTCCTCCACGAAGAAGTCTGGGTCTTCGATCGCGGCTACTGGCAGAAGAGCAAGGAACTCTACGAGTCTGTACAAAAGGCAAGGTGGGAAGACGTCATCCTCGAGCCCGGCAAGAAGAAGATCATTGTGGACGATACCTTGGACTTCTTCAACAGCAGAGGAACGTACGAGAAGCTGCGCGTGCCGTGGAAGAGAGGAATCATCTACTATGGACCGCCGGGTAATGGCAAGACGATCTCGATCAAGGCGTTGATGCATAGTCTGTACGATAGGGATGATCCTATCCCGACGCTTTACGTCAGGACATTGTCGAGTCCTGCTGGGCCTGAGTATAGTCTGGGTCAGATTTTCTCTCTGGCGAGACGGACAGCACCGTGTCTTCTGGTGTTCGAGGATCTGGATAGTATTGTGTCTGATCAGGTCAGGTCGTACTTTTTGAATGAGGTGAATAAGAAATTCTTCTTCGGCGGTTGGTGAGTTGTGCTGATTCTCGCAGGTTGATGGTATCAAGAAGAACGACGGTATCTTGATCGTGAGTTGCTCCGCCTCTTCTACAATACGAAAGCTAACAGCTGTAGATTGGATCAACAAACCATCTTGATCGCCTCGACCCTGGCATCGTCAAGCGTCCTAGCCGCTTCGACAGGAAATATCTCTTCCCGAACCCGGACGAGAAAGAACGAGCTCTGTACATGAAGTACTGGCAAGGCAAGCTGTCAGACAACAAGGACCTCGACTTCCCAGACAAGCTCTGCCCTGCGATAGCCAAGATCACGAAGGGCTTCTCATTCGCTTACCTGCAAGAAGCAATGGTCGCCGCCCTGCTAGCCATCGCTCGCGAGGACGAGTACAGCGAGCGGGTCTGCCTGGAGTGTCTACAGGCTCACGACAAGCCATCGAATGGCAGCAGTTGTGACAAGGAAGGTGTCAGGCCATTCAAAGGCTTGTATGATTATGTCTGGTTGACGAAGCAGATGGATGAAGACGACAAAGATCTGGACAATTATGTGCTGTGGAGGGAAATCAAGAAGCAGGTGCGCATTTTGCGAGAAGAGCTTGGAGATGATACAAAGCGTGCTTACGGGGAGCGACCAACTTGATGCTTCATCAACGGGAGTCGATAGCGTCTCTTGCTGAATGAGCTGGCGTGAAGAGTACTGCATTGAGCGCCTGATCAGGTCCTGGCGAACAACTACTACAAATTGAGAGACGCACGAATTGCAGACAGAAGACGGCCTCAGTTGGCTTGAAATAGAATGCGCCACGACGACAGGTTTCAACCCCGACTTGCACTCTTCTTCATCTCCGCCCAAAGAAGGATGAAGTCTTGACACTGACCAAAGAAGGCCTCTTCTGGCCGTTGGCGTCTGCAGCAAAGATCACAACCAGGCACTCTCGCCAACCATATCCTGTTTTCCCGTTTCGTCCGCGCACGACTCGGTCCAGACGCCTATTCAAAAGCCCCCCAGTTTACGATCCCCAGCCGTCCTTCTGACGAAGGTTCCAGCCGCTGAAACGTCACTTCCCAGCATCAGGCTTATACAGAGCACAAGGCGAACCTTACACACCCCGTCGATCGTCTTTCCAGTCTCGCCTCACATCTGGTCGACGAACAACCAAATCCGCGACACCGTGCTGGTACTGCCTTAATCTCCCTGACTGGATTAAGTGCTGCGCCTCCCCAAGCACACAGCAGGCACACATTGGCCGCTTTCTTCTCAAGTCGGCGACGTCAAGCCCAGTTTCAAGAATCATGGACACTGAAAGTAAGTGGTACTTTTTCCGTGGATTATTTCTATTTTGCTTCTGCTCTTGAGACGATGGTGGAGAAGACGCTTGTTCGTTAGGCGATATACATATCTTTACCCAGACATGCCGACTTCTGAGGAGACTGTGCTCTTCTGCTCTCTGCTGATCAGTTTTACTTTCGTTGAGATTTATATCAGCCAGGCTGCACAGCTTCTTGCTCTGATCGTTTTTGTGTACCCGGCTTTGTGCTTTGGGGCCAGAAAGTACAAGAAGAAGCATCACAGCACTACGATCTGCTGAAGGAAGACCACTTTCTCTTTGAAACGACTCTATCGATCGACCATGACCTTCGGACCAGGTGCCGGAGCCGGCGTGGGCGTCACCGTCCCAAACCCACTCGCCATCCGCAACGGCGGTGTTGGCGTCGGTGCTTCTCTGCCCGGCATTGGAGCAGGCCTCAACTTGGGCGGTGCGGGCGGTGGTGCAGGCGTTAACCTCGGCGGTGGCGGAGGAGGTGACTGGGGCGCGAATGGCCAACAAGGAGCTGGCGTGGGCGTCAATGGAGATGCTGGGGCAGGAGGCAATAGTGGTGTAGGAGGAGGGGCGGGACTTGGTGTTGGTCTCAATGGCGGTCTGGGTGGGGGAGCTGGTGGACAGGGCCAAGGTCAAGGAGGCGCTGGTGGTAATTGGGGCGCGAGTGGAGAGCAGGGCGCTGGGGCGGGGCTCAATGGTGGGCAGGGTGCTGGCGTTGGTGCCGGCGTGGGAGGGTCTGCTGGTGGAGGGCAGGGTGCTGAGGTATGTTGATCGTTCTCACGCATTTTTTTGTCGAGGATGTGCTAATGTGTCACAGGCCAACCAGGGAGGTGCAGCAGGTGGCGGTGTTGGAGGTGGTGTTGGCGGCAACGGAGCTGCTGGTGAGTATCCTATAAGATCCGTCTCGTGCATTTACTGATCGTCAGCAGGTGGTAGCGAAGCAACACCAACTGCCAATACTGGCACTGGCGGCTCTGGATCCGTAGGCGGCAATGCTGAAGCATCTCCTGAAGCTTCTACTGGTCTCAACGGCAATGCTGGTAAGTAGCTTTGGAGAGGCGTCTCTCAGACCGATGATGTAGATACTGATCAACTCCTAGGGGCTGGTGCATCTACCCCTGAGGCTTCCGCTGGCCTGGGTGTCAACGGTAACTCGGGAGCTGGAAACGCAGGAGCAGGTACCTCCGGAGCAGGCAACTCTGGGGCGCCTGTTGGAGCTGGCATTGGAGCTGGACTCGGAGGAGCTGCAGGTATCGGTGGAGGCGCTGGTCTCATGCCCTCTCCTCTCCCTGGAGTCCAAGCGGGTGCAGCAGCCGGTGGTGGTCCACCATGCACGGTTATGGGGGGCCAAGCTCGACTCCTCTACTTCCCACCCGGCGGGAACGTGGGCTCAGGAAACAGCGGCGGTTCATCAGCTGCCAGCCCAGTCGGCGCACAACCACCGGGTGCCTCCATCACCACCGCCCCTGGAGCACCTCCAGCCCAAGGCCAGCCTGCACCAGCCGGTGGTCCACCTCTCACGGCATGGAGCAACACCTTCAACCCAGACTACTGCTACCTTTCCGTCGACACGCTCTACGCCACCGTCGCACCCTCTGGCACCGAATCCGCCAGCACAGTCGGACCGACCTTCTCCAATGCGATCATCCCCCTCCGCTCAAGCGACATCTCCACGCGATGCCCATCCACAATGTCCGGCGCTGCGACCAACACTGCAGCTGCGGCAGCACCAGGCCAGTTAGACTTCAACAGCATGGCATCCGCCGGCAACGCAGGCGGAGACATCTGCCACGAAGTCGTAGCACCCGCCGCAATGGGCACCATCGTCCCCGAATGGAGCCACGGCCTCTTCTGGAACCTGAACTTCGAACCGCCACAAGTCCTCCGTCCTGAAGGCGAGGAAGCGTCGCCTACTGCACCAGCGGGTGGTGAGTGCTCTGCGTGTGCCGCACCGGCTTACTCCCCTCCTGCTGGCACGCCGTACCCGACTATGGTGCCTGCACCGGGTTATGAAGGTGTTGAATCAGGTCCCACGACTGCTCCGCAAGGTGTGAGTGCGAGTAGTTTCGGCCAATACACTGCCACGACGCCGGCAACGACACCTACGACCGCGGCGGGTGCTGTCCCGGGTGTGCCCAGCGCTGGATTCACTTCCGGCGTAGCCCCAAATGGGACAACTCCCATCACACCCCCCACTGGCTCGCCATCGCAGCCGTCGCAGTACACCGGCGGTGCGGTGTCTACCTTGAATGTCAGGAGCGGTCGTGGAGCGTCGATGCTGGTCGCTGGGCTGTTGCTCTCGCTGGTGTTGATGTGATTTGCATCATCCAATGGATCTTTCATTCATATTCTCGTTGGCACAGGCCGGAGCAGGATACCACGGGACGGAGTCCAAGGCAATGGCATGTAATGTTTGTGGGATTTAGGGGAGGGACTTTCTTGTAATGTATCTATTGCTTTTTTTTTTGTGAATTTGAGAATGGTAGAATTTACTTGCTTGTATACCTTACAACTCTCCGCTGGTATCTCAATATGCAACGATGTCTAGGTCTTGCCGAATTTCGGCTATCAGAATCACCGCTGCGAAAATCTCCAGCTCGGTCAACTACCTGCTATTGCCTTACCCCTGAATAAAGACAAGTCCAAGTACGTCGCCTCATAAGTTCACTTAGTAACAACGATTAGACTTTTGATCAAATCGTTTCTGCCGCTGAAGTAGCTTTACATAAACAGAAGTGAATCGTGGGGCGCACGGACGCTTCGGTCACATGCAATTCTTAGCGAGCAAATTCAGAGTGTAGAACGACGCGGCCAAGGAAGGAAGGAATATGTTCAATTTTTCATTTCAATCGCTTTAAAGACTCCATCTATCTGCCCAACGCCCCATCCAAAGAAAAAGACGTCTAGTCGCGATCATCGTGATATTCATTTTAGTCGTACTGAACCATATCAGCTCTACTCCGTATCAATACGCGGTGTCTACAAGCCTTCTTACCTTTCTCCGCACCCAACTAAACGCTTTCTCTGGTGGCTGTTCTGGATCACTTCGTGCCCGAACCGGATCCTGAACCGTCTCGTGGCGGATCATCGTAGAGCATCCAAGGCGGGAAAGCCATCATGTGGGATGGTCGTCGAGGAGATGGTGTTTGTACCGAATGTGCGTGTGAATGTGCAGTTCTTCGTAGAGTGTGGATCTCTGCGCGATCATCGAAGTGTGGTGGTTGTGAGAAAGGAAGAGGTAAGAAGGCTATCAGCATGTAGGCCTTCTTATATACGTATCTATTGTACGACATGCTGACCTGGTGTCCTTCACCGTCCTTGCAATCGTACAGAGACTTCCTCTACGTACCGCAACGCAGTCGTCGTTATTCCTTGTCGACGTGCATTCGCCACTTTGGCTATGCGTAGCCTTCTTCCACACCTCACTGCACGTCAGCGGGTTCGACGCCGGTAAGTCGTCCCTTTGGTAGCCAAACAATCGTTCTTCCCAGCAGTAAGGGGCCCGATCATCGGCCTGCTGTCGTGATCCGTTTGGGTGAAATGCAGATTGACTCAGCTCGTTCGTGGCGATAGGCTTTGTGGGAGGTTGAAGCATCCATCATCCCTGCCATGTGTCCCAACGCAGGGTCTAGATGCACGCAAGCTTGTTTCGCGTGTGTGATCGGTGGTGACGGGATCGAGGGTCGCGCGATCGCTGTCGTGGGTCCTCGTTGCATGTGCTTGCGCTCATGGTGCGATGCGAAGGTTGCTCCATCCCTTGCAGCGTCGTGGAAGAAGGTGATGCTGTGCAGGCCATTGGGTCCATTCACACGTCGATTGCGCCGTGGGCTATTTTCGGTACACAGAAAGCAATATAACTTATTAAGAATTCACGTTAGCATTACGACTGGCTTAATGTAGTGGAAATGTCCGTACCTTCAACAATTGATCGACAAATCCAAGGTATGTAACCCCAAACACCAAGCAAAGAAGCAACGCCACCGACTCCACCATCCAAAGACCTGGAGATGACAAGACCACAAGCAGCAAGCCTCGTATACGAAAAGGTTCGTGTCTACTCTCGACCGAGAGCTTAGGTATGCTCCCGTGCATGTCGGGAGTAGAGTCCAATCTTCGAAGGCTAGTCTTGGTTGTCTGTCGCAAGGCTTGGGACATGTGCTTCTCCCAAAGGAGTGGCTTGCCAGAATGTCCATACGGGAAGGGGCGGTCGCGGGATGCTATGGCCATGCTGCCCTGCGGATGAGAAGGATCGTTCCTCCTGGGCAAATTGCTCACGTCGTCGTCGACACGAACAGGACACCTATTATGGACGCATTTGTGGTGTCGTACCATGTCTGACAAACGAGAGAACCTTGCGCTACAATCGCTGCAGACGTGAGAGCGTCTCGGTGACCTAGCGTGAGGGTGTTTACCCAGCCTCGTGTGCACTTGGCCGTGATGCCTTGAGAGGTCCTTTTGCCAGAGGAATCGCTTGCCACAGTCAAGACAAACGAAGGGGCGTTCGTGCGGTGCGATGTGTTTTCGGGTATGGTGACGTAGGTCGCAGGCGCGGTTGAAGGTCTTGAGACAGTCGCCGTGTTCACATTGGTAGCCATTCTGTACGAATCGTGCTCTCGTGACACGATTAGTTGGGTCCAATGATGTTGAGCAATCTGTACGCTCAGTTGATCCAGAGGGGGGAGCTCCCATGCTTGTGTGATAGTCAGGGCTCTCCAGCAGAGGAAGGGCTTCCGATGGAGTGCCGTATATCCTGGCGCTGATGCGACGTATGATGCGTACCATGTTCATGAAATGGGCTTCAACATTACCCTCAAGAGGAGCCGGTGGTGGAAGATGGTGATTGACACACTCGTCTATGGGTCCATAGATGATGTCGGTCGGTGGTGACTGATGAGGTCCGGTGTCGTATGAATGAAAACCCGTGCTCGCGGAAGTTGAAGTTTGTGTTCCATTGTCGAGCTCTGTTGAAGATAAGGGTCCGCTAGCCTCTGACGACGAATTGTCCTTCTCCTCGTTCAAGAATGCGATGACTGCGTCTCGTCTTCTCACCTGAGGAGTCTGGGAGAGTAGAAACCAAAATTGCAGCGCCTCATCCAACTCAGCCGAGCCTTTGGTCGGGAAAAAGTTGAGCCCTGTAGTCAGGTCGAAGCTGTCGTCCAATGGTTCTGATCGCCATATCATGTAGGTGGGTAGATCGTCAAGCTGGAAGTCTGCCATCTTGTTAGTGCAAGGTCAGGAAGGAGTTCGGACGGTGTTCGTGGAGCTTCAAAAGATGACTCTTACTGCGGTGGTCAAAATCGGCTCGCATGGCACTCTTAGCTGTAGCAGTTGGACGCCCACAAGGGCGGCCTCCCCATACTGGCGTCCTGACCAAACCTTTTGCGGTATAGCTCCAGGCTCGTGAATGCATGAATGTGGTGGCTCCATGTCGTAGCTGGCGTCCCGAGTTGCCAAGGCGAGGGCGTCCAGTTACATGTGGCGTGACGACGAAGCTGGCGGTAGGAACACACGGACTCCTCGCTGCTTGAATTGACCATTTTGCGAGGCTGCAGGATACGCTGCGACCATTCCACTCGACATGCAACATTGAACACATTTGAGGTATATGATAGCTATGATAGTGCAGACAGAACATCATATCCTCATGCATTCTTCTTGGCTTGCAGCGTGTAGCTGAGTGGTAAGTTGTCGCGACCTTCTTTGAGAGCAAACTCTCCTGTTGCGAATGTCAGCGGTCATGAATGGAAGCATGGTTTTTACAACTCACCGAAAGGCTCGATCTTTTCCATTTGGCCCCTCAAGGCATTCCAGGGGATGCTTTTGTGCTCCACAAGTCCAGTGATGCTCATGCCAGCGTCTATCAACGACTGAACGATCTCGCCAATGCCATGATTCCACTCCACGGTCTTGGTGTTCTCAAAGACATGATCCGTCTCAACGTAGGTCCCACTTTCGTCATATACATGAGGCTCGTCTCGCTCAAAGTAGGGTATGCCGGTGATCAGCGAATCCGTGACAGTTTCGTCGATCGCCCACAGAGCTGGGTGGCATTCACGGATGAAGAGCCGTCCGCCAGGCTTCAGCAATGCCGCCACAGTCTCGGCCCATCGCTTGATGGATGGAATCCAACACAGAGCTCCGATGCCTGTAAAGACCATACCGAAAGAAGCCGGTGGCAGGACGTCAAGTGCATCGTATATGCTGGCTTCAACGAAGTTCAACTTGTCTCCACCAACAGCCTTTACCGCGAGATCTTTGGCTTCTTTGATGGCGGCTGGCGAGAAATCCAGGCCAGTGACACGTTTGGCACCTCGTCGTACAAGCGATAGAGTATCCGTAGCGATATGACATTGGAGATGCACGATCTCGAGACCGGAGATGTCGCCCATCAGAGGGATATCGAATTGGACAACTTCAGAAACATAACTCGGCTCGCGAACAAGGCGCTGGTAGTCGTACCCTGTTGATCGCGAATGCTGAAGTAAATCGAACGTAAGCCATGTACTTGACTCTCGCCGAAATTTTTCCAAACGTACTTCAGGTGCCCGCTCGTCCCAGTTCGCTTTGTTGATAGCGATGTAGTTGTCTTTGTATTCTGTCATGATGAGTTATTTGATTATCAGTAGGCCAATTCCTAGATTTCACGCTGCAAAGATTCGACGTGGTAGAGGTATATAAGAGATCAGACGGCGTTGACTGCTCAAAATACGGCATTCGAGACACCGAGGTCTAGACTGGGCAAGCGGCCTCACACTCTGGTACCTTGCATAAGCTTCGGCGATATTTCTGAGTGACATACCAAGCCTCAAGATGCTACATTGAGCTAAGCAAAAAGCGAGGGGCTTTTGCAGGCTGATGGCATATTCGCCTCATTGCTCCCCCGGTGTCTGAGTTGGCTGATGTTGGCGTGAATAGCGTTCTGTGGCTGTTGGCGGTGTGCACAGTGAGGCAGCAGCGCCGGTAGCTCAACAACGTGGAACTGTGGTTCTCTGCACATAATCTCGGCCATGATGAGGTGGAGACCAGCAGATTGCATGTGATGGAAGAGGACGAAGTGAATGGCGAAGAAGAAAGTGGGCTCCAGAAGCACGTGCATAGTTCCCCACAAGAAAGCACGCGCTAGGTTTCAGGATCGCGTCTGTGCACAGGGGACCTGCATCATTGGCGTTTCGTTCTCCCAAGCCTTGGTCGAGTACGCAAGCAACAAGAATATCGTGCCGAACTCCTTGCCTTCGCCGCCTGAAGCATACAGTACAGTTGCGAGGGGAACATGGTCGCCTCAGTATCCTCGACATCATCACTATCACTCGATTTGCAACGGTGGTGATATCTCGGTTGCGAACGATTAAACCGTTGCATGCCTCGGGGCTGGGCGAGAAGGCTGGGTCGCAAGAGCAAACTTCCCTCCGGCGTGTACTAAGGGACGAGAGCGAAGGAGGCGAAGGACCGGGAACTTGCCCACGATTGTCATCGCCATTGGACTTTCTATAAAATATTGTTCGAGATGGCGACCCTCCACTGGCAGCGCGATATTGGTAGCGACATCGCAGGCGTCAAGAACACGTTCTCAGGATGGGATCAGTGCATGGCGAAGGCATATTGGTACGTGGCTACGGATGTAAACGTTACCCAAACATTCAACTGACATGTGATCGGGACATGAAGTAAATGGCCTGTGATAGTAGGCATTATCATCGGCTCCCTCATTGTTCTTTCGATCGTTTGGTGCATCGCGCGCTGCCTCTGCTGCGGAGCTGAATGCTGCTGTGGATGCCTTTCGTGCTGCAATGCTTGCTGCCCCTCGCCACGAGGTTCCAAGAATCATGGCGGCTACCAACAAGCGCCTCCCACGCCTTCACCTTTCTACAACCAGTACCAACCGCCTCCAGGACCCGCGTATGCTAGCGGAGCAATAGGTGGATACAGGAGCGGAAATGTTGCACAGACGGCGACATTCGAGACACCCTCTAAGAATGGGAGATATAATGAAGATGCGTTGCCGGCAATGCCCAGCTGGGATAACGCGACAAGTCGCAGAGAGGAGGTTATGGAGATGGAGAAGTTGAATCAGCAACAAAATGGACACACATCTGGCGCTGGCGATGGCATGATGTACCAGAACCCCGAGCCTACCCATGCGTACGGACACCAGCAGGGGCAGCACACCCAGCAGGAGAGTCTGCTCCCTCAGCAAGACCCAGGTCGTTACTATGGTGCTGGTCAGCGATCGCCCGTTGCTCGTCAGGATTTTGCACACGAGGGAGACATTGGCGGAATGGCTGCGAACCCCTATAGCGACTACCAAAATCAACGACCGCAGCAGTTCTCTCCAGGTCCATACGGCGCGCAAAGTCGTGCACCGGTGTCACCTTATTCGCCTGTGTCTCCAGCACCTCAGTACAACAACGGCACACAGGCAGACTACTACGGCGCAGGAGCTGGCGCAGCGCACTCGCAGCAAAGAGGCTACGAAGCTAGCATTCCCCCCTCATATCACACAAGGCCGCCGAGCGATAATATTGTGAGCCCATTAAGCCCACCGCCGCAAGCGTCGTATCCAGGGCAGGCGAGCTATCAACCTTACGGCGGAGGTAGTGGAGTTGGCAGGAAGCCTGTGCAAGGCAGCTGGAGGGAGGTCTGATCTGAGCCAAAGCTGCAAGTTAACAGAGAATGGCGTTCATTGGGATCATTGGGAGAGCTTGATACCCGGTTGGGGCTGGGTATTCCACAGCGATGGCGTTTGGTGTGAAGCGAGCGAGCGAGGAGCCGCGATGCTCTCCAAGAGTTCTTTGCAGCCATCAAGAGCGAACCATCATTTGCATCTTGCTCTACGATTAGCCAATTAAACTACTTTGGACCACTCTACCTCCTGTTCCGCGCCATTTCGATCTCTTCTCGCGCTTCTCTGAGTTCCGCCTCGGAAGGCATGTTCACAATCATGAGGTAGAGCACATCTTCCCGCATCACCCTCTTCACCATGCCAAGCGGTCCACCTCTTCCACCACCTCCTCCCATACCACCTCGTCCGCCTCTGCCTCGGCCTCCGCCATACCCACCTCTACCCATACCCCTCGAAGAGCCCTCACCATACTCCCCGCCAGCTGCGTACCCGCCCCTCTCAAACCCTCTTCTAGCGCTATACCTCCCCTCATCCTCCTCCTCCTCATACTCATCATAGTACGAGCCCCTCCCCCTCCTCCCATCCCCATAACCCCTCCTCTGATCCACAATCATCTGCAACCTCTCCCTCCTCTCCGCAATCTTCGCATCCAAATCCCCCGCATAATCATCCCCATACCTCCGCGCACGCTTCCCCTCCCGACGAGGGTCCTTGCCACGCTCGACACGCCGCACGTCTTTGTACATGGCCCTGTCCCGGCGGCGGTCGAAGCGGGCGTCTTGTGCGCTGAGTTTGCCGCCTGAGACGAGGGAGATCAGGCCGCCGCCGCTGGAGTAGAGCGGGTGGGAGGGGTCGGCGAGGGAGGATTTGAAGGGGCGGGTTCCGTGGTCGAGGGTTGAGTTGGGGTCTTGCATTGCCTTTGTCGGGGTGTTAGTTGAGGGTACACTTAAGAGTGTTAGGGCTGGTACTTACGTATTGCATCTGCGCTCTGCGGTCGAGGTAGTCTGCTAGGAACTTCTTCGCGTCTCTGGTCTTGTCTTTGAAAGTTTCTGGCCCGTCGTGGGTGATGGCCTTACGATCAATGTCTGGAAAGATCAGAGGAGCAGCCTCGGGGAGCTCGATCGTGCCTCGGGTAGTACCACTCGCAACACGAAGATTCTGCATTCGATCGCTCATGCTCCTCTCACCGGATTCATGGGAACCCATCCGAGCGAACTTGGCAATAGACTGATTCGTCGAGACGTCGACCCTCGCGGGCTGGATCATGCTGGCCAAGCTGCCGAAAGGGCCTCCAAAGGACGCTTGCATGTCGGCGTCGGATTTGTACTTGATGATCATGGCGTACAAGCCGACGGGTTTGAATAGTTCGTCGTTCATCTTGTCGAGGAAGTTGTTGGTTCGAGCGCGGACTTCCATGTCCTCTCCCACCTGGGCTCCGATTGAGACTGCTGTGCACACCGCCATGGCGATTACTGAAGGAGCCATCCCAGCAATTCCAGCTGCGAGTTGGATCAGTGGGAAGACAGGCGACGCTTGAGAGGATTTGTAGAAGTTCTTGAGGAACTTCAGGAAAGTGTCTTGGTCGATGCCGCAGTCTCCCAAAACTGGTGCGTATGCTCGAACGAAACCTCGAGCTTTCTTGCGTGGTCGGCGCTGTGGGATGATGACGGGGCATGGAAGAGATATCCTCTCGACAGCTCTGGGTTCCGATCCTCCTTGGGGAGGCTGTAGAGGCGGCTTGGAATCTGCCATGACTTCGCGGACGAGATCGTCGACGGTTTCGCCCTGCTTCATGGCTTCGGATTCTTGGTAGGAAGGTAGGCTTTGCGACTCACTCGGCGTAAGTGCCTCGTCTAACTCCCAGTCCTCGGAGTCGTCCACAAGAGATACATTTTCGATGTCTGAATCCGACGTGTCGTCTTCCCATCGCTCTGGCTCGTCCTTTGCGTCCGAGGATGGTGGCTGGCTAGATTGGAGAGAGACCTCGGACTGAGCGGCAACGTGCTCGTACGCGGGCGGTGCGTCTTCTGGGATTCCTCTTGCAGGTTCTGGAGGGATTGCTGATGGGTCTCGCGATCTTGTGCTGCTCAGGTCCTGCTGCGAAGCACTTCTTGCTTCTCGTTGGTCTTTGCGATGTTCTTTGTATTCTTGTGCCAACCCTACACCTTGGCCCACGAGGCTGATGAGACCACCAATTGGGCCTCCTCGACGGCCACCGCGGCCACCGCGACCACCACCACGAAGCATAATGTAGGCTTGATATTAGAAAGCTGTTTTGGTAGGAAGAAAGTGGAGATGCCTGTTGGAGTTGAATGTAGAGGAAGTTTGGGAAAGTCGGGAGATATAGCTGCTGAAACTCAGGCAGCAATGAATGCCATTGAGGTCAGTCTACGAAACCATGTCGTCGATAGGGCCGAGCGTGCTATATACCTCTTTCGGCCTCGCGTCGAGCATCGGCCAGCACGATGTACCTCAGCCTCGGAGTGGACCGACCAGCTACCGAGAACGCAAGTGAATGTTTGGGCGGAGGTCCATGCGCCGACAGGGATCATGAACAAGCTTCGGCTGACCACTACCTTAATTAGACTAGCCACATTCTCCGAACGACCACTGACAACACCTTCGCTTCGCGACAACACCTCCAGGCACCCGAATAACGAGATTAGTCTGCAGCGGCGTACACAGCATGGCTCTTCCGCAGGAGCACCAGCGGGCGCTGGATCAGCTGCGAACTCGGCTCAATCAGCTGCTCATCGCGCTTGAGTACTTGTACGGCAACATCCAGCAACAGGACCCTCTCCCATCATGGTAGGCTCATTCGCGGACGCTGATATACGAGTCGCGATTTTATAGTACGTGGTAAGAAGATGGCTAAGGTAAGTTAACAGGCCTGCATTGCAATCATTAGCGTCCAACGCCGGGCAATATATGCAAGAACTCAGCGACACGCTCAACTCCCAACGCGAACTCTTCTCTACCCTGCACGCATATCCCACTTCGACATTCCCAGCATACGACCCCGGACGGCAAGAGTTGCTGTACTCGCTCCTCTACAAGAAGCTGGATCTTCGAGCGGAAGAGTGGATCGACGAGTCGTTAAAGGACACGACAGAGCAGAATGGCACTGGCCAGAGCGACGGCTTAGCATCTGATCAGATGGAGGAGCTGTGGAGTTGGGCGGGAGGGTCGCTTCGAAAGTTCCTCGAGCCGTGGGATGAGGAGGGCAGATTCGAGGACAACTTCACCGTGGCAGAGCGCGAGGCCGGTGTTGAGAACGTGGTGACGGGCATCAAGAGAGATTTGGACCCAGATCCTGATGAGGAGGCGAACCAGGTCGAGATTCAGAAGGAGAAGGCGTTGAAGCTGGAAGAGACTGAGGGCCCGATGCCGAGTGGTTACGACCCTAGCAAGCCTGCGATGCCACTTGAGAGTCTGCTCAGGTTTGCGACTACTGGCGACATGAATCCTCCTGGAGCGAATAGATAGGTTGGAAAGGGGCAAGAAAGAAGTTCAATCACGTGAAAAGAGCTTGGATGTCAATGCCTAAAGAAATGTGCACAGGCATCAGCACAGGCACTGTGAGCACTCACTCACATGTGTGGCCTGTGCGCTGCTCTATCTTCCTCCTGTCGCTCTTTCCATCTCCATTCTTGTTAAAAGACCTCTTCTTCTAGTCCTCTCAACTCACCATCAACATACATCCAGAGCAAGGATCACTTCAATACCTACAACATCATGAGGTCGAAGACACCTCGCCCACTGGGCAATGCCGGAAACAAGGGCAAGCAGGTCGGTACATTCGAGATCAGAACATGATGTACACAAACACGAGACACGGTCCTTTCTGACACCAGTGACAGGATACCGATCCATGGAGTAGAGCAGGGCACATGCCAACGGCAACGTACAGCTCCTACTCTTGCAAAGGTCAACCTAACTACGATCTGCGACTGAGCGACGGGAATTCGAAGAACGGTAGCGTTCTATTGGAGTCAAAAGGCCGCGAGTCGGAGAAGGAAGAAGGACCGCGGAAAGCGAGCAAACTGCCGGGGAAGAACAAAATCCATCTGGAAAAGCGAAAGGAACCGTCACATGAAAAGAACGAACCACCGAAGCATGACCGCATAGCTGAAGGCATCAAGCACGAGATTGACAGGTTCGCCGTACAATCGGTTGAGAAATTCCAGGACTTCTACAACAAAGTGCACGTCTATCCTGCCAAACATGCTCTCTCCGCGTACGACGAAGAAGGAGAATGGGCGGGCTACACGCGATACATTTTCGACACGTACGGCGAGGAGGCAAGGGACATGCAGGTCCGTGTGGACTGGCAGCAACTTACCCTCTGGGTGGGTCATTCAGGAGTCTGGATCATCTTGGAGGAGTTCCTGTCCAGGCTTCCACCACCCGTCAACATCCGGGACGCTCCCAAGGAGCACCTCTCGTCAGAAGACAAGAACAAACTTTGGCAAGACCAGTGGGCTTGGTGGCGGAAGAATAGGAATACATTTCGGCTGCTCGACCTGCCGAGCGAGATTCGAGAGAAGATTCTGGGGTTTGCGGTGGTCCGGACGATTCGGCCATATCTGAATCATCGCTGTCGAAAGCTGTCGACTCGTCACAAGAACGCATTGGCCTCGGAACAACCCAACATGGCATTGCTGAGAACCAACAGACAAGTCTATCGTGAAGGGCGTCACCTTCTCTTCAGAGATTCCGTCTTCCTCATCGAACACTTCAAAATTTTCAAGGACTACATCATGTTCAAAAAGGCATCGCGAAACCACATCATGAGGCTGGACTTGAAATTCAAGCACAAGGGCTTCTTCTTGCCCTTCGGTATCATGGTGAAAGACCACGGCATTGAATACCTGCCGAGCCAAGCTGCAAGACTGCTTCGCGGCATGAAGCTCAAGCAGCTGACATTGAGCATTGCCATGACAGACACCCCGATGCTATCGCCGTTCGGTCGCCACGAGTGGCACAAGCCCTGCCAGAAGATTGCGGTGGACTGGATCCTGGAGTGTGCATGGCCCTGGATGAAGGGACACCCGGTGACCGTGCAAGGTGGAGTTAAGACTCGGCAAAAGGAGAACTTCATGAAGAAGGTCACTGACGAGCGTGAACGGTATCTCAAGTGGCGCCGAACGATGCTACTGGGAGATGAGGAGGGTACGCTTACCGAGTACTATGAGTGGTTGGATGAGAAGGGTGGTGAACCAATCGACGGTCAAGAGTCTCATGATGATGTGGAACTCGTGCCTGAGAAACAGAACTTGCCTCCGTGCTCGTGCACACCGCCATGCTATGAGAAGTGGACTCCAGAAGACTAGATTCACCAGGAACATCAGGATGGGAGGGTTTCGAGACGACGAAAACACGAGAATACATGCGGTTGAGTGTATAATCTAGTATAAACCAGAAAATTTCAGTAGCAAACAGTTTGTGACAGATTGATCGTGGTCTTTTATGAGTGCGCTCAGGAATCCTATCCAGCTTGTCCATGATGTCCGCTACTTTCACGTGCGAGTCGGCGTCGTAGGGCTGAAACATCCAGGCGACTGCAGACGTCGAACTTTACTTGATGGCTCGTTACTTTCACCTACTTCGAACCTCTTCCGCATCAATGTATAATCTTTCCGGCGCTGCACAAGATCTTCCCATCTCGAAGTGCCTGAGCTGCTAAGATGACTCAGTCTTGCGGCCAGCAAGCGCGAACATCAGACTTCTCCTGCCAGCGCACCAGCAGGGACTCGCGGCAGCACTTTCTAGCGAGTCGTGAATCACCAAACAACACTGCGTCGCCGTCAAATGACAGCAGACGTACTCTTTCAGTCGTTTTGGAGCGGGTTGTAGAACTACGAAGCCTGTCCTGACCGACACATGCTTTGTGAAACATGGCTCAGGCTTCCCATCTGTCACGATACCGGCCGGCGGTCCTTTCGGTGGCGACCATTGCGGCGGCATACGGCATATACACGCTTTACTCGGCCTACAGCAACAATCACGCGACCAGCACGAGTCTGAGGAGAAGCAATGCCGTCCATAGGCCACGGCGGGATCGAGAACGAGAGCGTCACGCGGTTGGCATAGACCGCCTGCCGCCCACACATGATGCGCCATTGGGACTGATCATATTGCGCAAGGGCGAGGACGCTTACGTTATAAATCTGGCGACAACAATGTTTCCAACTACTGACGAACTACAACGCATATACCAGCCTCCAGTCAACGAAGAGATCCGACAGAAGATCGCTGTGGTTGCCGTCGAGTTGATTTTGCTGTCTTGCTTGAACTCCACCACTGAACCTGACAGTTGGGACCAATTCAGAGCACTTGGATTTGCCGAGCTGGTCCATGCGATGGCGGGTCGTGACAGGAACGAGATCAGAGGCCTTGCCCAGCAAATCCCTGACATCCTTCAGATGAGCGGCATCACCGAGCAGCAGGTCGCCCAGGCGCTTAACAAGTTCTTTGTATCCGAGAAGTGGCTGGCGGCGATCCGCGAAGCTGGCGACACAGAACCTGCAGAGACCGAAGACATGGACAGGGACGATGGCGCGAGCAAAGAACCGAGCCACGGGTTGCGGGGGCTGCTTTACTATATCGCCGAAGAGGATGCTAAGCGCAAAGCATACGAGCACCGAGGCATTCGCTGCGAAGAGTGTAGTGAGATGCCCATCCGTGGAATCAGATATCACTGCCTGAACTGTCCGGACTATGATCTTTGCGCCTCCTGCGAGCAGCATACCGAGCACGTCAAGACGCATGTGTTTGCCAAGATCAAGATTCCGCTGCCTATACTCTCTCAGCCCACGAAGGAGTACAGACTGTGGTACCCTGGTGATCCTCGGAAAATTCACGAGTCCCTTGAACCGGCTTTGAGGAAGCGACTCTGCCACGAGTACGGATATGAAGAGCCAGACATCGACGCCCTGTATGATCAGTTCATGGCCAACGCCAATGTTCCCTTCCCACACGCCACGACTTCAGTGAAGGCTTGCATCGACCGGCGAGCATTCAACAAGGCTCTTACTCGCGACACATGGACCACATGCTTTGCGTCAAACACGATATACGATCGAATGTACGCACTCTATGATACAGACATGAACGGCGTTATAGACTTTGAGGAGTTTGTCAGTGGAGTTTCCTATCTGCGAGGACCCAAACGATTCGCCACTCTTGCAAGAGCCATTCGAGGGTATGACATGGATGGGAATGGATTTGTCGACCGCTCAGATTTCACCCGGCTTCTCAGAGCCAAGTACGAAATACAGCAGCAGCTAGTGAGCGACATGGTGGAAGGACAGGAAATCGAACAGACCCAAGCTGCCTTGGAGACCTTACAGTCAAGCCAGCCAATCAGTTCGGTCTTCTCTCAAGAGGACATCCCGCCTGGAGAGATTCGTGAAAGACGTGGGAAGCGTGAGGACATGAACGGAGATCTGCAACCAAATGAGGGAACGAAGACGATCCTCGAAAATGACCATCCATGGCCAGGTACCAGTCCGCCTACCCGAGAAGCTGAGCGTCGAACCGTTTCTCGCTTTGCAGAGATGATCTATGGGCCTTTCGATGGCACATCTCCAAGCTTCGAGGGGGTCGAACTGGACGATATAGACGGCTTGCCGCGGTGGGATCATACTGGCCGTGACGATGACGACGATGCAGCGAGTGACGACCGACCAGCGGTATACAGGTACGCGGTCGACCGCCGAGAGCTGATCGAGCCGCATATCCCTGATATCATCTGGCAGACCGTCGAAGATGGCTTGAACGAGTTGCTCGACAAGATGTTCAAGGCCAAGGAAGAAGAAAACACAGCGACGGAGGAGACGCGAGCTATGAGACAGAAGTGGTCCAAGCAGATTGCTGACGCGAGGGAGGAAGAGAGGCGTAGAAAGAATGCGATGATTGAGTCTGCCCAGAGCGATCCGCTGGTGGCGACCGCCGTGATCGCTGGCCTCGATTCGAAGCCCAAATCTCCACCACGCCAGCATGGCGCACCTCATATGCGCAGGCAAATGGTACCTACGGACACTGAAAGCCTCGAAAGACGGGAGCGGGAGATAAGTGCCGCCCCTTTGGAGGAGCTTCTCGATACAACGGGGTTCAGTGTGCGCGATGCTAGCTCCTCTGTCAATGTCAGCTCACTGCCTCGAGCAGCCCATATTGGAGCCTCTTCCATTTGGAATGGCAGTGTGCGAAGCCAGGCAACTTCGCCTCTCCGGACCATGATTTCCACCGATGATGAAGAAACAGTCGACCCAACACTCCCACAAAACAGGCCCAATGCCATCGATACATCCGTGCCGACCAGTCCGCCTGTACGCAAAGAAAACCGAAAACCACCAGCACTACCGGAGAGACCCCCCTCCCATGAGGAGCTGCGGTACTTGGCTGATCTCGACGACGCAGAGCAGCAATCGCTAGATCGCGGCGGTCCAGGAAGATTATCGTATGCGGAACTCGAGGCTATGGCGGTTGCTGACACTAAGGGCGAGCTTCGCGGCCTGATCAAGAGCTGGCTCGAATATGCCAGCTTCTAGTACGGAGATGAGACATTCATTCTGTGGCCTTGATTACTTTGAACAGATTCCGATATCCTCCGTGTAAAGGAAGGGGTTGTATGATACGAACAGAGTCATGCATGGGAGAGGAGTACAGTGGTGAAAGCGGTCGCATTGGATATTAGTGTTTAGTGTGAACATTCAATAAGAAGAATGGTCAAAGCAACCTCTTACTCGCTACATGAAGAAAGTCCACTTAGGTGCTGTAGGTGGCTGGCTATTGGGCCTGAGTCGTCGACGTTAGGCGCTTTTCACAAGTTCTGAGGCTAGTGATGTGGTCGAAAAGGCGGGAGATGGCCTCATGCATTGAAGAAGGCCCCTGATCAGGGTCGGTTTTGAAGATGCGCTACGTTACTGTCAATCCTCTGAACGCCTGGCCTCCTTCTGTCGGCCGACCGTAGCATCTCGATGTCTTAAAAGACACACCAATCCGTTCCCATCCAGTGTCGCTCATTAGAAATCACATCCGTTGGCGTGTTGATTTAGCGGGAGGTGGCCTTTGGCTTAGGAGCAGAGCCCTTGGCGGCCTGCTTGCCAACGACACTGTACAATAATCAGTCACGTACAACTCGTGCCTCATCACAAGATGATACGTACCGTCCAGTAGCCTGGCCCTTGGCGGTGCTTGCGGCAGACTTGGCCTTCTCAGCCTTCTTCGCGCTCTGGGCAGCGGCACGCTTCTCCTTGCCCTCCTTGATGGCGGCAGAGCGAGCGGCGGTACGGGCCTCAGGTCGCTGAGAGCGGCGCTCCTTGATCACATCAAGGGAGGCACCAACGATGGCACGCTGCGACTTGACCTGCCTACGGCGGCGCTTGGCGGCTTGCTCCTGTACATGTGCGTCAGCAACCACATTCCCATGGAAGTGGTGCATCTGGGCTCGAGCATACCTCAGTGATACCCTTTCTCCGCTGGCGACGGCAGAGAACGGTCCACGCGATGCGGCGAGGGTTCTTGCGCTGCAGGAAAAGCGACTCGGACTTGCCGTTTTGGAAACGGAAGATCTTGCTGTCGCCACGGACGAAGAGCTTGCCCTGTACATTTACCCGTCAGCTTGGCATCCTCCTACGATCAAAGTCGTCTCAAGCTGTATGTGTCCAGCGTGCGTCGTGCGCCGCCTCATCTCAACATTGCACTGTGTCCGTCTTTTGCGCCGACCGTCGTATGACAGTATCATTCAATGGCTTCGGCCGTGTATTCTTCCATTGCCTCCTCTTTATGTGCGATGTCGAAGGGATGAGGCGGGCGTCGCGAGCGCCGCATCGGACTGGATCATCGTACCTTTCCAGGGTAGATCTTCTGACCGGAGAAGGTGTCGTCGTAGGTTCTCATTTTGGCGACGGGGGTTGGTGGGTGTCGGTGTTGTCGTCGTCCGGCGTCGTTGCCTTGTCTTGCTGGAGTTGAACGGCGACGAGGAATTTGAGAGTGCGGTGTGCTCGGCTAGCCACCCAATTACAGCAAGGCGCTAAATTCCTAGATCAAACTCTGATTGACCTCGCGTTTCCCTCCCATATCTCTTTCTCGATGGAAAAGAAAGATATATTTGCGACAAATTCGTCACAGAGGACCAATGTGTGCCGAATCAACGCACTGAGCATGGCATCCCATACTCAACCTTCCCCGGCTATTCAGCCTTCACCGACCATCCAACCTTCACCGACCAGAGCTTTGGATCAGTTCCTCTCTACCCCTGAGCTGGTCCTCTGCGTTTTGGAACAACTCTCATCTTACGACGTGCTGAGTGTATCTCGAGCGGACAGTCACCTGAGAGCCATCATACAGCAATCTAAAACGTTGCTTGTACATCTGGCAACTGGGCCTTCCAGGCACTTTACTGACCTCGTTCCTCATGCCTGGAATTTTCAAAACGTTGAACTCAACACCAAACATTTCCCCGAGTGGTCTTATAGTCATCTCCCCCAAAGCAGAGTGGCAACAATGCGCGTACCGGAGTTTGGGAACCCTTTGATGCCATTGATATCTATGCGGATGTCGAATCCAGACTCAAACCCCGGGCATTCAAGTCTTAATGAGCAGCTGACATTGTACTTGGACTGGACGAGTAGGCCAAACATGATATTCGACTCTGTGCGTAACAAATTCATACCGCCTGGCAGTGCCACCAGAAAGCTTGTGCTGGACCGTACAGACAAATATCCTACCGACCCGCCGCTGCCCACGACAATCAGCGTTGCACGCATCAACATTTCACAAACGCCAAT
The DNA here is from genome assembly GCF_010093935.1 of Zasmidium cellare ATCC 36951. Classification (NCBI taxonomy): domain Eukaryota; kingdom Fungi; phylum Ascomycota; class Dothideomycetes; order Mycosphaerellales; family Mycosphaerellaceae; genus Zasmidium; species Zasmidium cellare. The sequence continues at coordinate 247,366 of NW_022986947.1, read as the reverse complement.
ATACTGCACGGTTTCTGCTGCACCGCACGTGGTATTCTCGTATCACAGCGCTAGCGTAGAAGCCAGTGTTTGCCCTTGTACCTTTGGTGATATGATCATGGTGGCACAAGTCCTATTGAGGACACCTCCGAAAGGGTGGAATTCTAACACCGTTTCTCTCGAATGGCGCCCGCGTGAAGACCACCCTGAAATCGCCTCGCATGATGAACTCGACAAGGCGATCGACATGATTCAAGTATGGCCTGTGGTCTACAACAGAGTCTTATGCAAGCCCATACCGATTGATGACGGACAATTCATCACTGCTCCCCCGTGACTGGTCAACACTTTCGGCTCTCGAAAAGAAACGCCTACCTTCTATGGATATTGTTCATCGCACATGTTACACTGCATGGATTTGATGTCCGCGCCGAAAGTATTTCATGGAACTATCTTACGACAACACTACCCGTCCAAAGCAGACTAATACGACGATAGACTTCATGAGCTCTTCATATAGTCCACACCAGCCTGGAAGATGCTTCGGAAAGTTTCGACTTCCTCCACCGAATTCGGTACATACACCATGGTGTAGCCAAGATGAATCCACTCGGTACCGCTGAGACGATGTCGCTCACCCCATCCCTTGGCAATCACCTCTTCGGCATCGGGGAAGGACAGGGTGACGTGACCGGAGAGGTCGGTCCCGTGGATGTGGCAAATTTCGCCTTGGGTGGGACCAGCCAAAGGCGTGACCGGGACGGATGGTCTGATGAACAAGGCTTGACCGTGCTTCTCAAGACAGGATGTCTTCCACTCGGTACATGTCTTGTTGACCTGCCCAAGCTGGTCGAACATGACGAGGTACGCCTTGAGGATGTCAGCAGGGAGATAGCATGGATGACAACGCCTGAAGGGAACATACCTTCTTCATCTCTGGATCTTGCGGCTCATCGGCGTTCCTCTCTCGTTGCGGAAAGACAAATGGCTTCGCTCTGGCTCGAGGACCTTGCCGTTCAGGAAGTGTTGTCTTGAAGAAAGACTTCATGGCATTTGCCTTTTGCAACTCCGTCGCCTTGGACCAACCGGCAGCATCCTTTTGGGGCTCTTTGTAGAAGCCCGGAATGATTGTCTCATCAGCGCCATAGGCCATGGTCTTTCCTGCATTCACTGACGACATGTATCCCTCCCAGGTGTAAGAAGTCCCGCCGACGCCCATGGCTTTCCAGGCTTCGTATCCGTGCATCATTTCGGCTTTTCGATGGTCGGTTGACATGGTCCTGGCTCTGGCAATTGCGAGGCGCGAAAATCGGGCCAATCTGGCGCGCATGAGACCACTGTTGTCCTGCTTGGTCGTTGGCTTTGATCGTGGCTATTGGGTGGCCATCTTCTTGACTGCATCCTGTGATATATCCTGGGCGACTCAACAATTGCCACAGCTGATCTCATTCTCATTGAGACTATATCGTCGTCGGACGACTGGCGTCATTGGAGTTTGTATATCAGACCGAGACGAGTCTTTCCTATATCCGACCATGTACTCGGCTCGGCGCTAAGCTCGGCCGATGCTTCTGGACCCTCTACATGTACCTTCTTTCTGGAGCGCTTCTTCTTGAATACACTCACCAAAGCCCACCTTGACTCGATATACTGGGCCGCAAGATATATGCATTTCGACAAAGCACAGCAAGGAGGATCTGAGTCCAGCACTGGCAGCAGGAATGCGTCGATTCCTCACGACCTGTGATCCGCTGAGACGAAAAGATATGTTCACATCACGGTGACCAGCCTGCGGCAAGCTCATATGGCATGTCAAGGAGCGGGATTATTGCACGAGGCATGTCATCACTCCAGCTCGACTGTAACCTCGTCTTGACAGCTTCGCGCAGCATCGTGACGAAAAGAAGCAATTGTGAACTCAGTCGGTCTCTGCCCAAAGTACCGCGTTTGCCGGCTCGGATCCTCGAACCGACGTGTTCGCTATCTCCTCTTGTACAGGCTGGTACAAGAATTATATTGACCCCTGTCTAGTGTCATCCTTTAGCTAACTCCATCAAGATCGCGGCCAGCCTCTGAGCCCTCTACCCAGAAGTCTTAAAGCTCGTGATCTACAAGCCGGCATTTGAAGTTTTCAGTCTAGGATGCAATCTGGCGGACGGCATTAACAACCGCCGCAAAGTCTTTCTTGAGAACTGCCCCGTGATCGCTCGCCACCTTTGTGCTCACGTGTATATTCGAATTCCGTGCGCATACGACCTTCGTGCTGTTCCGACAAAGTTCTTGTTCGTTGCCGCGACTGCCGAATGAAACTCCTGAGGCGACAACGTAAAGGGCTGGGACTGAAATACGGTCGAGAACAGGAAGGAAGTTAGCGTTGCTTGAGACGACGCCGAGCTCTATGTTACTGTTTGCTTGTTGTTCGCCTGTCATGCGTGGTACCAAGCCCGTCGGACGCAGAAGAGGCATGAACCAGTTCAGCTGACGGAATAGCTTTCGTATCCGTCTCTCCATATCCTCATCGAGCCAGTCATACGGAAAAGCCCCGTCAACAAAGACCGCCCCCAGACAACGATCCGGATTCTGGCTGGCCCAATGCGCTGCCACATACGCTCCGTAGGACCATCCAACAACTAGGACCTTGTCTGTTGCCACGATTCCTCTCCCACTTAGAACAGCATCAACATCCCGCAGCGCCGCGTCGAAGGAGTAGTCGCATGAAGACTTGGAGCGTCCGCGAGCCCGCTCGTCGAATGTAATATGTCTCCAGTCATCCACTCCGAGGCCGGAGATGACTCTTTTCCAATAAGCCTGGGTAGCGAATTGTCCGTTTAGGTAAATCACGGGCGTACCGGAGCCGCCACTGTCCGAGACTGCCAGTTCTGTGTCCTCGAAAGGTATGCGTCCAGTCCATAATGAACCAACTTTAGGCATGGCAGAGGCTAGAGCCTCTTGTCGGAAACACGCAAATGGTATGTTCTTTTAAGTATTGTGCAGCGATTCGTCCATAAGAGGTCAGTAGAACAAGGTGGATAGGCAGCTTTGGGGTGACTGTGTGGGCGACATGAGTTTTTCTTTAAAGCCCTCAATCGACCACTTGGACAAGGACAAGTGAGATTCCCTCTGGAGCCATTAACTAAATATGTGGCTGCCTTGTCTCGCTTTCGCTTGAAAGGTATGATCAGCCAAATTTTGTGGCTCTTCCGTGACGGTCGACTTCACGGAGCGAGATGAATCGCGCACCAATGCGCTAATTACCGAATCGTCGGCCAGATTCTGTGCGCCAACTTACGCTTTTCCCGCTTTCGTTGGGGACTTCATTTGCGAATGGGTAGTAGCAGTCAATTCCGTTATGTCTTCCGCTTCATTTGGCGAAGAAAGTTGCCATGTAGTGCAATCTTACGTCGCTTCGGGAATGTGGAAGCTGCTGCTCACTTTGAAGCTTGACAACCTGGTCAAAGCACGATGCGAATGCGACGTCAGTAGCGAACTACTAAAAGCAGCTGCGCTAGAAGCCGGAAGGTCAGCAAAGGATCACTCTCCAGATTTCGAGGGGCTGTGTTGTTTTCGAATCCCGCGGCCTAAATCCAATGGGCCAAGTAACGGGGGCTATACCCTTCGTGTGCAGGAAATACTTTGCTCCTTCGTAGCGCCCGACTCCAAGATGTATCCTTATCAGCCAACGCCCATCCGTGAGCATCACCATACTTCGTCAATTCTGACTCCGGCTTGGCACAAAAGAAGTAATAAGAGTTCCGCCATGGCTAGCCATTCCGAGGCTTGATCTTCACAAGAACCGGAATCCCCACCGCTGCTCCACAACCTCCGCATCTCTGCAAAGGCTAATGAACGTCCCGGAACCGCAGGTGTCCGATGCGAAGATCGTCTGTCTGGACGAAGGCGCGAACGCATCGTCCAATTGCTGCTGGGCGATGACGCAGCATAAGACTGGACGATTTCCATCCTAAAGAGACAAGTGCCACGAGGCCGTACTTGAGAACTGGCACAGATGAAATACGAACTGTTGCGTTTTGAAAGCAGTTCTCGCAATTCCCCGCAACCCCAGTCTCGATGCCAGTGGCGTTCAACCGTTTCCGTCGTTCATAGCGCTTGATGAACACCGCGCGAGTGAATTTTGAGGCCATCGAAAGCTTTGCCGAACACTCCTCGAACGCTAACATACAGTTTACCTTGACTACCGCTATTCCCGCCATGGGACAGATCGCCCCTGTTGCAGATTCTTAAAGGTCAGCAACAACGCCCACTAGCATTTCCTGAAAGCGTTTCGCAACAGCCCGTGGAGAAAACTGCCTGCCATGTTCACTTCGACCTCACTCGCTGCAGGTGCAGCTCTTATCTCGCTCGCGGCCGGCTCGCCAGTTGAGAGACAAGCCTTAAAGTTCACATACTATGACTTGACGACTCCTCTGGCTTCGCCGTGTGACATTACCACCGGACAAGATGGCAAGATCTACGCGAGTAGACGAGAGACTATCGTGAGCAAGATGTAAGGCTGATAAGTATTGTGTAGGCCGACACATTCACGTCGAACAAGATTGTTCAGATCGATCGCTCGACTGGCAGCCTGACAGAATACGACATTCCATACACCCTGCCTGTTCTCGGCAATGATGTTCTACCAAGTGATTTGCAAGGACGAGTAGCTCTTTCCTGCGTCGTTCAGCCTGGAAAAGATGGAGTATGTAAACGACTTTGATGGTACATGTACATGACCCATGCTGACGAGTGTATCAGCTCATCTATGCTGCTGCCGGTGTGCGCAACGAGTTCGTGCGCTTCAATCCAGAGACCAACGAAACCAAAGTCTTCCCTACTGGCAACCCCTTGGGCAACTTGCAGCCCTTTAACGACGCATGGCCTGGTGAGACTGGCATGTTCTTCTCACAAACGACTGGAAACGTCATCAACCTCTTCGATTACGCGACGACCAATGTTCAGACCTTTGAGGTTCCAACACCCCTTGCTGGACCTCTTGGAATGATCGTCGCCTCTGATGGCGCTTTGTGGTTCTGCGAGATGCTGGCCAACAAGATCGGCCGTCTCAATGCCACCGACGGCACCTTCAAGGAATACCCACTTCCTCTTTCCTTGGCAACACCATCTGTGATGCGTGCTGAGACTGAGGGTCGTTACTTGTGGTTCACGGCTATCGCAACCAACGCCATCGGCCGTTTCGATATTCAGACCGGCGAGACCAAGACCTTCACTGACCCGCGTCTCCTTGCTACGCCGATCGAGGACACCGTTGATAGCCAGGGCAACATCTGTAAGTCTCTTGACGCTATCTCCACACGCGTTTGCTGATTAATCGAACAGGGTACTCAACGCTCACTCGCAACACTCTCAACTACCTGACCCCATCCACCGGCAAGGTCACCACCATTGCTCAGCCAGATGGTGATCTCGAGATCCTGCCAGGCCTCCTCCCCAGCTTGCCACCTGCAGCCGACATCGCGATGCACTACGAGCCATCTGACAACAGCATATGGTTCTCTGAGCTGGTCAACAACCGCATTGGCAAATACTCGATCTAATCTTGGCTGTAGAGTATGAGTCGGGACGGCTTAACTCGAAGTAAAGTTTTGTAACATCTTACGATATCATGAATCTAATTTATCTTTTCACCGATGTGTGGTTTTGTCTCTTCAAGCATCCGGCAGTTCGTCTAAGCCCGCTACCATCCAACTGCGACGTGTTTCTGGCACGTTTTGGCAACTTGACTCGGTGGAGTTCGTACATGCAGCACCACAGTGACATTCATACGTTGCATTATACCCCGCGAGAAGAATTAAGGAAGTGCTAACTAGATATATGGCCGGACGCCATTGGAGGAGAAATTGAGTGATCGTCAGGTACAGGACTCCACGACTTGCCCGATTCAACCGAAAAGATGCCAATCACTGCGTACAACCACGATTCTTCCGGACAATGGACACTTTGCTGCATTCAAAAGAAGACCGTGGACCTCATGTTGCCACTGAAGGCAGCCAAGACGACACCATGCGGTCGATTATTACCCTGGCCTTATCACAGGCCGTCGTTGCACAGAACACTTTCACCACATCGAACTGGCAAGGCCAGTTTGCATCTGGCTCCGGGGTGCTACAATCCTTGAAGCCAGCGACGGACACATCGTTTGACTTCTCTCCCTCTGACTACTTTTCTCTCCGCAATGGCGTGGGCAACTACCACACCGGTGACATAACACTTCGTTGGAGAATCCAGGGGCCATCAGGGTGGAACGATGTCGACACTTCTGCTCAGCGAGATGCCGATCCTCAAACGACGAGCGGCAATGGCAGCAGTCTGCTCCATTCTACATTTGACAATGTCTATCCAAACATCCCCATCAGCATCTCGCGCGACTGGACTACTCAAGATGGCGACCTAGTCCTCCAAGCCACGATCAAGAACAAGAACGCCTCAACTGTTGAACTCGGCGCTTTTGGATTCCCAATCGAGTTCAACAACATCTTCACGAACCGCACTGCCGACGATACGACCGCTAAGTGCGTTCTGGTTGACCCTTACATTGGTCTTGACGCGGGCTACCTCCAGGTGACTCGTCTCACCGGCACCGGACCAAACATAGTCATCACACCTCATGGCAACGCTTCAAAGTTCGAGGCTTATAGGTTTCTGAATGAGGATCCAAGCCAGCCGACAGGCTATCAGACGCAAGTCTTTGAGGGCTTGTATGCCTGGCAGACGCTGAGCAAGGCGTATGCTGAGAACGAGTGGAATGCCACTAATCCGTGGAACGTTCCTACTTCGGTGACCCTGGCCCCAGGACAGTCGGTTTCGTTTGCACTGAGGTTCGGCATTGCGCAGAATGTGTATGATATCGAAGATGCCGTAGCGTCGAAGGATGTGCCGGTGGCTGTTGGAGTTCCTGGTTATGTCCTCCCAGTCGACATGAACGGAAAGCTGTTCCTCAATACGAAGTCGGCTGTCAAATCCATCGTTATCGAGCCAAACAGCGCATTAGCCTTCACAACGACGACGGCTAAGAACTCTGCTTGGAAAGCGTACGACGTAACAGCCTCGACGGGAGCCTATGGCAGAGCTCGAGCTACCATTCAGTATGAAGACGGCAGAGCCCAAACCGTCCACTACTACATCACGGACACTTCACAGAATACGGCCACCAAGCTGGGAGAGTTCTCGTTCAGCAAGCAGTGGTACACCGACTCATCCGATCCCTTCCACCGCGCGCCATCAGTCATGACCTGGGACGACGAGGTTGGCCAGATCGTGCTCCAAGATCCGCGTGTATGGATCGCCGGCATCTCAGACGAAGGCGGTGCAGGTTCGTTAACCGCCGCGTCGATGAAGTCCGCAATCATGCCAGACGCCTCGGAAATCCAGAAACTCGAGCAAATGGCGAACACCGCCGTCTGGGGCTGGCTTCAGGATAATGTCACTGATGCCGCCACTGGAAGTATCAAGTATGGTGTCAAGCGAAGTCTGTTCTATTACGACCCGGCTGCCTTGCCCGACTTTCAGTATGATTCCTCGATCCAGTGGGGCGGCTCTTGGAACAAGAACGATTCGTACTCGGTCTGGCGAGCGTATGACTATGTCTGGGTGAGTGTGCTGTACTGGTCGCTGTACAATGCTGAGCTGGCTGCTCCTGGCATCCTCACTGTGCAGAACTCGACCTGGTATCTTGAGAAGGCGTATCAGACTGTCATTGCCTCGCAAGCCGTGGACGAGAATGGTCAGCCGATCACGGCCTATGCGGATGTTGGCCTTATGGGTGAGACGGTCTGGCTGTACATCCTGAAGGCGTTGCGAGCAGAGGACATGAATACTGAAGCTGATGCTGTGGAGGCGGCCATGAAGAAGCGAGAACAGCTCTGGTCGACGCAGTCAAATCCTTTCGGCAGTGAAATGGCTTGGGACTCGACTGGACAGGAGGGTGTCTACCTTTGGGCAAAGTAAGTCGCTTGCATACAATGGCCGTCGGATCTGGACTGACATTCCTCGCAGATACTTCAACGACACAGCCACCGTTACCAAGACTCTGAACTCCATCCGGGGATACATGCCGACTGTCGCCCATTGGGGTTGGAACGGCAACGCTCGCCGATACTGGGACTTCCTATACGGCGGCAAACTCGCCCGTATCGAGCGAATGATCCATCACTATGGCTCAGGTCTCAATTCCCTTCCTATCCTCGATGACTACAAATACAACAAAGAGCCATCGAGCGCCTCTGCTATGTACGACCTTCGAATTGGATACGGCGCCAACATGGGTTCCACGACGAACATCCGAACGGATGGCAGCAGTGGGAATGCTTTCCACAGCTATCCGGATACGTTGAAGTGGGATGCATATTCTGGGGATTATGGGCCGACCTTTCTCGGGCACATTGCTGGGTCTCGGACGTATCTGGTTGAACATAACGACTTTGGCTGGCTCGCTTTCGGTGGAAATTTGGCTGTCGATGGCAATGCGGTTACTGTCGAGCCCAAGGACATGGTGAAGCGCGGTATCTACGTCGCACCACTTGGTCTCGCTTTGGATATCGATGCCGGTGTGATTAAGAACTTCGAGTACGATGCGTCGGCCAAGTCGTTGGTGGTGAATTTCGACAAGGTGGACGGAGGGGCTTCCACGGCGACGCTGGTGTTCGAGGATACGCTTTCTTCGGGAGTCAAGCTGACCACTGCAGGGCTCCAGCAGCAGAGAGGCGGGTACGCTGTACAGCTTCCCGGCTCAGTCGCGTTCTCCATAGCCTGATAGGGACTTCATTGCTGCCATCTTATCGTATCGAACGAGTGCAAGCATCCTCATACCTCACTGTACGAATCGAACTGATCGTTCTGGTCGTACTGCTTTGATATACCCCTTCTTTTCTTGCACCGTGGCAGACCCCGTCGCCAACTCGTCCTCACTGCCCTCTTCGCGCCTCGCCCTCTCCCACCTTTCCCTCAGTTCTGCTACAGACAGATCCTTTGGCACTTTTCTGCCCTTGTCCAGCATTCGTTTCCTTCTATGTTCTACATCTTCTTCGAGCATAGTCCTACCAGATTCAGTCATTCGAATCTGGTGCTTCTTCACAAGCGGTCCTTCAGGATCTGGAGATCGAAGGGGTACGCTGGGCATGTGTGTGGTGTAATACTCTAGCCATTTATCGTCGGGCAAGTAGTATACACAATCCTCGACGTAGTGGTAGCTGTTACAGCGGTCGCAGGGATGCAGTTCTCCTTTCGTATCATCGGCTGTCTGTGCTGCCTTCGAAGTCGAGGCTGAAGGGAGTTCCTGACCCCTTCTCTCTGCAATGGAACCAGAGGTAGTGACAGGCTCGGTGCTTTCACTTTCGTGCTCCGTGATCTGTTTCTTTGGAGGCGGCGCAGTTCCATGAAACCTCTTCATCTCCTCGTACGGCGGCGTATCGACAACTTCCCAGTCTTCAAACTTCTCTTCTTCCTTCTTCCAGGCCCGGCCGGGATCGATAGACAGGCTGACTTCTGCTGTGCCACCGCCCATTTGCCACTTCTTCTTCCACTCCATTTGCAACCTTTCTCGCGGTGAGTTGATTTGAACCAAATAACTAATAGGAGATTGGCATCTGTAGAGTTTGTGTGTTCTCAATGCGATGGAATACGGATGCCTGATTGTGACTCTTGAGGTACCTGCATCTTGGCTTTGCCACTCGAATCCTTTGAGCGGGTCATGAGTAGCGTGTAACTGTTATAAGACATTCAGATGGTCTCCATGGATCGCATTCGTGCTGAACGTGATTAATCGCTGATGGGAGCGTAGGTTGTTCCCACGACAGAGCGCATTAAAGAGCCCGGGAGCATTGGTGATGTTCGTGCCTGAGGCATACATCATTCTTGGCAATCACGTGAAAACGTTGCCAATCTCCGCAGATTTGCCGCCATCTCTCCTTCTCCATCGTCTCTCGTCCACTTGAAATTCTGTCCATCAGCGACGGCTCGTTCTTCTACCTTTCCGATAGATTGAGTAACGTTGAAGCACAGGACAAGCATCCGAGGCGAATCGACTTCACGCGAGCGAGTTGCTTCATGGCGGGGTCGGCAGTTCGAAGACATTCCGGCAACGCCGCAGTGAGGCTGGTATGGATTACTGATTCGTGGCATTGATCTGGTGCAGTATTTTGTTGATCTGCTGAACATCATCCTATCTTTAACGCAAAGATGGTCTCAATCAACATAGAGAAAGGTCTCGACTTGGAACGAGTCTCTGAGGTACACACGGTCTGTAAAACAATTACACGTGCTGGCTAACGGACTAACAGGACAAATTTCGAGCCATCCAGACACCTTTCACATGGGACGCAGGCGGTGTAATACCTGGAGGCCTCCTCATGGCACTATGTACAACTGCAGCGTACGAGACAGTGTCATCAGACTTCTCGATAGCCTCCCTGCAAACCCACTTCCTCCTTGGGCCAAGGAATAACGTCCGGATAGACTTGCAAGTGCAACGATTAAGCGATGGAGGTCGATTTGCCACAAGACTCGTGTCGCTCTTGCAGAATAACAGGATCATGGTTCATGTCACTTGCAGCTTCGTTCGGACTTCTGCCATGGGAGGGCCCAGCATGGCACATTCAGCATCTCGAGCGACAAACTATAGACTAGACGCAATCACACTCGACGACCTTGACTACGGCCGAACTGAGCTGGGTCCGTACATGAAATATCAACGGTTCCCGCTGGTGTATGCTGGGCGCGAGCAGCCGGAACCTGTCAATCCTCGGCCAGAAGATCTCGTACACCCTTGCGCTGCGATCGTTTCACCTGCCATCCGGAGCGATGACCGGCGTCTTCATCTTCTGGGGATCATTCTCCTCTCGGACTACCACGTTCTGGACTGCCCTCCCACGATTCACGGCCTTACATTTGGTCCAGCTGCCGTCAACGACACGACACGTACAAGAACACCTCAGCAGTTCAACATGCTCACTTCGCTTAACCACAGTATCCTATTCCACGTTCATGAAGGCTTCAGAGCAGACGAGATGTGCTACGTCGAAGCAACGAGCCCATGGTCAGGGAACCGAAGAGGAGAGATTTTGTCTAGAATATTCAGCAAGGACGGCAGACTGATCGCGACTTGTAAACAAGAAGGATACTATGTGCTGAAGGGTGATAAAAAAGATGGGAAACTATGAAGCTGACAAGTTCGGTCTTAAGAGAATCGCCCTGTTTGCGTAGGCGATGCCCAACGCCTCTAGTACGACACAGCTTGTCACGCAAACGAGTCTTCAATATGTGTTCTGCTCGGCCTGTCAGCCCTACTGGAAGCGATGCCACCTTCACCACAATCCCACCGCTTTTGGGTGCCCAATTATTATGCCGGGCTGTAAAAATGGCAGCATGGGCTGAATAGCGCCTTGGCTGCAATCTATTCTGTTACACAACCGACTTCCAAGACGGAGCTGAAGAGCCTCATTCAAGGATCCGGTATCGAGGCCGCATGCTGTGTTAGTATTTCGCGACTGTCTCTTCAAACAACAACACCTTGGAACATAATTAGTCGCGAATTTTCCGCTTCGGATAGAACGATGAAAGGCCTGAGTTAAGTCTCGACTTTCCAGAGCATTGTAGAGGCTGCATGGGTCGCTAAAGTGCATCTTGCATATGTGCAGTGCAGCGGAATGTCGACATGCAGATTGACAGGCATCAGCGGCCCAACGTACATCGCACTATTGAACCGGAAGCATCTGGACTGACGGGCCTGAACAGAAGTATTGGTCGACCGAAACACTGTCCAGCCGAGTGAGTGATTTGCTTACTGCTCCAGTGCTGTTCGTGCTTCGCTTTATTATCTCTTCCACAACTCGAAGGCGGTGATGATCTTTGCCCATTCGTCCTTTTGCTAGTTGACGTGCAGATATGATCGCTGTTGGCACGGTGACTTGAAAGAGCTCCTCTGAACGACCGAAAACTATCGTGGACCTAGCAAGGATGCTGTGCTCAATTATCTGGCCGCTGATAGCGCTTGCTCAGGAGGGCAGCCCTCTGAAACTACCGCGCCAAGGTCGGTACTGAACCAGATCGATACTGCTCGCGGCTAACTTTACATAGCGTACTCAAACAGCACAGGAGTAGCCCTAGGTACTGGAACGTCGACTAGTGCCACAACCAGCTCGTTGTCGACAAGTTCGACTTCGACCTCAACCTCGAGTTCATCCTCCATCGATGCTGCTGCGATACTAGCGGCTACTTCGAACTCTACAAGTGGATCTTCTGCGTCGTCTATATCATCTTCATCTAGTACCAACAGCCTACTATCGAACGCATCCTCGTCGAGCAGTACAAGAGGCTCCAAAGGTACCATCACCGCACAAGCTTCACCCAGAATCTCCGCAGGAACGGCAGTCATAACGTCCGCGAGCAACAGCAGTTCTACAGGCAATGCCACGAACACAACAGCGACTACTGGGACATGCTGCTACATCAGCCCTAATGCGGTCGGTGTCAATCACTGGTATACCTCGAGCATAGGCGTCACTGTGAGGAGAGAGATCACTACTTGGCTACAGTCGAATGGTACCCTCATACCAGCCAATTCGACCACAATCGCGCTGGCCAACGCCTCAACCTTGTACACCAACTATTCTAATGTCTGGTCGACGTATTCAGGGGTCAGCATAGACACTATCAGCACTGGCTACACTACGGTCATCTACCCATCGTGTAAGTATAGACGAAGTGTCGGTGCAAGCCTGTACTAATTTCCGCCAAGCAACATATACGATACCTCAGTACACATTCGTTACGCATATTCCTACAACTGAGCGCCTGAGTGGTATTCCAAACACTCTATTGGTACGTATGTCTCAGGCTACCGCAATGCAAAGCGACTAACGATATATCATAGCCCAGCAACGCACAACTGTACGCCTCAACAAACGTCATTCCCGGCACAGTGACATCCTACCCATTCCAAGGCATAGCCTTCACATCGCCAACACCCTACCTATTCTTCTCCCAAATCTTCCTTGGAACTAGCCAACCATGCGATCCTTCAAGAGGTGGAGCCAACCTACCCATCGCAACCACAAGTGTCATCGCTATGCCAATGGAGCCAGAATACACCTACAACTTCGACTTCGATGAGTGGATGGCGAACCACAACATGACCGGCGAGGGAGCGATCGATCGAACTTACACATTTGCCATTCCGGAAGACTTTCCTGCCTTCTTGGCGGGCATACCTGCCGTGTCGTCGAGTATTCCATTCATTGGTAGCTGTACGCTTGGTCCAGGATATGGCGAGCCGAGTGTAAGTCAGTTCTCTGCAGGGTTTAGAATCGAGGGCTAACATATTGAAGGTGCACATTCCTGTGAATCAGCTTACTGAGACTAGTCATGTCACCCTGACGCTCGCTATGCCTTCACAAACACAGGAACCGACCACCGAAGTGCTTCCTCCGTCTCCTACCACAGAACCAGCAGCGCCATCTCCCACGAATGATAGTCCAACACCGACTCCAACTGCCTCCAATCCTGATGAGCCAGACGAGCCTGATGTACCAGATGAGCCGAACGAGCCTGATGAGCCCCAGGACCCAAACGAGCCTGACGATCCCGGGCAGCCACAGCCAACACCAGACACGCCAACACCGACATCTCCAAATACTCCTTCAGAGCCTACAGACGATGCAGACGTCCCAGCTTTACCTGTGACGACGACGGCTGGGGATGCTGCCCAACCTGCGCCAACCCCTGAACAGACAGGGGATGATAGCACATCACCGCAGACTTCAGCTGTCGATGTCGGGGGGATAATCTCAGCAATAGGTGAAATTCCTGCTGCATCTCCAACCACTAATGCAGCACCCACAGAGCCGCCAAGTGTCGGCGATGAGGTGGCCACCGTAATCGGTGCTCAACCTGAGGCAACGCAAGGAGAACAGGAAAGTGATGATGGTAGCGATGGTGCTGGCGCTGGTATTGCCCCAGTCACAAATGCAGATGCTGCTTCGCCAGCCAACACTCCAGCCGCAACACCAGCCCAGATCACAGTTGGAGGCGATGTGGCAACAGCCAACTCAGATGGAGACTTCGAGATTGGATCTCAGACTCTTCAGCCTGGCTCTGTTGTCACAGAAGGAGGCAATACGATCTCTCTCGCCCCGAGTGGTTCCGCTGTGGTGGTCAATGGAGTTACATCGCCTGTCGCTTCGCCCGCGGCTCAGATCACTGTTGGCGGCAATACCTTGACTGCTGATGCGAACGGCGCCTTCGCGGCCGGCGACCAGACACTCCAGCCTGGATCTTCGGTTACTATTGATGGCTCGACGTTGTCGTTGGAGACTCCAGGAACTGCACTCGTCATCGATGGGAGCACGACCCCTATTGCCGCACCTGCTGCAGAAGTCACATTCCCAGGCAGCACCATCACGGCTGATGACGACGGTGCTTTTGTCATCGGCAGCCAGACGCTACAACCAGGCTCTGAGATCACGATCTCAGGCTCGACGCTCTCCCTAGCACCTGAAGGCACAGCCTTGGTCGTGAACGGCGCTACTACACCTATTAATACAGGAGCAGCCGTGACCGCAGAATCAATAACCGTGGGTGACAGCCTTATCACTGCCAGTCCAGACGGCAGCTTCGAGATCGGCTCGCAAGTCCTCGAGCCCGGATCTGCTATCACGATTTCAGGCACGACTCTTTCGCTCGCACCAGGCGGAAGCGCCCTCGTCGTCAATGGTGCCACATCACCTGTCGATGCCCCTGCTGCGGACATCACACCAGTCGCAGAAATCGGAGCTATAACCCTCGCGGGAAGTACATTGCCCTTCACAGAAATCGGCAGCGAAGTCCTCATCGACGGGCAAACGCTCGGCCCCGGCAGCACCGTTGTCGTAGACGGGCAAACATTAAGCCTCCTGAACCCCTCTCAGGTCGTAGCTATCTCAGGGGAAGCATCATCCACCCTAAACCTCCAACCCACAATCACAGCCGGCCCAGCAGGTGTCGAAGTCGGGATCTTCACCCTCGATGGCCAGACGTACAGTTTCACCGACTTTGGCGCTACGCTTGTGATTGATGGTGAAACACTCACACCAGGAGGAAGCGTGGTTGTCGTTGATGGACAGACGTTGAGTTTGCTGAATCCTTCTGAGTTGGTCGTTGTGTCGGGTGAGAGGACGAGTACGGGTGGGTTGGAGCCTACGACTACGTTGGCGGACCCGGAGAGGACGTCTGCGGTGGCTGCGCCGTCGTCGACTGCTGGGGCGGAGAAAGGGGTTGTGGTGACGGTATGGAGTTTGATGGTTGGGGTGGTAATGACGACATGCGTGATGGTTTTATGATTGACGAGTGAAGTAATATCTTCCACAGAGCGCGCAGGGAGCAACAGTACATCTCAATCCATAGACTTTCCCCTTAGAAAGTCTTCGAAGCCTTGCCCGTCCGCACCGCTCTCTCCAGATATTCCCTGACCTGCTCCTTCTTCACCCTTCTCAACCCCAACAGCTCATTATCCGTCTTACCACCAAAATCCCTCGTGAAACCCTTTCCGAAAATTCCCTGCACCAGCATTCCCATCACCCAGCCCCAGACATTACTAGGATTCTTCTCGAAAACCTCCATAGACTTGTCGTACGTCGACTGTGCGCTTGCTTCCGTGACTGTCCATCCCTCTGCGCCGCCAGTAACCTCCTGCGCGATGGAGAGAATCTCACGCTGAGAAATATCAATCCCACTCACCCTAACTTCACGATTCGCCGTCTCATCTGCATGCCTCAACACCCCGACAACAGCCTCACCAACCCAATCCGTCGGACTTGTCGCAGTAGGGAAATCACCTCCATCATACAACGTACACTTCTTCTCCTGAAGATTGAGGTAAAATTTGTTATCGATACCCCAATCCAGAAAACAGGAACAATACACCGCCGTCCACGTCATGTGCACGCCTTGCTCCGCACATCTCGAGCGGAGGTACTCGTCGATTTCGATCTTGTCCTTGTACATTGGCATTGCTCTCAGGGCGGGGATGGAGACGTCGGAGCCGAATTCGCTGGGGAGGAAGCGTTTGACGCCCGCGGCGATGGCGGCGTCGATGAGGAGTTCTTGGGTTGAGATGGAGAATGTTGTTAGGGTGGAGACGAGGGCGTCTTGGCCTTGCAAGGCTTGTGTGAGGTCCTCCAGTTTCTCGTAGTTGACATGGACGACTTTTGCTACGCTGGAGGGGAATGTCGCGGTGCTGGAGTGGCGGGTTAGGACGGTAACTGTGAAGCCTGCGTCCAGAAGTGCGTGAAGCATAGGCGTTCCCAGGAGGCCTGAAGCGCCTGCAAGGGCGACTTTTTGGATTGGCGAGGACGACATCGTTGCTTGTGAGAGATGTTGGTATCCTGATGTTGATTAACGAAGAGAGACGACAAGCTCGCTGAATCGACCTTCTTTTAATACCCACGATCCACTCTTCTCAGCCTCGCCTTAGTCCCACCAGACGACTCTTACAATTCAGCTTCAGCTAAGACGCGAAAGACAACTGCATCCATCTAAAATCCGTCGATGGAACGTAGCATGTGGTATGCGGTGACTTAATCCATCCCCAGATCCAGACATCTTCAGGATCTAGCTCTCGTACGGACGTAAATCGGGCAATTTCCTTGCTCAACTCCGTCGTATTGCAGTCATTAGTAAAGTCCGGTTAGTGGCATACCCGTGTGGCCGACGGTATTCGATGCCCGCCTGGACCCTAAGTGGTTGGAAAATAGGTGCGACGATCATCTCATGTACACGCAGGTTGTGGGTGAGTGAGCAAATACGAGACGAGGAAAGACTTAGACTCGCTTTCGTTTTGACACTAGATCCAATTAGGGCAAGATCGACACCATGCCTTTGACATCACTCCCAAACGCCGTAATCGCCTGCCGACCTGAAGCTGTACGGAATTGTTTGCGAGAGAACACGGAGTTCGGAACAGGACGAGAGCCTCCACGTTGTTGCGTTACCAATGCTACGTTATTACACCAATATCCGCCCTCTTCAGATGCGTCATCGTTGCCCTATAATACAACCATCAGCACGACTATGTAGGTCTTCATCGTTCCATCGTGTCTTCGCGCTGTACACATTACTACATCACGACGCAGTTCTCCTCGTCTTTCTTCTGATCTTTCCTAGTGAGCTTGCCATTGACTGGAGCGGCCTTGGAGTTCTTGCCGGCGGGGTTACGTCTCAATTCCTCCAACCTTTCGATTGCTTTGGGAAATTTGTAGGCTGTAGTTGAGGAGTCAGCAGGATATCCTCACAAAATCATATATTTCATCGCTTACAAGCTGCCCTGCCATACCACTTCCTGGCCTCGTCCATGCTGGCGGGACACCCAATGCCATTCTCAGTGAAGTAGCCCATTGCGAACATTGCCTTGGCCAAAGGAGGCTCGGATGACGCCGCTTTGCGAGCCCAAAGGTATGCTTCGGTATCAGAATGCTCCAGAATACCGCCAGCACCAGTAAGGTACCAGCCAGAGAGTGCAAGTTCGGCCTGATGCTCGCCCTGAGCGGCTGCCTTTGTGTACCATGCGATGGAATTGCGATTGTCGATGGGAAGCCCAAGAGAGCCATACTCGTACGCTTGACCAAGTCTGAACTGCGAGAACTTGTATCCGAGCTGCGACGCCTGAGTGTAGAGCTCTTTAGCGTAGCTGTCATCAGCGACGACCTTGTTTCGGATCTCTGGGTTAGTGTTTGATGACTCGTGTATCATGGCAAGCTCATGCAATGCGTGTGGGTTGTCCTTGTCGGCCTTTTCTGCACCGCGCTTCAACCATGTCACTGCTTCAGCAATGTTCTTTGGGTTTCCGAGCAGCCCCTTCAGCAGCACCACGCCCAACTTGTACATGGCAGGTCCATCACCAAGAGCCGCTGCGCGACGATACCACTGAACAGCCTTGGCATAGTCTCGGCTCGTACCACCGCCTTCTTCTGGGCCCATCTCGCAACATACCGCAGTTCGGTAGGCTGCTTGCGCGTGGCCGGCTTTGGCAGCTGCTTGATACAGCTTGAAAGCTTCTTTCGTGTCAACTTCAAGTCCAAGCATCCCTTGACCATGGCAGTCAGCCATGTAAAACTGAGCGTCTGGATATCCAGCCGCGACGAGTTTCTTCAGACGCTTGTACGCTTCATTGATGTATCGCTCACGATTCTTCGCCGCCGTCTTGGGATCCGCTCTTCCGTTCTCGTTCGCGAGCACACTTGATGCTTCAACAAGCTTCTTGACAAGGATCAACGTCTGCTTTGGGCTGTGCGGCGGGTTGTCAACAGTCTGGCGGAGTCGCTCAATCTCTTGTTGGGTGACTGGCTGTGCGAAGTGGTCCATCGAAGCCTGACGCTGGTGTGGGGCGCTGGACTGCGACGACACCGAGCCGCCATTGTAGTTTCTTACAGGAGGCGGCTTGCTTGGCTGCGATTGCCCTTGCTGTACATGACCAGCTCGTACCGGCACTGGATGGTGCGGTAGTGCATCGGGATTGCTGTTGCGTGAAGCTTGATCAGGTGCCGAACGTTGTTGTAAAAGAGGGACAGCAGTAGCTGTTGCTGGTGGCGTTGGCAGAGCTTGCTGAGGAGGTGCACTGCCTACTCGCTCTTGGCCAGGGTCTGACCATACAGTCTGTGAGGTCTGGTTACGGTCGAAGTCAGGCCGCCGCTGCTGCGGTGGATACCCTCCTCGAGGTGCTCGACCATTCTGATAGAACCGCTGTTGCTGTTGCTGTGGCGGTCCTTGTCGGCTTGGCGGTCCTCTGCCGTCATCCAACGAGCGTCTAACTTGAGGTTCTGTAGCAAAGGGTGCATTAGGCGGAGGCAGTGGTCGGCCCTGCTGATAGGATGAATCTTGTGGGGTGGGCTGATTTCTGTATGGAATGTCGTACTGTCGCTGCGCTGGAGGTGGTGGCTGGCCCTGATCATAAGGACTTGTCATGCCTCGCTGTGGTGGCCCGCGAGATCCAGGCCCTTGTCGCGGGCCGAACTGCTGTTGAGCATAGCGCAAATCAGGAGCAGACCCCGACTGCTGCATAGCCTCAGGAGGAGCGGTGGCCATCCTCGGCATGGGAGGTGCTTGCGCCCGAGGAGGGCCTTGTGGCTCGGCGAGGTGCTTGTCCATCGTCTGATTCCTCTTGTGCACATTCGAGGTCTGTTGAGGTGCAGCGGTATCGAAATCGGGCATCTCAGCTTCGATTTCCTCCTCGCGATTAGTAGGTGCTCTCTTGATCTGTCTCGGCGGCGTCGTGTTATAGTCGTCGTATATATCACCAAGACTGCCATTTCTGCTGTACTGGTCTTCCATTGGAGGCTGACCGGCCATCTGGTTTGGCAAAATTCGTGTGCTTTCTTGAGGTATCGTAGACCCAGCATATTGCCCGACAGGGCTTTGAAAACCCTGATTGGGCGGCGGTCGTGGGCCTTGTGAAGTGGACGGACGGGGTGGTAAATAGGCGGGGCTCATAGGCTGACCAGAGTGAACAGGTCGCTGCTGGTGTTGACGTGTATCGATGGGAGGAGGGCCACGCTGCTTGGGCACTTGTCGTGGATCATAAGCAGCGTTCGGATCGTAGGACTGTTGCTGTGGTGGGCCACGAGGATTTGGTGCTGGGTACTGCCCGTAGCCATTTGTCTGTGGGGGCGATTGCCGTGGCTCTACTTTCGGAGGTGTCTGTCCCTGTACCATTGGCCACTGCTCTGGGTACTGTTCACGCACTGGGGTGGTGGCTGAGGAATAAGCGTCGCGCTGGTCAGGACGACCGTAGCCGTTGGGCTGTTGTTGGCCTTGTCTGCTATTGGCAAACTCTGGCGAAGAATACTGGCGATCAATGTCAGGTCTTCTAGGTGGTGGCTGTACGTCTCCTTCCGTTCTGTGACTATTTCCTCGCGACGTGCCAGGTCGCTGGTTGCTGTGCGAGGTGGAAGGTCGAGCCTGCTCCACGCTGCCACGTTGACTGGATGTGCCTGCCATGTCCTTCTTCTTGGGGAAAGTTGGAAATGCATTGTCCAGGGGAAGTGTCTCTGGCGACAACGCCGCTGTCTTGAATCTTGCCTTCTCTTTCGCTTTCCACTCTTCCATTGACATCCTGCTAGGATCCTGCGAAGGTGCTTGTGAAGGTGCTGGCGGAGGTGCTTGCGATTGTTGGGGAGGGTATCCGTTCCCATTCATTCGAGGTGCTGGAGCATAGTCTCCATTCTGTTGTGCGTATGGGTCTCTGGGCCTCTGCGATTGAGGAAGGTGACCGTTCTGTTTTGGAGGTGGAGGGTCGCGTGGATCGCCTTGGTAAGGTGGGCGACCTGGCGTTGGCTGACCTCTCTGGCTAGGGTGCGGTCCAGGATGCTGCTGCGGCGGTGGACCTCGCTGTGCTCTTGGCTGGTACCTTGGGTCGTACGAGCGGCTGTTGTTCTCTTGATAATACTGTTGATTGTCTTGCTGCGTATGACCTCCCTGATATGCGTCGCCGTAGTGAGGATCTTGGCCCGCATTCACGCCTTGATCATAGCCATAATCATAGTGACCTCCGTTCTGCTGGGAATAGCCTTGATTGTATCCTTGATCGTAATGCTCGTACTGTGCGCTGCCATGCTGTGCATAACCATTGTAATCTTGATAATCGTTTCTGGCGGGGTTGGACTGTGGTGCTGGTTCGTAGTAGTGTCTCCTCGGTGGCTCATAGGCCGAGTTCTGATCGTAGGCCATTGCGCTCAAAGGAGTGAAAGAGCTTTGTGCAGGCAGATTGTGGGGAGCTGGGTCATTTGTCGCAGACTGCAAAGCGAGCGAAGCGCAGTCTACAACACAAGACTCTCAGCAGCGGACTGGGAGCAGCAAGGTGCTTATGCGAAGGCTTCTCTCAGCGAGGCAGGGATGTCGTCTCTCGTACTGGGCGTGCCTGGTTTGAGGACGATCGATCGGAAGCGTGTCTCGCCCACCTCCGCTGGCGGGTTTCCGGTTTGCAGCGCACAATCAGTGATCGGACAATGGGCGACGTCACTGGCGAATCGCGAACATGGCGGCGGGTGTTTCGCAGTGGGAGTGTCGCAGAGGGAGTGTTCGAAGTGCGAGCGTCTCCTTCAAGCGCCGACCCAATCACGCGGACGGGGCAATTGGAGCTACTGTCGCGTGTGCGCTCAGAGTGTGGCGTAGAGTGGCTCAGTCCTGCGGATACGAGGCGGCGATTCGATGTGCGGCTGGCATGTCAGGCTGGTCTCTGACGCTTTGCGGTGGCACAGTAACATTCACTGCGAGGGTCGACGAGGTGTTTGTCGGATGGAGGGGCTCGGTGTGATCGTCTCGTTGATCTTGCTGCACCGTTGCGCGTTCCTTCAGCAACGGACTTTGCCGACCTTCTAGCCAAAACTCTATCTATTCTAGACCCACGCAATTCCAACCTCACCTCTTCTCACGTCACTCCAGCGTGCATCAAACCTGCATTATCTACTCTAGCGATGCCTCAGGAACAGCCGCAAGACTAACCTGAAGATCTGTGGTGTCGTAGAGAGCCACCATGAACGACCTGCATCTCGCTCCCAATTGGCTAATCGAAGGATGGCTCGCTAGGCTCAGGAGAGTAGGTAGATCGTCCGTCTTATCGTCACATCGTCGCAGTCATACAATCCATGTTCTCAACCTCTGCATCAACACCGCTCAAGATGCAATAATGCTCATACCGTTTCTCATCGGCTGCCTGATCACGGCTGTCTTGAGCTTCGATCAGCAGCCTCTCACCGACAGTACCACAAGCCACTACCCACGCCTCAACTTCTCCTCCTCATCTCCCCTCATCTTCCACAGCACATTCGCCCTCCTCCAACAATGGCCAAACACATTCTTCCCCGCAGGTCACACTATCGCACCATGTACGATCCCACCCAACACAAACCTCTACCACGCCCGTCCAAACAACACGTTCCCACCAAGTCCAGAATGGTTCGCTTTCGACAGCGCAATGGCCTATGGAATACGAGGGACAACTGCCGATAGCCATCTTTTGACATTCCGTACGGCCAAGGCAGTCAAATGCCTGTACTTCGATGGTACTTCCGCCGCTTTACAGTATGACGGCAGCATGGACAGCCAAAACGTCTTCCTGCACAACACCTCCGCAGAAGCCCCTGCAGACCCCGTTTTCGGCGACCATCCACCTCGCTGGCCACCCGGAGGCAACTCCACTAACCCTGGCAGCAACGAAACAGTATGGGTGCCACTCTACGCTGAATACGCTCGCGCGGCTGGACTATGCAACTTCATCAAGGAGAAGAACCTCGGCGGGCCAGGATGGGGTTACGAGAGTATCATCAGGATGGATGAGGGATTCGAAGTTATCTGGTGTAACTTCTCTTCTCCATCTGCTGGGTTGGTCAGTTGGCTGAATGTTTCTGCGCCGGCTTTGATTGGGGTGACGCCGCCGAAGTTCCCCAGGCGGCGGCCAGATCACATGGCGAATACCTTCATCGAGCATCGTGTCGGATTGATGGATGAGAGACCAGAGCGGAATTGGACCTACGTCTATCTACCAGGATATGATCGCCCGTTCAAAGAAGCAGGCGCAAAAGAATGGTTCCGTACCGCAGCAAAGACGTATGGCTTCGCGGGTGGTGTGCCAGGTAGAGGCGAGGCTAGAGTGAAAACTGATAGCTGCGGGCTGTTCAGCTTCTACGATCCGGCGCTAGTAGATCAGTCACATGCTCGTGTGGTTTACAACAGAAAGCAGTTCAACCTGAGCAGTGACGGATACTGGCTTGGACCCAAGAACAGCAGTGACAGCCGAGTGACAGCCCTTCAACAGCTGAGTCTGCGACGGCGATACATGCTCGATCGGAATATCAGCGAACCAGACGGACTGTACATGCGTTCGGCTGTGGAAGACAGAATGCGAGCAATGCTCAGTGGTGAGGAAAGCACATGCAGCGGCATCGACTGGGTCGAGACAAGTCGGACGATTGTCGCAGATTACAGCTCACCCCTTTACGACCTACGATCCCTCCTCTCAAGGATCACAACTTCAAGCCTGACCAACGCCACCATAGTCCGCGCTCAAGTCGACCTCGTCCGCGGCCTAGCACACCAATTCGTTATGCCTTACTACGAATATCCACCACACTTCGCAAATGCAACACTGCACAAAGCCTTCAGCCCCGAATCACCATCCTCTCTGGCTGCTCTAGTCCGCTGCAAGAACCAACACACCCCAGCCCCGAGTACACCACTCTCAACATCCGAAACTCTCACGTTCTCATCAATCCTCTCGGTCCTTAGCGCCCTTTGCACGACCCTCCTCCCAATCTTCCTCAGCACTGAGATCCTCTGGCTCGAACACTTTAACAACGTAAAAGCATACCCAACTACCATTCCTTCATTTCTGCAGACCAGAATCAGCGAGACGTCCACGAGCCAATTGGAGGCAGTAGATGAGCTGATGGCCTGGCTAGGCTGGACGGATCAATGGACGAACTGTGAACCTGGATGTAGCGTTGGACAGGTCTGTGCGATTCCGATGTGGCCGGTACCGATTGGTCTCGAGAGGTGGGATCAGCAGGAGGAGTTGTTGTTGAGTGGTGGGGTTTGTGTGGATTTGGAAGGGGTTCTGGACGAGGGAGTGCGAAGTAGATGTTGTCAATTTACGGTAATTTGAAGTACTCTGCCGTCGCAAAAGACCTTCTGTGGAGACAAGTCTTCAGTCGCTGTCGCTGTCGCTGTCGCTCCAATCATCCTCTCGTCCACGGCGTAGAAAAACCCATTTCGCTGCCCTTTTCGCACTGAAGATCACCCTCTTGTGCCAAGGAGGATCAATCTCATTCAAATCGATATCTCCCACATCGAAGTGGTCTCTGGACATCTCGTCAAGACCGCTGTCAACAACGGTCTCGTCTTTTGCAGCCTCAAATTCTTCCTCGATGCCGCGATACTCCATGTCGCTCAGCAGCTGAGCGTCTCGCATCTGCTCGGCAAGGAAGGAGACGACTTCCTGGCGTCGATAGTCCCGACAAGCTCGCCATAGCCTCAAAGCGTAGTCTAAAGGTGACCAGACGTTTAGTGAAAAGCCTGGCCCGTCCGACTTTAGATGATCGAGACCACGCGCGACAATTTCAGATAAATATGAGGCGCTGTTTAAGCAAAAAATGCTTGTGTGATCATCAGGCAGGCCCACGCGTACAATTATCATGGAGCATTCGAACTGCTTCAGGAGATCGCAAAAGTGTAGTGCCTCATCGGCATTGAGATGCCTTGACTCGAGAAATCCGGCCGTCTCTAACAAACTTTCTGACGTTGCGTCCAGGGGCAGCATTACTTCCTCTAAGTTGATGCCCGCTTTTGGTACAGTTTCTGAGATGCGAAAGACGGCCCAGTGACAACTTAGTAGCGCATCTTTGGGATGCTCTTCAGGTCGAGTAGTCTCACGCTCAAGGCCCAAGAGTTCTTTTGTGAATGGGACGTTGGCGGTGAAGATGGCGAAACGAAGAATTTGCGCACGAACAATGCCATGTCTCGCGAGCTGGGCCTGATGATCTTCAAAAAAAGATAGGAATGCCCGGGTAATGTATCCACCGGCTCGCACTGTCATTATAGACCACTTAAAGAGGTCACAGATACCGAGGACCAGGTTCTCATTGGCAACTGAATCGAACAAACGGCCCACGAGTAGCGAATGGCCTCCATGCAGAGCCATGACGATTATCGATGGTAAAACTTCATTGAGCTCATCAATGGCCATGCGGTCTAGGATCAACACATGCACCATGAGCAGTGCAGTCTGTCCTTGCTCAGCCATGGACTTCAGCAATGCGAGAATGTTTGGCGATAATTTCCAAGAATATGGGCCTTTGCGTAAGAGGACATACACAATACTGGGCCAATCCATTGGGTCTCTATTGGCAAGCTCCATTACTGCATCGTGGCAGGGCTCCAGATGCGCCCCCGTGATATGGGCGAATTGGTCAATAGACGCAGGCTTCTCGTCCTGCTGCAGTGCACCCGCTTTCGAGTTTGTCATTGATTTGAGTATCGTTCGGTCCAGGTTCGCAAGCTGCTCAAATTCTTTTGCCTCCAAATAGCCCTCAAGTGCGATGCGATACCCTCGTCTGGCATTCGCATCGCTTGTCGCGTAGGGCAGCTGTTCACGAGGTAGATCCTGCCCAGTGAGAAAGTCTTTGACAGATTGGTGAATGAATTCTAGCGGCAGACTGTCTTGTACAAGCATCTTACATGCTTCGACGGAAGATTCTAGGCGCTGAATCTCCTGCAGGGTTGGTAATGCGCGCGTCCCGGGTTTCACGTTCTCTCCAAAATGCAACAGTACGGCAATTTCTGATTCTCTCAAGTGGTAGGATAGAGAGCCAGACGCTAGGATAAAGCGCAACACGTACGGAGCGTAGACGGGTTCGAACTCGTTTAGTTCTCTCAATATTCTGATGTACACCTCCGTCAGACCAGAAGGGAATTGCCGAAGTAGTTGGAGCACCTCGTGCTCTCTAACCTTGGATTGTGCGATTTTCTTCACGACCAAAGCGATCCATAGAAATGTTCCGCCGTGGCGTGATCGGAGTTCTTTCTGGATCGCTTCGTGTGTTGTGTGACTCCATTGGCGTTTTGCGACTAAATTTTCGACTTCCTTCTCAATGTAGACTTCAAGGTCGTCTTCGATCTCCTGTCGGCCCACTTGAATATGGAATTCTTTCCCAACATGGTTGCCTAGCAGCTCCGCGATGAGGTTCGGACGTGTGAGGACCAAGAACTTCATCCTGGTCGAATTTTTTCCTTGAGAATGTGCCAGAGCCAAAAGAGAGCATAGCCCACGAATGAGTTCTCCCCGGTCCGTTTCCTCGCATTCGTCAAGCGCATCAACGATGAGGTACACTTCGCCAAGATCCGGGCCTGACAGCATCTGTCGGAATAAGGGCCACATTGAGGTGAACTTATCAAACAGCTCCCCGTGGAAAACGTCGAATTGCTGCTGCACTGGGTCACAAAGATGTGGCGAACGAACGAGAACCTGGTACATGAGACTTCTCAAGATGGCCAATACAGTCCTCTGCTTCTCCACTCTGTTATTGACGAAGAAGTATGCCACAGTCGAGCTACTGTTCTGCTTTTCCTCACGAAGGCAGTCCACGATGACGGTTGCCATAGTCGTCTTGCCAATGCCCGGCTCGCCAGAGATTACAAGAATGCTGTCATGCCCGGCTGTAGACCAGCTGTTGAATTCTTTTGATTCCAAGACCCATTTACAGGTGGGCGCGGTTGCAGTCACGCCTCTAGTGCGGCCTTTCGCGTCCATAAGGTTGTCCTCCGGATTGACAGGTCCCAGTGCTTCCAGAAGACTTGTGTACTTCGCAGGAGTATGTTGTGGTGTTGTTGCAATAGTTTCTAGCGAAAAATAAAACGTTAGACATGGGCACAGACAGCCATATCTACAAGCTCGTTCTGGACGTTGCTCATCACGAACCTGCTCTAGCTTCCACACGAACAACCCATTCTTGGGCAATAGCTTTCGCACACGAAGCTGCGCTGAGAGCAGCGAAATCTTGCCAGTCCTTGTTCTTGTTCGAGTCGGTATAGTCGCATACCCCTTTCACGAGAATCGTAGGCGCGTTCTCCCATGTTCCGGCACTTTCCATCTCAAAAGCCACTACCTTGTCACGCGAGATTGCATCATCCCTGTATGAAGCGCTTTTGATGACCGAGTCTGTAGATACGATTCGACCAAAGTGCAGTGCAACATGCTGTACGTCTCCTTGCGTCGACAGCAGGTCGTCAATCCTGGCTGGACAGTGAAAGCGCTTCCGGTATACAGGATCGTGAAGGAACGTGGCCAATGATTTGTTTGTACGGTCCGTGATTCGGATCTCGGTGTGCAATCCAGACAGCTTCGTGATGAAATGCCGGATCTCAGGGCTGGCTCTTCCCAAGGTGTCTTCAACCTCAGTCTTGCGCTCGAAGGAATGTTCGTATTGCCGACCAAAGTCGGCTTGAATGACCTGCGTGCTCACTACGATGTCTCCCAAATTGACAACGAGACCTGTCTCGGGATGTTTGGGTGCAGCACCGCAGACACCGACTACGAGCAGAAGGTTGATGTAGCTGAAGCTGGCTTTGAGATCTTTGGACACGCTGGCAGCGGCAACTTTGCCCATGCTCGCATATGCCAATACGATGGGCTTGCCACCAAGCAGGCCAAACGTGTAGGAATTATCGTCACTTGCCGCCTTGCCATAGGTTTGCGCAGCATCTTCCCACTCTTCGTCCAGCAACGCCATCACAGCGTTGGCTTCGCGCGGAAGCGCACACAAGACTGCGATCGAGAAGCCATCCCGACTCGTTGGGCGAGCGTGGTTCGCCATACTATCCAGTCATTCGTTCCTCATGGGCCCGAGTCTCTCAATACCATCACATAAGCGCTTTAGGGAAATCAAGGATGCAGACAGGAAACGCTCTGAAGTAGAAGGGAGGAAGAAGAGCGTCTCCAGTGCGGCGTCTTTTTAAAGTGTGAGGCCCCCACGCCACAGCCACATGCATGTCACCTGCCAGCCGCATGGATTCGATCCCTGGCAAGTGGCCACTCTAAATGTAAATAGCGTGTACGAAAAGGGAAAGATATGACTTCACGGTATTCATTCTGCACGAGCGCCTGATTTAGAGGTAGCTACTTTCAACAATATTATCTTCCACGGCTAATACTAGTATCACCCCCACTTTCCAACACCTGCTTATTTCGACTCGTCTCTATTCTGATAGTTGTTCGATTGTACAAGTTCGGGCCGCGACAACCAGTTACTAGAACTACGGCGGAATTACCAAGCAATTTGCTCGTTACTTGATTCTCAAAACCAAATGTCGGTCCCGACAATAGCGACACAGCCTTCTCTCGCTAGGCTCCCTATAGAAGTTATCGAAGCCTCTGAAGCGCTCTTGGAGCTTCCCGATTTGTATAGTCTCTAATTAGCTTCAAAGGAGCTTGTAGCGAAGGCGTCACAGGGATGCTACAAGGCCTATTTCGAGGGAAAGGAGATCGACTTGGACAGTACTAAACACCTCGAGAACTTTAGGCTGCTAACACATCCTAGTAGTGTAAGATGTCTCGTAGAGAACCTAACCTTTCTCCGATATGTTGGACTAGAGGATGAACGGAACCGCAATTTAGACGCGAACCGCAATATCCTTGTTAATTGCCTAAGAAATTTGAAGATGAATTTGGCCTCTAAAAGATTAAGTGATCTTTTATTGGACGTTTGGAAAAAAGACGATGCGGCTAGCCGAGTTGCTACAAACAGAAGTATGTAGGATAATAGAACATAGGACACTCCGAACACTCCTCTAAATCCGAAAGCATTAACAAAATCTTCTTATAGACAGAACTGGAAGGCGACTTGGAACCTGTCTTCGTTATTGTATTAGGAGACAATGGCTGCACTCTATAAAACTGAGCTTCCTGTGAGAAGACTATCCAATTTCGGAGATACGGAAAACTGTAGTCTTGGATTCGATTAGCTGGCCTCATTCCCTAAGCAAGATTTGCCATCTACATCACTTACCACCGTAAAGAGCTTGTCACTCAGCTTGTCTCACTCTGTGGAGTTCGCAACGAATGATGAAGCCACAGATGCCGGCGGTCCGATGCCTACAAGTTATATTCACAGTCTTGAAACGTTCCTAAAGCTCTGCCCAAAGCTAGAAAAGCTAGCTTTGTACTTTTTCAAAATTTAGAGTAGAAGAGAGGAGGCGCAGTCAGAAATGCTCGTCTAAGAGCGTCAATTTTCGACTACATCGCAGACTTAATAGAACTCCCGAATCTGAAGTCACGCACCCTACGAGGAATTAGTTGTAGGTCCATTTCCTTTCACCAATTTTTAGAGAGCACCCCACAGCTTCAATGTGTTAAGATCATCAAGGCCAATCTTACTAATGGACAATGGTCCCTTGTTTTTGATGCTCTATGCCTCCGAAAGCTCGAATTGCTGCATTTAGATGAGCTTTATAAAAGAGGAATTGTCTACTTCATTAGAGTTCCTAGCGAACCCAAATTGGTCTCGGAAGGTCAACGACATAGTACGGACGAGCTGACTCGGAGCGGAAGGGATACGGCGTTGCCTATCAAATACCAAGTAGCACATGGACGTCTGCTTGGTTCACCCGTAAAAGATCGATACTTAGCCATCGATATGTGGCTCTACGGACCTGTGCCGTTGAGCTCAAGGGAGTAAACGCTGTACGCGGAAGAACGGTACATGTGTCTTTTGCAAAAGCCTCGTAACTTCGCGTCGGTTCACGCAGGACGCGTGAGTGGAGCTTGAGCTATTCGAGGCAATGTGACAGCGACGAGAGATAGTAGGTCAGTCCTAGATCAGTGTTTGCTCAACATCTAGAAGGATGCACAAAAGTCATGAGCACACTGTTATTAGCACTGCGGTCTCGGCCCTTGCGTACAAATTCGATCGATGGAAGCATGCACTCCAGTGTTCCACTGATGACCAAATTGTTAAAATCATCAGCCTGCTTACTAGTCGGCCCAGCTCATCCAGCTTGATTGGAGCCTTGTGCTTCTTGATTATAGTCGTGGTAAGCTAAGACGCACTGGCGCGTCTGACATCCTTCGTGCAGCTCGTGAGACGCTAGGCGCTGTGCTGTTATGGACTCGGAAGTCATGTCGTGCTGGATTCCAAAAAGGCTTGCCCGCACGAAGAGTCTGCGAAATATCCGCGCAGACGGTCTGCCTTTTGAAGCCGGACCGGCTCTTGAGTGCCGCTGAGAAGGACCAAGGACCCATTGCAGATGTGGCTATGGTACGAAGACCACTTGAATATGACACGATCCCAAACGAGCCTCGATCTTATGCAGCAATACGCGACATGGCACTGATACGATTCAAGTATTCTCCATTCGCAATGCCCTACTTCCAGCTCCCTTGAACAAGCTCGCGGAAGGTCAGTGATTACAGCAACATAGTGCGAACACAATCACCTTATGCAGGATTTCTTATCGAGAATTGTATTCCTATCGTTTATTCTTCTTGCCTACATCCCTGACTACACAGTCTCCCGAACACCCACTCTTTTGTTCCTTAGCCTTAATTTCTCAACCTCTATAGCCCACTTCTCAACAGCCTCCACCGCCACCATACATTCCAATCCCACCATAGCCTCCCATTCCACCATACCCCCTGCCTCCACCGTAAACCCCATTTCTCCCATACCCTCCATACCCGCCTCCTCCATACCCTTGCTGCATAACCCTCCTCCCTCTCCGGTCTCCACGATCCCTCCGGGGTCGTATAATCCTAGGGCATAGCCTTGTAACCAAGCGGGCTAGGAAGCTGAGATCTGCAGTCGTCGCTCCTTCCATTCGTGTTAGCGCAAAGCTTAAACATGAAGCATGTGCGAGAACTTTGGGCTTGCGTATACATGTGATGCATATGACTTGACGTCAACGGATTTGGCAAATAACTGCACCGCCACCGCCTTCGAACGTTGACGAACCTGTAGGCATCCCCATTTTCCACGCCGGAGTCTCCGTCGTTGCTTCAGGGATGTGCTGGCGTGGAAGACTGAGCCGAGGAACATATGAGGATTTGGATTCAAATTAAGGCGCGAGATTTTCCTTTCTCTCAGAGATGTCTGCAAGCGCAACGACAATCGGAGCCTTCGATACAGTGCACCCATAGGTGCCGACCCTCTGCGTACCGAGAATATCGCCAGCCATCTGAACGATCTGCAGATTGCCGACACCATGACGACCGCCGACCGCATCTCGAGTCTTCCCGTAGAGCTCCTCGAAAGCATCCTCCTGCACGTAGACAACAACACATTACTACTCAGCCAGCGAGTTAACACACGCTTCCATGACACAATCCCGGGCTCCGTCAGGCTGCAAGAGAAGCTCTTCTTCCGTCAGCCACTTCACAGCTCTGGCGTAACTATTAGCAACTTCCGCGAAAACTTCAACCCTCTCCTGCCGTGGGAGACCATCGTGACTCGCCCGCTCTACCCAATTCCACAGCCTCCTGAGTGTTTACCAGCCGAGGTCTTCGGATTCGGAATGGACGTCGGGCTGACTGACGTTTTCGTCGAAGGGACTTCTTTCGGAAACTCCATTTGGGTCATCGCGGTTGACTTTACCGGCGAGACGTGCTGGGCGGGCCTTGAGAGCTGGCGGCGTATGTTCTTAATGCGGGACGCAGTGCCTGGGCTTGGTGTGCTCGTGCAATGGATGGGCAGGGACGTGAAGGGGAATTTGGATGGGGGTGAGGAGACGGAGGAAGAGGCTACTGGGCTCCTGATGCTAGACAATCCGGAATGGCATAGGAGCGGAACTCGGATGGCTACAATGGGCAAAGTCTTCGATGATGCGAAGAAGTTGGCAGTTCGCAAAGGTTTCGTGGACGGCGACGATTTGGTGGAACCTCATCAAGAATCATGAATCTATGTCTAGATGGCACTGTTTTCGTTACTAGAGTTGTTAGTATTGGTGATAGTGAAACGGTATAGGCCTTGCAATAGTACTTATAAGAACACATCTTATTCACTCCAATAGTTAGATAAGTTTATTAATTAACCATCCATAAAGGCACTAAACATAAGCGCTGCATAACAGTATACATCAAACTTTCGCTAAACTCCTGATCGGCCCGTGAAGTCGGCACACATCGGGCCGGCCAGCCAAATCAACGTCTGCGCTTTCCCCCTTACTGAATCAAGTCCGATTCCCTCCCATACTGTGTCCACCTATACCATTCCTCATCCGCCAGATCCTCCGCCACCCGGTCAAAAACCTCCCTCTCCCTCACCCCCTCTTTCTGCTTCAGCCAGCACTGCACGGCCAGCTTGAAGCTGATCTCGTACTCCTGGCTCACATCCTCGATGCGCTCCTCGCCGTCCATGAAGCCCTGGAGCCTGCTCATCGCGTCCTCACTCTGCTTCACGATAGTATTGTCACACGAGGGGAGCATGATGAGCGGCGTGAGGAGGTGCTGCAGGACTGGCGCCGCGGAGAGGCCATCGCCTGACGGGGCGACGACCTCCCTGAGGACGGGAGCCTCTTCGTCGGTGTGCGTGAAGCGCACGCGCAGCGAGATGAGCTGCGTATCGTACACACCCAGGCGACGAAGGCTTCGAGGTCCGCGACCATCCCCGCGACTTGGCCTCGGACAACTTCTGGGTCGTTGAACCAGGTGTCCTGGTAGCTCTCGTTGAGAGCGAGATCGTCGATGATAATTTCGACGTCTCTGATGTGAGGCCAGTCGCGAGGAGAGGATGGTGGCGCGGCGCGGGCGACGGGCGAGGCGGTGAAGACACACTTGGTGTATCTTTTGCGGATTGATGCGCGCTCCTGGCGCTCCGCCTCGTACTCTGTGAATTTGGCGCGCAGGGTCTTGTCGGCGCCGCAGAGAGCGCTGATGGTCGCGCCCTCTGCCTCGGGGATATGGAGAATCTCCATCTGGGAGAAGAGGTTCTCGAAGATGAGGTCCTGGACCTCGATCTCGATGTCCAGGAAATTGGTGTGCTTCTTCACTGGCGCCATGATGCCTGCGCTGCCGTTAGAATTCTGCTCGTAAAGGTACCTCACACGATCAGATACTCACAGATATCTCTCTTATCTCGGGGATGTCAGATGTTTCGATGCTTGTTTCGAGAGCTTGGTGTGAAGGTATGTTTTGGGGATGGGATGAACAAAAAACAGGACAGGCCCCCAGGTGATATATATACCCCCCAGTGAACAGCGCCTCGAGAATCGCCTCACTCAGGGCATCACATACATAGTAAGCAAGATCACATTTCCATAGAGTTATCCTCACCCAGCGGTTCATCTCCAAACCTTACCATCCATCCACGCCAAGGAAATCAATAGCCTGAGACTTGTACAGCGCTGACTCACGTGGATGGCAGCGCGTTTTCGACAAACGTACTTTTATAATTTTCTCATTGGTACGGCATCCTCACCTACATGCGGTACGCTAGCTCATGGCTTCAAAATGTGATTTTTTGTACTTTGTGCAGTACCATGTACATTACGCTATTTAGCGCAACTATGTAAAATGCTTCCAACTATTCAATCAGGAACGCGTTTCTCTCCTATTCTTACAAAAAGCTAAACATTCGCATCATCAAGCGCCTCCAGTATGGCGCGCCCAAAGTCATCGTCATCGTCAAGCGCAGGGGCGCCCAAGTCAAGCGCTTCTATGCCCAAGATATCCTCCAAACTCGCCCCTTTCTCCGTCAAACCCATCTTGTCCATGCCCTGATACTTGGTCTTGAGGTCGCCGTCAAGCTTGTGTCTCTCGAGATCTGCTTGACTTTTCATGTAAGCCTCTTTGCTCTCAAGCTCAGTCTTGATCCTCGCCATCCTCATCGCATCCAGCGCGAGACCACTCCGATCAGCCCAAGTGACGATGTCCGTCAACAAGGCACACTTGACCGCAATGCTGATAGCCTGCATGCGATTCACGAAATCCGTCAGCAAAGGCAAAAGGTCATCGTAGAAATTGAAAGGGATATCGATCAACCTCCACCCAACACGGCCCTCATGGACAAACTCGCAAACGTGCCAAACATGTCTTCGAATGCGTCTGATCGGATGATCCGGGTTCTTCGCTTTTCGAACGAAGTGCATGGAAGCCCCGTGGTTGTTTTTGGGATCCCAGTCCCGGACTGCTACGAGGGCTTGGCGAAAGATGTCCATCATGTGGGTCAGGGCTGTGTCGAAGCTTAATTGCAGGAAATAGAACTCGTTCCTGGCGGCTGGGACGAAGCCTGGGCTGGGGCCGAGACCGTAAGCAGCTCTCTGGATCCCAGTTGGTTCGCGCTGCTGAATGGTCGAACTGCACATAAGGTTGGATAGATCATCGACCTCCTTCGCCTGCGAAGGTTCGGTCGTGGTGCTGGTCAGTCTTTGCATTAAGTGATCGAAGGTCATGGAGTGCGTTGAGGCGGGATGGTTTGAGAGGAGGTTGTCAACGATGGCGCTGACTTCATTCTGGTTGTGTTCGTCGATTGAGTCGAGTGCGGTTCGGAGTTGAATGATGAAAGGGTCCTGGCAAGAAGGCGTGAGTAGGGCCTCGACAATCTGGTCGTTGAAGTTCGCCATCGTGTTTCCTGCTGAATTGTGGTGGAGTTCCATATGGGGCTTCGAAACCGTCTCGCGCGCAGGCGAAAGATATAAATGACAATCGCCTTTGTCGACGACGATACCCATCCCACAATGCCATTCATTCCAATTCCGTAACAAAGACTCCTTTCACATAAAGCCGTCTCAAAGAACCTTGACACAATCGAATGCATCTCCAAGTCAAACAGCTTTCCGACTATCTACACGTTGAGGACCGAGGTCGAGTCGACCGATCTCCTCCTCCAGCACCAGATCCGCCTCTTCGATCTCGAGCACATGAGCCGGCTCCCCCATCAGCACCTTCTTCTGCAGCATCGTCTCGAAGTAATCAGGGGCTTCCTCAATAGGCAGACCATCGTCAGTCCATGGAGTCGGCTTCACGTACCACGACAACCTCGCCAGTAAGCGTCTGTTCTCCTCGGCCTCTTCCTCCTTCCGGATCTGTTCTTCGTGCTGCTGGCTACATTCCTCTTCCGCTTCCCATCTCATCTTCTGTATTTCGTTGAGTCTCTTGATGATCTGATCCACCAAGGATGGGAGGACTCGAAGAGCCTCGCAACCCTTGCGCGAGCTGACGTCTTGAGCGTGTTTCAGGAACTCGGTGGCGATGAGAAGGACATCTTCATAGAACTTGTGTGGCCAGTCGACCAGATCCCAGCCGCCTCGCCCGTTTCTCAGAAACTCCAGGGTGTAATGAAGGTCCTTGATCACCTGATTGACGGCGTGATCTGGGCTGATATCCATCGTCTGAAGATAACCGAAGAAGTTGGAGCCGTGATCCGTCAACTCAAGACGCCATCCGCGCACAGCGTCCTTTGCAGCGATGATGATGTCCACAATTTGCTGAGCGGCTCCAGAGAGCTCGAGACGAGGATCGTAGAATGGGTTGCCTGCAGTTGGGATGAAAGCCGATGGCGGGACATGGTTGCAAACTCCTGCTTCAGCCTTCACAGAACGGTTGCTGTTGATTTTGGCAAGCCCGAACATCAACTCATCGAGACTGCGTGGCTTGCCCTTGCATGGGATCCAGTCAAGGAGGACCCGTACAAGCGTGCTGATCTCTTCGTAGTTGCTGTCGTCTAGACGGGCCACTGTATCTCGCAGCTGGAGTATAAGGCGGTGCTCACACTTGTCTGTCGATGTCGCGTCGAAGTAAAGGTCGTCGAAGGTCTGAGCTGGAGGTTCGGCCATGGCTGTGCTGTTGATGTTGGCTTCGGCTGTTGTTGGGTTGGCTGTTATTTTGTCGGGGCAGAACGCCATGTTCTTTCACAGCGGCGTCTGTCTGGGGTCAGTTTGAAATCATCTGCGGTCAGGCTCGCGGTATATAAAGGTGCGACGTTGGTGCTGACAACACAGCGAGTGACTCCAAGCCGAGTAACACATAACACATAACGCGCTTTCGTTGGTCCTCGTGCCAAGCATTTTCCATCTCTATCTACACGTCCAAGTCTAGGTAGTCGACCTCCTCGTCTCCGGCTGTGGCTCCAGTGCCCTCCATGTCAGTGTGTTCCTTCTCCATCAGCGCCTTTAGGTCTTCCAACTCGAAGCAGCCAGGACCCTCATCGACGTCCATACCCTCGCCGTTCAGTTGCTCTGCGTCTGTAGTCTTGCCATAGAAGCTCATTTGCTCCATCAAAGCGCGCATGTCCTCCTCGGTCTTGGCATCGGTCTTCGCCCTCTGCTTCTCGTAGTGCAGCCGACAAGCCTCTTCCGCCTCCCATCTGAACCGCTGGAACAAGTTCAGTCTCTTTCCAATCTCGTGTGCCGTGCTGACTGCCTTCCTCAGAAGCTGGTTCTGAGTAGCGACAGCGACTTCTTGCAGGGTGTTGACGAAGTCCGTCAGGCGAGGAAGGACGTCATGGTAGAAATGATGTGGAAGCTCAATGAATCTCCATCCGGCTCGTCCGTTGTCCAACAACTCCCACATGTGACGAAGATCCCGACCCAGCTGCCGAAAGCCATGCTTTGGGTTGGTGGTCTTTCGCATCCAGTCGCGGAAGAGCAGTCCCTGGTGGATCATGGCTTCCTTCCACCTCTGCGCGGCGATTTGCGCTCCTTTGCAGACCTTGAACATGCGCATGGCGGCGTTTGCCAGTGTCAGATGGGCGGCGTAATAAGGGTTGTTTGGCTCAGGGATGAAGCCAGCGGGCATGCCGAGACTCAAAGCTGCGCTTTCTGCCTTGCTATGTTGCGGCGCGTTGATGTTCGACTTGTGCAACATCACAGCCAGACTCGCCATCTCGTCTGAACTTTGACTCTTTGCTCGGTTGCTCGTGGCTTTGGTTAGGACGAACATGAGTCCGTCGACGTTCTTTGGCTTGTCGATCATCGGCGGCAGCTCTGACAAGAGGGACACGACGTCGGCGTTGACTTGTTCGTAGTTGCTATCATCAAGAGACTCCACGGCCTTGCGCAATTGCAGAATCAGAGGATCTTCGCACTGATTCGTGCAGATTGCCTCAAAGTACTTGTCGTAGAAGTCCTGCATATTGAAAATGCTGAAGTCGTGAAAGCTGAGTGATTTCGAGGATCCAGGCCGATAACGTCTTCTCTGAAGACGGACTCTGTGTCAAGGTGGGCGGTGTACAGATCGAAGTCATCCACAGCAAGCTGAAAAAAACATGTGTTGTTGTTGTTGACAACACAGCAAGTGACTCCACGCCGAGTAACACATAACGCGCTTTCGTTCACCTTCGCGTCACGCTTCAACTATTCACTTGTCACAACAAACTCTTAACATCGGGCGAGTGACCTAGGTGCGGCTTAAAGGTCTTTCCTGTCTATATGTTCAAGTCCTCGTCGGTGAGGTGGGTGCTGGCCTGGTCGCTGGTGTCAGAGTTAGGCATCTGCTGGGCGCCATCAGTCGTTGAAGCAGCTATAGTTTCGGACGAGCCTTTGGAAGCATTAGTCGACTCCGAGGAAATCGTCGAATCTGCCTTCTCCTTCCCAAGACTCGAACGGCCCATCATCTCCGTCAGCGCCTCGACCTCGTTCTTATCGGCGCCAACACGCTGCGCCAGCTCCTCGACAGCTTTCGGTCCATCCGCAATCTGAAGATGCGCGAACAGATCCTCGACTTTCGCGACACTACGCTCTTTGATAGCATCTTCAAACATCCAGCGCATGGAGATGCCCCAAGGGTCGCGCTCGTAGTCTTCCTGGAGCAAGCGTCCGATCTCATCGAACTCATGGAAGCCGAGGTCGTAGTCTTCAGGGAGGACGAGGTCTGGCACGATTTCGTCGTTGTTCGTCATGGTGTGTTCAGTCCAGCTGAATGTTCGTTGTTGGTTGTTATTGATGTTTCTGTGGGTGGAGTGTAATCTTTGTCAAATGCTAATGGCTTTCGGGGGTATAGTAGGCAGTCGTTGCAGTATATAGCGTTACATTGTGCAGATAACACAATGCCATTCACACTCCATGCTAAACTCGGCTTCAAAGAGGTAAATCAATCTTCAAAGCCGACAGCACAAAGAAAGTGAAAGACAATTCACGTCGAGGAGGCGGCTGAGGGGCTACAACTTCTTCTCTCATACAGTATGAAGAGGGTATCTATGGTGGCCGTACTCTTAAAAGTACATGTAGTGTTACACAACACCATCGGTGTACCTCGATTCAACATCAACGCTCAAACAGTCGAAAACAAAGCTGCGCTGTCGCGGGTAGGGTATCTTCATCGTCAGTTGGGTCATCAATAGTCACATCGTGCAGTCGCAGCGAGCTCTACTACCGTTGCTTCAGTAGGCTCGCCATTGTCCCTGACCTCCATGTGGTCCTGGACCAGTAGTAGCAGCTCTTGGCGGGCCGCTGGCTGGGTTTGAATGGCGTTGGGCCCCCTCGTCGTCAGACGGACCGTACTCGTCCAGAATGTCTCCAGCATACGCCACGCTGGCACGCTGGGGCTCAATTGGAGCCGTAGCGCTTCGCTGTGGCACACCGTGATGGATTTGGCCAAAGTAGTCAGCGCCCCCTGGAGCACCGGACACCGTTACGTTCCGGCGTGGTTCCTGAGGGGCCGGTGTAGCGCTGTGCATGGAAGGGTTGAAGGCTGTATAGCCAGTATTCTGTGGCTGACTGTGGACTGGCGACGCCTTCATCTCGTAGCTGTTTTGTGGTGAGGTTGCCCGATCCTCAGGAACTGGTGCCGGCGTGTATGCGCGAAAGCTCGGGTTAGATGGCTTGCGGCCTGGCATAGGCCGGCTGAAGGACTGCTGGCTGTGCAAGCTGCTGAACGAAGATTCGCTGTTGTCGTGTGGCAGGGGGCGGAATCCATCAGCAGTTCCTGCTCGCGGCGGTGGTCTGGCGAAATTGTCTGGACCCGGCATGTTCATAGCTTGTGGGTTCTGCTCATAGCCATGTGCGGTGTTTGATCGCACTGGCAGAGGTATCCGAGGTGCCGGAGGCGCACGAGGATAGTTGCCTTGGCCGTTATGCGGGACAGGCGTGTATGATCTCGCGGACATGGGCGTCTGAACTCGTGGACCTGGGCCAGGGGTGAAAGTCCTGACTGAGCCGGCTCTCACAGATCCCATTGAGCCCTGTGAGCCATTGCGATCATGAAACGGCGCATTGAAGGACGAATACGAGGTTTGACGACTGATCACTGACGGAGGCATGGCCGACACATCAGCTTCTCCAGCGTATCCAGCATTCGCCAACAGGGGCGCATCGGTCGAGTAGCTTGGTGCTGCCGACCACTGTGATGTTTGCGTGCCTGATCGTGGACCCATGCCAGGGTGAACATTGGTGTCCAAAGCTGGCAAAGTTGGTTGTCGCTGCATTGGGTTGCCATTGCGTGTGGGTGGCCTGCTGGAGTATGCAGGCAGAGTTGAGACAGAGTTAGAGGTGTCCTGCCTCACAAGTGCGAAATCTGGCAGCTTGTCTTCCTTTTTCAAGTCGGGAGAGTCTTCCAGCGTTGGCAGCGTCGGCTGAGCTTTGAAGGTAGGTGCTCGTGGTGGAGGCAGCTCGCCCGTCTTCTGCCGTTTGAGCTCTTCTCGCCGTTCCACTTTGGCTGCCTTCTTTTGTTCTTTCTCGATGGCGGCTTGAACCTTGTGCTCAACGATTTTCGCCAGCCTTCGATCGACCTTCCTCTTGCAGTAGACACTAAGCCTTCCATCGCTTTTCGGGATGTAGTGCCAGAGGAAAAGCAGGTAGAGGATCGCCGAGATGATTAGACTCAGTGCACTGAACACCCAAATGACAAGAGTGAACAGCATAGAGCAGTAGATGGCAGCCTCCATGGGGTTTCGATCCGCAACTTGCTCGACATTGTACCAGAATTGGTCGAATGAGTTTCGCTCGCTGCTTTGAGTGTTGAGTAGATCGTCAGTGAGAAGGCCCTTGAGGGTCAAGGCGTTTACGACTTGACGTGGACCTTCGGCAATGATGACGCGAATGGCGCCTTTGAAAGCGAAGTAGACGAAAAGAGCGACGTAGTCGGTTCCTTTGCGACTCTTGGTCAACTCGGTAAAGACCAGGAAGCGCTTGAATCCTTGTGGTCGAATGCTTTGCAGAGTGACGGCCAATGGGTCCAGGAAGCTCTCAGCAACGCCGCCGCGTCTGATGACACGAATCGCTCTGATCCACTCATAGACGCAGAGCACCCAGGAGAGCAGGATACAGACTGCAAAGATCCATTTGGAGTATTTGATGGGGACCGCAGGCTTGACTTGCGAGCTCCAGTTGTCGAATGCCAGCAAATTGACAGCAGTGTATGTGTCGACGACGTAGACAGCCACTGCCACGATCGCCATAAACCACAGCCATACGTAGGCAGGGTATGTCCAGCCAGAAGTGCAGCGGAAATCGCCCAGTGTCAGGTAGTCCCATTTGGCCGCCTCTTCTGGGGGACCTTTCTCTCGGTCGCCTCCACAGCCCATATTGACTGTCGATGTGGAGATGTATTCAGCGATCGGTTTCGCAGCTCAGACCAGCAGAGCGCAGTCGATTAAAGTAACCAGGCAGGTATATGTCGCCAGGTGTGGTGAAGGAGTGGTTTCGGTGTGGATGTCTGACCAGCAGACTTGTTCATGTATGTCGCAGAGGGTGCGAACGGTAGAGATCGCGTGGTAAGGAGTGTGGTAGTTCTTCTGAGCGGGCTGGCGCTGGAATGTCAAGACGGCATGTCGCAGCGTCTGGGCTGGCGTGCGCGCGAGACAATGGACTCGCTTTCGAACAAAGGGGGCGGCAAATGAGCGTCTCGTCAGCGGCGACGTCGTTGTTTATGAAAGAGGAGCGTCTCTCATTGACAACAATGGCGCACAAAGACGGTGACGGGCATGCCTCGGGGCGCGCTTGTTCGTCGGTAGGCGAAGGGATGGTGGATGATGGTGGCCGTCGATCACGCAGCGAAGGGATGCCGGCGCTTTGCAGGTGGTACGGGCGATTGTGCGCTGCAGTGCTATTGTCAAGTCGATAGTTGCTTGGCCGCGCAGATGCAGCGCGATGCCGCTCGACGAGGCCTGGGCAAAGGTGGCAGCGGCTAGGTCGGCGTGTGTCGCAGGTCGTCGTCGCGCAGTCTCACAGCATCGGTTTGACCTCAAACACCCTGCCCGGTACCTGCCTTAGCGCTGGCACGTCTGAGCTGCTGATTGGACCGAGCTTGTTTCGCGAGGAAAGTGAAATTGACACTCGCTGC
Source organism: Zasmidium cellare ATCC 36951 (assembly GCF_010093935.1). Taxonomy (NCBI): domain Eukaryota; kingdom Fungi; phylum Ascomycota; class Dothideomycetes; order Mycosphaerellales; family Mycosphaerellaceae; genus Zasmidium; species Zasmidium cellare. The sequence goes on along the minus strand of NW_022986947.1, from coordinate 206,652 downwards.
CAAAATGCGTGATCGTCAAGACGTCACCTTCTCCTGAGCCGCTTCAACAATATGATGAGATCTTTCATCAATTGCATCAATGGAACAGCCTATAGTGGTATTGGTATTGTGCCACGGAGCCTAGTACATTCACCTGAGAGGAGCTCAGTAAGGGTTCGGCTGCTCCCTGCCGACCGCACGCAGCTAGCGAACTGAACCATGACTTCCCAACTCCACCATCATCTCGTTTCTGCCAGACATATTTTTGCTGACCACGCAAATTGATCAAAAAACTCACTGCAGAACAACATGGCTTCTGAAAGTGCGCCTGTACTGTCCACTCCGGCCGAGCACATCCTGGAAGAGCCAACGCCTGTGAAAGTCCGATCCAGCGAATCCAGACTATCAGAAGAACAACTGTACCTGCAGTATGAGATCAAACGGACGATCGACGAAATCCGAGATGGCAAATGGAAGCGCATTGCTTTGCAGTTCCCAGATGACATGCTCGTGGATGCGCCGAGAGTTTTTGAGCGGATACGGGACGGCCTAAAGGCGGCCAGGAAAAATGCTTCAATAGATTCTAACGGAAATGTCAACGATATCGCGGAGTCCTTGGCAGAGACCTCCCTGGGGAACGCTCAGACGCATCCAAACCTGGACCTTGTTGAGGAAAAACTATGCATTTTGGGCGACACTTCATATGGGGCATGTTGTGTGGACGAGGTGGCCGCTGAGCATGTTGACGCCGAAGTTGTTATCCACTATGGCCGATCTTGTCTGTCGCCTACGGCTCGATTACCCGTCATCTATGTCTTCACATCGAAGCCTCTCGATCTGGACGCCGCTGTCGAGTCTTTCAAGTCGACGTACAAGGATTTGGATGAGAAAGTCTGTCTCATGGCCGACATTCCCTACTCTCACCACCTGAACGATCTGCAACTACGGCTGGCTCGAGAAGGTTACAGAAACGTATTCACGACGAGCATCATTCGCGATCCAGCATCTTTGTTACCCAATCGAACCCTGCCTGCAGAGGTCCAGGAGAACGCAGAAGCACTCAAGGAGTATTCTATTTTCCACGTTGCCACACCGCCGACCTCTTTACTCCTGATTCTGTCTTCTCGAATCAAAGCGATGCACATCTTCGACACGGATTCGATCTCCCCCGCAGCCCTCGAAGCCTCCACGAGGCAGCTACTTCGTCGCCGTTATGCACTCATCACTCGACTGAGCACTGTGCCCATATTCGGCATCCTGATCAACACACTTTCAGTATCCAACTACATGGACGCCCTCTCACACTGCCAAGACCTGATTCGCCGAGTAGGCAAGAAATCCTACACGTTCGTAGTAGGCAAAGTCAACGCCGCGAAAGTCGCCAACTTTGCCGAGATTGGCGGTTGGGTGGTCATAGGATGCTGGGAGAGCAGTCTGATCGAGAGCAAAGACTTTTTCAGGCCGATCATCACGCCTTTCGAATTGGAGGTGGCGCTGCAGGGAGATGAGCAGAGGACCTGGGGTGGGGAGTGGATTGGTGACTTCTCTGCGCTGCTGGGGAAAGAGAACAGCGAGAATACCAATGGGCAAATGAATGGCCACTCTCAAACTGAAGCCGAATCAACATCTCATGGAGACTGGGACGAAGCTTCAGACGACGAGCCCCCCGAATTCGACCTCCGCACAGGTCGCTACGTCTCCCAATCTCGACCGATGGGCAGACAATCTCGTCCAGCCGTCGCTGCAAATGGTGACAATGCCAATTCTGAACCAGGACCAGCATCTTCAGCCCTCGTCCAGCGTGCTAAAGGCGATGTAGCAGCCATCGGCGGCCAAGTTTCACCAGCAGCTGAATATCTTCGCTCCAAACGCACGTGGCAAGGTCTTGGGAGCGACCACGAGATCTCGTATGAGCGCGATGAGGAAGGCAAGATCAGAGGTGCAGCCATGGAGGAAGGCAGAAGTGGTGTGGCGAAAGGGTACAGTGTTGGAGAAGACTCCTCGAAGACCTGACATTGTTGAAGGTCTATCTATCGCACTATGCCTTCGCAACAAACGAACACGATAAATTCCTCCACCACATCATCAACTGCCTATGCGACGGCTCCGAACTCATTCGGCTCCTCCAGCCCTATGCTCGCGAAAGCTAGCCAGCTCAGGAAGTCCTGACGTCGGAGCTTGACAGGGCCCAGCATGTTAGCATGTTAAGGCCTTCCCAATTACCTTCGCCATGTGTTCGCCATGTGCACATTTTGGTTTCAAAAAGCTCGCTTGAACCGCCAAGAGGGCTGAGATCAAGAGAGCCATGCATCAGAGCTCCTTTGAGGGATCCGATGCGTCCACCGAGACACGAGGGCTAACAAAAATCATGGATCCTTCGACAGAATTCTGATAGTCGTCAAAATAATGCCTGTTCAGAAGACCTCTCCTCCCGTCTAGCATTACAACTTGTCAAAGACCTTTCCGTCCGGAGCCAAAAATGGCCATACAAAACGAACCCCTCCCTCTCACAGACCGCGACATCCAATTCCAAAAATACTTCACGGCCCTCGCCCCAAACTACCACCACCTGACAAGCAACACAACCTACTTCATCGCCCAAAAAGCCCTCTCCCTCGCCCCACCACCCACAGACTCCACCGCTCTAATCCACGACAATGCCAGCGGCCCCGGAACCGCCTCGCTGGCCCTAATATCCCACTACGAATCCACCGACACGCCCATTCCACATATCACAGCAACAGACTACACCCCCGCCATGATCTCCGCCCTCCCCTCCCTCGCAAACGTCCACGCAACCGTCGCAGACTCCCAATCCCTGCCCCACCCAAACAACCACTTCGCCTACAGCATCACCAACATCTCCCTCGGAAACTTCAACTCCGCGGCGCTCGCCCTGCGCGAAATCTATCGAACCCTTCAATCCAACGGCACGGCGGTAGTCACGCACTGGAAAACCTTCGCGCTCGGGACAATCTTGCACAAATGTCTCGAACGCTTCCACGGCGAACCACAGCCGGAGCCGCCCGTGGCGGGAAAGGCGCTGATGGAGACGGAGGGCGGGATTAAGGAGATGTTGGTTGAGGCTGGGTGGGAGAGGGGGAGGGTGGAGACGTTTGAGGTGGAAGTTGTTAGTCAGGAGGTGGAGGGGGCGGTGGAGTTTTTGACGGGGCCGTTTTTGGGGGTTGTGAGGGGGATTTTGGAGGGTGGGGAGGAGGGGAGGGAGAGGTGGAGGGCGATTGTGAGGGCGGTTGTGGAGGGGGAGGGGCAGATTAGGTGTGAGGGGTGGGTTGTTGTTGGGAGGAAGTAGAGTGGGTGGTGGAGATCGAGGGAATGGTCGGGATGGTCTACTGTGTAATGCTCTAGGGGTCTATCTAACCTGCGAATGTGCTCCCTCTATCTGGACGTCTAACCGTATCGATGTCACCAAAGCCCAACCTGCCATGCTTGCCGACGAGCCCATATCGAACCCTCCTCTCTCCTATATCTTGCATCTCCGCCAGCCTCCATCCCTCGGGATATGCGCAACCATGGCTCCTGGTCAACTCCGCATCAAAAGCCCTCGCAATCTCCAAAAGACTCAGACTGGCAGCCCTCCCCAATTTCCAAAAATCCCAAAACGTACTCAACACAACCACAACACATAAAATTTGTATGGCCGCCGCACCCCAGAAGAACACCCATTTTGTCTGAAAGACAGGCTGGGCATCGATTCTAAGCCCCTGGACATCGTAGCTGATCTGTAGTCCAGGGTCAATTCGAGCGAATAGATCTTGCTCGTCTAGCTCTTGCGTCGCGTACACCGACGTCGAGAACATCAGCTTGTTCAGCATGGTCAAAACTTCAGGGACAGGATCCTCAAAGATAGGCGCGCAGGCTTTCTTGCCGAAGAATTCGTTGGCGTTCGAGATCAGTCGGGATTGAATGCGGTTGATGTTGTCGGTGTATTGGACGTGTGTTCCAGGCGACCACATGCCGACGTCAGAATAAAAGTCTTTGGAACCTAGGAGAGCGACGCCGCCGATGGTAGTGTTGATTGCTGGTTCAGGGAGTATGACTGACGAGCGGTGTTATTGGCAACGTCGAGGATGCGTGGGGTAGCGGTGTTGATTGTTACGGCGGTGTTGTTGTAGGTCGTTACATCGTATTCTGCTATTGCGGAGCGGAACGAGCATGTGCTCTATGTGAGGTTGCCGGCGCATTGGTCTTGATTGACGTCGCCTACGGGCATGAAGCGACCGTATGAGATTTCGACACGTTCCCAGGCGCCAGAAGCCGCAGAGGGATAGACGTGCAGCTCGAACATCTGGCAGCGAATGTTGTTCCAACGCTGTTGACAGCCTGAAGGTAATGTGGCCATATCTCTTATTTCCTTGATCTCCGTGAAGTTCAGCCAAGAGTTGGACTCTTCTTGACAGCCTGCAGAAGCCAATGCTGGCGCTCGTACCTTCGAGGTGCAAATAACCTCACACCCTCGAAGCGGTGACGGTATCGGAAGTTCATCAGTCCATTGCTTCCGCACGGGGTGAATGCCACTGCTGAAGTCGGCGTCCAGATAGGGATTACCAGCATCAAGTAGTGCACCAGTAGCAGTGTAGTTTGTTGGAATCTCAGGCGAGAGTTTAGCACGTAGCATCACTGGCTTCTGAAGATTTTGCTCCACAGTGTACGTGGCGCTTTGCAGCAGGATCCCGTCGAGGAAAATCACGCAGGCACATATCGACGTGACTGTCAACATCGACAGGTGCTTCCTGCTGAACAAATCATGTTTTCCGTTGCCGACGGGCCAGTCATCGTGAAGACCTTGGAGTGTCGTTCCTCTCACGGCTTTCCGCCACCAAGTGATGATGGCGTCTTGAATGCTGGCAAAGCCGAGGGCTTGTTGCCGATACCTGTGAGGACTGAGATGTAGACGCTGGGCTGCACACGCCACTGGTCAACAGGCTTGCCGTTGGAAAGAGCCAGTACGAGTGATGATGCGGGAATAGTAAGCAGGATGAAACCCAGGGCCGTCAACCCAAGAAGAGGTCCAGTCCGTCTGAAGGAAGGCTGCCATGAGTTGCCATCAGCTGTAACTTGCTGGCGTTGTCGCTGTTGGAAAGGTCTTCTCAACCACGTGGAATGTTCGGACGGGGTTGAGGCGTGTCGATCAAGCAAAGAAGCCTGACTGTCTGACGGCTCAAGTGATGGAGTGACGTTGAAGGTCGGCTTGATGGTTGACACACTATCGAATTTTGCAATGGCTGCTTGGAAGTCATCATCATCACCTCGCAGCTCTGAATAGGATGTTGTGTGCTTGATGGAGACTGCTGTCGACTGTGAGTCCAGGGACGAAGGTATGGAGACGCTTGAGTGCGTCAAAAGCGAGATGTCCAGTTCTGGTGTTGCCGACATTGGAATCTGTTGGATACTGAGGCAGTGATTTAGACAGTGCCGCACAATGAAGTGGATTCTGAAACGAGCCTCTGCGAGTAATGATCTTCATCGACTTCCCACATGTCTGCAGTATGTAGGCCAGCCCAGCTAAGGGCTTTCCAATTTTAAGACCGCCGTACCAAAGGCTTGCGCGGCCATTGCTGAGCGAGACCTGCAGCCACATCAAAGCCGGTCCTCGTTGTGACATGCTTGGCGGAGTGCTATCCTTTGCTGGGAGAGGCCATCGGTTTCATACAGTATGCCGTACGATCATCGCGCGGACCGGTGTGATTATTGTTGGAAGAGCTAAGCTGGACTGGTTGTACTCGGCTCACAAGCTCCCTGCTGCTGCTACGCGAGTACTGGGTTCATGGAGCTGAAGCTGTGTCGGGCAGCGTACATGTAGCCTGCTGTGCGATGTGCACGAGCAAGAGATCGAGAAATTCTTCATTCACGCTATGTCGCGCACGTTTCGTGAAAGGCGAAGCCCGAGAGGATGAAGCCGGTTGTTGATTGGGATGGAAGGAGTGGAGGAGGGTGGAAAGAGTGCTTCTGCACAATTCAGTCTGCTGTGCGCAGTTCTTGGCACGACCCAAATCAACGTCACTTCTTCGTTCTTTCCAGTCCCTCCACCCGTGGACAATCCATCGTCTTCTTCGAACCAACAAAGTTGACGTTTCAAAGACCGCTGCCCTTGGCGCCATACGAAAGCTCTGCCATTCAAGGTTGAAGAAACTTCTGCTATGATGGCACCCATTGTTCCACGAGACGCTCCGGCAAGCTGCGCGTCTAGTTAACTTCGCGCAACAGGAGGCACAGCACAAGGCGCTCTCAAACACCTCCTTGGACAATGTCTGGAACACCACTACTACTCAAGATTCGACATCCACAATATCAATCAGCAGCTGTATTGTAGCTCAGGATGCCTAAAATGCCCGCTGAGAAGATAAGAGCACACGCCGAGGAAAGTGCTCGCAAAAGGGAACAAGCCGAGTTTGCTGCCCAGAATCCTCGCCCACTGGTAGTCGATGCTGCAGCTGTTCAACGCCGTAACAAAATCGCCGCGCAACTGCTCGCTTATTACGAAGACCTTGTCGCTCTCTACCTACCTGAGGAAGCTTTGAAGCGTCCCCCAGAAGAAGGATGGCCGTACGTCAATGCTGAGCGGTTCGCCTTCCTCGACAAGACAGATACCGTCATAGACCTCTACCGGCACCTTCCGTACATCAGCCAGGACGATGAGGCAGAATACAAGATGTTTGAACGAGCCATCGCCGTCGACTACACTGGAAAGCATTTCAAGAGAAAACATGTGTGGACCCAAGACGGAGAAATGGAGCCACCTCAGTATTACGAGCAGATGGACGGTGAACCAACGTGGCCAAAGAGGCTGGACGACCCTCGACACATCGCCGTGCTCGCTCAGACGTTTAAATCTACAGACCAGTACATTTTGCTCGACACCAGGGACGGCAAAGTGGCCCAAGTATTTCCACGAGACGAAGAGGATTCTGTTTCGACCGACGAGTGTGAAACCATCCAGGAACTCATCGATAGCATGAAAGAGGGCTTTCGTAAGCTTTGGATTCTTCCTGTGACTCCGACGGACCTTCTCGTTGCTCGAAGCACCTACTTGCCAGATGCAGATGTCGCTCAGATCAAGGAGTTGTTCCGCAAGTACGGCTGGTTCACTGCGAAGTACAACAAAGAAGCATGTATGTGTGAGATCAGGAAGATATGGGATGCCTTTTGGCAGAAATGAACGCGATGCCTCTCAGAGAAGATGACGAGATGCAGCCAACCGACAGTCAGCAAATGCACATCATCCCGCTCGCGGGAGGCGATATTCGAACTCTCCAGCCGCCGTAACTCTCTTTGACTATTTTTGATGCCTCCAATGCTGGACACAGCCGCAGAGCGGTTGTTTCGGATTCCAAAACTCGGCGAGGCGCCTCATTCTATGGTGGATACAAAACTTCGAACACATGTAAGCTCGCTTGTAAACGCCCTGAAGCGCCGGCGTACCAAAATATGCACACGCCACAATCCAACTCCATCTCAACTTTTACATCTGACTGCGGCAAACTGGCGCTCATGCAGACAAGCACTTCTCAAGGCTGATGAGAGAAGCTTGTCTCTCTCGATCACGGATGTTGTGCCAGAGCTTGAGATTTGGAGTTCTATAAGCAAGCAGCCCAAGGACTGGCGATCTCCACTTGACCTTGCAGCAGTGAATGATGCTATTTGGCCTTCCCAGAATTCCGGCCAAAGCACTGCTGTTCATGGAATGAAATGAGGCACTGAACTCTGTTGTCTGAACGGTCGTGCTAAGAAGAGTGTCCAGCTGTGCCTCCTCCTGGCGGTAATGTATACCCCGCAGGCGCCTTCAGGCATTCCACAGGAGTTCCAGAGCTATTCTGAGTCTGTTGGGTTGTTCACGATGCTCGAAGACTGGGCGAACCTCTCAGAGGCCCTTCATACACAGCTCCGGAGAGTGCGTTGACTGCGGCGCGCAATGAAACCAACACTTTTGGAAGGGGCATTGACAGCGGCAACTCAGCGATATTGAGGCATAAAAGAATGGACTCTTTTGCTGTTGACGACAATGAAGCCAACGGTACACCTCATCTCTGCGCAGAAGGCGTCCACATTTTCGGATTCGTTGTATCAATTTTATCGTCCTTCACCTGCTAGCCAGGAGCTCAGCGATGATTTTGAACGCTCCGATCTCAATTCTTACTCTGCTTGGACATGCATGGGCTTCACCTACCAGAGATACGCTGTCCGGAAAACCTTCCAAGATTGTGACCAAGATTGTATATCGAGACACGCCGGTCGGAGATCTTACCAACCTTCCCACTCTTGCTTCTGCCACATGTACGTTCAAAACAAGCACGAGAGGTGTCGGACTTATTGGGAGATGTGGACGCTGACCTCGCGAGACAGACTGCACTCAGACCTTGGCCGATGGCAAGGAGCTATTGGTCACAAAGACTGGAACTACTTGTCCCATACTATCGGCGTCTCGCACCACCACTTCATCCTTTGCTGATTCATCTGCACCATCTCATGGCTCGTCGTCAGGCTTACCAGGATCTAGCGACCAAGGCTTAGACAGCAAATGCTCCATTTTCCAGAAGAAAGTAACAGATGCTGGCGGAAAGATTAGCTGGACTCCCACGGACCAAGAAACTGGTAGTAACATGTGCATGAACTATTGCAGCGAAAAGATCAAGGCTCTGCTAGACCAGGACCAGGTTGCGAGTTCTGCATGCCTGGCTTTCGAAAATCCGATTCAATGGCAGGACTATGGCAGTAAGTGTCACACAGTGGTTAATACATTTGAGCCTGGTTAACTTTCGCGCAGTTGCCGGAACACAAATTGCGTTGGGAAGCTGTGTTTGTAACAATCCTCTGCTCGACGAACTCGTCCACAACTTCACAAGCGAAGCCTTGCCAGCCATCGGAGAGGTGAGATCCCTATTTGAGAATTTTTGTGGAAAATCTAATGAGATTGCAGGTAACTTGCAAGACATTCGTTACTGCCATTAGTAGCGTGGTCAACATCGGACTCAATGCTCTTCCAGGGCTAGGAGGGCTCATCGGAGGAGCTGCAATGGTCGCTTTTTAGGCTGCCCAAGTAGCAGCGTGGACTTTCGAGAATGAGCAGGCTGCCGCTGGAGGCTTCCAAAGCTGGCTTGAAAAGCCAACAGGTGCAGCCGGATCCCCGGACAATCCATCAACGTGGCTCCCCGACAAGATCTGTGGAAACAAATACACTCCAGAAGAAGGCGAGAAAGTCTTCGCTGCGTTTGACATTGCTTCCAGCTCCATTGGCGCCGGAGCCTTGTGGAAATCTCTTCCAAAGGATATGCACTGGCCACCACCGTTTCCTAAGGCTAGCGGGTCTCTGGACGATATGCTTGGCTATCTCGATGGGCACAAACCCAGACCCAAGGGTGACACTCCTAAAGAAAAGCCCGATCCCCCCAAGAGTGCACCTCCCACGGATGACCCGCCCAAGTCAAAGGTTCCAGAAAAGGGCACCAGCGCCAAAGCATGCACAAGAACGAGAGGGAAGCGTGCTCCTGGGAAGGGCCAACAAGGTAATAAAAGCCTCACTCAATCTGTCAAGGCCTTTGCTGACCAATGCAGAAGGGGACTGCGCCGACAAAGTTACCGTAACTCACATCTTGAACTCAAAAACAGTAGAGGCGAAGAACACAATAGCCAAGCTCTGCGATTGGGCGGCCTGGCCAGAAGCTTGTGCTCACTACTATTCAGCCATCCACGCCGACAAAGCGAATCTGGGAAAATCACGGTTTACCTGCGAAGACAGCAACAACAGAGTGGAACAAACTTACACAAAGGACTGGGAGAAACAGCACGACCTGGTCTGGAGAAAGTTCAAAAACCCAAAATTTGTCTTCAATGGAAAACAACAGAAAAATGACGAGAAACGTCTGATCTGTGAAGCTGATGAATGGCCACCTGCGTATTTCGTTCCCAGGGAAGGCGAAGGACGCCCGGAGTGGGGACAGAGGATCAGATGGATTCCCAAAGAAGATAATGGAGGGGCTGGAAATCTATGGAGGAGTTTCTGCTCGGATAATGATGGTGGCGAGGGTAATGGCCAACGTGTAAGGAAGCGAAAGAAGGCCAAGAACGGCCAACCGCCAGAGCCGCTGGAGATTTACAGCCAGGTCCCGATCAACAAAGACCTCCTCGAAGGGGAGAAGATCCCTCCACCGAATCGGAAACGTGAAGGCAAGGACGGCACGATTACCGAAGACTACGACATGCTCACATTCACTCGTGCTGTGTTTGAAATCAAGTTCAATTTCGGCGACAGTCCCCCGTCGGAGAAGAACGACTGGCTCCTCAAGGAGAACCCATGCTGGCCCGAGGACATTGCACCAGAAGATCCGGGCTTCGTACTCCTTACCAACGACCCATACTACAATAGTCACCCCGAAGCGAAAGCCACCGTAGCATCATACGCCGAACCCCCAAGCAGGAAACGATTCGATGAAGCCAACGCCGTCCGCGTGAAGCAATTTGGACCTGAAAGCAAGATTGCCGACGATGGCGTCCCGGCTGCAGACCCTCCGCCTCCAAAAGCCCAAAAGCCCAACCCGGCGTCAGGTTCGAAGTTTCGGCGAAAGCGACTCGAGCTCGTGGGAGATCACTTGCATCTGAGAGACTTCGAGTTGAACGTCACGCGGCCTTTGACGGATGAGGAGATCAAGGAGAACGTGGAAGTCACCAGATGTAAGGATCGGAAATGCGAGCGTGAAGAGGAGCAAGAAGACAGCCTGATCCTCCTGGCGTTGGTCGTCCTTCTGTGCCGTCTGAGAATAGCGCGATGCCGACGCTGGTGACGAAAGTCATCCCTCCTCGGATGGAGGTCAGACGCAGTACTTTGTCTGCGGATCTTCCATTGATCACGGCTTTCGCGAACATTTCTTGAGACTTGTAGAGAGAGGGGGGTTTCGACAGAGGTATGAAGACAACGAATCCGGCTTTCGCAGTTCGATCTGCTTAATGTACTTACTGTTCGTTGATCGCAGCAAGACACGGAGCCTTGTGTAGAGCGGCATGGACCTTGAACTTATCATCGTCGGGGAAAAACATCCTATGGTTCTGGAGGCCACCCTCGAGTTCCCACCGCCGCAGGGCATATCTGGTCGGCCACATCTGGTGACAACTCAATACAGGAGAGGGCGTTGGCGTGAAGTCCACCCAGCGCGGCTATTCTCGGATTTGAATTCGGTATCGGGCCGAGCGCCAGTCGCCGTAACCTTCCTGTATTCAATGTTGCTCCTGCTGCTTTTCGAAGGCACGAACAATGTCTCAGGCCATGAGGCGACTTTGAACCCGGCTGATTCTTAGTCAATTGGACGATTTTTCAGCGTCGATGCTTGCTCGACAGAAAATTCTTTCCTCGACGTCCCGAATCTCGTCCAGTGCCAATGCCAAGAAGACAGCAAATATCCGGAAACTTCTCGTCTACCAACGTCTGGGTAGGATTTCTAAACAAACTCGCCACCGTGCGATGTGCGACTGTGGAGAAAAGCTGGAGAGCATGAGTTCTTCCGCGATGACAAGTTGCGAAATGGTAATTATCTTCTGGGGTGCATAAACTGTGACATACGAGAAACTGAAAGTGAAGGGTTTGAATGGAAAGGTGTTGACAATTGAAAACTGGGAGAAGGCCGGATCAAGCATCCGGAATAGTTAGTGGGTGCCGAACGCTGTCGCTGATTCCGATGCGGGTACCGGCGAGTTGGTTGTTCGTGCACACATGCAGGAAGCTCGAGCATCAACGGCAGGGTCTTTTGGACGTTGTGCATTGTTGGCGGTGCGACGTGTGCGGGCGATAGAGAAGTTGGGGGTGACCAGATTCGATCTCGTTATCGATTCGCGGTTGTCGAACTCCTTCGTTCGTGAGTAACGATGTCGTTGTTGTTGACGATGGATGTTGGCTCGGCGCACTGCTGCACGGCGTCAGCACGAGGTTACATGTCGAAGCTTGTCTCTCCCAAGCGCCCAGTGCGATCAAAGATCCGGGCAGCGCGGCAGGCTTATATCTCTGGCGTTGCTTCTTTTCGCAGTCAAGTCCAGATACGCGTGCGGGTGTGGCTGTCTGCCGACCGCCGCAAAGACGTCACTCCGCCAACCTAAAATTTCTGCAGGCCAATTCCACGTCCCGTGTGCTGAGCTCCACCTGGCCATCGGCGTTGGCTACCCACGGGTTCGTTGCAAAGATGATGGCGACGAGGGCCTTCCTTCTGAACTGTATTTCTTATCGCAGCCAATCGAGCAGAGGCGTCAGGCGCAATGGCAGCACCACCACCGCAGCGCCGTATCTACTGCGGTCAGTTTGCACTATGTTCTAGCGGTGCGGGCCTGTCGCGTGCACACTTGTGCACACTGACATCCTCCACTTTCTGCGACTTCTGGTGCCGAACCATGACACACGCATTTCGCTGAGCATCTGCAAGCGGCGGCACTAGAAGGCTGCGTGCTCCACTTGCCTTCAAAAAGGCACACCGTCGCCTCTGCTGCACGCGTCCCTTGAACCTTCTTCTCTAGCAGCCACTTGCCTCGAACATCGCTGTTGTCCATCTGTGTCGAGGTGTCCTTCCTTGCCAGTGACTGCCAGCCTCGCACGCCGTCAAGAAGAAGAAGAGCTCCCGGATCAAGATCCAGCGCCTGCCCCTCACCATGTCTGCAGGAAGGACCGAGTACGGCGATATTCGCGACGGAGGATACAAAGCTGCCTCCGACGACGAGGTGAGCAACGACAAACCCCTCGACGCCGGCGAGATGTCCAAGGAAAAGCCCGTCGACCCGGAACTCGCCCTCACGGAGCAGATGACGGTCCATGAAGGCCAGCAAAAGTTCTCGCGGCTGGGCTGGGTCAAGTTGACCGTGTGTCTGATCGTCGAGGCCATTGCTCTGGGATCCCTCAGTGTGCCCAGTGCCTTTGCCACGGTCGGCATGGTCGCCGGTGTTATTCTTTGCGTGGGCTTGGGTTTGGTGGCCATCTATACCAGTTACGTGGTCGGTCAGGTCAAGCTGAAATACCCTCATGTGGCCCATTACTCAGATGCCGTGGGCTTGATCTGGGGTCGGTTCGGCTATGAGCTTTGCAGCGTCATGTTTGTACTCTTCCTCGTGTTGCTGGTCGGATCGCACGCTCTTACTGGTGAGTCTCGTGAATATCAGTCGAATCTGTGCCGCAAGGACTGACATCAATGCCTCCAGGTACGATTGCGTGGATCAGAATCGTCAATGAGCCAACGGTATGCGCCTTGGTCTTCTCCATCGTCTCGGCCATCATCTTGTTCGCGCTTGCCCTCCCGCCGACCTTCCACGATTTCGCATGGCTCGGTTACGTCGACTTCATCAGCATCATCGCCGCCATCCTCATCACCATGATCGCAACCGGTGTCGAAGCGCACAACGCTCCAGGTGGTCTCTCGGCCGTCGACTGGAGCGTCTGGCCACCGCCAGACACTAGCCTGTACAAGGCCTTCCTCTCCACAACCAACATCATCTTCGCGTATAGCTTCGCGGTCTGCCAGTTCTCCTTCATGAACGAGATGCACACGCCAACAGACTATGTCAAGTCCATCTGGGCGCTTGGCCTCACCGAGATCCTCATCTATACCTTGACTGGCGCGCTCATCTACGCCTTCGTGGGTGCTGATGTCAAGTCGCCAGCCCTGCTCTCGTCCAGCTTCACGGTCTCGCGGGTTGCCTTCGGCGTCGCTCTCCCCGTCATCTTCATCTCCGGTTCGATCAACGGAACTGTCGTCGGCCGCTACATCCTCGACCGCGCATTCCCGCATTCGCCGATCAAGTACATCCACAGCGCCAAGGCCTGGGGAGTCTGGCTCGTCCTGATTGCCGTCATCACCATCATCGGTTGGGTGATTGCCGAAGCCGTGCCATTCTTCAACGCGCTTCTGGGTCTGATCTCCTCCCTCTTCATCTCCGGTTTCAGCTTTTACTTCCCGGCACTGTTTTGGTTCGGCCTGATCAAGGAGGGCAAGTGGCACGCCGGCTGGAGAAATATCACACTCTCGATCCTCAACCTCTTCTGTCTGGTCATCGGCGTCGCTACTCTCGGACTCGGAACGTACGCCAGTGTGCAGGACATCATCGACGAATACAACTCTGGTAGCGTCAGAGGGTCCTTCAGCTGCGACAGCTCATCGTACTCGTAGTCGGTGGGGTGTTTTCTGCTGTTGTTCCAGGCCTGGATAATCGCATTTGTTGGAGAGTTGTCCCTGTATGATTGTGGTGGTGGGAAAGAGAAAGCAGAGACCAAAATTCTTAGACAACTTAAAGAGGTTACGACCGAAATGAATGAAAAGAGAGAGTTACGAAAGAAGTGGCCTAGTCAAGTCTTGTTCTGTTTTCTCGGGATCGTCTTGATTGCTATCCATTCTCCGCGGTCCGGAACGTAGTCTTGGTGTGATAGGCATGCAGATAGGCGTGAGTCCGGTATGTCTGGGGGTCGAAATAGGCGCGGCCGGGCGTGAAGTCGGTTTCGGGTCGGAAGGTGATGCAGAGAAGTCCAAACATATAGGTCAGTATATGTGATGAAAAGGTATGTTAAAAGCTGACAACTGACTCAGGAGTCTTTACACTCATACGTCAGGCAAGAGAAAAAATCCAGCAACACGCCCTACGACTACCAAACACGTGCCCCAAGTGGGTCCATTTTTGGCGTTGGCGATGGTATGAAACTCTCGTTTAAGAAATGGTTGGCCTCGAGTTTGATCTTAGTGGACTGCTGGCTGTTGCTATTAGCAAACAGATATAAGATGAATGGGTGGTGAAGGGGAGAATAGGGTAGATTGAGCGGGGGATTTGAGAGTTGGGAAGAAGACGTGATTTAGGCTAGAGGCGGAGAGTTTGGTGAGGCGTGCTGGGCGATGGCTTGATGTAGTAGGCATGGACAGAGGGTCGGTAGATGTGTTCTTGGGTGTTGATTATTTTGGGGATGAGTGATCTTGTCGGAGGGAGGGCTCCGTTGGGTGATGTTGTTGTTATAGGGCGTGGTGGGTTGGAATCGCTTTCTTCTTCTCTTTCGCTAAGATCGTGGCTGACGATGAGCGAATTGATGACTATAGTGGATCGAGTCGGTGATCGATGAGGAATAGACGGCATTCCCTATCGCGACGAATGCTCGAGAAGATGTCGGACTGTACATGTACCGTAGACCGGGCCGAGAGTGGTGAGGATGCGGGATTTCACGCCGACCGAGCGGAGACTCCCTCAACCCGACATCACCTGCTAAACGCTGTGCCAGGCCGGTCAATCAAGAGATCTGTTTCACGGCACATGCGATGATTGAGCTCGTGCACGTTGTGTGGCTGACCGCGACGTGAGCTTCACCTCGTCTTGGCTTTCCGCCCTCCTCGTCCGCACCTTCTTTCAACCTCTCAGAACGACATCCTGTTTCAATCTCGTCACTGTCTTTCTCCGCTGAACGCGTGCACCCACGTTGCCAATCGCGCAAGAGAAGCCTTTGGACAGGCTTGCACGGTCCACAGAGATACCCCATTGGAATTGCTGCAGGGTTTCATCCCCAACCCCATGCCACATCTGCCCTCCACGACATCGTCAGTTGATGCGAAACCGTGGACGTTGCGACACCGCCAAGAGGCCTGGGAAGTCAATCGTCCTCCATCCCAGCCTCCAATGTCCAATGACAGCCATCTCCTGGTACGTCGGCCGACCAGGGAAAGTGGGGGAGGAAGGAATCACGTCTTCCTTGCTCCGCATCACGAACTGCTTGTACACGACACATGCGTCCAGAGTCCACAAACACCACCGGCGATCGCCAGAACGTGTGACGGAGGCGAACAGACGATTGAATGAATAATTGCTAGCGACGCTGATGGGATCTAACCAAGGACGTCAGCTGAGAAGACGAGAAGTCGATGTGTCGGAGCGGCAGAGCTGAATGAGGAACTGCATTCCTCTCGAATCAACAAATCACCGAATCCGAATGGCTCACCCTTCATCTCCTTTGGGTGCTGAACCACCCTACAGCTCCCGCACGTCGCGCGGCAGGGTAACCTTACTGCTGGTCGCGGCAATAATAGTTGTTTGGCTCTGGCTCTCCAAGTGGACCCGTTGCGGACTACAAGATGCCGTTGCGCTCGCAGGCACGTCGTGGCGCTCTCCCTCCTGTCCTCTGGTCTTGTCGTCGGTCATCATGAGGGTCTGGGTGGTGATTGACTTTCTCTTCGCCTTGCTTTTCGCTACAGGTCCGAAACATGGCTTGGCTGCAAAGCTCCCTTCATACCCGCTGGCGGTCAAAAGCCCCTACCTGTCTACTTGGGTACCTGGAGATCAATTATCGGATATCGCTACGGCTCAACCGCAGTTCTGGACAGGCACGCAATTGACTTGGCCTATACTTGCCCGGGTTGATGGAACGACATATGCCTTGTTCGGTGCTCCAGATGGCATTACCAGCGACATTACAGCGGCAACAACAGAAGATGTGAGCTACACTTCGTTGCACACATACTTTGCGCTCAGCACACCGAATGTCAACTTCACGCTGGACTTCTTCTCCCCAGTGTATCCCAAGACCGAGGACTTTGCGCTTCACTCGCTGCCGTATTCGTACTTGACCGTCAACGCCACGAGCACCGACTCGGACACGCACGATATCCAGATCTTCAGTGCCATCGATCAGACGTGGACGGCCCAGGGCGGAGCTTCTGAGATCACGTATACGGCATCTGGAGACTATGGCTATTTCACGTTCTACAACCCCAATCAGATCCTCTTCACAGAGAGCAACGACATGGCGACATGGGGCTCTGTCATATTCGCCACAGGCACTGCATCCAGCAATACGACAAGCACGTGTGGAGATGCCAGCAGCGTGTATTCGGCATTCTCGAGCGGTGGATCACTGGACACGACCACGACTTGCTCTTCTGGAAGCTACCTTGTTGGATTCTCCCAGGACTTGGGCGACGTGGGGAGCAGTGGCGGGAGTGCACTCTTTGCGGTTGGGTTTGATCGGGAGAATACTGTCAACTACCTAGGAGATGCTCAGACTGGATATTACCGTACTCAATGGCCCACTGTTCCAGAGGCAGTGAGCGCCTTTCTTGGACGTTATAGTGAGGCGCTGGCATATTCACTGAACTTCGACAACATCGTTCGCACACGGACTGAGTCGGTCTCGAGCACATTTGGCAGTCAGTATGCAGATATCTGCGAAGCGAGTTTGAGGCAGGCCTTTGCTCCTATTGAATTGACGGTGAGTAATATGACTGCATATTAGCATTTGCCTCTGCGACGTGCTGACTCTTGAACAGGTTCCGGCAAACAACTTGAGTGCTTCACCAAGTGCTTTCCTGAAGGAGATCTCCAGCAATGGAAACATGAACACTGTTGATCTGATCTATCAGTCTTGGCCAATTTACATCAGCTTGAACCCAGACTTTATCATCCTACTGTTCAAGCCGACCCTTGAGTATCTTGCCAGTGGACGCTGGCCAAAAGAATATGTCATCCATGACATGGGGGCACATTACCCAAATGCAACTGGACACGACGACGGGGATGCCGAGGACATGCCCTTGTTCGAGACATCCACATTGTTCATTCTCATGTATGCGTACCAGGAATTGAGTGGCGACACTTCGTATACCGAGGAGTACAAATCGTTGTTCGACGGCTGGGCTCAATACCTCGTCGACAATGGCCTTTACCCAGCCAGTCAGCTCATCAGCGTAGACGCCATTCCTGGCAGTCCTAACCAGACCGCTCTTGCAATGCAATCCGCCATCGGCCTCAAAGCGGCAAGTATCCTGCTGGACAACTCCAGCTACTCAGACACGGCGGACTCTTTCGCGGACAAGATCTACAATCAAGGGCTAGGCCTGAACGACAACTCGCCAAACACAAGCACGCACTTCACCTACAACTACGGCAGTGACGATAGCTGGAACGTTATCTTCACATCGTTCGCGGATGTCTTCTTGAACCTGAGTACATTTCCTCAGTCGGCCTGGGATTTGCAGGGCGAATGGTACCTCTCGCAAGTCGAAGAAGCTGGCCTCGCATGGGCGGGACCAACATCAGATAAAGGCGTTGATTGGGCTCTTACGGACTGGAGTGAGTATATTATCCATCCAACTACACTCGCAGATAGCTAAGCCCTTCAATAGACATCATGACAGCCGCCATATCCTCCACCACCGTCCAAGAAACCATCGTCAACACAACGCACACCTTCCTCTTCAACGAGAAGAACGACATCCCCTTCGGCACGAAATACTACGTCTCCGGCAGCAACGCCGGTGTATGGATCGCGAACAAAGCACGCAGCACGGTCGGGACGCACTTCTCCATCGCGGCGTTCCAGCAGGGGCTTTGGAGCGAGTTGCAGCCTTTTACTTCAACGAGTAGTTACGAGTCCAAGAGGGTGAGATGAAGGTGATGTGTCAACGATGCATTTGGTGAGGTGTTTTGAGATAGATCAACGGCCGGGAAGCATGTGGCGGAAAGTGAGATTGGAAATCTCTTGGAGTGCATTCGGATTCGGGGCTCAACGAGGATGTGGGCTTGAAAGGTTGCATGTACCTAGATGATGGGTGTACTAGGCACACCTGAGACGAATGTAATTACTTGGCATTTTGAGAGGGGGTGGATGGTGGATGGTGGTGCCAAGAATGGAGATGAATCGACCTGGCACAGTGTAATCCATTTCTACATTTTGAAGGAGGCCTCTAGTTCCATTCTCCCCGATGCCATTATATACAAAAAGACCCTCATGCCACTGCCAACCTCAAGGCCACGCCGTCGGAAAAACAGGATACCCCCACCCCTTCGCCTCAGCAATCAATCTCTGATCGAGGGTATCCCTCCCCGCAGCGACGTACAGAAACTTGGTGAAAGCCGCACTGCTATAGTACTTGAACGCCGTCCCGCCCGGAATAAAAACCACATCCCCAATCACGAGCGCGAGCGTCTCGCCTTCCATTTCCACGATCAGTTCCCCGGAGAGGACTTCGAAGGCCGTGTGATCCGGAAGGATGGTGGAGTCGAGAGTAGTATTCGAAGGTAAACTAGAGATGGTGATAGTCCCCTGCGTGAAATTCTTCGCGCCGGCTTGGGCGGGCGTGACGAGTGGTTGGACGATCTGGTAGAACGCGCTGGTGTGCAGATACTTTGGTCCATAATCCTTCGCGACGAAGTAGGGCGTGTGGTCGTTCTGTGGGAGGGAGTTGGGCGAGCTGTGCCAGCCGGATGTGGAAGGTGCGCTGCCGTTGACGAAGTCCCTGCGGGGGAAGTAGGAGAGCTGGGCCCAGACGTCGTAGCTTTGCAGGGAGGTGATGATGGCGCTGGAGGAGCCGCTGCCGGCGGCGGAGGAGGCGTTGGATGGGACGTAGGGCGTGCGGGTCGCGGCGGTGTAGTTTGAGTTGACGAGGAAGAAGAAGAGGTCTTCGAAGCCACCCGGGCCGATGGCGCCGACCATTTCGGTGAAGGGGTCGAGGAGTTGGAAGGTGTGCGTTGTGTTTGGGGGGACGGCGCCGTAGTCGCCTGCGGTCAGGAGGCGGCCGTTTTCGGAGTCATTCTTGGAGGTCCAGAGTTGGAAGCGGCCTTCCAGGCAGAAGAAGTTCTCGAAGTGGAGGTAGTGTTGGTGGGGGAGGACGCCGAGGTCGTTGGAGCTGGGTGCGGAGGTGGACAGGAGGGAGAATTTGCCATCGGAGGCGGCGCCGGTTACTGGGAAGCGGTAGATTTGTTGGCCGACTGCTACGGCTTTGGCTGGGGCGAAGCGTTTGATGGCGTAGGGTTGGGAGTAGGAAGGGGGTGTGTCGAGGAAGAGCGGGCTGAGCGCTGAGGCTGTTGTTGCTGCCGTGGCCGCAAGGAGGATGTTGGAGAGCATGGTGGCTGTTCTGTCCGGCCTGTTCGATTGAGGGTGAGATGATCGTCCAGAAAAAGGCGTCAGGCTGTGAGCTGGTCAGGCCAGTAGTCGTGTTCTTATACAAGACCTGGACTAAGGGGGCCGAAGTCTTGTGAGGGGCTCCATGTCACCTGGCGGGAGACCATATAAATACAAGAACCCGTCGGACTTTCGCATATTCCTCAACACGTCAACCTCAAATCCAGCCATCGATGTGTTCGTCCCTGTACTCGTAATGGAAGATACGCTGTGTCGTGTAAGGCAAGGCCTCCGGTTTGGTTCATGTGGACGCATGCTTGGATTTCTGAAGATCCTCTCCCCTCCCCAATCACACGACTCCTCGTGCGCGCTACTATCGCTCGTGCCGTGCACCGTCGAGAGTCCGCCATTTGCATGCTGCGGGTCCAGTTAGGGCTACGGCTTGGAGGAAAGCCGGTTGCCGAAGTGAATCCAAGGCGTGAAAGTCAAACGACGACTTCGCAGCGCTTGCATCTTTGCAGAATTTTCGCCGAACGTGGGTCGGTTGTGCAGGTTGGAACTGAATCCGTGGGCGGTGTGCATTTGGTTGTAGTCGGCATCCGAATGCGTGAAGAAGGCTGCAAGACGAGGATGTCCCAGATGTTCGTAGGGTGGTAACGGCCGATAAGATAAGATTAATGAATCTAGCGCGTGTAGGTTGATTGACGCTAGAAAAGTCGACACCCGGCTCCAAGGTCGGTAGATTGACCACCGGATGGCAGTGCTTGGCAGTCACCGCAGACGTGAGGTGTTGTCTTGATGTTGACAAGTTGCTGGCGATTTCGGTACAATCATCTCCCGATAGTGTGCATCGTCATCGTAAGTCAAAGCGAACGCTCGGGTTGTCCTTCGACCGCTGCTCTTGAACAGCTTCGCCTTGCATGATGCCATGAACATAACACTGGCCAAGTACTTTGTATCCAGACTCGATTGAACGCAGGATAAATGGAGTCTTGCCTCCATGCAGTACAACGACTTGATCAGAAGCCTTTAGTATGCTTGGACCGAGACCAATCTTCCCGTCGCAGGTCGAGAAAAATCGACGCACGTTAGCTGCATAGGTGAAAGCCAGCTCAAACTTTGCAGCGCTTCTGTCGTCCTTTGAAGCGTTCGGTGGTAGGCTGCGAACATCCTGCGATATCTCTGCGCCCTCGAAAACACGCGACCACCAGATGTCGAAGTCACCAGGTAACTCGTCGAGGTGGAAGTAGGCTTTGGCCCCTGCGATGACCGTGTGAGCAATCGTTTCTCGATCGCAAGCGATGCGTGAGGCGACCTGCTCGGCTTCTTGGAGCCAGGCCTGGCGCGACGTCAAGCCACTGCCGTTAATAAAAGTCGACGTGCATTCCCGGACTGTGCCAGCAACAATGCCCGAGACTGACAAAGTATCCGCCTTTCCTGTTGAAGTGGGTGGAATAGCAGCCTGCTGCAAACCAGAATCTGGTGCGAACAAATCGGTAAGAGAAGAGGCCTCCATATTAGCGTTCCGTGGTCTGTCCAATCTAGGAACCCACGAGGGCCAAGATTCGTCTTGTATATCGTCTTCTGTCCATTGGTGTACTCGGCTGAGCATGGCTCCAATGCCTTTTTCATGCACCGCACACACAGTGGCATTTCGATAAACTTCCAACAACTGTTTGCCATAATCTGGCATCAGCAGATATGGTAAATCTCCAGCTTGGCCGCACTCCATGAGCCCAAGAACAGCAAAGACCGTGTCTCTAGGATCAGTAACTTCCAGGCCTCTGTCAAAGTCAAGCGCAGAGCTGACAGAGCTACCCTTTCGCTTTCTATAAGTGCCGTGCTCCCGATCGACGTAGGGCCACAGTTTGCCGCAAATCCGGAGTTCAATGGCCCCACGGATCTGCGAAGGACAACTCTGCCGTTTGAAAGTCATCCAAATACAAGGTCTCAGTAGATCCATAAGGTCGAAAGTCAGATCTCCGAAGTAACACACATTGTGCTGTGCAGAGACGGCTTCTTGCATGACCCAAAGTCGACTGGCACATATGTTAGTGAACACATATGTGAGAAGAGCCAAAATGTACTTACTTGAACCACCGCGAAGACAGGAGCGCCGCAAGAGCTTCGACATCAATTGCTGCTCGCAAAGGCTCTTCCATGTGAACTATCTCACCGCCACGGTACAATGCAGAGCGCAGACCCCTCGATCCGGCAGTCTCCTCGTCGATCTCTTTGACAACCGCATCGATACTTCTTAGAGCTCGTCTTGCTGTGTTAGTATCAACGTGCCCCAGCTGAATTATGTTCGTTTTTGCCTTGGAGTATATCTTTCTCATGTTTGCCACTTGATGGCTCCGCTCGCTAAGATCGGCCTGCTGTATGCACACGGCGTCGATCCAGAGAGTCTGTTCATTCTCTTCCAGTCGTAACCGGCGGAGCGAATCGGCCGCACTGACTGGCACGGAGATCTCATGGAAGATGCATGTCTCGTCGGTTGTATCATGGATCACAGTGCGCTCATTTCGATTCCCCCACACGTAAGAGACGCTGTTGTACTCTAGCGGGTTGTCGAGGCTCACGTTCCGTAGAATGCATTGGATCGGGTCTTCTGCTCGCCCAGGCAATACAGTGAGAAGCCGAATTTTCAAGACTTTCACCTGTGTTCAGAGGCTGGTACAAAGATGGGCACCGGGGTTCTGAATTGGCAGTCTCCATGTTCCTGCTGCTCCACACGGCTGCAGGCCGTCTTGAGCCACTTTGTTCGAGTGTGGCATCTGACGGCCAGCGAAGGGCGCTGCGCTGGTCATACTACCACGCGCATCACACGTATCATCAAGCCGCAACATCGCGAATGGCGCCATAGTGTCAGGCTGATGGTTAGGTGTTAACGCGCGAGTCGATAAGAGGAGTGAGGTTTGATTGCTCCTCGTGGCGTTTCTTTAGAGTTTGTGATCCTTCCGGTCCGATGCGGGGGCGGGGCCCCACTGCAACCTCAACCCGTCCTTTCCCCTCGACTCGACCTCCACCTTCATCACCACATCTCGTCGTTGCATCACCAGATCACGCATTCCCCTAGAGCTGGCAATTCTTGTTCAGTAGAGCAGTATCTAGTCGTCTGCCAGGCGGAATGATGGCAATTGAGGCGTGGAATCAGTTCATGGACACGGCGATGATACGCGAGCTGTGCCTGGAAACACCCATTTCGAGACATCGCGACGATACTTTGGTCTTAGCTAAATGAAATGCGAACAATTTGGAACAGAATATCCGATGGTCGAATTCTACCCTTACCAGCCACTCGTGGAGTCCGGCTGGATTAGGCTGCTGCATATTTTGCCAGGCAATGGAGACGATCGCCTGGAGGGGACCCTTCAGCAAGTTCATCTGACTGAGCGGGAGCTGTACGAGACTCTGTCTTATACATGGGGCCAAGAAGAAGCCAAAGACTCCGTTTTTGTAGAAGGCAAGCCTGTTGCAATAACGCCAAACTGCAGTAATGCTATCCGAGGCTTGAGGCGTACGGACGCGACCAGAACATTCTGGATTGATGCTATCTGCATCAACCAGGCCGACAAAGACGAGAAAGCACAGCAGGTCAGCATGATGGGCGACATATACGCCCGCTCGCAGCGGACCGTGGTTCATCTGGGTTCTGGAGACGGCACTGTGCATCTGCTCCGACAGAACATGCAAATCAAGCCAGGCGCTGTGAGCTTTCCACCGGAACTTAAAACCAAACTTGAAGACGCGCGCCAGCGCCTGTTGGGAAGGCACTGGTACCACCGCAAGTGGATTATCCAAGAGGTTTTATTGTCGAGAGAGGTCATTGTACAAGCTGGCAAACACGAATTCACGTGGGCTGAGCTCGAAACCCTGGATAATCGTGGCCTCGAGATCATTAAATTGGTCAAGAAGTATTTGCACCCTTTGAGCCTCTCGTCTATGACCATCAACGGACACGACTGGGATCCAAAGGCCAAGGCTGCGTGGGAGGAGATGTTTGAACAGGGCGAGGTCATTGCAATGGAGCATCAACGCTTTACCAGCCAGGCCAATCTTCCACGGTACAGCAAGTATCGTTCGCCGCAAAAGGGCTTTTTGATGCCACCTCAGCTCTTTGATGTGCTCTGCTTGACCAGCAATTTTGCCTGCAAAGAGCCGAGAGACCGACTGTTTGCCGTTCTTTCTCTGTTTGCAAGAAAAATGGACCTCCTACTAGATTATACGTGTGATGAGCG
This sequence comes from Zasmidium cellare ATCC 36951, assembly GCF_010093935.1. Classification (NCBI taxonomy): domain Eukaryota; kingdom Fungi; phylum Ascomycota; class Dothideomycetes; order Mycosphaerellales; family Mycosphaerellaceae; genus Zasmidium; species Zasmidium cellare. The sequence goes on along the minus strand of NW_022986947.1, from coordinate 182,583 downwards.
TGAGGTATACCACTCTTTGACCAAGGAGTTGATGAGTCTTGGGGACACAAGGATGTTCTGGCTGGAAGACCGTGACTCCTGGAGACCAAAATGGAGTTCTGCGTTGTCGACTTTGGCCGAGTTTGTCAAAGTCAATGGTGATGTTGATCGAAGCAGTCGCCCGTCGACAGATATCGGGCGACTGATGAAGGAGGTACATCAAGAGAAGAGAGTTGGAGCAATGTCTGTGCCGACTGAGACGTCGTGGAGAGCTCAAGGAATTCTTCTTGGTAGCATAACTACCGTCGCCGCTCGAGCGTTTGAGCATCGCGCCGCCGCCCCCGAAGGCCTGTCGTCTGGACCTACCGCATTCAGTCAGCCTCTTTGGAATGCAGTCATCGATTCTCTTAGCCTGGAAAAAGATGCACCAAATGAAACAGGCTTGTATCCTCTGGCTCACATACATCAACGAAACAGGCAAAACCTCGAGTGGTTTTATCAATGGACTCTAGACCTGCTTGGGAAGCGCAGCGGTGAGGCTTTCCTTACAACCGCCCACCGAGCCGACTCAAAGAGCATCAAACGTGCTATGGCGCATCACCATGGACACCTTAAGTTTTGCAACACGATGAAGATGTTTGTTTGTGATAGCGGCCTCATTGGCCTAGCTCCTCAAACAGTCCGCCAAGATGAACAAGTGTACTTTCTCCCTGGATTCACATGTCCCTTCATTCTGCTACGGCGCATCGGTGAACAATGGCAGCTGATCAGCCTTTGCTGGCTAGGGCCACTGAAGCTGTTCCCATGCTGCTTCAATGGAGGCAACCCAGACTTCTTCGACAAGAAGACGTGGGCGATGCTGGAAATCATATAACACAGTTTCCAGACCATCATGCCACTCAAGATGTGTGAAACACGGAGCGTGGACGGCCCTCAGCCTTCCTTCAAATTCGGTTACATTTGGGCGCCAGCACAACGTTGCAGCCTACGTCATGGGGAGACCAGTCGTGAGATTCGGTCTGCAGAGGTCATGCTTTACCAAGAGCTGACGCAGGGAAATGCAAGAGCAATGTGATTTGGTTACAAGAACAGCCACGTTACGCAGTTCGCCTCCCTTGACCGGCTCATTCTGCACGGTTCTCCCGGCTTGCTCGCCCTCATTCTCGTTCATGCTGACCATGAGCACTGTCGAAGTTGCCTACTGGACGCCACAATGCGTGCTGTTATACCAGGACAACCATTTAAACGCAAGCACCTCGTAGGTGGCATCGGCTAGCCGTCTTGATGTGATCGCGGCGTCGGCATCTTTTGTAAAGGGCTCGACCCTGTGCTACAAAAGGAGTCCCGTGTCGGCACCGGTGCGCCACGGCTGTCCCTATGGCGGCACTCGCGAGCCCAACTTTTAAGCCACGGGTAGTACCCATGGCTTATTGCAGGAGAGCGATAGAGCCTGTTTTCTCCGTCAGGCGCTCTCCAACCTGGTCTTGACTGGCCCGATCTTTCGATAAGAAGTCTACGAGTTGGATCGGCGGGAACAACAATATCGGGTCCTGTCAACCTTGCTGGCAGATAAAATGCCTCTCAAAAGCCTCGAAGCCCAGCGCGAGCACGATTTTCATCGGTACACACAAAGCCCTTGCATGGATCCATTTTCTATCGACTGACTGTCCTGACAAGCTATCTTGATGCTGTTCTTTCCATTTCCGGCAGCGTGCCGACTTATTGCGATCTCAATGATCCCGCCGCAGTCGAAGCCCATGAGCCTTGTCCATCGCCTGACACCGCGCTCACTGCATTCTGTCAATTGGCAGCCTACCGTCTCCGTACCAAGCGTGCAATGCTCTTCTTCTTCGATGTCACACATGCGTTTGTTCTTGCAGAGGCTACTCGTACCCTTTCTCTCGCTGGCGAAGAGGTCCACCACGTCGGCGACCCTTTGTGGCTCGGGTTCACTACCATCCCCCGAGGCTTCTCCGTTTGCGAACAGACAATCAGCATCGTCGCTCCTGCATTGGGTCCCGCATGTTCGTCGAAACCAGTCAACGTCATTAGCGACCTTAGCGAGGACACTCGATTCTGTGGGCGACCTTACGTGCAGTCTTCACCTCACGCTCGCTTCCATGCTGGTGTACCAATCACCTCCCCTGAAGGCATCAACATTGGAGCATTCTGCGTTCTGGATGATTGCAAGCGGGAAGATCTGACTGATATTGAAAAGGAGTTCATGCGGGATATCTCTGCCACTATCATGACTCATCTGACACTGGTTCGCGCAAAAGCAGAGCAGAAGCGAGAGACGCGGATGGTCACGGCACTTGGCAGATTTGTTCAAGACTCTTCTGGCCTTAGAGAGCCCAAAGGAGCAGACGAAGACACGGAGAATACTCAACACATGAATCCATGCTCAGTACGGTTGATTGACACAGAATTATCAGACGAGCCGGAGTCATATTTGGGACAGGAACGCAGACGACTTTCCGAAGGACTGTGCTCGGCTCTGCGCCAGCCCGATGATATCGAGACACTTTCAAGCTCCTCGCCGCCTTTCTCAACGTAGTTAACTTCTCTGCATGAAGATGAGGATGAACACGCAAAGGGATCTTGCCCTACAACTGAATACTGTGGCCAGAATTCGGTTGCACGTAGCATGGTAGAAGATCTACGAAACGAAGTCATTCCTACAACCATTCAACGGACATTCGAAAGAGCAGCTCGTCAGGTTCGTGATGCCATTGGGGTCGATGGCGTGGTCTTCCTAGATGCTTCTATTGGCACATTTGGTGGACTACGAGAAGCACGGAATTCTATCCCAGGGAGAGAGTCGGACGGCCATTCAACTCACCCTGGTTCGATCGCAGATGACCCTGTCCTGTAGGCAAATCGTGGAACAAGTACAACGAATAAGTGCTACGTTCTCGGGTCCTCTCTCGCCTACGATATGCCCTTCGATGCCACTGAAACGAACATTACAGAGGCACTGCTAGAGTCTTTGTTGACAAAATATCCCTGTGGGAAAATCTGGACTTTTGAAGGCCAAGGATTCGAGAGCGAGCAAATGACTGACAGTGCCAACGAAGGATCTTCCACAAACCCGAGGCGACAGCCATCCACACCTGGTGCCACCCGCGACCGCTGGGAAAGGCGCGCTCATGCGGAAGAAATCCAACGGTTATTTCCCAGAGTTCGCAGCTTTGGTTTTGTTGGCATGTGGGACCAGGTGCGCGGACGCTGGTTTGCTGGCGGTATGTTCTGGACGAGTTCGCCATTCCGGGTCTTGTCGGTTGAAAGTGAGCTCCGTTACATTTCAGCCTTCTGCGACGTGATCATGACAGAGACTAAACGTGTCGAGGCCGAGAGGTCAGACAAGGCGAAGATGGACTTTCTGTCGTCTATATCCCACGAGCTTCGCTCGCCACTCCATGGTATACTAGGGAGCACAGAATGCCTGCAAGAGCAAGAGCAAAGCATGGACGTTGCGAGCGAGCTACTCGTATCGCAGATTGAGTCCTGTGGAAGGACGCTTTTAGGTCAGTCCCAGCCGACAGAACCCTACTCATTGCTATCAATGGTAACTGACCACCGACTCGAAAGATATCATCGACCACTTGTTAGAGTACAGTCGCATCAACTTTTCAGCCACACCTGCGTCAAGGCCAGAAAACAAACAACGAGAAGCAAAGTCCTTGGAAGAGAAGCAGTTCCAGCATCTTACTCCAATCAGTTCGACCAACGGCTGCATCGCCCTCGATACCATAACCGAAGAAGTTATCGACGCTGCAGTGTTCTCTTTTCTCAGCGGGCGTGACAGCAGCAGCAAAGACACTGTGTCTGTGATGATCGATATTGATTCGCCCGGGTCCAGCAAGTGGAAATGCCAAATAGTCACTGGTGGCTGGAAGCGAATATGCATGAACATCGTTACCAACGCCTTGAAATATACTCGCCGCGGATGGATCCACGTGGGAATCCAAACCACCCTTATACCCAACTCTGAAGACCAACTGGCTGCTGTACTTACTGTTTCGGATTCTGGGAATGGAATGACCAAGGACTTCCTCAAAAATCATCTATTCCGGGCCTTCTCGCAAGAAGACAGCCTTTCATCAGGAATAGGACTTGGGATGAACTTGGTTGCGAAAATCGTCCAAACACTCGGTGGCAAGATCGACGTTCAAAGTGAGCAAGGCGTTGGAACTCGAGTCACGGTCTATGTCCCTTTGCAGCAGACCCCTTTCGGCCAAGGAGATGTAGCACCACGGACGAAACCAACACTACAGAAGCTCTGCAGGAACGCCGTCTGTGTCGTAGACGGCGTGAATGTTCGCGGTCGTGCGTTGATCTCGACCCGAGATGCCATCGAAGCCAAGACGCACACACTGCTCATTGCAGCGATTGAGAAGTCATGTGGGCAACTGGGTCTGAAGGTCTGTCGAGCTGGTGCTTCGACATCGTCCAAAGCCCAGTTGAACATCATATTGCAAAAAGATCTCATGGACATACTTCAACACTCGAAGAGCAACGCCGGCAGATTATCGCTGGGTCAAAAGCCGCTTATAGTTGTCTGCGAAAGCTCACAGGCCGAGCGCAAGCTACGCAAGTCAAAGATGTCTTTCGTTGCTGGGCAGATCGTAGAATATCTGGCTCAGCCATGCGGTCCGACAAAGCTGGAGAGAGCCATCGTATCCTGCCTGACACGTCAATCCAGCATCGCTACAGCCTCTATGACCAAGCGCAACATGGAGAAGAAAGTCGTTTCAACAACGGAACCGCATGAAACAAGCAAAGACCCCCAACTATTACGGATTCTTCCCTCGCGAGTCACCACGCTACCTTCGCGACCAGCTTCACCGTCACCCGAAGTGCCACCTGCGAAGGACGAGCTCGTCCTGCTCCTAGTCGACGACAATCCAGTAAATCTCCAGCTTCTCAAAACATACGCGAGCAAACGCGGCCTTCCACGACATCTTGCCTCGAATGGCCTCGAAGCTCTGGCAGCCTATAGGGAGGCGCACTTGGCCAAACCAGCAACGTCAAACCCAGGAATACCGAACGTCGTCATGATGGACATCAGCATGCCTATATGCGACGGTTTTGAAGCCACAAAGCGAATCCGAGCCTACGAGCATGAACATGGTCTCAAACCAGCCACGATAATCGCACTCACGGGACTAGGTTCGCCAGACGCCCAGCGTGAAGCATATACCTGTGGATTTGACATGTTCTTGACAAAGCCAGTGCAACTCAAAAAGCTGACTGCTCTGTTGGAGGAGCTGAAGAACGACAAGAAGAGGGCTTGGGTTTGAGCGACATTGCATCGCAGGGTGTCGGTACTCGCTACTTGACATGCTCTCGAGCCAATGGCCCGTGGCATGCTCCGGGTGTTGTCGCTCGTTGGTCAGAGCGTGGTTTTCATCATATGTGTCGTACTTCAGCTGGACTTATTTCATGATCTAATGAGTATTGCGGTGGCGATGTCGCGCTCGCACTCGCATTTGCCGTGACTTGGCAGACTGTGTACAGCAGGCAGAAGTAGCTCCACGCTTTCGATGCTGTTGGAAATGCATCCATTCAATCAATCTTTCATCTCTATAACCTGCTGGTATCGACAAACTGTCGTAAAGGCATTACAATGGAGCTACGGATGTCCCAAAACGCTACAGAGAATGACTCTGTAGGCGATGGCGTTCAGACCACTAGCAGCCGAAACGCGTCCTCACAACCGCCTGCTGTAGGTCAATATATGCCATGGCTGCAAAAGCCTGTGGCAATACTGCAGGTCCATCGGGGGGTTGGGAAACCCTATGCAAGAGCTTATAGCGATGTGTTAACGTCGTTTGGAATTACCAAAGAACGCTTTGTCCAGTTTGTGGACGATCTGAATGTGGGCTTCCCTCACCATCACAAGCGTTGAAGAAGATGCAACTGAAGCCTGACACAATCGACCAGACTTTTACGGCTGCATCACCCGTACTCACTGCAATCGATGTAGCTGGAGAGATTGTCGGATACGTGCCAGACATGTCATTCGGTGTCCAAACGGGCGTCTCAGCAGGTCTTTCCTCTTCGGCTCAGATAAGTCAAGGCCTACTGAGTTATACAAGAGAGAAAAAGTTCGTCAAGAAGATGAACAAGGAATTGTTCAATCCCCGTAATCTGAAGGTGGAAGTGGTCAGCGCGAAGAAACTGAGAGTGAGGCTAGGCCTGGCCCCTGACGCTCCGCTGTCCTTGTCACCGGCCGAGACGGAGGGTATGAGTCTGTACGAGCGCCACATGGCTGCAATCACAACCTTGGTCGCGCCGCTCTCCTTTGAGGTGCCATCTCCTCTGCCTGCGGTGAAGCGGATTGATAGAATGAACGCGTGGGTACAAGCCCGAGCGATGGCGAAGCACGAGGAAAAGGCCCGCAAGGCCGAAGAGGAATTCCGAGAGGCAAAGCAGGAGTTTGAAGCTAGGCGCGAACGGAAAGACAAGAAGCTGGCCGATAGTATCGCTGCCCTCGAAGAAAAACGGGCGAGAAAGAGGGCCAAGCATGAGGCAAGGCGTGACGAGGCGGCAAAGCTGGAAGACGAAGAAAGAACCGAAAGGTTGAGACGAATCGAGGATGACTTGCGAGATGATATGGATTCGATCGACAAAGAGATACGCGAACTGAGGGAGGCGCACGATGAGCGCACTCGAGAGATGGAAGAGGAAAAGACCGGATTGTACGAAGACCAGGTCTACAATGCGACCAAGACTTACTGGATTTTGGTGGAGAATCTGTAGCGTGTGAAGAAGGGGAGCAAGGAAGCCACTATCGACATTGAGCGTCCTATCGATCGTTATTGCGCTCTGGCAGAGATCATCGTGACCGACCATCTCCGGAGACACGGTGACTGTGATACAGCCTCTGTTGCAACCGCGGATCATTCCCCAATCGACCCTGCGTCAACGCCTTGGATACTCCGCATGCCAACAAAGAAACGACCAGGCTGAATTCTCAGAGGACACGAGCCGAGTAGGACGATTTTACGAGGCTTGTAAAGGGTACTGGTATTGACCTATCAACTAGCAGGATGATCCACCCGAACATATCTTTCGATCATGATCACGATCCCTTTTTATCATCATTAAGTCGTTGTCATTTATCCTTCGTGGCATGAGAGACGTGAATTCAGACAAAATTGCAACCGACATGGACCCTGATTACACGCAGTGAAGCTCGCCGTTGGCGTGCGTATGGCAGTTCTCACCGCTCGCGCTCTCCGTCGCACTGGCCTCTGCACTCGCAGCTGTCGCGCTCGCGGACTCAGATACCGTTGCCGTGGCTTCACTGCAGTGGACGTCGCCATTCGAGTGTGTGTGGCAGTTCTCGGCGACCGCAGTGGCTGAAGCAGACACTGCAGCGGTGCTTGCAGAGGTCACGGCAGGGGCTGATGCACTGGAAGCTGCTGAAGAGGTCGCGCTGGCGGCAGCTGCAGGCGATGAAGATGCTGGAAGTTCGCCCGCTGGGCCCGGGCAGCCTGTTCCTGGGTAGATGACATCGTGCGCGAAGGCCTCGAGGGCGAAGTAGATCAGACCGTACGAGTCCTTAGTTGCGTTCGGGCTGTTCGCTGAGGCAGCCTCGAGGATGGAGTCGTAGTCCTCCGCGTAGTGGTCAACGTAGCCTTGGCCGAATGCGGGCATGTGCCAGAGACGGTGCATAAGGTCAGAGCCCTGCTAACGTTAGTCATTGCGAGGACATTGATGGAGTTTCTGGACGACATCACTTACCCAGTACACAGTCCGTCCTCCTTGCCTGACATTCCATCCCAAGCCGCAGACACCTGCGAGCGGCCGGCGAATCTCGTACGAGGTTGGGCAAATGACCGTCTCGTCAGATGCATTGTTGCCACGCCAATGGCCCGCCCAATCTGGCATGTTCACGCAGTTCTGGTCAGGGTCATCACAGCGGAAGAGAGCACCAGACCTGTCGCCGTTGATAATGACATCCAGAGATCCAACAGCCTCGACCGTGGGGTTGCCACCGAAGTACTTCTGGTAGATCTCGCTGCTGTTGCCCCAGCGGTTGATGTGGGCTTTGGCATGGCTGGCGAGCTCAACGGCCTCATCGAGACCTTGTCTGATCTGGTATGCCTCGGAGGAGTTACAGCTGGAGTGGACTCGCCACTGGGTGACGGCGCCGGAGTTCCATGGTGCTTGCTCAGTCACCTCGAAGGGTGCTTGTCGCTTCTCCTCCACGGGAGTTGGGGCGGCAGAGACTGCGGCGAGAGCAGAGAGGAGGACGGCTGGGATGGTGTACATCTTGGCAATCTGGTAAGAGTCGGGGCCAGGAAAATTTGAGGATGCAAGATGACAACCTAACACAGAGGACAGGGACCCTACTTCTTATACCAAAGCTACCTGCCTTCGTATCAACAACATCGACCGGCCGGTGAGGCGAGCTCAACGCCACGTGGGAGGCCGACGCCGTCGATGGCCATGTTCCAAGACATGCATTTTGCCTAATGAAGCAATGCACGAAAGAATCCTCGCCACCATGATACTTGGCAATTGTCCATCAATGTCTATGGCGAGGGAAAGAGATTTTTCGGTTCGGTTGCACCGATTCGAAGTCTACGAATCGGGATATTGGGCCTGCCTAGTGACGTTTTGTGGTTGCAGTGCCAATGTCGACCCGATTTCTCGGCACCGGCACCGTAGTGTCCTGGTTCTGGATGCTAGGTGCGGCATGAACATCTGTTCACCCAGGCTGGTTCCCATACCGTAATGGAAAATGGGGCGTGGGGGAGTTGGAGTTATGAGTTTGTGAAGGTCAGGTCTTACCCGGTCTTCCTGGCGTTGCTCTTCTCGGTCCTCCTTGCCTCTACCTCCTCTCACTGCCATTGTCGCAGGCCAAGCCGAAAAGAAGCCAGTATCCGAGTTCCGGTGACAGGATTACAGCATACATTGGTCGACCTGTCCGTCTCTTCATTTGAGCCTCAAGTCTCATGGGAGACAAGCTTGCTAAGGCGCTAGACCAATGCCATGGTGGGCTTATGTGAGGGCCTCAGCAGGGAACAGCGTTGACCTTCCTAAGCTGACCATATCCTATGAGGTTATACGACCGAATATGTCTCGCTATGATGGAGACACGGCGTGACGTTGAGAGGCTGCCAAGACGAGGCTGCTGATGAAAACTCGCCTCTATTGTCGCGCTCGTATAGTCCGCCAAGGTCTCGCCACTCCACGTCGAAGAGGCACCGGGTATCTGCGAATGCACAGTCTTCACGCTGAACGATGGTCACACAAAGAGCGGAGCAGACATGCCATACCAAGATATGTGCCTAGAAGCTATGGGAGCCAAGCAAAGCGAGCCAAGTTGCACCTTGATGGACACCTCGAACCTTCGCCCTCCCACGCCGCACCGCCCTATGAACTTTCACCCTCTGCACCTCTCCCCGCCACTGCTGCGCATTTTCACGCAAAATTTGCAACTTGGCATCGCCCAGAACGTGCGGTGCGCCGCTCGCTGTTCTTGCCGCCAAGCACAAACATCCATCAAGGTTCTGCTTGGTCCTCTCCCACCTTCTCGGCGCGGCGGCGATGCTATGCCACCTCGTAGCAGAGCGGGATCCCTGCGTCTTCATCCACATGGCTACCACGTCGTGAAGACTATTTCATCCATCGGGTTCGTGCGTCTTACTGAGCCGCTGTGTTCTGCTGCACATATCAGACCTCCTTTTCGTGCTTCGAGTTGTGCCAGGGGACGCGGCGGCAGTTGAAGATCCAAGCAAACAAGATGTTGTCGAAATCAGCCTTCCTCGCGGCCATTTTGGCTTCTCTTGCCAACGCTCAAACCACCTACACCGGCTGTCATAACGAGACGACCTCAGGCACTGCCATTGAATACTGCTATGGCCCAGATGGAGTCGAGAGCGCCAGAGCCACGTATGCCAGCAGCTTACCGGCTACCAATGCAGCGACCACCACGGCACCCGCAGCAGGAAGTGCTCAGACTGAGTCTGTGACCGGATGCCATATGCACGAGACGGCCGTTTACTGTATCAACGGCGCTGGGAGCGAGGTACTCGTATCCGCTACACCTACAGGCGAGCCCCCGGCGGCCTACACGGGCTGCCATTCACACGGAGGCGAGATGTGAGTTGAATTCCAGCAAATGCTCTTTTCGCCCCTTGAGCCTGCGTGCCCCTTTCCACGTTGCTAATGCTTTGCTCAGGTTTTGCGTTGACCCCGAAGGGAACGACGTGGCGCTCGCTGCTGAGGCCGGCACTGAAACCGAAGCCACGGGTACCTCTGACGAAGGTCAAACCACTGCAGTTACCGGGTGCCATAGCCACGAGACCGACATTTACTGCATCAATGGAGCAGGCGCGGAAGTTCTTGTGGAAGCCACTGTAACCGGCGAACCGCCTGCACAATACACCGGTTGTCATTCTCATGGGACTGAGATGTAAGTTCCTAGCTGTCGCATCGATGCGCAAGATCCTAACATTCCATAGGTACTGCCTCGATCCCGCTGGTGAGGAAGTCTTTGTGAGCGCCGAGGGTGAAGAGGAGGGGTCTGCTGCCTCTACTGGCGAGCCTTCGGAGAATCAGCACTGTCATTTCCACGCTGGTGTTGAGTACGTCTGATGAACATGTTGTGCTGCCGACATTCACTGACATGTTCAATACAGACACTGTGTTGGAGCCGGCGAAGAAGAAGGGACCCGGGATTGTGGCCTCCGCACACGCGATTACAACGTTGGTCTTCGTGTTGGCACTCTCTTTGTGATCCTCGTCACCAGTGCCATTGGTGTCTTCCTTCCGCTTTTGCTCAACAAGCTACCATTGGGCGCTTGGGGTGGACACATCTTGATGGTGGTCAAGCAATTCGGTACCGGTGTCATCATCTCGACTGGCTTCGTACATGTAAGTCAACGCAAGCCACCTAGTTTCTCCATGTTGCTGACTTGCCATGAAAGTTGTACACCCATGCCCAGCTCATGTTTGCCAACGAATGCATTGGGACGCTGGACTATGAGGCGACGACATCTGCCATCGTCATGGCGGGTCTCTTCCTCTCGTTTCTTGTGGAGTACTTGGGCCTACGTCTCGTGGCCTCCCGTGCAGCCAAGTCGGCCGCTGAATCCAGTGCATTCCAATCCCAGCAAGAGACTACGAAGGGTTCTCCGGCGCCATCTCAGGAGTCACCTCGCAACGCTTTTGCAGCTGTTGACCATCACCATGGCGGGCCAAACAACAAGCTTTCTGTCATGGTCATGGAAGCTGGTATCCTCTTCCACTCGATCCTCATCGGTCTCACGCTCGTTGTATCCGGAGACTCGTTCTACAGGACACTGCTGGTCGTGATCGTATTCCACCAGTTCTTCGAGGGAATGGCGCTTGGTGCTCGTATTGCCATGCTACCAGGTGCTATCTTCCCGTGGAAGTTCGTCATGGCGGTGGCGTTCACACTCATTACACCCATCGGAATGGCCATCGGCATTGGTGTGCTCAACTCCTTCAATGGTAACGACCCGAGCACTGTCATTACCTTTGGCACATTGGACGCATTGTCCGCTGGTATCTTGATCTGGGTCGGCCTGGTCGACATGTGGGCTCGAGACTGGGTCATCGAAGGAGGCGAACTCCTGAACAGTGGTCTGTTCAAGACTTTAGGTGGTGGTGCTGCGCTCATCGCTGGTATGGTTTTGATGGGTGTCCTGGGCAAATGGGCGTAAGGTTAATGTGAAATGGATGCATTCGATACCCGAGCAGTTTGCTCAATGCTGGTACGACGGAATGAAGACTACGAAGTTGGCTGGGCTTTAGAAGCACTCTCGGCGTACCACAGAGTCAGGTAGATCGCAAGTAATGACAAAAGTTCGACCTTCAGCCAACATCCAAATGTTCATGGCAGCAGAATCGAAGCGCTCTCGTCACCAGCCATCACACCACGACCTACGACTCTCTTACACCCGCAAGGGCCCACTGAAACACCTGGTGCAACATCTTGGTCGGTGTCTGAGAAGAGCCAAGCGCCCGATGTCGACAATAGCAATGTGGCTCGGCGTCAAATTGGGTCCTGGTATCCGCATGTAGTACCACTCAGTCCTCACAAGCTCGAGCTCGGAGATTGGCCGCTCATCGAACAGACAAAGACTCCAGAGGAAACTTCCACAGGGACGATCGCCTATTGAGAATGGTATAGACCTCGTGTTTCACTTTTTGCCTTGGTTGGACGCACTTCAGCTGGAAACCCGGTTTTATGCTTTCGGTGAGCGTAGCAGACGGTACTGGCTCCGCCTGACTTGTTGAGCTAATAAGCATGCGCCTGCCTGCGTACGCATCTTCAGCTGGTGCAGTCTAGAGCGCAGCAATTCTCGGTGTACGGTTTCGGTATGGTCGGTCTCGAAGCAATCTCACTGCGCCCCAGCCACCTGTCTATCCGGCCGAAGTTTGCCATTGTCCAGTAACCAAAATGCTCATTGCAAAGCAATATGGTTTGGATGGTTACAACAGCTGAGCAAGGCTGATGGAAAGGTCGAGGAGTATATGAAGAAGAGATGGTCGCCGAAGGGAAGGAGTTGTTGAGATGAACGCATCGGCAACAGACGGCTTTCACCACGATTCTCAAAATGGCAATGGCAATGTTCCTGGCGATCGCGGCATTCGCTGCTCCTGCCTTCTCCTGGAACCCGGGCTTCGCTGGTATCCCCTTTCCCTTCCACGACGTGCCAGTCCCATGGGAAGGTCATGGCAGTCAGTCTGTGTCAGTAATAGGCACAGTCCCAACTACGACTGCCGGTCAGGTTGCTGTGGCCAGTCAAACTCCCAGCTCGACAACAGGCGCCTTCGTGAAGCCCACTGCCGGAACGACATGGAACATTCAACTCATCAGTCTGCCATCGGTAGACCAGGCCAATGATCCAGCGTGTTCCTTATGGGACTTCGATATGGAGGGGGCTGACAAGAAACTCATTGACGCCTTCCACGCCAAGAACCATTCGGTCGCCTGCTACTTCTCGGCTGGAAGCTGGGAGGACTTCCGCAAGGATGCTGACGACTTTCCCAAAGAAGCACTTGGAAAGGTTATGAAGGGGTGGGAGAACGAGAAATGGGTCGATACGCGCAACCAACAGCTCAGAGACGTTATCAAGAAGCGGATCCAGTCTGCTAAGAACAAGGGTTGTGATGCTATCGATGCCGATGTGAGTCTCGTCTTAAAGTGCACGAGCAGTGCAGGGCTAACTTCTTGAGACAGAACGTCGACGGCTACTCCAACGACACAGGTTTCGACCTCACCGAAGACGACGGCGTCGACTACGTCAAATTCCTCGCCGGCGCCGCCCACGACCTCGGCATGGCATACGGGCTGAAGAACGCCGAAGATATCCTCGAGCGCGTTCTGGACGTCTCGCAGTTCTCTGTGCAAGAAGAGTGCGTCTTCTACCAGGACTGTGACAAATTCCAGCCCTTCATCAAGGCAAACAAGCCTGTCTTCAACATCGAGTACCCCGATGACAAGCCAGATGAGTCGTTGAAAGACTTCGTCAAGGAGTCCTGCAGCGACGCAAATGCCAGGGGCTTCTCGCAGCTGATCAAGCAGAGGGACTTGGGCGATTTTACAGAGACCTGCCCTTGAAGAGGACCAGGCCGAAGGACAATCGAGTGTAATCAATATAAGCACTAAGATTCGGTTAGGCGCTCCTTTATCATTTCTCGCAAATATCTTCAGAAAAGGGCGGTGGTATTCGCTGCGTTCCCAGCCTCATCATGGTAAGCTATGCATCCAATACAGACTTTGTGCATTTCATGCTGATGTAGCCCTGCTTCGCTCATCATAAGCCCCACAGCTTAACCCGAATCCGTATCGGATCTTGCACCATAGCTAGTGCGGGACAATATCATGCCGCCTCAGCTCTCAAATAAGGCATTGCCCGCGCAATGTGTGGTACAAGACCCCAAAGCTGAGTAAACGCCGTAACCATCCCGTGACAACGACAAGCGGAGCAGGAGATATCTAAACTTCCACTTCGTCCGCTCGTCCTTGGGCACCTGCAGACGTATATATCACAGCACTGGACCCGAGAGTTTAATTGAGTGTCAAGAGAAGAACTTTTTGACGGCCCAGCATGGTTGGACAATCGAACAGCTACAATACTCTCCCCAAAGGCTCCACGATCTTAGTGACTGGAGCGAATGGCTTGATTGGATCTCATTGTGCCAACCAGGCTCTCCAGCATGGCTACAAAGTACGAGGAACGACTCGTTCGCTGGAGAAAAACAAGTGGCTAGTAGAGACTTTCGAAAAGAAATACGGCAAAGACGCATTCGAGCTTGTGGAAGTCAAGGATATGCAGCATGCTGGGGCATTTGACAAGGCTGTAGAGGGGTGCTCGGCGGTTATCCACGTTGCGACTGTTATGTAAGTGCGAGCGTCCGAGGTTTCGTAGACAGGAGGCTCACGAGCATAGTACATTCGACCCGGACCCGGAGAATGTCATCCCACCCACCCTGGCCGGAACCAGAGAGATCCTCAAATCAGCAGCGAAGACACCGTCCGTCAAGCGTGTGGTCTACACTTCCTCCTCAGGAGCACTCCAAACAACGACCGACAAGCCCATAACTGTCACCCAAGACACATGGAACGACGAAGCCGTACGACTGGTCCAAGATCCCACCCTCTTCGCTACCCTCCCAGATCCAGTGAAAAGCGTAACGACATACTGTGCCAGCAAGACGCTCGCAGAGAAAGCCTGCTTTGAATTCGTAGAGCAAGAAAAGCCTCACTTCGTCCTCAACACAGTCGCACCAAACATGAACATCGGACCGACGATCCATCCGACTCAGCCTGCTTCCTCCAGCGGTGGAATCAAGGCCTCCTTCTTAGGCAACGAATAGGCTCTCGCCCTATTCAGCTCCATGGGAGCGATGAATTACATCGATGTCCGGGACGATGGCAGACTGCATCTCGCCGCTGCGATCTTTGATGACGTCCAAGGTGAGAGGATCTGGGGGATGGCTGGGGACTATAACTTCAACGATATCATTGATGAGTTTGCCAAGAAGGATCCGAAGTGGAGGGATCATGAGAGGTTTGAGGATAAGAGGGACCTGACGGTTTATGATCGGTCGAGGAGTATTGAGTTGTTGAGGAGGTTGGGACAGGATGGATTTGTTAGTCTGGCGGATAGCATCAGGGATAATATTGCTGGTGAGTACCCACATCCTTGTGCGGGAGAGATTTGCTAACGTAACGATGCAGATGAGTCTTCCGCCGCCGCCAACTTCCCCATGTAATTGAACGCTGCGGAATCACTTTGACATATAGATCATATATTATCCTCGCCTAAATGTACCCATACGCCCCTCCACCCCAAAAAAATCAATCCGTCCCAAAACAAGTAACATTTAAACACCCCTGCCACGCACTAACCGTATGCTCATAATCCACCGGATCGCTCCTATACCCCTGACCACGATCATTCTTCAAAAAGCAATTGCCGCCCCACATCTTCACGGGCGCGGTCAAATTCGCATAGTATGTCACGGCGCGACAGGCTGGGTGGTTGTTGGCGGCGTTCCAGCCATCGCAGGACTCGAGACATGCGGAGAAGGTGTAGACGGTTGTGTGGTCGAGATTCTCCATGGTGATGTTTTGGTTGTAGTAGGAGGGGTGGCCGACTTGGAATTGTTCGCCGCAGGTTTGGGTGTAGGTTGTACCGGAGGGGGAGGTGGTGTTTTGGGAGTCGGTGCAGAAATATTGGGCCAGGCCGGTTGTGCCGGCTGTGACTGGGGAGGAGGTCGTTGAGGTCGGCGTCTGGGTTGCTGTGGAGTTCGGTCTGGACAAACTGGTCAGCTATATTTCAGTCATACGACAGTTCACGGTGACGCACGCGGTTGATTGTTGCTGCTCGTTGGTGTCTTTACTGTTTTGTGATAGCCCTACACCAAGACCAACTCCTAGTCCAATCGCGAGGAGAAGCAGCACCAATCCAGCAATGATCAAGATGAGACGCCTTCGCTTTCTTGAGCCCGGTTTCGATGCGGCTGCTAGCATATGTGTATCTTCTTCTGCGAGAGCGCCCTTCTTCTCACTGGGCGGATCGAAATGTCCTGCAGAGTAGCTTGGTGCGCGGGAGTACTCGTCCGGTCGCGGGTAGTCTTCTTGTGACACAGCATGTAGGCCATCAGCCTCGTTTGGGACCGGGATGAGATCGCTCGCCCCAGGTACAACTTCGGGTGCGTCACTTTCACGAGCCATGCTGACCCTGTCGCTAGACATGTTCATCGCGTAGGCCTGTGACCTCGCCAGATGGTGTTACTGAGGTCGACGGGTATATCTGAGCCAGTCGCAGATTACAGAGAGAATGATCACGGCCGTCAAACGCTCCAAAGTTGTTGTATACAGGGGATAGGTTCAAGGAAGCTTGGAGAAGCGAGCAGGAACTAGACACCTTTTACTCACCTTCGATGGCCGTGCTGAGAGATGGCCAACCTATCAGCCGCATGGCAAGCGTGCAAGCCTCTCCAACTAGTGCTCTGGAATCGTTCCTTTGTCGCGTGGTAGCGGACACCAACAAGCCATCGTGGCGGCGGTTAAAGATAGCGTGGACAGATGGACCCTATGGCACTTGAGTGAATGATTCGAACTTGCTGTAGCAGTAGTTCGTGTGCTTTGCTGCTGGAGGTGCGGCTGTACACAGTCTCTGAAAACGACGGGCCTTGTTTATATGAGCACATCAGGCCCTATCATCTTGCGTGAAGAGATTCTTGGTCAACGTAGCTTCACAGTGGGGGATGTGCTGTCTCTGTGTTCAACTGACCTCTGACTTGCCACAGACTAGTCGCTTCTTCAAACATCTTCTAAGTCATTTTCGGTGTCACTAAAAGGCGCAGCGTGCCGATCGTTGTTATTGAGGCGCTTCGAATGTGTTGTAGTGGAAGACTAAAGGGCTTGGCGGTGCGGCTGAAATGCTGTACTTTAGGGCTCAGGGACGAGATGTGTGCCTGAGGAATTGACCAATATTTTCCTTCGTCTCTCAGACGAGATGATATCGGAGATGCGAAGTTCCGTCGTCAAGTAATGATGATTTTGACCTCACAACACCCCGTCTGCCCACTTCGACATCATGCTCTTGGCATACTCAGGCGCCACCTCACCTCTCTCCTCATCCCTCTTCGCACTTTCCCTCGTCTTGAACGCCTGGTAAAATTCCACTAGCTTCGGAAAGACCTCTGTGACCTGACGGCCATAAACATCCTCCACCATGTCGCCAGAGCCGATGGTCATATCAACTCCGTAGCAGTCGTCCACGAACTCCAGAAAGTTGTAGAGAACGATGTCTGCCATGTTGATGTGTAAAGTCTTCCCTCCCTCAAGCAAAGTCATGTCTCGGTCCTTGAAGAAGCGCTCGACGGTCATCAGGGCTCTGCGGACCCATCGCAGCATTTCTCTTGATGCCTCGGGGATTGAGACGGGTCCCGCACCAGTCCCAAACGTCCTGACGGGATTCCAAGCTACCATTAGCTCTTCTGCCAGAGACATGACTTCGGCAATCCTTGCACGTTGCAGTGGCGTCTTGCCGAGGAACGACCCGTAAGGCTTTGCGAAGCCATATTGAAAGTCGTTGCAGAACTCCTCCAAGAAGTACATGATGGCGTTGGCCTGACGAATGTATATGTAGCCTCTGTCGTCGGCACTTTGATCTTGAGACGGCACAGCCAAAATTGGAAGACTTCCTGCTGGTCGAGGGGCAAGGCTTGTGTCTATGACTTCGTTGCCAAACTTGGGATCCTGGACACGGGCGACTTTGACCTGAGACTCTGGGATACCTTTCTCTCGTAGGTATATGATGACTCGGCGCGGAAATGGCATCCAAGGGTAAGCATAAAGCAGCCATGGCTTTCCGAAGCTGGGTGCAATTACTCCTCCGACCGTTGTCACGGGCTTCGGCGGCTGGAAAGGATTGTAGGCCATGACTATACCTACAATGTGTTGTTAGGTGGACTTTTGAGCCGAATGCTAGTGGTGATGTTCTTTTCTTTGCGATGGGACCAGTATATATATGCTGTGTGATTTCCCGGCATCTTTCCAGGCGACAAGATCTCGGGTACTTCGCAATCAACAGTCGAATTGCTACAGCTCATTGGCTAGAAGATCTCTCCGGCAGTACCTCCCAAGGAAGTAGCCGATGAGCCGGATACGAGTACTATCTGGGGTATCTATCTTGTTATGAGTCCGCTACGTGGTCAATCAAGGTAGTTCGTGTATCGATCCTTTCTTGTTGGGTGTTGATGAATCTTTGTCAGCCTCCAGCTTTCCTTCCATGCTTTCGAGTTCATGACGCTTGACAGTGTCGCCTGGAAGTTCAACGATAGGCCTCGCCGCAAGTTCGTGTTTCATCTGGCCTTCTTGGAGCTCGTGGATGGTGCTAGACATCGGCTCCACGAGCTGAGTAGTTGGGGAGTCCAGGTCTGCCTGTTTCTCGTCGTTCTGGCTATTCGCATGTCGTATCTTTCGCTGGCGCCGTCGGTACAGCAGAAGTAAGATTGTCAGTGCGCCAATGACCATAGCAGCGCAGGAAACTGCGATCCCTGCTATAGCTCCAGGTGACAGTCTTGGTGTATTTGAACTGTCAGACTTGGTCGTCGGAGGGAGAACAGGGACGATCTCTGTGGTAGCATTCTGGTGGATTGCTTGACCAACTGTGAAGGACTTCGTTTCCCAGTCCACGAAAATGTAGGCTTCCTGCAAGAAGGCTCGACCAAGCACGTATTGGAACGCGTTTGCGGAAGCGCGTATTGGAAAGTACCGGGTGCTGGTATTGTACAGTGGGATGCTCGCGTTGAGATCGAACGCTGAGTAGGGCATGACCACATTCAGAGTTGATGTGGTGTTTGTCGTGTCACTGATTGTGAAAGTGACCGACGGATCCTGAGTCGTTAGTTGGCTGTGCGAAGTATCGTTGATAAGGTATAAGTCGGTCGTCGAATCGTAGATGAGTCCAAAGGCATCAGCAAAGAGATCGCAGGAGGCTTGAGGTAGCCACAGGTCGGCAACACTTGAGTCGATTGTGAAGATCGTTGGGTCCGTGCTCTCAAGTAGAGCTCGAGTCCCGCTGAAGGTATTCATACCAAGCATGCTGGACATGGCAACTTGTAGACTCAAGTTGTGAGTTCCTTCGAGTGAGAAAGAGACATTACTCGCAGTGAAACGAGAAGCATCGTAGCCGCCGAGTACAAGGCTCCCCACTGCTTCGTTTGCTGTCGCTAGGTCAGTCTATGCAGACCAATGCAATTGATAGCTGATCTTACCATAATAAGCGCCGGCAGTGTATCCAAAAGATAAGCTTGGAATGCGCAGGCTATCCTTCAAAGAGCTCAGCAGGCTAGGATTGCTGTCACTTGAGGTAGAAAAGTTCGCAGCAGAAATGCCCAGCCCAAGGCTACCCAACCAGTAGTTGGCACTCGAAATGCCAGCAACCGTCTGCGAGTCAATTTCTGAACGGTTGCCTCCAGTAGTGGTGCTCAAGGTCACAGTGTCCCGACCGTACAGGGCTGTGTCAGTAGAGTTGAAGACTGGGTCGTCCACCGTTAACTGATAGATTCCTGTCGTTGACCATGTTGAAGACTCGTTCGTTTCGAATCCTCGACTGGCGCCGTTGTCGAAGGTATTGACGCCACGAAGATCACCGCAGTTGGACACACCAGAAAGTATGCCTTCGCATCCTTGCGGAATCGGTACCCAGACCTCGGAGCTGGACGTGGAAGGAAGAACACGAAAAGCCTGAGGTGGTGTTCCTACTTCAATCAAGAAGGTCGACCAAGTTCCCGCATCGCCGTCCCAACGCCATGTCGGGGAGACCACATACGGAGCGGGAATCGAGCGAGAAGACAACCAGCCCATGACGCCGTGTCGCCAAATGTCTCAAAAAAGCACTCTGGAAGAATGCACTCGTCGAGTCTGCCGGGGTGAAAGGCACGATGGATACAGGAGACTCTCTTCGCCTGCCTTCAAGCACAATTCAGCCATGCTGACAAGCCGAAGAAATGGTGCATCTCGATGCAATCTGCTGGCCAGCCAGGGCCAACGGGATCGGTAACTCCATTGGCTTGTGGCAGAGCCTCGCCCATATTCGCCATGGCATGAGGTCTTCATTCAGCTCAGCTTTAGTTGCACGACATGCTGCAGGCGTCGATAGTTCCTGCAGACGAGGAACGTTGACTGGCGGAAAAGGACGAAGGCGATGCACGTCGTGGAACAGGGGGCATGTAATTTTGTCCACGAGGCTGAAAGACAAAAGTCGTTGTCTCGGATCTGGACTTCACCTCGTGCTCACGACGCGTCCCTCGTCTACACACCCACAACAACCTCGGACCTCGTCAGAGAAAGTATCAAAATGCATCATCACTTTTCCTGCTATGCTGAACATACGCTGGTACGGCCTTCTGTCTCAGTCTCTTACGGTACTCAAAGGCAAAAGCGAGAAACCTTGCGAGCTGAAAATAGGTCTGCCTTGGCAAGTCTTGAGGGTGTGTAGCACAAGGACCGGATCAAGCGAACGATTGCATGTCGGTTACGAATGCTCGTGCTCCGGTGTTCTTTGGGTAAGAGGTGCTGCTGACAGGCACCACTGTCAAGCCATTCGACCCTTGCTCCTGCACAACAGAATGTAGCTGAAAATCACGAATTTGGCACGCCTGTCGCGTATCCGTGCCGGACAACCCAACCGGTGTGAATCAAAGAATTCCGCAGTCCACTCTCCATTCGACCTGGACAATCTCATATTGTATCCGGTGCCAGCTGGGGCTGAGCGACAGAAAACCACATTCGAGGCCAGCCCCGAAGCTGCTGCTGTTCGCATGAGGCCGGTCTGTGTCGCCATACGGCTTGCCTGAGCGGCCGTGGCGATGTGGGATCTCTGTGAGTGTATGCCTCGTCGCTAGTTTCACCTTGGCTCTCCCATTCTGTGAGGAATTTCTCCTTTCTCATCTCTCGTCACTCGCTTCAGAGGGTCCAAGAACCGTTGCCAGGACGATGACGTTGCCCTCATCTATCACGGCGGCTCCATCTTGCGCAAGTTGCTTCTTTGGCGCTACGGAGACCACTCTATATTCGTACACTGCCTATGCTGTTCAGACAGTCAATGTAACCGTTATACCGCATGTCACGACCTTTTCGAACGGTCCGAACATCACCAACTATTCGACTTTGACTCAGACCGAGACGATATACGTGGTAGGGGATAATAT
Source organism: Zasmidium cellare ATCC 36951 (assembly GCF_010093935.1). NCBI lineage: Eukaryota > Fungi > Ascomycota > Dothideomycetes > Mycosphaerellales > Mycosphaerellaceae > Zasmidium > Zasmidium cellare. The sequence goes on along the minus strand of NW_022986947.1, from coordinate 161,382 downwards.
CACGGCGACAAACTTGGCCAACGCTACGACTTTCAACAGCCCAAATGACATTACCTGGACAGTCGGTGACGTTACGTTGACATATCCCACGACCTACATTCAATACCTGGGCTTCGCGGGAGCAGCTGGATCGAATGGAGCATGCGCAGAGGACACCGACGCAAAAAGCATAAAGCTTCCTGAGTCTACTGTGGGGGAGTCCTTCATCTACCCGTACACGGACGGTGCCTCGCTGCTGCCGTCTGAGCTGTTGGACTACCTAGGCACGATACCGACCATCACCGAGCAGTTTCACGAGGCGGTGCCCGCGACTTGCGCGCCTCTAACCATTACTCCAGGGCCCATCTATACTACTGTCGACTTTCGACGAGAGGCCAAAAGATATGAGGGTGCCCGCAGGAATGTTACATCCTCTCAATGTGTAGAAGGGGGGGCCAGAACAGTACAAACTGGGTGAGCTCGAGCGGGACAGTACCGTACCAGACAGGTAGTTCAGGCGACGGGTTTGTGCCAACTGGGTTCGGCTCGAGCACTACATCTTATTACTACAGTGTATCACAGACCAAGGGCGTGAGCACACTGCCGATGATCAGTGGCCCAACTAATGACCACACTACCGCCTTTGTGCTAAATACTGTCACCGGAAGAGCCATCGTAGTGCCTGGTGATACTGCAGAGCAAGTCATGGTCGATCCTCAGCCTACTCCGACGGACGATACTATCGAACGGCCATCCTCACCATCCAACGACGATCAAGACTCACCGCAGTCGACTCAGGCGCCGCCGCAACCAAACATCCCCGACCTGATACAAAGTGTAGCTGAGGGGCAGCAAACGGACAACCAGCAAAGCGTGCCTGCGAACAACATTCCGGACATCGTTGCCAGTGCCGCAGCGGCTCAGAAATCCACCGAGGTCCAGCCAGTTGCTTCGCAACCGAATAGCAATGGCCAAAATGGCCAGCCTGCCGCAACTCAAGGGCCAGTCTTTAATGTGGGCAATGCGATTGTGTCCGCTAACTCTCAAGGCAATTTCCAACTTGGCACACAAGTCTTGACACCTGGCCATACACTTAACATTGGATCAGAAGCCTCGCCAACGCCGGCTGCTCTCCGGGATAGTGGTGGTTCTACGCGACTTGTCATTGGCAGCAGCACTTACCAACCCGTTGGTGAGAATGCACCAGTAGTCACGGCAGTACCAGCTGTATTCACAGCCGACGGGCAACCATTCACTGTCATCCAGAACGGGCCTTCACTCATAGTCGCAGGCGGATCCAGCACCCTCACATTACCACCTGGCTCGACCTCATCCCTCGGCGATGTGGAGATCGCGGCGGGCTTGAGCGGCTCTGCAGTTGTTGCGGACGGAAGCACGCTGCAGGTACCGCAAGTCACTCAACCTCCAACAGCTTTGGTTACCGCGGGCGACCAAACGTTATCCGCTTTCCAGAGTGATAGCTCCATCATCCTCGTCGATGAGTTATCAACCATTGAAATTCCTGCAGGCTCCCAAACGATTATCGACGGTCACACTTTCAGCGCTGGATCAAGTGGCAATGCCATCGTTTTCGACGGAAGTACCGTGTCAATCGGAAATGCTGCTTCACCAACGCCTACGGAAATGGTCGTAACCGTAGACGGCAACACTTTTACTGCTGTGGATGAGACAGGCTCTGTCATCTTCAAAGATGGAGGTTCAACGGTCACTGTCAGAGACGGCGAGCAGACGACCTTCGAGGGACAGAGCATTAGTATCTTGCCTGACGGCAATGGACTCGTCGTTGATGAATCCATCACTACAAGCTTTGGGCACTCAGCTACCACGACTGGAGTAGGAGACTACATAAACGGCGGCCTAGAACCAAGTGCCACATCGACAGGGGACCATACTGTGTCAAGTCCAACAACAGCGAATGATGGAGCCCGGATACGTGTAATCACCTCAGCCAGTGTGATTGGCGTAGTGCTAGCCATAGCCCTTCTGTCTTAAGTATCCACAAATGCCAAATAATGTCTACGCTTCAAACGCTCAAATCCCAACGCCACATAGCCAGTCATTCATGACGTCCTCTCGATATCCCTCTTCAACGACTCCTTCCTCGCCTCAAACAATTCCGGAATCCACATGACTCCCCTAATCCTCTCCTCCAACTCCACATAATCATGATTCCCCTCATCAGCGGCTGACGTAACAAGTTCCATCACGAACCACCTCCTCTTGGCCGTGTCCTCGCCCGCCTCCAAAGCAGCGACATACACGATCCAAAGCTTCGTTCTCATGAAGCCTTCCCAGTCGATCTTGTTCTTACTGAGCAGCTCGTGCTGCTTTCGCACGTACGTGCTTGAGTTCAGAGGATGAGCGCCGTAGGTTTCGTAGATCCTGCCGATGACTGTAAGCATGGCTAAGCGCCAGCTTTCGAGGAGGCAGCGACTAGTTTTGTCGAATAGATCGCAAACGCTTTCCAAGGGTCGAAGGGTTAGCAGTCTGTGGGCTAGAACGTTTGTCCAGATGATGATATCTGTTCCTCGAGCTTCGTCTGCTCGATTTTCCTTTAGATGTGCATTTACGAGCGAGCCTAGTCGGGTCAAATCGCGATAGACGCCGACGAGAGGGCATCGAACGTCGTCCTGAAAATCTCCTCTAGTGGTAGCACAGTAGTCGGTCGTCGAGCCGCGGAGGTATTCGGCGACCTGCAGCCATCTCTTGGGGAGTGGCACCGCTGGAACGATGTCCTGCCTGAATGATCCGCGTAGCTCGACCCAAGATGTTGCCGCTCGAAGTCGTGGGTTGACCTCAATCCCTTCGAGCCCGCCCTCTAAGGATTCGATGATGCTGAGGAGACCTCTCCGCTGTGGTAGCCATCGATCATACGCGCCAGCGATCTCAGTGTAGACAAGCAATCCCGTTATGCACCCCAATATATGTGTGCTGATTTCGCCCAAAGCCATCCGCTTTCTAATATTGGAAACGGCCATTTGATGGTAATGCACTGACGTAGCCGTCTCACGAGGAAGCTTGTCTGGGTTCTTGGTGGCCTCGAGGTGCAGCTCTGAGTTGGCTAGAATCTGGTTGAACGTAGCGGGATCATCGAGGCCTACGGAGAACCAGTCCTCTCGATGGGCGTTGAACAGACAATCGCCCTTTTCTCTCCATACTTTAAACTAGTCAGCAAAGCCCCGGTGCATGATAAGAGGCCCTTGCCACATACTGTTCGCCAACAACGCCTTCCCAACCTGGTCCAGCTCCACGGGAATCGGAAAAAACGTATGCACACCACCTCCTCCAATTGCCGGTTTTGGCGCAGGTACAATCTCTGTGGGTGCATTGAAATCCACCAGCACATCAATGGGTACCTCGACAAACCGCGTCTTCTTCGGCTTTCGTCTCGATCGGCCAATGTCCTTCATCGCATGCCGCCTTATGCTGCTAATGGCAGTAGCGTCTCGCATTTGATCGACATCGGAGAAGGTCACGAACTGAAAGCTTGTTGGTCCTTTGGGTGCTTTATTACTTGATGCGGAAGTTGGTCCTTTAGCAAATGCTTTGGCCATGGTTGTCTGTACTGTCAGATGCTGGTGCTGAAGCTGTCGCACGAGTATTTGAGAAGTTGTAGGCTCATCCGCTGCTTCTGCTCTCGTGCCTCTCTGGCCTTTCCAAGGTTCTGTGACTTGTTGTTGGTCCTGTCTTGATTGCCATTTTGTCAGTCGTGGGGCTTTTGGGCTTGTATGGGCCTCGAACGATGAGCTCAGCAGCATTTGTAAAGTCGTCTAAGCTTCGCGCTAGAAGCGTACTAGCCTTATTGATAGAACGGAATTGACGGGCCGATCCACACCACATGCCAAATTGGGATAACATCACGTGATTGACTTGCCCTCTACAACGTACGGTAACGCTGGCAAGAAAGCCAACCTGGAATGCTCTTTAAGAGTCTCATGGGAGCTGAGCCTCCATTCTGCTCCAAATCGGGCCACGTTTCGAGGCTCACTCTCATTGGCCAGCCGGTCATGCACGGAGGATTGTTAATCCGTTCCGCCTCAACGTCACTTCTACACTCCATGTTCGCTTAAGTCCTGCGTCTCTTCATAAGAAACTGCTCATCAAGCGAGCGAGCTTACAGACACGGACACTTCAAGGTTCTCACTCGCTGGCCGACGAGCTCTGTCGGTTTCGCCGAGTTGGTGCTCCTTAGGGCAGCGACGGAACAGAATGGAAAAGGTGTTGACAAGCTTTTGGACCGCGTGCACCTCATTGCTTTCATGCACGAGCTGAACGGACGCGGATCCATCCCACGATGCAAGACAAAGTGCAAGGTACCCGGCCACTCAGGGCAAAGGTCCGAAGCGTCTACAAGAACTCCAGGGGCCGCTGACAGGTTCTCTCTGATGGCTCCCAGTCGTTGCTGGATAGACTGCGGGCACGCCTGTTTAACGCGGACTGCGATCACATGTCATATAGAAGAAATTCAATTTCTTCTGGAATGCTGCTGCATTCTCATCTACCCGCAACTTGGCTCCGATGATCACTGTCGATTTCCTTAGTGATCCTCAGTGAGCTGAACGGCTCGGACAATACATTCTCGCATATTCTAGAGTGACTTACACTATCCAACAACATACTCACCTAGAAAATGATGGGCCGCTCCATGGGAATCAGACGGAGCAGCCCATTACAATGCATTCAGTAGGTCAGCGCTACCAAGGTCTATCGAGAAAATGTTGCTAACACTTTCCCGCCGCGTAGCAAACAACCGAGCCCAGACTGGTGGCCTGAGATCCATGGAACAACTAATACTACGCAGGATTTAGACTGAAGGACGGACAATTTCGTCGATTGGCTGTCTATAGCCACGCCGTGGCTCATGGAATGCACCCGCTGGACAAACTTGTGAGGTCTGGACGTACACATCCGTCTGAGGAGCCCGATAGAGTAAAATCACTATTACTCGGAACTCCAGCCCTCTCATCATATAACGTCGCTAATCATTGTTTAGACGTCTTTTAACCTTCCAGTTTGCGACTGTCAGATCGTGAGGCCGTCTTCTCGAAGAAGGTTCAGCAAAGGAGCAGGCTATTGAAGTTATGTGGCAGCATCACACACGTCTCACGCCACCAACAGTACTACGATACTCTAGGCTGAGCCCAACAGTCGATTCAAGAAGTCACGAGGCCAGAGAGTAGTCTGGCTACAACCACCAAGCGCTGGTGCTAAAAGATGCTAAGCCGAGATCGAGAGACTTCGCTCGCCGTCTCGAAGGCTGCGAAAGCCTCTCCCACTCTGTCACCTTCCCAAATCAGAGTATGATGGTGAACATGCCCATGTTATGAGCACAGAAGCCCAGCGCATCGACTTTGTCCAGTAGTATGACCTGGCACTCTCCGTCTCGACACCACTGCTAACGACTCGGCCATTGCAGACGTGGTTAGACTCGTGCAAATACCTCATCAGCCATTTCGAAGTCAACTGACCACTTTGGCTTCTTCGAGAGCGCCCACAGCCTCCCGTTGCTTCTAGGCGGGTGACCGTGCAGGACTGGCGGCGAGTTGGAATCCTTATTAGAAACCAATCGATGATGATGGCGTATCTACGAGTGGCATCAGATGCAGTCCGAGGCTGGTGAAGGCACGCAAAATGTTTCATAAAAGGAGGGTCGACCATGGGTGGTTTGCTCTCTCATCTCAAGCACCCAGCAGTCCTCAGCAGCAGCCTTCCACCCTCGCAGTCGTTCATCATGCCTTCGCTTTTCAAAGTTGGCCTGGCTACTTTGGCCGCCCTTGTCATTCATGTCGCTGCTGATATCATTGGTCCCATTGACATTGGGCCATACAAAGGCATCACTTTGACGATCTCGAAGGATAACACGATCAACTCCACCAATCCGATCAATTTTGTTGGTGGCAGTACCACTCGCTCAGAAATTGAAAGTATTGGCAGTCTTCGTAACCGGGGTGTGCTGGAAGAGCGTCACAGCCAGGGTGTCGTTTTCAATTTCAACAACTTTCCGTTCGGGGCCTCAACCACGATCAATGCTTACATCTCTGGTATCAGACGGAGCGATGGTGCAATGGTCTTCGTGGACAAGAATGGAAACTGGTAAGTAGCCAAACTGCCTGGCCCCTGAAAATGACACACGAGCATGATGGTCAAGACGACAACTAATACCCTACAGGTACATTCCGAAAGCGACTCCCAACCAGCAAACTGCTATCCCCACGAACAGCATTACCATTCCTGTTCCAACCAATAGCAAGGGAGCTGGATTCAACGTCACCCTACCTGGTGCAATCGCGGGAAGCAGAGTCAGCTATGTCGTAAACGGAACTTTGGCCTTCTTCACGAATGGCGGTTCCAATGGAGTTGCATCCATAGTGATGCCATCTCCCAGCGCTTCTGGCGACCAAAGCTACAACTACTTTGTGCGTAAGATCAAAGGAGAAATGACATCAGCAGCGACTGATTTGTATACAGTGGGGTTTCTCTGAATTCACTTTCAACGGAGGTGGAGATTTGTACATGAACCCGAGCGCCGTTGACTTCGCAGGTGAGTAGTCTCTCCCCCACAAAGTTCTGTTTCCTCAACACTGGCTCCCATAAGGCTGCCCAAATACCTTTCTGATCTATAACACTACGGGAAAGTACGTGGGCGGCGCCAACGGCCTTGAAGTTGACGCCGCGACCACGACGTCGAAGAATCTTGCAACATAGGCCAGCAAGGACGGCCAGCCTTGGGACAAACTAACCGTTAAGAACAACAAGGGGCAACTCGTTCGTGTTCTCTCACCAAACACTTACCGTGGTTTCGATAACAAGAACGGCAACGCCTTCAATGGCTACTATGAGCCTTACGTCAACCAAGTCTACTCGAAGTACACGAACGGAAACAACCTCTTGCTGTACACCAATGCCGGGACTTCTAGCTACAGTGTAACCAACAACCAATTGAACTGCTACGGAGACAACCAAGGTGAGAGTTTCTAGCCAAGACTGTTCCGCCTGGTATAAACGCTAATGTTTGGTTCTCTCTTGCAGGATATCCCAAGCCCTTAACAGCCGATATCTTCTCCTGCAACACCGGTCCATTCGGAAACATCACCCAGTACAACAACCAGCATCAGGTACATCATTCATCCCTAAAGCCTTCAAACGATGTACTTACTAACGCTCAGCCAGCAAAACGTCCCAGTCCTCTGTTCAGCTTTCGTTCGCTCCATGCTTCTCGTCAGCGGCAGCCAACCAGCAGGTCCAGTCCGCCAGTACTACCAGAACACGCCCACCGACTGGTATTCATACTACGCACACAACGCAAGCTTTAGCGGCATCGGCTATGCTTTCCAGTTTGACGACACCAATGCTGCAGGTACTGCGGACCAGTCGGGTACTGTACACGCACAGAATGCTGCCTTGGACACGCTGCTGATTGGCGGTTTTGGCTGGGGTGGTTATGCTCCTGGCCAGTATGCCTAGATGCAAGTGATGGAATAGTGTGGTAAGGGGGAAAAGCGTTGAGGCTGGGACGCTCGTTTCGGACACGAAGAACGCTCATTAAAGATGAATGTGAAGAATGCAGGACCTTGGATCTACGAGGCCAGATACGTCGAGATGTAGAAAATTGAATACTCATTGAAGCTGCACAAGCCGCTATGATTGAGCCCGATCGCCTAGTCATATGACTTCTACAAGAGCAGCGAACCAAGGGCCAAGCCCCCGATCAAACTGAGTAGAGCATCTCGCCCACTTCTCTCCCCCAGAGCAGACGCAGCCGACGATGACGACGAGGATGCAGGACCGGACGAAGTCGCTGACGGCGCCGTACTAGACGTTGAAGTACCTGAACCTGAAGTGGGTCCAGATCCGCTAGCATTGCTGCCACCAGCGTCACCCGTGCTGCTACTATTACTGCCTGTGATGGCAGCCTGCCTCCTAACGACCGGGTATTGATACGTCCCATTCAGCAACTGCTGCTCAGCCCCATACCACCTCAACAGAGCTGTGATGTTGCCGCCTCCTGGGGGACCAGGAAGCCAATTACTAGTCCAGTTGGACGGTGGCGGGTTGTCGGCAGCTTGCACGAGGACCTGGAATGGGCCATTTGATCGCGACGCGTTACTCCCGTATACCAAAGAGCCATCAGGGTAGGTGATGTTGCTTCTGTCACCAATTGCGTAAACGTTGAGGTCGTTCGGGATGAGGTAGTTGTCGAGGTAGGCCGTCAAGCTCCAGAAACCGAGTGACATGAGCGGTGGCTTCGAGGAGAATGTGTAGATGATCGCTTCGTCTCGGCCAAGGCTGTAGCCTCCCACGCCTGCCAGACCTCCTGCTCCCTCAGCACTCGAGCTGTTGGCCCATGAGGGATAGACTGCGTTCGGATTGCTGAGCTGAAGGAAACCAGCAGAGGCAATAGCGGCACGGTAAGTATAGTTCGTGCCGTTGTCAAAGTTGCCGGCTAAGCCACCAGGTTTGGTGATGCTCCAGCCATTATTCAGCACGAAGTTATTATCTGCCGCCGATGCAGCTCTTGTTGCTGTTTGAATCGCAGAGCTGTTCGCAGAATCGATGTCGACTCCAGAGGGCCTCGAATAAGTTCCGTTCGATATGCCGCAAGCCATAAGCATAGGTTTAAGTTCCCGCGCTCCGGCTTCGGTCTCTGGCTGGTCGAAAGGTGCATATCTTGCCAGCAATCGAAGAGCTTTCTCAGCCGGGCTCGTTGCATTGTCGATGGAGATGGTGTATGAGCCCAAGGATGTGATGTTAGGAGCATTTCCCACAACCGTTCTGTTCACATGGCTGAGTGAGGTCTGATCCTGAAGGTCATGTACTGTTTTCACATTACTGGCATTGACACCCCATCGAATCAACAAAATCCCGTAGGTGGTTGGACTTAGAACGTCCGCCACTGACTGATTGGACGATCCATTCCCTGTCGTCTGGACTCCGAACTGAAAAGTTCCATTCTGAGGAGCCCGAATCCGATACTGGCCAGAGCCGTTCACATGTCCAGTGCCGGTATTCGCATAGTTGTCGCCAAACACATCGTAAAACGAGAAAAGTGCATACTGTGACGATGGTATATCAGGGACGGTGAGTGCCAAGTCGGTTTGGCTCAGGTCGAGTACAGCTGTCGAATACAGCGTGTCGACGTTCGGCTTGACTACTGTCCTGTTGTCCGGCGTCGAGAGCTCGCGGGAATGATAGATGAAATTGCTGACGTTGTATGTCAGGAAACGATTGGCAAGCTGGTGGAAGGCTAGCAGTGGGTATCCATAAGTCAACGCAAAAGCGGTGGCATTTTGGGGTGAGGTAGAATTCTGTGCAGAGATGCAAGGCAGCAACAAAACTACACCAAATTCGATTCTCATCTTGCGATACCTGTCGCAGTAGGTACAGATGTTCACGAGAGGTAGAGAAGAGAGTGCTCAGGATCCTTGAGAGCTTCAAAGAGACCAAACTTGCCATGGTGCGGCTCTTGAGGTCATTCTGCACCACCACTACTGCATGCTAGCAAGCCTCCGCACGGTTAGTGTATTGCTTGTTTCTCCCGGAGAGAGGGACTCTCACGATGAGCGAATCACGCAATTCAGTAAGTGATCGGCATTGCATTTACCTGTTCCTCGTTGTGGCGCCCTGGACCGAGGCCGTAAAAGGCAGGAGATAGGAACATGCGGGGGCAACGTACTGTGAAAATGTGTTAAGTAGAGTAGTCTCTTCTGCCTGGTAGAAACATCACTCTCGGTTCGGAGTGTTGTAGCAGTCCGCCACGCATCCCGTGGCTGTTGAGCAGTCTCCTTCTGCAAATCTCCTGCCTGCTCGGCACTCAACGAAATGCCTTCGCCGTTGTTCTCGTCTCTTCATATATCGTCACCTCAGGAGCCAGGCCCTTTGCTGTTCTCAAGTCGGCGCCGAACTCGCCGTGGTTTCAATGCCCTCAGCGGCCTCATAAGTTGTGACCTTCCAATTCCCGTCCCGACCCCTTCGAAACCTGAAGACAGCGACACTCGGCTTCGTCACTCCCAGAGGCAGCCCACTAACTTCTAGATTCATGAAGACCGTAGCCGTTCCGGCTTCCTCGTTGACATCCGTATCCATGTCGAGGATTTTGAGTCGGTACGAGTCCTCGGTAGACGCGATCATGTTTTTCAGATGACCCATGAATTGGCGGAAGTCCAGTGGAATCGGATCATAAGGATGCGTCGGTATCACTGTGAAGCTTGGATCGATTACGCCACGCCAGATGGGATGGTCTGGGTCGAGCAAGCGTCGGTCCAAGGCGTTTTCCCAAGCCCGAACCATCCTGGATGACACTAAGATCAGTACAAACCGGCTATAGGAAAGTGAACGTTCAGTACGTCTCGAGATAAGTCGCAGTAGGGGGCTTGTTCTTTGACTTCGTCCTGCCCGCAGCCATTGAGACAGCGAACGGGTCATCGCGGCTGGGCGCCATCGTTCACGTGGTGGAGTCAGTCGCAATGCGCTTTTCGATTGGTATGGGTGGCGTCGTTCGAATCGAGACGAACGTTCTGAAAGAGCTGGAAACTGACAAGCTCAATAAGGTCAATGTCGAGGCGTTCGTCCTGGCTGTAGCCGAAAGCTATATACCCGGTGTGGAAGATCGCTGATCTTCTAGAACGATGGCTAGGGATCTGGCGGGTGCCCGCATGGAATGCCTGCAAGACATCGTTCATGACTCCATTGGTCCATGAACTAGCTTGGAAAAGCTCAGGGGTCTTGGGAGTTGATAATGCAATACCGGCAGCTGCTGTCAAAGTGAGTCGGAAGTCGGGATTCCCAAATGATTGTTTCACATATATCATGCACATGTAAAGCGGGTTCTCGAGTTCCTGATGCGTATCCCGTAGAAGCTCGGTGAGTATTCTGTCCCCGTTGAGTGAGTTCGCGAGAGAATGCGAGATAGTCACCCCTGCTCAGCACAGTTCGTCTGTCCAGGGTGACCTGAACAGGTTTGCTGGCAGCGGCGGGGATAGTTGCAGCAGATAAGGGAGGAAACATACACCAGCAGTTCAAAGGTTCGAAAGCTGATTATTGGGATGAGGGTTCTCGTGGCCCTGGACGTATATTGGATGTCAAAGCCTCACGTGCATGTCGTGCATGTTCTTTGACGGAAAGTTTGACAGTCATAACTTCCAACAGCTCAGTCTTGCAAGACCAGGCGGTCTATCTCGTCCACAAGTCGGTCGATCAGATGTGAGGCGACCTCTGTATCCTTGGCTTCAGGGCCGCTCGACGAGAACATCATCCCAATTGCACCCAGCCAGCCCTTCGCATATTGGACAAGAGATACACGGCCGGTCTGCTTCGGCACTGTGTAGATAGGTGGCCGTGGAGCTTTGGGTATCTTGCGGAGGAACCAAACGTAGTGGTTACATTCTTCGAGCCAAAATGCGGCATCCTGAGTTGCAAATTGGACCTCGAGCTTCAAGCGGTCAATCTGAAGCTGTTGTTGGGCAATCAGGCGCTCCATCTTGTTGATTTCCAACGTTGTTGTGGGATTAATCAAGCCGTCAATGCTAGGGACCAAGTCGCTCTGTGTCGCTTTGATGGTGACAGGAGCTGCTTCGACTTCCACACCAGCAAGTTCAAATCGCTGTTTGCGGAGCGACATGAGATCCTTGTGGAGAAATTCGAATCTGTTCTGCAACCTCTCGCAAGCGGATTCAGAGAATCGCATAGATTCCTCTCTCAGCGAGCCAGTGTCTACCTCATCCAAGCTGCCAATCCCGCCGTTAAACTCGCCACTCAGAGCAGGATTGGAAGCGGCAGGTCGTTCCAGGCCTGGGATTGGCCGATCTCTTCGATCCAGTTCAGGGACAAGATCGTCAGCCGACAACATTTGCACATCGTCCATTGATTGAGTGCGTGTGAGTGAGTCAGATTGTGCTCCAGCTGAAGTGTGTTTTCGCAGCACATGCCTGGTGCGGTCCTTGGGGTACAGGAAGCGTTGGCCACAATAATGGCATTTGTACGGCCGGCTGTTGGCTGCCATGTGATTTCTCTCGTGATGGCGTAGGTCGCTTGGCACATCGAACACTCGATCGCATTGTGCGCAGGGGTAGGCGCCGACAATTCGCTGCCCCCGACGACTACTCGAGGACGCCGCGCTGGCCATTGATTGCAGGCTGGTTGTCGAATCATGCCTTGGCGCAGCTTGGAAAGGGGTCTGTGTGGTAGTCGTTGCCAAGTTTGACGATGATTCTGAGACAAGCGCATTGTGTTGAAAGTTGAGGTTATCCGTGAGAGGTCCATTGTTCAGAGGAACTTGCTGGTCTAACCACCCTTGAAGAGGATCACCAGGAGCACTCGACAAGCCATAGCTGTCAACTCCATTGTGATGAGGTTGGGGGAAATGGTCTTTGCCCAAGTCGTGGTCACCACCCGAGGCTAAATCCCATGTCAACAGGTCTTCTGTTGTGAAGTCGGCATCGTCGAAGTCAAGTGAGAAGTTCGCCATAATGGTCATATAGCTACAGGCATGGGCTGACAAGAAGGAGGTCGTAAAGTCCCCAGCACTGTGGAGTGCAGCAGCTATATGGAAGCGATTGGTCTCAGCCGCCGACAGCTGGAGAGGCAAGGGCGGCCGGGCGCAGCTGCATCTTGCCCCCCGCTTAGCCTCGACAGGTGCAGCTTCAATCGACAGCCTGTCGAAATCGACGACAAACTTGATTGAGAATTCACTGATCACCTTCGATCAGGGCCAGATTTTCTAGGTCATTCAGAAGGTAGTCCAATGCCTCTGCAGTCCGGTCTGGGTCGTCGAGTGCATGTTCGTTCTTCTCAATCTTGAGAAGGGCTTTGATCCCAAGCAACCACCCTTTGGCACGCTGTTTTGGCGATGTGCGGCCCATCTCATCGTATTTGAAGTATAGCAACGGCGGCTGGCGTTGGTGATCATTGCTGACAAGCTCTGCGAAGTAGTTCCGTTCAGCCAGCCAAAGCCCAGCATCGTCTCGAGCAGCTTTCAACTTCATCACGAGAGTCTCGTTTGATTCGGAGATATGAGGGCTGACTTCAAAGGTCGACCCTGCATCAAATGCTTGCGAGGCAGAGTGATCGATAGCCTCGTCCGGGGTCGTGAATTGATTGGCATTGTTCGAAGTTACGGTGCCGCACTCACGTCCATTCAAGTCCTGCTGCGAATCATGCGGCATGCCATGCTTGCGACGCATGTGCCGTACCAAGTCCTTCGGGTATAGAAAGCGAACCGTGCATACAGAGCAAGCATACGGACGGTCGTCCTTCGATATATGCTTCCTCTGATGATGTCGTAGCTCGCTGGGTACGTCGAACGTGGCAGCACACTCGTCACAGCGATAGCCACGAACAATGCGAAGCCCACGTTTGCTGGAGACTGATACAGCACTGTCCATCGAGTGCATGCTTGAGTCTGATGCCTGATGGGAAAGGGTGTGGTGCCCGTGAGGCAGGGGAGCCAGGCACGGAGAGGGGGGCATTGATGGCGTGGGACCTAACGTGGACGGCGTGTTGTCTTGATTTAGAGATGTCGTTCTCGACAAAATTATCGAAGATCCCCCAGAGTCCACGGGGATAGTCTCAACTGGCGGAAGCGACTCATTCTCAGCAGCGCACAACTGCGAGTGCAAGTCACGATTTCCTGTGGAGCGTTTTGGACCGCGGTGGCTCGGCTCAGGAGAGCCCTCGAGCAATTGGGCCTTCTCATCTTGAAATATGGCTGGAGCAGTCGTGTCTGACAGTTCGCAGCTTTCATCGGCTTGAAGAATATTTTCCAACTCCGGAAACAGCGGCAGATCGTCAAGGTACCCATCAGAGGGTAGTTCAACAAGATCATTCCAATGCGTTTGAGCCTCGAATGCATCCGTACCCAGATCAAGCTGCAGATCGATGGTGTCTTCCATGTCTTGGCTTTTCTTTGAAGCCAGGAAAGATGGTGCAATGGCAGCCTGTCTTCTCACGGAAGGGCAGAGAGGCAATCGCAATGCCGCCCACAGTCCGACCTCCAAGTCGGCGGCCAGACTACACCAAAATGGGCCTAGCTCAATCTGCGTGCATGAATGTTTCTGCATGAGGGCGGCATGAGCACGCATCCTGTCGCTTGCTTCACCGGTCATACATGAGGCCTTCGAATCATAGTGACGCTTCCGCTTCATCTGAGATTTACGGCAATTCCAGTCCTTCGACGTCTTTTGATAGCTGCACCAGAGCTCGATCGGTAGATTGGTGCTCTTCGCCACAAGCCTTCTTCTTAACCCCAACAAGAATGCCAATGGCAACGAGCCACGCCCTCGCTCGTCGTTGGACGGACATTTTGTTCTCTGGTGGGGGCTTGTCGTCGGCTCCTGTAGGCTGCGTTTGACGCTGCTGCTGGTCTTCGTTATCATCGAATAAGAGCCTGATCAGCCTGTTGCGTTCTTCAAGCCAGGCGATTGCATTGGCCCTCACTCGCTCGAGCTCAGACTCAAGTTCATCTTTCTGATTCGTTAAGAGCTCGATCTTTGGGCATACCAAGTCGAATCCACACGCGAGACACTCGCAAGCGACGGGGTCGTTCCGCTCAGAACCGAGCGATCCCGTCGCCTTTCTCTTCTTAGACACATTTTGCTGTTCTGTGATGGCCTGGCCACTCTGCAATTGCGGTAACAATGAATCCCCTAAATTGACAACTTCGGGGGCTGCAGCACATCCAGACGTTGAGGAGCTGATCGCGCTCTGTGCAACTGTACTTGCCAGCGCGTGTCCAGCCTGGAATTCCTCATGTTCCTGAAGACGCGACTCCAAGATCTGATTTATGAAGGACAAGTCTCCTATATTTTCTTCCAGTTCTGTCAGACGATCAATCGCTTTGGCCAGAATCTTGGCTTTACCCGGGTTTGTTGCGGTGCTCTCTGCATTGTCTACAGCCTCTCGCACACCTCCCAGTCTGCGTATCTTTCGCCGAAGCTTTTCGAACTGCTCGTTGAAGTTCTGTCCGATTCGTTCTTCAACGGCATTGTGGGCAACGCTTTGAAGAGAATGGCCATTCTGTGCGTCTGCGGACGGAGATGCTGGCGCAGATGATTCCTGACGGGAAGCAGAAGAATCCGGAGGAATCGGTTCGATCTCGACGGTTGATTTGGGGCGTAGGCTGCTCATATGTCCCGTCGAATCCGAACGCCGCCCACGATCGGGATCCGTGCGCGTAGACAACTGCCCATCGCTCCTGAGACATGTCAAGCGGAGCCGTGCGCATCTGCCGCATGGTTGCGTGAGATCGCCCGTACATCTGGCTTTGAATCGGCGACATATATCGCAAGCGGTCGATTGCTGACCATGTCTACGGTCTAGGTGCCTCCTGAGGTCCTTCGGATAAAGGAAGCGCTCTCCACAATTCTGAACAGTGCATGAGTGCGGCAGCTGTTCCTTTGGGATGTGTTTCCTCTCATGCTGCCGTAAATCACTTGGCGTGTCGAATGTGGAAGAGCACTGCGTGCACTGATAAGCACTGACAAGTCTTCGACCTCGACCGAGCAAGTTAGATGACTCTTCGAAGCGGCTATATTGAGAGCCCAAGCTAGAGGCCGAAGTTTGGCGTGAGAGAGCTTGTGTGGATGGATCATCGTAAGGTGACCACGGCGTGGCGCCAGAAGCATTGTCGAGTGGACTTAATGGACGTGGATGTTGCACCGCCGCAGGAGTCAGAGAGTTGAGTATCGAAGGATGGGGAAGGTCCCAAGTAGCTTCGTAGTCGTTGGCATTGAAGTCCCAGTCAAAATCAAGGTCGTCGAGGTGCGACTGGAAGTTAGCATCCATGGCTTCAATGTCGTAACAACGTGGACCGTCGCTTGATGACGGACCGCGAAAGCCCAGCGCGTATTTCAATGATCGTTGTTCCCAAAGGCCGCCGCCGACGAGTCCTCCAAGCCAGCGGCCACCCAGCGGCCTGTGGCGTGCCGCTAGTGCGAACAGAGGTGCCTGCATACGCCAACACCCTCTCCAGACATAAGAGAAACGGCACGAAGGCCCTTCAGTTCAAAATCTCTCCCATTTTCACGTCCAGACTAGAAGCGCCTAATGCTAAGCGCTAGACACATATGTACAGAACAACAAGCCGAATCGTTGTGGCAGGATAAGTACACAAGTTTTTAAACAACAAGAGAGCTTGTCCAACTCCTTCCCAATGACGATGCAAGACTCGCTGTGATCAGTTCCGTTGCTTTGACTTCCTCTTCTCTGGCGACTTGGCCATCCTTAGCACTGCGTTGAGAGGCTTCTATACTCTCAATCTGATGCTGCGGTTGATGTTCTCGAAGACGCTTTGAATGAATCCTGCGATGCCACCTGGGGAACTTGACGGGTAGCCTCCTGGATTCTTGGTTAGCAAAATGCATCGTCTTATGCTTGAAGCTAGGCCACACTCACCCTTCATCGCCTTGTCTGCCACCAACGCGATCAATGCTGCACCAACACCACTGCCGTCTTTTGCGATGCCAATACGGATCTTCTTCTCGCCCTGCGGTCCAATTTCAGGGATCTCCTGCAGCGCTTCGCGAATGTACTCTTCGAAACGAGGGTAGAATTCCACCAAGCTACCATCAACACCAATATCGACAATGTCATCTTCGTTGACCTCGAGCGTAGCGTTGTTGGTCGTTGCGATCTCAGCTGGCTTCTTGAGGGCGTTCGTAGCAAGGACAATGGCTGCGATTGCAACAGCAGACAGACGAGCAGCACGCTTGCCAATGGAAGAAGCAATGAGGCGTACCGCTTCAGCATCTTCTGCCGAGGCTGCTGTGACACCGTACTCTTTGTCAAGAGTTTGTCTGGTCACCTTCAGGCCGGCTGAGTTGTCGCCTGAAGTAATGGACAGAAAGCTGGTATCCAGGCCCCATTGCTTGTAAAGCGGCGAATCTGGTGCGACGTTTGTTGTGCTGTGGACATCGTTCTGGTTGCTATCCTCGTCGCTGAAAAGTGGCACGGCCTTGTCGTTGAGGAGTTTGATCAACGATCGTCGCAGAATCTCACCCAGGAACATGCCGCTCACTCGCTTCTCAAACATCTGGATGCCTGGATTCACGCTCTCTCTGTCGAGGTCGCGATCGTAGGATGTGTCGGGCAAGACAGACATGTGGTTATCGAAGCTACCCCATTCGGTGTTGATGATCATCTCGCCGGTGCTTGTATCGATGTCTCCTGCCGCGGCACCCATCTTCTTGAGCTTGGTGACCTTCTCCAACTTCTCCACGTAGGCTCCATTGGTACCTGTACCAAAGATGGCTCCCAGCAATGTCCCAGTCTTTCCAGGCGATGTGTATGATCTCGCCATGAGCGTACCAACCGTATCGTTCACCAAGGCTGCCACACGCACCGGCAGGCCTAGCGCATCGATCTCCTGCTGCAGTAGAGCGCAAACATCCTTTCCAACAGTATCATGAATATCGAAACCCTTGGTCCACCGAATGAGTGTGCCCTTGTTGATACCGCTCTGTTGTACTGGAAAACTGAATGTGAACCCCAAGCTGAAGACATCCTCCTCTTTGTCGCCCGTCAAGACACTGCTTCTCCTCTCCTTGTGACTCTGATACTGCTCTCCATGGTGTGTCTTCAGAAATAGCTCGATCTGCTTCGCCAAGAAGCTGAATAGCTCATGGCTCGTCTTCGCAACCATCAGATTCTTAGGAATCGCAACCTTGCTCTGCGTGAGAGAGAAGGTACTGTTTCCATGCAGCTGAATCGAGCAGACGCGGAAGTTTGTGCCTCCAAGATCAACAGCCATGTACAGACCCTTCTCCGTACCGTTTGGAACAGCCGTCACATAGGTAGGAATCTGCGACATTGTTGCGCCAGTCTTCTCGAGTCCTTCGTCCATTTGGCGAATGAACTCGTGTACGCCGCGATTCACATCTTGCTTGTTGTACTCGAACTCGGTGGCGACGCGCTCGGCGGCCTGGGCGAGAGCCATGCTGCGTGGGCTTTGGTTGTAGAGGCTCCCGGGTACGTGCGGTGGTGCGCGGCAGTAGAGCTCTTGGACGAACGCGTTCGGCGAGGGACAGCTCGGAGGCGGTTGCGGCGGGTAGGAGCTGCGAAAGAAGAGCAAGTTGCTGTATGGCAGTGGTAGGATGAACTGTAAGACTACTAGCGAGAGGAGGACGACGAAGGTGACCAGAGTAGCAGGCTCGGTAACGCGGTCGAAGAGCTTGGCTGCGAAAGTCCTCTTGCTGCCTCTGAGTTCCCTCAAGAACGGAAGCTCCTGGGCTTCCTCGTGCACCGGCGCAGGCGGCGGAGCTGAATAATGTAGTCGAAGAGCCTCGCTGGGCTGAGCGGGCGAAGAGTAGGAGCGGTGATGGAGTTTGGGTCTTGCCAGTGTTGCGGCTATGGAAGTCGACAGGAAATTGTTTCACGAAGCGTACGGCATACACGAGGCGACAAGACGGGGCGGGTGGAGAGAGACGAGGAGTGGGCGAGTGAATGGGTGTGGATCGTGGGCAATCAATTGGGTCTCCACGCTGACCGTTGCACAGGTGGAAGCGCGAGAAGACGAAGAGCTGCCGATGATCTTGGAGCTCCCATCACTCCTCCTCATCATCCCCGCATTCACTTGCATATTCTAGACTACCAGCCACGTGCTCTACAGCCTCTATCCAATGCACTCTGCGGTCCGAATGCTCTATGGTTCTTGTACTTCGTGAACGTCTGCATTTCACCAGCAGGATCTGGCCATTCTGCTTCCCCATCATCGTTTCGTCACAGCTCCCAAGACCCGTCTCGAGTCCACAACCCGAAGCAACTCCACACAGTTAGTCGCGGCGCTTTTGCGGCGGTACGGCAAACTGCAGGCTTGACGATCGATGCATCAATGGGATGCGACAGATGAATGAATTGATATGTGGTTTTGAAGCCGTTCGCACAAGCTTCAATAAGACGTACATACTACCCCCGTCTTCGAGTAGAGGGAGTGGTCCTGGCCTTTTCCGATCCAGTTGCTTTGCTCGCCCCTGCGGCTTGCGAGATGGCCTTCTTGCCGCTGGGCTCCAACTTGGTCTGAGTTGTCTGCTTGCTGCTAGGGCTGTTCCAGTAGTACACCATCTGGGCCGCGAGGATAAGATTAAGCACGAAGCCGGAGAGAAATCCGTACAGGATAAGCTTGTCATCAACCTCCTGGAGAGTCGTGAATACACGAGCCAACGATCCGGCGAGATAGTTGAAGACCTATAATTTATCAGCATGTGACAGAGCCTCACCCCAATTATTGGACTTACAGCAAAGGCAGATAACTGCCCCGTTCCGCCCTGTTGAAAGATTGCAACGATCTGAGGAAGCTTGCTCGCAACACCCAAAAGCCCGGCTCCTGCCTGAATGTACTGCAATGTACCCATGGGGACAATACTGTCATTGTATAGCGCGTATCCTGCCCCTGCAAGTCCCGCAACGAAAACCGCTGCCGCAGGCCCTTTGCCCGAGTATTGCAATACCAGTACACTGATCGCCACGTTTTGAATCGCAATCAACGCGATCTCGCCATAAGTACTGAACGGAAATTGGTTCCGAACATTGTATACCAGTGTCACGAGATAGCTTGCGGTTTCCAACAAGTAGGAGAGAAAGCTTATGCCTTCAGCCGATTGCGAGTTCAGGAGCTTGAGAAGTTGCGGGATCTTGACGATCGAAGAGGCACCGATTATGGCGATGCCCAGGGCTTTGGAGATGGCGAGCTTGAGGCATTCTAGGTCGGAGAGGTTGATGTTGTAGATTAGGGACGTGTAGCATCGGTCGTCGCCGAGGAGTTGCTTCGCCGCGTCGCTAATAGGCTTAGGGAGGTTGTTTGTGATCGGTTGGAGGATCGGACGGAGGACCTGTTCGAGGGCTTCCATTTTCGCGTGTCGGTTGATTGATTTATTCGTCGTGCAAAGCTGTATTCGAAAAGTAAGAATCAAGACAGCTGTATCCCGTGAGCCAGGACAGGGGTATCCACCTCGCGCCGGGAGCTGCCGAAATGTATAACTTTCTTTTGCCGACCTCACGTTGCAACCCTCCTTCCTCTCGCTGAAGGTATATGACCTCTTCTGTTAACAACTTCTTCGAGAGCTTTGCCCAGTGGACATGAAAGAGAAATTACTTTGGAACAATGACACTAAGTCCAGTCGCGATGCGGTTAAGACACTATGAGCCTCCATATGGCAAAGGATCGGACCACACGATAGGCCGACCTTGCCTCTTCATCGACCACTTGTAAGCAAATACGAAAGCAATGCCCAAGATTATCCCTCCGCCTACACCAGCGATAAGCCCTATACACCATTTCATCTGCTCCGATAAGCCTTTCCTATGTCGGGTTGCTCGCTTCTCCAAGCTGAGGTGTCCATGACTCTTTTGTTCTGCTGGCCTTGTGATATTGACCGGCTGACTGTGAACGCTAGTAGTTCCATTTGAGAGAGTGAAGAAAAACACTAAATACCAGGTGAGTGACGAGTCGATTGCGAACATCGTTGGATGTGGTGGCTGCTTACCGTAATCTAGTGGGTTAGATGAAAGAGTGAACACATCTGTGACATCCGAGGCATTCCACGAGAGGTGCATGAGTCCAGTAATCGGGCATTTCAGGCATCTCCTGGTCATTGGATGCGACTGCTGCGTTATTTCGAGAACCCACCCCGTCACATCCAGATCCTTCGACCATTGTAGAACGATGGTGCCGTCGACTCCATGCAAATCCTTCGAAGAGAAGTCTGAACTCGGGAATAGACTTGCTTGCGGCGGGTTGATCCACTCGTATGCCGCTAAGGTCGACTCGAGCATCACAGGGGCCAACCACGGAAGTCGCATTGTGAAGCCTCTCCAATTTCCGCCGCAGATCTTTCCGCAGTGCACAACTTTGAATGCTGGTGCTAATGTGTTGCTGTTAGATCACATTTCCAACCGTGACCCGCCCGACCTTCGGCCTTCTTTGTCCGAGATCGTCCTCGGCAGGATACAGATTCTTTATTTCGGCTCTTCCTGGGCACGTGCATTGTAGTATTGGTCTTTTCCGTCTTCGCAGATCCCTCTGACCAACTTACCGCTGCGAATCCCGAGAACAGAAATTCGATTTTCTGAAGAGTCAGGTCCTTGTATTTGCAGCGAGGCGAGAATCGAAGTCAAGATCGAATAAGGAAGAGGTTTATGTTGTAGCAAGGCATTTAACACTGCGCAATGTCAAGGCTGAGATGATGATGGAGTATGGTCTCCTAGTGTAACAGACGACAGAAGGGGCTAACGAAATGGCCGTACAGCGTCTAGGCATATTCGAAGGCTATTTCGTAATGTATGATCAGTCGGTTGTAGGTGTTTGGATCAATCGAATGTCTGAAATCTCCAGTCACGGCAAAAACGAATGACTTTCCGAAGTGCTCAGACGCTGTTGGTTTGACCGGGCCTTTCCCGGTCAAGTCGACACCCTAGTAAGCCTGTTTGAAATCCATCGAATACCACAAGAAGAAACAGGCCGTTCGAATGGGAGTTTGACACGTCCACAGTAAGATTCTAATCTCGAACATAATCATGCCGGAGTCTGGCGCTTCGCGGGCGGACACGAGGTTGAATGTCTTCATACTGCCTCCCGTGGATTGATGTTCGTAGATCGAGGAGAAGTGGACTGGTTCAGTGGGTGAAGCAGGCTCCAATCCCTCCAAATATAGATGTTGCCAGGAGCTGGTAATGGTGTTACTGAGGCGGAAATCGAGGCAGAGTGACCATTAGCATTGCAGGCGGTGTGTGAAAGTCGTGGTCTATTTAAAGGTTGTAAAGTTTAGTGGTCGCCACGGCAACGAGGGTCGTGCCGTCGCGGAGGTCCACTCTTAAAATCTTTCGTTTAAAGTCTCTCTCCAGCGTTAACACATCTACTGTAGCCTGCTACGTGCTACATGTCAGTTGGTCGTTCGACTAATAAGACAGAACGATCTGCAAGTGTGGTCACACGAAAAAGCGTAGATGTTCTTACTTGGAAGGGAAGAAGCTTGCTACAGCTGTGGGATATTTCAAGACTATGTAGCTAGCTTTGAGGATGACTTGATGCCGTCAGTGAGCTCAAGATCGTACTGGCTTGAGAACAATTCTTGAAGATGTTGTATTGGAGATAATTGTGGCATCTCACAAGATGCACTGAGTAGGAGGCAGGCCTGCTTTGTCTAGTCCCAGCAATATAAACAGCGACTGTTCCGCGCTAGCGAGGCAATGCCGCCAAGGCCCCTGGCGCTTCTCGACTTTGACCTTCACGCCCAATCCACGCCTCTCATTGTCCTGCAGACAGCTCCTCCCCAACAATGGCGATGCATGATTCTCGCATCTTCTCGACGCGATAAGCGCGTGCAGCTTCCGCGCTGTTGTGAATAATTCATGCGCGACCGTAACCGCCGCGGAAGTCGCGACTATTGTTCTCACAATAAGTAGTAGGCGAGTCTGTCTCTCAGACCGACCTCACGTCGTGCACAAACACAGTGCTAACAGCTACGCAGCCACGACTAGAAGAAGCCCGACCTTGCGCATCGCTCTCATTTACCCCTCCGACCCGCATAAACATTTACACGACGGACTCTTCGACATACGCTTCGTGAACACACTGCAGTGAAGACGACGGAGTGGTCCGTGCGTCCCGCTTGCCACTTCGTCGTTTGCACGGCAAGCCCAGTCCGCTGGACTTATGGCGCCGCTTGAACACGGACAAGTTGTCATCAATCTCTGCGATGATGACGATGACCTTCCGCCTCCGAGGAAGTCTGCCTCTACACACAAAGCAGTCGTGAATCGGCCAAAGGAATCCCGCCCGCACCCCAATTCCAAGGTCATTGACCTTTCGAAGAGCCCGGAGAGGGACCTTTTGTCACATGACAGACGACGTGATTTTCAGTCCTCCCCTCAGGCATCTGACGCTAGTCTGCAAGTTCCACCTCGCAAGCGGGCAGCTCGCTCTTCACCGTCATCGAAGAGCCCAGAGCGATCTAACGGTAGCACCAGCAGTCGCATGGGCATTGTTTCGAAGGATCGCACAACTTCAAAATCTGGGCTGTCATTCAAGTCCAGCTCCAGCCCAAACCCGATGGCTGACAACGGATTTGGTGAAAACCTGAAGAACCAGAAGCGCGCAAGAGAGAATGAGGACGCTTCATCTGACAGCGGGCGACCTGGCAAGCGACAGAGATCTGTCCATGTCCACAGCGGTAGCGCACACGGTTCCCAAGAAAATCCTCGAACGCCAACACCTGGGAAGGTGCCTTTAGCCTCGACAAAGCAGACTAGTGGAGATGTTGTAGATCTCACGAGTGATGCAGAAGAGCAGATCTCGAGAACAACGAGCACACCAGTGCGACCTACCGGAACCGCAGTGAATAGACGGCGCGAGATATTGGCAATTGGTAACGGCAAGTCTGGCGAACATGCGTCATCGCAGCGACAAAAAGCAGAGTCAGCGAGAGAGTCACCCAAAAAGAGGATAGGGCATGAGGCGGGCAAGCTGTTGGCTAACAACGTGCTCTCCAATCCGAGATCGTCACCACTGCGGAAGGTGTCTCGACCTGGTGTCCCACAAAGAGACGGCAGTGAAGGTACCGCGATCGACGAGCGAGGGCTGGAAATTCCAGAAAGCCTACCAGGCTCTCCTGAGACAGACAAGCCTGCGGAGAAGCGAGGCGGGCGAGATGCTGTTAGGAACCCAGGGAACCCCCGCGCGTTACGAGAATCTGTATCCCCGTTCAGGGCCGCATCCAGCGCCGCGGCTGGATTGTTATCTGAACCTCACCACCTGGGGCCAATGACCTGGCGCAAGAACAGGGCTTTGCCTCTGACGCCTTCGGAATCAAGCGCCGATGAGGATGTCCGCAATAAGGAACGCTCTGTCAAGAAGACCGCTTCTCCTGCGAAACCATCGTCAACTCGTGTGCCGCAAAGTACACAATCACGTCTGGACGGGGCCCATCGCACTGCTTCGCCTCGTCAAGATCAGTCGAAGTCGGTGGCTGCGCAGGAGTCGCAACCTGCACTGACGCCATCACTCAACACAAAAAACTCCATTCCGAAGTCGCAATTATTCAACACCGCCAGAGAAAGTCACAAAGTGTCTTCCACGAACCAGTCTTTGACAAACCCAGCAAATAACACTTCAAAGCCGCAAGGCAAACAAGGCGTGTCTCAACCCGCTGAAGCACGTGCAAGACTACAGCAGAATCAGAAGACAAATGACACTTCAGACTCGAATGTTACTGGCCGGTCTTCAGTTCTACACACACCAGGCATGAGCACTTTTAAAATGGCTGAGCGAGCAGTCGGGCATTGGCTTGGTCAGTTGCAGCACGACAATGAGTACTGGACGCGAACAGAGCTGCAACGCGCGCGCCATGCATGTGAAGGCAGGCTGTCTACGACACCGATTGAGCCGACATCAGTCTTTAGCAAGATGACACCGCTCGCGGTCAAATCAAATGACAGGAAGAAGGCAGATAAACCGCATGCGAAGTTTGAGATTGAGATTGCACGCAGTGTCAAGAAGTCTGCCTGGACGACGCCTTACACTACTTTCGATACGGATCAGGAGGACGTGCCATCCTACTCGCACTTTGTCATGCTCAAGCACAACTTTTTGGCACCAAATGAAACAACTCTGCAACACTGGCCGTACTTTGACGACGAGACCAACAGCCGACCACAGCTTGCAGAGCAATTCAATACTCTCTACAGTCTCGACATCACAGATCGAGAGAAGAAGCTTCTCCTCCTAATGAAGGCCGAGATCTATGCTGAGCACGCCGAGCGGATGTTGCAGGACGTTCAATGCGAATGGGCAGATGTCCTACACTTCTTTCTAGATCCTGCTCCTGAGCTGGGGGATGATGCCGATGCTAAGAAAGCTCTGCAGAGCCGTGACACCGCGTCCGACGTTAAGGCGTTTCGCGAAAGCAAGCGCTGGGCAGCGGTGCTTAGCAAGCTGCCTAAGGCTTCTCCTGCAAATACTGGCAGAGCTGGTCTCCTCTGCGAGCAGTTCTATAAGCTTGCGGGGCTCAGCTTTTGGCATGTTGTTAGGAGGAGCGATTACACCAAATCGCTTTTAGAGGAAGAGACACCGGAGGACAGCCTAGACAAACTTACTTGTCGTGTCTGCATGCGCCTAAGCTGCCCATATCACGGAGAGATTGAAAATCCCGACGACGACAGCGAATCAGACGTCAGCTCAGAGCACTCGGCAGTTGAGAAGGACATCATCAATCCTAAGAAGAAGAATTATCGCACACGGGTTGAACTTCCCGCGGTTCTTGAGGAGGAGACTGATTCTACAGGCAAGGACCGGCGACATTTGCACTACTGGCACGCTGGGGGCACAGTAGCGAACCTACTGCATAAGCCGGACGAGCGAAACCCGTTCTATCCATGTCATCACCCAGGCTTGCCCTGTAACGATGCGCAGTGTACGTGTTTCACGAACAAGGTTGCGTGCGAGAAGTCATGTGCATGCTCGCCTGCTTGCACTCGCAAGTTTCAGGGATGCAACTGCGCTAAGAAGGGCAAAGTCTGCTTCAATACCGACAGCTGCGCGTGTTTCAACCTGGGCAGAGAGTGTGATCCAGATCTGTGTGGCAGCTGCGGCGTCTGCGATGTTCTGGATCCGAAGCACAACCACGACGATCGCATCCTAATCGACCGGTGTCGCAATGCCAACATTCAGCGTGGCCACCCGAAGCATACCATGATTGGCAAGAGCGGAGTGCACGGATTCGGACTTTACGCTTGCGAGAACATACGCGAGCACGAGCTCATAGGCGAATACAAAGGCGAGCTCATCACGGTGAAAGAAGCAGAGAGACGAGGAGCCATCTACGAGCACCAAAGGCTCAGCTACCTCTTCACGCTCAACCAGAGTCAAGAGGTGGACAGCACATTCTTCGGCAACAAGACGCGTTTCATCAACCACGCCACCAAAGCCAAGTGCAACGTCTACGCGCGCATTATCATGGTCAACACCGTCCACCGCATCGGCATGTTCGCCGAACGTGACATCCTCGCCGGGGAAGAGTTGTACTTTGACTACGGACCACGATTCACCTTCGCAGAAGAACAGGCAAGCCGGAAGCGCCGCGGCGGCAAAACTTCAAATAACAGCAGCCAGAGCAAAGCAGTGCCACACGTGCGCAACGCGAACCTCACGAAGAGCTTCTACGACCCGGAAGATGAGCGTGGCGGCCGTGCTGCCCAGAAGTCACTCGGTCGCCCACCCAGAACCGACCACGGTCGTCTGACAGCCGCGCAATTGAGGAGGGGCATGCCGTCTTCTTCGTCTGATGTCGAGATGGGCGAAGCTGAGGATGATGATACGGATGATTATCAGGACGAGGATGAAGATGAAGATGATTTGTATAGTTAGTGTCGTCTTCATTAGCTCGGTCCCAATGAGAAAACATAATATCTTAAGCTGTGCTGTGTCTAGGCAGTAATGCTGTCTGTGCGCATGAATGAAATAAACTACCTATATGCACCTCAAAACACCGCCAATCATCATACATCTACTTTTCCTACCATGTAGTACCGCTGGCCTGTCATCGGCGCTAAGCGTCAAAAGCGAAACCCATGTGAAAGCCAAGACCCATCACGTGATGCCCCTCTCCCCAACACACACCTTCTCTCCCGACGCCACCCACCCCCGAAAGTTCGCCGCAAGACCAAATAAAACTACATGAACAGAATTTACCCCTCCACTGTCAGCTTGTCAAGAGAACCGGGCCATTTGCAGCTTTCGTGGCTCAAGTGGTGTACGCGCTTGACGAGTAAACGGCAGTAAACTAATTCGGTTCGAACTTCGAATAGGATAGGTTTCTCGACCTCCATGTGTGCAGCGGGTACGAGGGGGTGATCTTTTTGGTCTTTTCTCGATCTTTTTGGATGAGGTTTTTTGGGGGGGGGGGGGAGTTGGGTCTTTGCTTTTCCTTTTCCTTTTTGTCTTTATTGACTGGCAACCGCGATGGTTGAGACTGTAACGATCCTGATAGAATTTGAGTCTTTGAACTAGAATATTTTCGTTACTTTTCTCTTCTCATTTCACACTACATATACACATTTCTATCAACTAGTACCAACACTCGGACTTTCCACCTTCCGCTTCCTCCAAATCGCCGTTCCACCTCCTACAATGACAATCGCCACGACGAGCAACCCATTGAAGATCGCCATCAAGTAGAATGGCGCACCCTCCGTCCAAGAATCAAATAGCGCGCCACCCAGCTTCGTCAAAAGCAGAATACCAGCTCCACCTGCTAAGCTGTACATACCCGCAATACTGCCTTTCAGACGTGAGCGGTCTATGGCGCTGCTCTCGGGTTTGGAGCGTGCGTTCGGTAGGAGGGCCGCGGTTTCGTCTCCTTCGGCGGGGCCGATTTCGTCTTGGCGGAGGGTGGCTGCTGTGCCGGGTCGGCCGTTGGAGGTGGGCTCTGGGGTTTTGGTATTTTGGTTCACGCCGCGGCCGAGAAGGCCTAGCGAGCAGACTATGGCACCGATTTGGCTGATGCCGATGAGGATCACTGAGAGGAACGCCCATTGGCCCCCGTCGCCGTGGAAAGCATCTGGGTTCTTGAGCAGGCCGAAGCTCACGTAGCCTGCCACGCCAACGAGGGATGCGACAAGCAGTGGCCATTCTGATTTCCCTCTAGCAGCACGACCTCCAAGCCATCCGAACAGAGGTGCGCAGAGCAAGGCAGCTAGCTCTCCGATACCGGTCAGGGCAGCCGCCAGTTTGTACGCCCGCTCGCACTGCTTTTTGATGTCTGTCAAGTTATCTGGGTTTGACGTGCAAAGGCCGGTGCGGACAAAGTATGCGTTGACGAAGAGCGGTATAAACAGGCTGATGCCTACGGAGGATGCACGTGCGACAAAGCCGCCCAGGTATCCCAGACCAATAGCGGGGTCGCTGAATCCCAGTTTGAGGGACTCTTTGGCAAGGATGAAATAGGATGGTGCTGGCGATAGAGTCGTGTGTGGATGTCCATCAGGTCCTATAGTCGTGTTCTCGTCGTATGGTGGACGTAATAGAGCGCCGAAACTCTTGTTCTCCTCACCAGGTAGGTTGCGAAGGCCGAAGAAGATGAAGATGCCGACAAGCAGAGCGATGACCGCAACGATATAAAAGCTGATCTGTACGCTCTGCGCTTGACCGTATCCATCATCTTGGAGGTATGCTGGGATTGGTAGAAAGATTGCCAGCGCGACAAGAGCACCAGCTCCCGTGAAGAAGCCCACCAAGCCAGCCAGTTGCGATGTTCCCGCAGTCTTATCCAAGTCATCTTCTTCCACCTCTTCATGCTCCTCGGAGCCTTTTGGCTGTAAGGTCCGTGCCCGCTGGTATTCTGAAGCATAGCTCGCCGGGGTGATGGTGAGCTCAGACGCAACGCTGGGAGATGTCGCGTGACCTATACTACCACTTCTTCCCACCCGTTCTTCTTCCCTTATTCTTGCCACTTGTCCATTAGGCGCAGCCTGTTCCTCATCTGCTTTGTCCTTGTCTTGCTCCCTTTCAGCCACCATCGACGGAAGCACCGCAGTGACCATCGTCGAGCACGCTGCTCCCCCCAGACTGAACAGCAGTCTTCCCACAAGTAACTCAGGGTATACATTAGTGCTCTGAACCAGGCAAGCGAGACTGAACGCCACAATGCAGTATCCGATGACCGCCACCGCTCTTACTCCAATGCGATCTGAGAGCATTCCCCATAATGGACAGGCCACGAGTGCCAGCAGCTCATCAGCGAAGCCCAGTGTCCCCACTGCATCTCCCACGTTCTTCTTCTGTCCTATTACTTCCGTCACCACGAATGAAATGCTGCTGTTGAGAAAGACCAGGAACGAGATCGAGAACAGCGCAATGCCGCACAGATATGTCGCCGCTTGCAGCCTAGAGGCTGTAAGCTTCGGGAAGAGTCGCGGCATGTTGGTTGTCGTCGTGAATGGCCGTAGGTATCAGCGCACGTGCTTCGTCTTCCGATTACGTCGTTCCAGGGAGGAGGTGAGGTTCAGAGTCGGGATGTTCGGCTTCGTTCCGCGGGCGTCATGCCCTCGATCGAGACATCTCATTCCATAGACAATGGCCACGTATGCGCATTACACGAAAGGGCTTGGTGTTTGCTCGAGCGAGGGCGAGGTGGTTGCTAGGGACAAGTATTGAGGTCAGCCTCATGGGAGGTCACGTTGGCATCAATCGAAAGCTTCGGAGCTTGGGCCGCCCTCTAGCAACGTCACTGCAGAGGCGGGGGCCGACTATAGCAAGGTCCAACTCGACATAGAACATTTGTTCTGAACGCGTGATTGAAGCACAACGATGAGCAGCGACCATTGCCACCTCATCTTCCCAACAGTAGCTTGCGTATGCAATTCGTCGGATTCATAGACGGGCGTTGGCGAAGTGAATGCTTGACACACCACGACTTCTTCGCTCGACCATCAAAGGAACGCCGACAGCGCGCCGTTGCTGGTAAACGCGACTGACTCACGAATGTTGCTGTCGAAGTGTCCTATCGACATCACTTGCAGCAATGTGAAGAAGTAGTCGGTCATATAAACAGGACGTCCGTTCCAAAGCATTGCACTTCGAGAAACAGAACTTACCCACTCCGCAACAAAGCAAAAATGGCAACACAACCTACCATCACAGAATACCAGACACGTGTCTACGCGCTGCTCAAGCAGATCCCAGCAGGCAGAGTCAGCACCTACGCGGCCATGTCGAAGGCTCTCAGCTCCAGTCCTCGCGCTGTAGGAGGCGCATTGAGACGAAATCCGTTCGCACCCGAAGTGCCCTGCCACAGAGTCATCAGTGCAGATGGCGTAGGTCTCGTATTGATCAGTCTGCTGACCGATACTGACGGTGCAGCAGTATGTCGGCGGCTTCAAGGGCGAATGGCACAAAGCTCCCAGCGGCATCAACACCGACAAGAAGCTGGAGCTGCTCAAGGGCGAAGGCGTCCTGTTCAACGAGAAGGGCATGTTGGTCGATCGGTCGAGACTGTGGGCTGAGTTCGATCTGTGATGGAAGATGGAGGCGAGCCGTGTGAGGGCGTGATGTGTCAGAACATCAAGACCGCAAGAGGGGTGTAAAGGCCTCGACTCGTTTCTGCCATGGCTCTGTGCGATGTCCAGCGCATCATCAAAAGGTGGACCCAATCCTATGATTTCTCATGGCCATGAACAAAAAGGCCAGATCAAGTTTTCTCAGGTCCGTCGGAGATTTCCTGGGTTGTGGTTGTGGTAGTTTGCGGCACTAGAATCAGGTCAAGGGGTGGTGTATTGCTGTTGAGCTTGAGTCTAGACCTTCGAAGCCATTTCTGCAGCCTCGCACCAGACGTTGTAATGCGACCGATTCTCAGCAACCAAGTGGGCATCACGACAGGCCGTCAATTCTCGACTCAGCATTGGGAGCCTGGCGCCATGATGAAGGGAACATGCCGCCTATAACCCACGATCTTGACAAATCCGTCAGACGTGTGCATGAGGCGCGCTGATCCGACTCCTTTCAACAGCCCAGGCTCCGCCTTGGCTTCGAGGCCGCTTCCACGATCTAGTCAAATCGTTGGCTAGTTGGGGATCAAGCCTCCGGTTGTCCAGATGTAGCCATCGTAAATACTCCAGTAATTGCCAGAGAGTCGGCTTGCTTTTAGCCGTTGCATGCATCCCACAGCTAGGGGATCAACGAACCCACCTCCGCCCTCTTCAACCGAGATAGGTCGTTGTTCCAGACCCTCGCTCCAACAGCCGGTGTAGTTTCGAAATTGAGCCTTACCCTCGCATCAAAGTCGTGCGACAGATTACTGTATGCATTCTGATACGCCTTGAATAGACGCCGTTACCTCGGCGGTATTGTTGGACGGCTTCACATGAGCCACCACACAAGTGTCAGCTGTTTCGACCTGAGTACGCCAGTCGCCTGATGTTCTAGACTTCCAGAGGGGCGACGTTTCATGCTGGAGCCGCTGTCCACACTTCAACACCGTTGTGCTTCTCGTTGTCTCGAATAATGACTCTCAATGGGTCAGGGTCTGCCATTGGAAAGCTACGCACATGCAAGTCGACCCTCGGTGTGAAGGTAATCCACGGCTCTGTAGTGACCCTGCAAGCTCCGGCATGAAGCCACTGAAGTATTTGTGAAGAGTGTGGTGTAAGCTCAGAAATCAAGAATAGACCGGTCCAGGCTCCAACTCAGCTTCGGTCCGCACCGCTGTCGATGCAACGGCTATCCAGACGAGCGGTATAGGGTTGTTGCTAGGTCGTTCGTTTGCATTGGCTGGATTCGCTATACTGCACGATTGAGTGCTATACGGCAGCTGCTCGAGCCGTTTCCTGTAAGCTGCACGTTTGCGAGTAGTAGGTTCACCGTCGGGTCAGTCGGACCACGAGACACGCAACTTCGAGGGAGCTGCCTTGACCGGTATGTCGCGGCATCTTCGGGTCGGTGCTCTCGTCGCATCAATCAGGTATCTGCTTGCTGTTTCGATGCCAGCGTTTCCGTGAGAGTGAACTGCAACCACCGTGCCCTCTTGTGCCCTGCTTGTGTGCGGCGATGGCTCTACCGGGCATTTAATATTACACTTCTCGAAGCTTCCGACGCCTCATCCGATGGTTAGGCTCAGGCAGTAGTGTATGACTGTTATTAGGCTGACTTTGCTTGGGCTGCCAATATATTGGTCACAAGGCGCAGGACTCGTTTGGCCGGCCAAGCGGCCGCGACCTGCCCAACGCGAGAGCGGTGTCGTGTCGCCCAGCGAACGGAGACGTGTTGCGATCATGGGCGACATCGATCTTTGACGACGCCGCGGGTCATTCGAGATCTATCGCGAGGACCGTCTCCACCACGCTGTGGCTCAGGGAGGGCAAGACGGCATTGAGTCCGCGACAATCTGCCACAAATCGGCCAATTGATGCGCGGAAGACGTGGTGGTGAGGCGCACGCAGTCTGCAGGAAACGCAGCGATCGAGGATCGCGGCTGCTCCCGCGACGCCTCCATCGACGTTTGGTCCAGTAATCGGAAAACGTCGCTCGCGATACGCGCAAAAGCTGAGCAACGCCGGCTGCGACGGTCAAGGTTTTGCTCGACGACCGCTGGCAGGCGTGCAGTCCGGCCGCAGCGGATCTGGTCATTCGCCCTCGATCTCGCGCGCCTGGGAGCAGACTAGCGGGCTCACGACGACCGCTCACCCACGGGCCAAGTGTGGTTGTCGCCGCCTGCTGGGTCTGCTCCTGGCCTCGCCCGACGTGCTTGCTCACCACCCGGCATCTTCGATGCCTGAACCGATCGAGGATGGCTTGGGCCTCCTCCCCTTCATATATCTCCAGCAGGCTCGGCTGCAGAGCTTTCGTAATCGCCCGCCCTGCTGTCCATCACACACACATTCCAGCGTTTCGACTACTGGTGCTGCAATACCGATCGCTCCACCGCCCTTCGCCAGCGGCCTTTTGATGTCGTAACCACTATGCTACCGCACAACGACCTCGATCGACGGCCTTGCTACTTCACCATCACCCCACCGAGCTACGACCACTTCTCTGTCGAAACACCGTACTGCTCGCCAACTTTCTGCCCGGACGACTGCACTCCAGCCTACTCGCAACACCCGCTATTGGCATCGAGAGAGTTGTTCTCACCTCTACACGACCTCGACCATCCAAAAGCCACGACAAGCCTCATGTCTATGCAGACTTCCGCCGCCCATGGCGCCCCACGGCCAAAAATCTATCCCATGCAAAATGTCCTACACGTAACGAGCGACGACTCCACCTCATCAAGCGGATCAAACAACAGCTCCTACGGCTCATCACCTGAACTTGCAAGATGTTCAAGGTGTCAACGAACGCCGAGCGTCGATGTCAGGACTGGCAAAAACAACATGGTACAATACGGCCTCAACCTCTGGTACTGCAATCGGTGTGCAGCCCTTGTCGGCTTGACGAAACGCTGAAGTGACCGGCATTGAGAATATCGACTTTCAACAACCTGTGCATCTATGCACGTCACAACCTGTCCAAACCCAATAGGATTATCCTAGCCCGCATATCACCTCACCGAGAAAGGTCGCCAACCAACACTCTAAGAGAGATTGGCCTTTCGTCGACAAGGCGAATGCCGGGGCAAATAAGTGGTCAAAGGTACCACGAATCAACTGAGAGGGACTGCTAAGTAGCCCGAGGAAGAAGAAGGGGAGGTCTCACTCGATGCGTCCAGCTGGGGTCTGGTCGCCGGTAGGCCTATTGTAGGATTGAGACGGGAGCTGAGCTGGTCCAGCTCGAGGGGGGAAACGAGGATATGAAAACCCGTTATGGTGAAGCTATGAATGACGATGCTTGTTACAGATACCCACTCAGCATATTAGCGATTAGCATTCAGCGACTTGTATTCGAATAGCAGATGTCATTCACGATGAGATTCTTGAAATCATCTCTCAATTTTTCTCGCCTCAATCACATCTTCACAACAAAAGTCGCTTTTCATCACAATAGCTCTAATTTCCAAAAGACACATAGATCCCTACATCCAAGTGGCAAGGCAACGAGCAATGGCTCAAAAAACAAACGGACCCAGGCCCGCCTTCCCCCATCGATTCCATCATGACAGCTATCGTCGATGCGTCAAATCCGAACTCTAAATACGTGACCGCTAGCGCAGACATGAATCTCTCGTTCCGCTCCCTACGACATCAACATTATCCGGTTTGAGGGCAAGATGAGCTACGCGCAGTGATGATGTTGGTACTGTCGTGGTCACGGTCGTGGGCCGACAGCTCTGCACGATGATGGTCGACGAAGAAGCAATCTCTCGCCTTCACAGAAACCTGAACGCAGGCATGACCTCACCCACGTACGTAGTCTCTACGTCCACGCGAGCGAGCAAGCGTCTATTGAAACTTCGCCCTACCATCAGCGCTCGTGACGCGCAGAAAAGAAACCGCACTATTGACCGCTACGACTTGACTCTTCACAGACACTTCACAATCCTTAGGCCGAACTCAGCACCTTGTCCGTTTTGCGAGAGGAGCTTTTGCCGAATGCCCCCTCGTATCTAATGGGAACCCCGCGGCTATCAAGTTCAGTCACTGCGCGCATCAGTTCAAAGTTATCCTTGGAAAAGAGGCGTTTGGATTGATGCGATCGTGGCTTGGATGGCGATGCATGGCTATCCAAGGGTTCCACTTGTCGTACGGAACCCGAGCACGCATTGTTGGGACTTGGTTTTAATGTTTGTGTTGCGGCCAACAGAGTCCTTCAGACTTGCTTCCGTCGAGCGAGTGCTTCCAAGTCTCCGGAGTCTCACGGCAGTCTCTTACGAGGAATCGTTGCGACGATGAGGAGTTGTCGCATGTTCCCATCGCGATCCAGTCATAAAGCTGAACGCGTTGTCTCCTCACCTCACCATTCCTACGCTCGTACGTTCACCTAAGCCGCGGAGGAGTTGCGTCCGCGGTCGCCTGCCGGAGGATTTGATGTGGTGAGCAATGGTCGAATCCGTCCGTACGTCTCATCGGTCATCGGGACACCGAGTCTGTGATGCTCATATAGATGAGCGATGCGGCCATCAAGTCCTGCAATGACTCCGGACCTTGGCTCCCTGGAGACAGCTCCTGCAACGGGTTGCGACCAAGACCGTAGACACGGCAAACATAATGCAGGAGTATCGAGAGATCGCCGGCGTTACCGTTCAGGTGGACGGAGGACTCAGGGATGTGTGGCACGCCACAGCACGCGCTGCAGGGGACGCGTGCGCTGGTTGCTAGTGCATCGAGGCATCGGCATTCCCATCAGCCTCATCGACGAGATATCCGGATGGCGGAGCTTTTCATCGGTGATGGAGTTTCTCAAGACTGCGAGAACCTCAGGCAGAAAGTGTGGCTTGCGCTTGCTGACTTGACGCTCGGCCCGGTCGCCGGCTCTTGGCAACCTGAGACTTCCGACTCCCTCGAATTTTTCGCAGTTGACATCTCCAAACCAAAGCCGCGTAGCGCTACGCGGCGACATTCCTATCGGTCATGGAACAGTACAAAGCTTCCATCGAGAGCGTCGACAACGCTCTGAACAGGCTCAACCAGACGCTAGCATCTTACCGGCTGCTCTCTCAGCAGAACGCGAAAGCAAAGGCTGAGGAAGAGGCCCGAAAACAACAGATCGAGCAGGCGAAACAGCATGCTCCTCCACCCCCACGTGACCTCCCCGTCCCTGCCACAGCACCCTCTGCCCAGGCCCAGGCTCAGGACCCTCAGGCCACCGCCCGGTACTTCACTACGATAGAAAAGATCGCGAGAGACCTGAGGTCGACGCAGAATTCTCAGCTGGTGTGTACTGACTCTTTCTTCGGATGCTCTATGCTAGCCGCTTTTTAGATGGCGTGCAAGGTAGGCTGATTGTTTTCTTAGAGCGTTCAGATAAACAGAGCTCGCGTGGGAAGAGTTCAGGAAGCGAATGCGCGGTTGAGGCAGGATCCGTACAACCTGCCTCTCCACCTTGTCCTCTCGCGGATCTACCTTGTTATGGGATATCCTGACCTCGCAGCTGGCACCGCATACAAGGCTCTCATCCTCTCGGACGCGTTGGACGATGAAGCGGAGGAGTATCATGACGAGGCTGCCGAGTCTCTCAAGGCCACGATCCAGCAGCAGCCGCTTGAGGAGAGGATCCAAATCATTAGACGTGCCATGGATGCCGAGTTGCAGAATCAGACGCCTTCGGAGCTGGACCCGGCCTTGGATGTCGAAATAACGCTTTGGATGAAGGAACACTACCGGCTGATTATCTACCGACTGCTATCTCGAAGTCTGCTTCTCTGCGGATGCCTGCGAAGTGCCATGACTTATGCCGAGAGAGGACTCGAGATCTACACGCAAGACGCAGAATTGACTGAGATTCTTGGCCTGGTACTAGAAGCAGGAGACCACCTCCCCAACGAACCGGACGAAGACTCGCCGATGAGCGAATGGCCGGACAATGGCTTTGTGCGTCGGGAGAGATATCCCTGGAATCGCCACGAGCCTAACCGGTTCGAGCAACTTGATCATATCAACCAGCTCATGCTGGAAGCATCCGACAAACTCGAAGTTCGCACTATTGATCTGCCCTCGTTGACTGGACTGGACCCCAAGGGAATCTCGACGCAGTTAGGCGTCTTTGCCAAACAAGACATTGCACCTGGCGAACAGCTTCTTTGCGAGACCAGTCTACTCACAGCCAATAACAAGCTACAAGACGCTTTATGTGATGCATGCAGCGCCGACCTCCCAGAGCTTGGGTCCCCCGAGTACGAGAAAGTGAAAGCATGTGAAGAGTGCGAGGTCGTCTTCTGCAGTGAATGGTGTTACCAAGCAGCCATGGACTCGTACCACCCAGCCCTTTGCGACAAAGACGTCGAAGCCATCGCCAAGGACGTCGAACCCGCAGAAGCCGCCGACGCCCTCTACTCTCTCCTCCTTCTCCGCGCCCTCGCGATGGCCGAACACCAAGAATGCCACCCCCTCGAACTAGACGCAGTCAAATACATCTGGGGCGACTTCTCCCCAATCCCCGCCATCGGCCAAATCCTCTACACCGACCTCGACAGCCCGCACTCCTGCACGATCCCACGCAACCTCCCCTTCTCCTTCGAGCACAACATCATCCGGCCCTTCCACATGCTCGAGAAGATGGACATCGACATCTTCGCCACGGCCCACCTCTACGACACCTGGATCTTCAACACCCTCTACGCCAAATTCCGCGGCACCGCCTCGGCGCGCCTCTCCGGTCTCGGCGGCCGCGCCATGCGCGGCCCCGAAGTCTCCGCCGTGCATCCCATGTGGTGCCTCGCGAACCACAGCTGCGACCCCAACGTCACGTGGGACTGGGGCGGGCAGATCCAGTTCACGGCGCGGACGGAGCGCGTGCAGTGGCGCGGCAAGGGCGGCAAGATGCTGCAGAAGAGCAAAGCGGGGATCAAGAAGGGCGAGGAGATTCTCAATCATTACTGTGATGTGGATTTGCCCGTAAGGGAGCGGAGGGAGTGGGCGAGAGGTGCGCTGGGTGGGGATTGTATGTGTGCGAGGTGTAAGTTTGAGGCGAAGATGTTGGAGGTGGAGGAGAGGGAGAGGGAGAAAGAAAAGGAGAAGGGTGGTGGAGGGGTGAAGAAAGAGGGAGGTTCTTCGAAGGAGTAGATTGAAGATGAGAAAGACGTTCATTTCCTTTTTCCTTTCCCTTTCCCCTTTTCCTCTTTTCTGCTTCACATTCGACATACCTCATCACTATCATCCACGGAACAATTTTGTCACGCCCAATCACGCTCTCCCATAGCGGAACCCGGGCCCTCGTTTGACGTTCCAAGAAGAAAAATTACCATCGGCGTGTTTTAATTGACTTCTGCTTCAACTCAAACCCTCCATGAAGATTCTGAAGTCTCATGGCACGCGAACAAAATCGAAAACAAGGCCTACTATCTATCGATCACACGGAGGAAGCCAGAAAGAGTTGTGTCTATTCAATTCCCATTCTCATTCTCATGCTCTTCATACTAAGTAGGAGCTGGCTGAACTGCCTGACAATTTCCGCTGGGAGAGATATATACACTACAACTGGTCCTGTCTAAGACGTGGAATTCCACCCTCTCATGCTTCGACTTCGGAAGTATGCAATGCGGCCGCGCGATCGTCATCAAAGGCCGCTTCGGAACTGTTTCGGGGCAGGTCTTCACGGGCAGTCGTGCCGGATAGTCTGGGCTCCTCGTCCTCGTCGTTGCCTTCTGCCTCGAGCTGTGCTTTGGCCGCCTCGCGACGTAGTTGAGCGTCGGACTTGGGGTCTGTGTCTGCGACGACGCCGGCCGGCATGAGCGGTGGGCCGTCTTCGTCGCTGTCTAGTTGCAGGAGGTAGGTCTCCCAGAGCTCGATCAGCTGTTGAATAAGTTAGCACAGGCACTCAAATTACATTTTTCTGTGCGGATTATCCTTACCTCCTTCTGCGCCTCGATCGCACTCTCCAAGAAAGTCTCGACTCCGCTCTTGAAATCCTCGACCTTCTCCTTCTCAAAGCGATCGAGTTCACTCCTCATCAAGCGACCCATGTCCTCAAAAAGCAGTCGGCTAGCGTGCACCCTCCTCTCGGCATCAGCCACATCGGCCTGCATCTGTCCCATTCTGTCTTGCTGAGATCGCCCGGAGCGTAGTAGCTTCTCTTGCTGCTTCTTGATCTCTTGCAGCTTCGACTCAGCCGCATGCCACGAGTGATACGCCTTTTGTCGCTGCTCGAAAGCCTTCTTGACGGAGCCGATCAGACGAATGTACTCATCAATGACGATGCCCAGGGTGAGGATATCTTGTAGAGCTTGTCGCTGGTAAAGCTCCTGAATTCGTAGTTGCAAATCGCCCAATGCATCCAAAGGTCCAGATAAGCTAGGTGACAGTTCGACTGCGGCAAGATTGTGAAGAGACGCGCTGAACTCGCCACATGAGTCGGAGAGGTTTTTCCGTTGCGATACGACAGTGTCCGTGCTCTTTTGGAGTGCCTTGAGCTGATTTTCCAATGCGTCCAGGTATATCCGGCGATCATGGAACCAGTCGTCGTGCTCAATGAACTTGCCACTGCTTCCACCACCAATGCCCATATTGCTCAAGAAGCCCTTCGACTCGTTGCCACCAAGCAGAGGATCCTTGCCATTGGAATGCTTTATTGCCACGTTGAATGATTCGCTCTCCAAGAACGTCTTGAGATCTCCATCCACCTGCAGAACTGGATGAGCAGCGATCTTGTTGATCATGCGCTCGAGAGCCATCCGCCGAGACTCGATGAAGTTCGCATCGAACCGGCCAACAGCCTGCTTCTCGGGTGGAGGAGGCACCACAACTCCAGGGTTGTTGTCGTGTAGCCTCTCATACAGCCAGAGGAAGTCTCGGTATCGTCTCGTCACAGTGAAAGTCGGGTTCATGTATGCCTTGGACGTGGTCTTGGTGATGACACTGTAAACGGTATGACTGCTAGTCGCGCTTCCAACAGTATGCGGATCTCCCACGACGATGCTGAAAGTCGGCTTGGCGGCCTGCTCCACGGGCTGAGAGGGCTGGGCTTGTCTGGCTCGTCCATCGAAAGCTGCGGGCTGGACTGGAGGCGGTATGCGCGGCCCACCGTTTATTGATCCTTCATCGTCGTCGAAGTCGGTACTTCGCGCAGATGAGACGGCTGACGCGGCAGTGGATGGTCTTGAGTTGGCAGATTGTCTTGTTCTTGAAGCTAGCTCTTTCACCGGTGGCGTAGGCGCTATAGGCTCCTCTTGCGGCTCTGCGCCCAGAGGTCCGAGGGGACCCAGCGAGTCATTGTCGAGGCTTTCGAGGGTGGTGGACTGGGCGAGGTTGCCGTATCGGCCGGGGGTGCGGGACTTGGAGGGAGCGGGTTTGGCGCCAGCCAGGTTGGGGGTGGACTGGGAGAGCTTGGAGGGTGTCGTCGACTCTTGCGATTGTTCTATGTCTCGTTAGATATAGGTATGGTGGTGTATGTTGTGTGTTCCCTACCAGCTGCTTCTTCTGCCTGCTTGGGCAGGTTGTGGTTGGAGTGCGAGCGCGAGGGGACGTCTGGAGTCAATTATCAGCAGCGCACACCGTGTCTGCCTCACAACGCTTCGTGGCATACCGTCCCAGGGAGAGCTGCCTTCGTCCATGTGTGTCCACGGGTTGGGGGGAGCTGTGACATGCGAAGCCATTGCGCCTAAGGTTTGCTGGACGTCTGCTGCTGGGAGGATTCCACCATTCGGCCGCTGCCGGCGCACCTGAACGTCACTCCACTTTGTGCCACCACTCCACTCTGTGCGACTGCTCCTGTGCAAGACTCTGGCGTTTGGCAGTGCGAGGTGTGTGTGGTGGAGAGATGCAGCAAGTGAGCACGAGATGACTTTCTTGTTCGCCTGTCAAGCCAGCGCATGCGACACTGCGTGGTCAAGCCTTCCCGGTTCATCTCACAGCAACCCCCAGCCTCGCTCACCTCACCTTAAATCCTCGTCTACAGCGAATCGAGCCTTGCGAACGAACGTCCTCTAAAGTTCGGGTAAAGTCTACTTGTTAGCATGTCTCGACAGAATGATTGAATCTATTCCGCCCAATGACAGGACAAGGTTCCCCTATTCAGACACCGACAGCTGTGCACTGCCTGGCGTTGACTCACGAGCTGTGAGGCAGCGCAATGGGTAAGCCTGAGGAAAGCATCCATATCTTGTCTTGAATCTCTTTTGTCACGAAATATACCCAACTCACTCTCTAGCTCGTGAAGCAATTCTCTACCTTGCACGGATACTGGATCTCGACCACCACATCGACAGCCCATACCCAATCTTAGTCAATATGGGCAGACGCAAGGCTCGCTGGCGATCAAGCACGACAGCGCCATCTACATCAGACGCCAAGATGGAGGACTCACCGATTCTGTGGCAGACATCTGTCATGTCCAAGACCGATAATATCCCCACCAAGAAAAGCGTCGCCCGAGCACGAGCAAAGCACAAGGACGACAATTCACCCAAGCCAGAACCCCCATCTCTGGCCGACCGCTTCCACGCCCTCCCATCGGAACTACGAGCCCACATCTTCTCCCTCCTGCTAGTCCAACCCGTCAAATGGGACATCTCCCACCAGCCAACCTGCATCCTCAGACGCTGTGACATCGACCAAACCCCCCGCCGACCCTGGGTTCACCCATCCGACTCAGCAACCTGCGTCTACTGCGACGACCCCTCCCCCTCGCGCTGGCGCCGCGACGTCCGCCTCGGCCTCAACATCTGGACGAACCCCTGGCGCAGCCACTGGGCCCCACCACAACGCAACCCCTACCTCTGCAGCCAATGCTACGACCTCTTCCACAACCCGCAACCCGTCCCCCGAGCAGAATCCCTCCCCTGCCTCTGCGCCCGCCGCGCCAACCTCTCCACCCTCCTCGTCTGCCGGCAATGGTACACCGAAGCCGCCACAGTCTTCTATTCGCAGAACACCTTCGCCTTCGAACACCCCGCCCTCTTCACCGCCTTCCTCACCAACCTCCCTCCCCATTGGCAGTCCAAAATCTCCAAACTCAGCCTCATGGCCTTCAGCACGCACTCCCCCGGCGCCATCGACGTCGACTCCGCCTACGCGGACCCTACCATCCACATCACCCCAAAACGCTGGCTAGACGTCTGGCCCCTCCTCCGCAAAAGCCTCCCCGCGCTCTCCACCCTCGAACTCGACTCCAGCCTCCTCAGACACCCCAAAACCGTCAGAGCCCTCCTCCGACTCAACCTCCGCAACATCCGCCAAGTCAGCTTCGTCGAACGGCCCCGACGAACCCGTCTCCTGCATTCCCTCTGGAAAGACGGCACGGAGAAAATCTGGCCCGCGATGGCGTGCAGGACGTTGATTGTCGGTGGGTTTGCAGAGGATGTGGCCACGTCGATTAAGCGCGGGAAGGTGAGGGTTTTGAGGGGCGCGAAGGGGAAGAGGGTTATGGCGAGGGCGGTGGAGATTTGCAATACGCCTGGACGGGGGATTTTTGAGAGTGTTGTTTGAGGAGTTGGAGTTTAGTAGGACTGAGAGGAGGCAGGTTTGCATCTTGGGGGAGGAGGATGATGGGTTTGAGGAGGGGCATTTGGGATTGCTGGGGTTGTATGTTGGGTGAAAAGAGTCACAATCTCTTTGCGGACTGCATGAAATCTCGATGACCATGTACAGAAAAACTCAGGTATAGGAAAGAATAGTCCCTTCTTCTCACTAGGTCTCCAACCCATCCTCACCCCAGCGCCTTCTTCGCCTCGCCCTCAACCATCCTCCGCCTCCTGACCAACCTCTCCAAAGCCGCCGCCTCCTGCACAGCACTCATCCTCTCCATCCGCATCACATGACGTATCGCCTGCGAATTCGCCTTCACCTCGCTCGGCGAGCCCCAAAACCCCTCCCTCTCCGCAGGAGACCTCACCGCAACCTGGGTCTCTTCCCGCGGACTCGGCTGCGCAGAATTTGCAGCTGAAGCAGTGAGCGAGGGAGCCGTTGAAGCTGTGAAGATACATGGAGAGGTTTTAGGAAGGAGAGGCGTCCCCAGGGGTCGCGGACTAATCCTCGAAATCGATACATCAAGCAAATCCCGCGACCGAAGCACATGCGAAGGAAGCGTCGGCTCGCCCGCCGAAACGGTAATAGGAATCCCAGGAGAGCCTAGGTTCTGCGTCGGACTCGAGGAAGGCCGGCTCGCGTAGAAAGTGCTCGTGGTCAGAGGCGTCGAAGATTGCAGCGAGCGGCGGTGGGTTCTGAGGAAACTTAGGTCGTGGTCGTGTGGCGTGGTGGCGAGGGCGTGGTCTTGGAGGACGCGGTAGTCGTCGTCGAGGGTTTGGCGGTTGACGATTCGCGCGCTCGCGGAGGTTAGGGGCATTTTTTGTGCTTCTTCTATGGATTTGGGCGAGTCGAAGGGCGTGAATGATTGCTGGAATTCGGTGGCGAAGTCGTTGGCTGAGGTCTGGTCGAGCCAAGCGTGCCCGCCGGCTACACGCTCCCATGTTGGCTTGCGTATTAGGCCAGGTTGGAGATCGTTGGAGGCTTCACTGATGAGCTGGAGCAGTTCGGGCACGGAAGACTCTCGAGAGGAACGACCTCCGCCGGCGTCCGAGTTCCTATCAACTACCGCAGTGCGCCCTACAGGTTCATCGTCGTCTGAGGACTGTCTGTTGCCAAAATTGCCAGAGGAGAGAGTGCTTGCGATCTGTGCCAGCTCACGGGCAATCTTCGCGATGATCTCAGGGGTACGATTCCGATCACGGGGGTTCGTGATCACCTTCTCAACCGTGCCTCCACGCTCAAGAATGACCGCATCCAGCTCTTCTCCCAGATCACGAGAGACGATAAGGAGCCCGGGGTCTGCGTCGTACTCGACTTTCTGGGAGTGGCTGTTGAAGCGGACAGATCTCGAACGCTTGGGATTGGGCGCTACGGCACGTTTAGGGTCGTCCAGATCCAGAATAGCAGACCTGGCTGAGTGCATGGACGCCGGCGAGACAGTCAGTGAACGGACCTCACTTTCAGAATCTGGCGGCTCGACAGTGGTCGATTTCCAAGACTCCTGCCGGATGGCACGATCGCTGACACTCAGCGCTGCAGGCACAGCAGGAAACGCCTCTCCCGGCACAGCAAGCAGCTGCGGGTTTGGCGTAGCAGCCACGCCCTTCGGGTCAGGGAAAGCAGTATTACTCCAATCGCTCACAGCCTTCTCTATCTCCCGTCTCTTGATCCCCAGCTCCGCCACACAATCCGGACAAGCATCTTCGTCGTCTTTATTGGCTTCTGTCGTCAAACACGTCAGCTCGGTGCATCTAGTCGTCGAGTCGGCGAAAGCCCAGGGACTCGTTGCCTCCATCTGCTTCAAGGTGTTCACACCAATAGGGATGTACGCACCGCTTCTACTCCGTTCGAACATGTCCTTCGTTGCGTTGTGTCGGCGTGGCTTTTGCTTTCCGAGTCCGGATTTACGACCGTGACGAACGCAAGCACTGCGAGTGCCATGGAAGTGGGAAAATGGATTGACGTGGGTCTTCGGGTGGTGATGTCCAGCCTTTGCATGCTTAGGATGCGGTGACAGTAGGTCCCCTCTATAAGCCGTCCCTTCGTTCGCAGGTCCTTGTGTTGCTGCTACTCGAGAGCATGTCTGGCCTGACGCAGATTGCGCGGGCATGGGAGATAGAGAAGGAGTCAGAGACGTAGGTGGAACGCTCGAGCTGGGCATGGACGCCTCAGAGGGTGCTCTCACGATTGGAATGGTCCTTTGAGGAAGTGGGCTCTGAATATCCGTGTCTTGTCCAGGGTCGCTTCGATACAGCGGAGTCTCAGGTCGCAAAGGAGATCCGTTGCTTCTCCTGCGGTGGAACTTTCTCACGTGCAATGGGAACACCAATGGTACACCGTTTCGAATTCCACTGCCAGACTCGTTGTTTATTGTAGACTCCTCGTCTGGATTCGGTCCATCGGTCTGACGAACGATGTGTTGACTTTTGGTGCTTCTCAGAGGCAGACCAGGCTTGATCAGCACAGTATCTTTATCTTCAATAGCCTTGATCCTCTCTTTGACGTTTATGTTCGATTTCCTTTTCGTCCCTTCTTTCGATCGTCCCCCCATCGAAGGCTCATTTGTGTCGTGACCACCATCATAGTTCGCACCCATCTCCCAATTCGTGACCTGTCTTTCAAGTCTGCGGTATACGAGTATCGTTCTTGCGGCTCGCTTCTTGGCAATTGGTCGCTGTTGCGTCGTGACGTTCCATCGTGTACGCTCGTTGGGAACGATGCCCGTGTCTTCAGCGATGGCTGTCTCCGTGGCGGCGCAAAGTCGCAAGCATCCGTCGCCCTCGTCGCCCTGTCGCTCGTGGCAGTAGGCGTGAGGTGATTTCCCGCGACCGCAACCTGGACGCTCGGCTCTGGCGTCGTCTCTGCTGAAGCAAGCGCAACCTTTGACGGCGGAGAGAAAAGGGTCCTGACTGACGCTGAGGCCGCCGAGTTCTTGCCGCGGAAAGGATGTCTGGCTGTCGCTCCCGATGACGAGCTTTCGCTGCTTTGTGCGCTTGTGTCCTGACTTGTGGTTCGGCGTAGTTTTGTGGTCGACTTGTTGGTGACGAGGGACGCTCGCGAGAGTCGGCGGCGCTGGGAGAGAAATGAGCATTTATATTGAAGTCTCAATCGTGGACACTCACAAGCTTCTGATTCCAGGGAGTACCCATAGGTATTGTCGTGCGGCGGGAAGGGTGGGTGTGAAAGTGCGGCAGTGGAGTGATGGTCGCTCCCAGCTGCGTCCCAGCAATGTGGCCAGAGCAGCATGAGACATATAGGAGCCAGGCGAAACCTTGAAGTAGTTACATACGATAAATGAGTGAAAACAATGAGAGCGTTGGCGCTGCTGCTTTAGATCCGATGAGCGTAGATGCGTCTAAAAAGCAGCGCGAGATGAAGGGGCCCGGTGAGAAATTTGGGTGACTTGGGTGACGTGGATC
The DNA here is from genome assembly GCF_010093935.1 of Zasmidium cellare ATCC 36951. NCBI lineage: Eukaryota > Fungi > Ascomycota > Dothideomycetes > Mycosphaerellales > Mycosphaerellaceae > Zasmidium > Zasmidium cellare. The sequence goes on along the minus strand of NW_022986947.1, from coordinate 116,434 downwards.
CGTCGAAGTCGAAGTTGAAAGAACGGCAAGAAGCTGATTGCGGAGACGAAGGAAAGTAGGAATCATGGCATGAGCATGGCGCTTGATCTGAGACTCGTCGCTTCGCTTTCTATTGCATCGCTCTTTCCTCTTTTGTCTTGCTCAAAAGGACGCAAATGATATGCAATATGTACATGGAACTGGCACCTTACTTCAGGTTGGCCTGAAGGCTCTCCAGGACCTGTATTCGTCAGCTGAAGTCGTACTTGAAATCACAATGCATATCACAAACTCACCTCGAGCTCAATCTTTGCCTCTGCCACATCCTGCTCGCTGCCACCACCGCTGGCAATCTTCTGTGCCTCGGCAATCTGGTTCCTTACAGCATCTGCGCTGAAGTCCTCAAGTGGGTAACCCTCGACCGCGTTGATGCTGAGGACGGAGTTTGGCTGCACGGTTGCGAAACCGCCGGACACTGTTACACATCGCCCACATTAGCCATGTCCCCTCCTCATCCAGTTTTGAGATCTCCATCTTCCAGGCTCTCGACCCGTATGAGCTGCATGATTGTGTCTGACGTACAGAAAAACTGCTTGCTTCCACCGCTCTCCTCAATGACCTCGACGAGGCCTGGCTTCAGCTGCTCAATAGAGGGAACGTGGCTGGCCAAAACACCCATCTCTCCTGACTCGGCTGGGATGTTCACCTGCACACTACACATGCCCTGTCAGCTTTGTATGTTCGGATATTCTCGTTGAAGGCCATTCTTTGTCTTCGCTCGGTTCGAGATTCGGTAAAGGGCGCACGTACACATCCTTGCTCTTGTAGATGGCCTGGCAGTCCATAAGTTAGCATTGTCCATTGACCAATTTCTTCACATCACCCCATTATCCATCCTGGCCTTCCACCCCTCCACTTGATCGGTTGCGACGTACCTGATGGGGCAGAGCGAGAGTCAACTGAATCTTGTCGGGCGCGACGTCGGCGTAGCCACGTCGGAACAGCGGCTGCTGAACGGCCTTGAGGGCACTTGGGCGGGCCTTGAGAGCGCTCCGGGCGACACGGAGCGAGTTCATGGTGGTGGATACGGCGGAGGGAGTGGTTCAATGGCTGTCGTCGACAAACACTGAGGTTGCTTCGGCAGAGCAAGGAGCTTGCTCGGCGGTACCCGATGTGGTCTGTGCATTCACGTGATACATGGAAACTCAACGTCACCTCTGTTCTTCGAGCAGACATCAACCACATCCAACCTTTTCCTTGCGCTGAGAATCTCCAGCACATAACAGGGAATATCAAATAGCTGATGGAGCCAACAGCCATCTCGTGGCGACTCTGATATGTATCGCTTGTCAAGGTGTCACAGCCCAGCCCGCTGGGTACGCTCACTCTGGGCGCTTGCGCTGTAACGAGTATCGCAGTGAGTACGTACGTGTTCTGCTTGCGCTGACCGTCTCATTCTCTACCTCAACTGCCTCAACTGCACGACTGTAGCCGGTCCAACGAGATCAGCTGTGAAGAGTCCCTTCGCCTGAACTGAATTCATTTGCCAGTCGTGAGATGCGCCTCATCAATACTACCACTCTGGAATTGCACACGTTCTACAACCGCACCATCCCACGCTATGCAACTCTGTCACATTGCTGGGCTGAAGACGAGGTCTCGCTCGAAGACTTCAACGCCGGCGCCCGCGACAAAGCCGGGTTCAAGAAGATCTTCAACGTCTGCAGGCTGGCCAAAGAAGAATACGATCTGGATTGGCCTGGGTTGACACATGCTGTATCGACAAAAGCAGTAGCGCGGAGCTGTCGGAATCAATCAACTCAATGTACGTATGGTACCAGAAATCTGTGGCCTCCTATGTCTTCTTAGAAGATGTGGATATCGAGGGCGCTGGCTGGATGCAAGACTTCGCCGACGCTCGCTGGTTCACACGAGGCTGGACTCTCCAGGAGCCACTTGCGCCGTTATCGGTCCGATTCTTTGACAAGAATCTGCAGTTCATAGACACCAGAGAGGGTCTTGCTAAAGATATCTCTCGCATCACTCGGATTCCGGAGACTTTGCTATGCGGTATGTGGAGCGAGTATCGAACGACGAGCGTTGCATGTCGTATGAGTTGGGCTTCCCATTGGCAAACGACCCGAGAAGAAGACATGGCTTATTGTCTTCTTGGCCTTTTCGACGTCAACATGCCCCTGCTCTACGGAGAAGGCAAGAAAGCTTTCCGACGCTTGCAGGAACACATCATCAGCTCCTCAACAGACGACTCCGTCTTCGCATGGATATCTAGCGAGGCCAGCGACGAAGTCATCCATGGTGATGGTCTTCTTGCATGCGCTCCCAAAGACTTCGCTCACTCCGGCAACATCGTCTCCCTCGTTTCAACCGCGCGGCCCCCAACGACCGTGACAAACAAAGGCGTTCAAGTCCACTATGCCATAACAGGTCTCGGGGACCTGATATGCCACGCCGTGCGTTGGTTCATCAACAACACCGCCTCTCCGAAGACAATCTACCTGGACCTCAACTGCGCACAGCAGACTAATCGCAAACCATTGCAGTGGAGCACTATCCCACTCGAATCCAGAGCCACACACGACGACGTCTACCACCGCAAAGACAGCACATTTCTGCTTCGAAGGCAAGTCAACCTGTCCGTTGGGCCCCGTGTCTACGCCAAAGTCTACGTAGGCCCACACAACGCACTACAAGGAAAACACGACCTGCGCCTTACTCTTTAGAGAAGTCCTGGGGGCGGTTGGCTTAGCTCACTCCAGGCGTTCATCATCACTCGCTCGCAAATCTACTCGTTTGCCGTCCTGTCATTTGCCGTCGACGTCGAAATCCTCATCTCCTACCAGACACACGCGTTCGCACTAAACACATGGGTCCGCCAATTCCTCTTTGTTCTGTATTTCCTCGGATTGACCGATGTCGTGTTGGAGGCATTTCACGTCAAGAATCGAGCCTGGCACAGGGGACTCGTTTGCTTGGCCGTGATGGTATTCGTGGCGGTTCCGCTACCACTGATGTTGGCAGCTGCCTTCACGTTGGTGTTCAACGTGGTCGACGTGCTTGTGCCTTATACAGAGTTTCGACCGGATAGCGGAGGATAATGATATTGAGAGAAGAGGGAGAGTGGATTAGTTAAAAGGGGCTCACTCCTGAACTCCTTCGCGATACCCCAAATTTGATTTACTCTTCATCATTCACACGATAGGTCGACACACTTTGAAAAGATCGAACGCTGCGTATCTCATTTTCCACATCTCTACAATGCTCGCTTTCAGTCAGAGAACACCTCTCCCTCTAAAAGCGAGAGTCTGTCTCTCCATCCCATCATGCCGTCGACCCCATCGCTAATGCATCAAAACATCAAAATCACACAATGCCACCCATCCCACTCACTACTCACTCAAACTCCACACGATTCCCCCCACCTCCAGCAGCCTGCTCCCTCCTCATCCTCTCCGCCCGCCTCCGCCTTCGATTACTCTCGAAAACACTCACATCCGTCCCAGTTCCCATATCCGTCCCCGTGCCGGCGACATTGGGAGGGCTGCCCACCGCACCGCTACCAGCTGGGCCAGCAGCCGGTAAGAGACCCGCCGGGGGAACAGGGGAATCTGAGGCTTGAGGGACACGGCCTGGCGCAGGTACAGGAGGAAGATTGAGTTCCGAAGGCGGGCGATGGCTGCCTCCAGCCGAGCTCGACATGGCAGGCGGTGGAGGAACATTCGTGATGGGCTGGTCGCTTGAGCGTCTTATCGCGCCGTTGCGTCTGTATCGTGAGGAACCAGGTTCTTCGCCTCCAGAGCTCAGACTCGATCCTCTTCTCGTTCGGCGCTCCCGTCTTCTCGCTGCGCGCTCGGCGGCGGCTTCCTGTTCGTTCAGTCGTCGCAGTGTGACTGCCCCACCGTCTGGGTGGACGTTCATCTTGAGGCTGACTGGGGGGCTACTTATGCCACCGTTGTCGTTTCGGGATCCTGATGCGGCTGCGCTGCTGCCTCGACGGTCTTGTCTTGTTCGAGAGCCTCTTCGCCGAGAGGGGGATTGCGATTGCGTTCGCTGACCTGCTGCAAGACCTGCTGCTGCCACGGCGGCTTCTTCTGCTGCTGTTGAAGTACCATCTCGATACATGCCGCCTGTGCCTTGTTGTTGAGTCTGCGTCTGCTCAGATACAAGCCTGGATGGGTCTGGGTACACAGCTCCCTGAGGCATAGCTAGTGACCCCGGCACTGGTGCCTGATAGTCGGCGGGTCTGCTAGCATTCGGAGGCGGTCCTGGCGGCGGAGGTGGGATAGGGAAGTTGATATTGGTCGTCTGCTGCTGATGCTGCCCATGAGGCGGTGGTTGCGGCACATGCTGTTGACTGATGCTCGGTCCCACTGTACTCGGCGGTGCACCGCTCGCAGACGGTATCGTCCCTGCTGCAGCAGGAAGAGGAGGCTGCAAAGTGTCTGGACGGAAGTTTGTCCTCGAAAGCTCTGGATGACTACCCACCGTTGGGTCTTGAGGACCTGTCATGATCGTCCCTGACAGGCTCTCCCTCCTTCCGCTGGCATCTTGCGGCCTCGGATATCGATTCGAGTTTCGACGGTTGAATTGCTCCTCACTATCAAGCTCCTGCCGCCGTATTTGATCGTTCCTATCCTGCTCCCTGCGGTCTCTTCGCCTCCTGTTCCACTCACGGAATCCAGCGACCGCGCCCATGGCAGCTATACTCTCTCGCAACGTTTGGCCACCATCAGCAGGACGCCTTGGGGGAGGATTGACATAGCTCTCGTCGTCATCGTACGACATGGAATCCATGCTTGATCTCCTGGGTGGTATGCCAGTTGGCCGCCGTCCAATTCCTGGTCGCGTTGGTGTCATGGTAGACGTATCTTCCACCCGTACTCGTCTGCCTGGCCTCTGATCACCCGGAGAGAAAGGGGCCTGGCCAGCTTCCACGCGAGATACGTCCGTCTGGCTGACCATGCTCTGATCGCCTGGCCTGTAGCTGACTTGAGAATCCACATATCCATCATTCCTTCGCTTCCTCCCACCGAACATGCTTTTAACTCCCTCGAAAGCTGCAATCCCAGCGCCAGCGCCCAAGATCCGATCTCGCCAAGTATTCGGTCCCCGCTCTGGTCGACGACCGTACTTCTCCTCAGCCATCTCGTCATCTTCCCAGCTTTGTGGAGACATCATCGTCCCATCGTTTCGACGAGCACGATTGCTGCCTCTGCTCGGCGGCCTGGCTCCAGCATATGTTGCTGGTGGAGGCACACTTCCTGGAGGTGGGCCATATCCGGCACTGGGAGTTGGTCCATACCCAGCGACTGGGGTTGGGCCATATGGATCTGGGATCCGAGGACCTGGACCTGGACGCGGCGGTCCCATTGAAGAGCCTGGGCGGCCTGGTGTATGCGGCGGTCGACCCGTCATCTCGCTGTCCTCGTAGTAGGTATTGTCCTTTTCTACTCGCCTGTCATCACGCTTCCTTCTGTACCACTCATACGCTCCAATTAGACCCGCGCCCGCTAGGATATTCCGTCCCCAATGCGATCTGTCTCGGCTCCTATCTCTTCGTCTACCATCTCCAGTAAGCTGTGTTTGGTCACCGGTAATGTAGCTACCAGTGTAGTCGGAGTAGTAGTCGGATTGAGCAGGTCTCGGAGGAGGCCCCACTGCACCAACCAGACGAGCCTTGTTCCTGTACTCGAGCGCAAGGTATGCGAAGAGTAATAGTGCTCCCCACAGAGCGTACAGGATAAAAAGCACCTTCGGCGAGCCGTAAAGCGTCAACCCCAGCGCAACTTGTACAAACGCAAGAAGCGCAACAGCTCTTCCAAACAATCTGTGCAAATGCACCTTGACAGGTATCGTCGGATGTGGTCTCGTTCTCTTCCTCTCCCTCCTCGTCATCCACCAGCCATATAAGAACTGCACCAGAATGCAGACATAAATCGCAACTCCAATGCCATGATGTGGATTCGTCAAACTCCTCTCCGGTCCTACTGCGAACCAACCCAGCACCAGCACGACTGTCGCCAGGAATACTGTGATGATCTGCATGTAGACATGCAACTTGAAAGCCACCCTCCCCTCGGTATGCAAGAACCTCGCAATGAATATCGCACCCGGTACGATTCCCAGAAACGTGATCGCCGCAATGACTCCATGTCCCGTCACTAATACATGATACTCTGGCAGATCTCGAAAGCGATTCCCCATGCCATTGTATTGCATCGTCGCAAAGTTGAGGCCTTGCAGGTTCGGGAGGAGGAAAGTATTGCGATCCGAGTCCCAGGTGCCATCGCCGACGTACATAGAACTGCTATCGTACGTCGAGCTGCCCGGCGGCGAGAGGTTGTCGCCGGTCGACATGTTGATCGAAGCCGATCTGTGTACGGATTGCTCTTGATGTGTGTGTTGCGCTCAAGGCGCTCTCTGTTCGGTCGAGGTCGTCGTCATAAGGTCATGGCGGTCGTAACAGTCGTCAAGAGGTAGTCGCGGTATCGTCCAGCAGTGGGCTGTGAGGGATGGATAGTTTCTCGTCAACCAGCGGTCAATGAATTCGTATGGCGGGGTAAACGTCTGGAGTGGCTCGGAGCGAGTGTGGGTATCGATGCTGAACGACGGATTGTGCCTGGAAATGGTTGACGGCAATAGCGAGGTGTTGTTGGAGCTCTGCGGTGTATGATGCGACGAGACTAATGCGTGGCCGCTCCTGCGTTGTTCACAGAGAGCTTCCTCCTCCACTCTCAGCTGGCGGCGAGCTGCAAGATGCCCGTCCGGATGTTGACACCCGCATCGCCCGAGCAACCACCAGCCAACCCTCTCGCCTGCAGCCGGGAACCTTGTCCAACTTCTGCACCACTTCGTCTTGTCTTCGACGGCACGATACTGTCAATGAAATTCTCCGTCGTATTGGAAATGATCCAGATCCTACTCACAGTTCAGCTACCTTCAAGACGTGAGGTCGCCGCCCGCATTCCAGCTTGATCGAAGAATGTGAGGAGAAGGTTATCGACTCACGACGCTAGCCTCTTCCGTCCCTCTACGGGGTCCCAATAACGCGTCCAATAATCGCGTCTCCCCTCCACATCCACACCACCACATCACATCCTCCCACCACAACAATCACCACCAAAACCCACCAACCCACAACAATGGCAGAAGCAACCTCCCGCTCCCCCTCGCCCCCCCTCCCACCCCCAACGCCCTCCACCCCAGGCCCCCGCGCCACAGCCCTCCAAAAACTCTACTCGGACGCCATAACCCACATCCTCAAAACCTGCTCCTACACCAACTTCGCCTCCTGCTACCCGACGCCCTCCACCAACGTCCCCGCCTCGATGCGGCAGCTCCACGACCAATTCACGCAGAAACTCGCCGAGTACATGCGGCGCGAATTCGAAAATATCCTGGTGGATAGGAACGTCATCCCGTCCTTGAACGAGCTGGATCGACTCATTGAGGACGCGAAGAGACGGAAAGCCCGCGCGGCCGTCGAGCAAGATGAGAAGGACCCCGTGCCGCCGCATACCCTTCCCGCGCAGACCTTGTACATCTCGCATCTCGCGCCGAGTCTGAAGGGGTATGATCAGGAGATCCGATCGCGGCAGGAGGCGCTGGCGGGGGAAAACCAGGAACTGATCGCGAGGGTGCTGCAGCAGAGGAAGGACCTTCAGAGATTGATGGAGGGGTTGGAGGGGGTTGTGGAGGATTTGAATGGCAGTGTGAAGGCGCTGGTGCCGGAGGAGATGGAGGGGTTGAAGGAGGAGAATCGCGAGGTTGATGAGGTGATGAGGGATTGATTTTGGGGTTATGAGTGGTTTGGACGCGAGCATGAGGGCGTTTGGGAGCGGATGGGTCTGATTTTGAGATACCACGACTGGGAAAGTCTTTTTATTGGGGGGAAAAGGGATTTGCGATTTGCAAAAAGCGATGGGAATTACGCTCTCGTCATTATCGAAACAACGCTCATGCGACATATGCCAACACCTCTGGTGTTTGGTCAAAACACGACTGCTCGCGAATCATTCTTCTAACCCGACCACAACGAAAAGCCAGACCCAACGACAGACAGTCGCGTGCGCGGTAGTGTCCATGCGACACAAAATCCAGGGGGTATAATGTGCGTGCTTCCTTGCACAAAGAGTAAATCCTCAAGGTAATAAACGCCAGTGATCTCGCTCTCATCCATCCCACAGCCCCTTTGACCCTGAAGCCGGTAATGTTGGTACATTCTCATCTCCCAGTCGATGTTGATTTCATTACTCGTTCTTCTTGTCTTCTGGCCCAGTTGCTTTGCCGTTGGCGGCATGCCCGACCATGTCGCTATGGGACGCGAGACCGCCGTCTATAGTGCGATTGAGCTCCAGTCCGGGAGTCGGTGCAGGTGTTTCGTCAAAGTCCACGGACTGCACCGACTCGGTGGCTGAGTCCAACGGTGGAATGGTGTCTGTCGATTTGCCACGTTGGTGAAGGCTGCCGTCGATGTTCGGGGTCATCGCGTCTGCGGCCGGCCCCAGATCCAAGGCAGTCGTTGCCGCGGCTGAAGTGCTATCCAATCCAGTGGGTCCAGCTGGAGAAGCAAACGGGCTCGTCACTGCAACGCCATCTTGTCCTGTAATATCTGGACTCTTGGACATGCGAGCGACTTCCTTGCGAAGCTGGTCCATCTCCTTCTCCATTCTGCGTCCAAAGACATCGATGTAGTAGGTCGCGCCGTTCCAACTTGCGAGTGAGAATACAATCATCATGAACGAGGCTGACGCCCATCGATACCAGAACCAGATGGGACATGGTAGCATCGTCAGAAGGGCGTAGAGGTACTGGATACACATGAACACCGTCTCCTGATATTGATCCGGGAACCCCAGGACGAACTTGCCCAAGAAGTTCCCACGATAGCTTCGGCGCAGCCAAGTGAATGATGTTGGTCGTCCGGCTGCGATCTTGGCTCGTTTGCGCACAGTGATCATGAAGTGGTACGATAGTTGCCAGATAGCGTAGGGAAGAGTAGCCCAGATGATCATTTCAACCAGGCTGTAATGCTCGGGTGCGTCCGGGGCTGAGTACTTGATGGTGTGAATTGCTGGGAACTTTTCCAGTTGCATTGACTCAGGAATCAGATGGACAAGGACGTGTAGCGTTGCACAAGGCATGATATGGACGAACAGCCTATAAAGAGTCAGTGATTGTCATGATGTGTAAGGAACAGATATGATGTCTTCGTCTGCTCGCCACAGGCAGTCAAATGGCAACGCAGAGCAGACGAAAACATCACTTGCAAATGGAGAGAACATACGTCGTCGTCTGTAAAATGTCAGTATACGTTATCTCATTCCATGATTGCAGATATGCATACCTTGTCAAGGCTGTGAAAGACCAGGCTGTTCCTCCACATGGCAATTGCAACAGCATTGTTGCCAAACGCCAGACAGTATGTGCTGATGAAAAGGCGTTTCGATTGCGGGAAGAACCAGATGGTCAAAACGAGGAGCATGTTAACAAAGTAGCAGAGATCCGCCAGGAAATAGTGGAAGCCAATCTTGTGGTATTTGTACCACCGGATTGGCATAAAGTAGCTGTTACAATGTTAGTGGCATTCTGCCATCAATTCGTGTGTAATGGACTCACATCAACTGAATGGTGTACCAATAGTGGAAGTACTCCGGGTATGCGCCGATCATGTAGGCAGAAATGAAGATGTTGAGAACGGCAGTCACAAAGGAGACCTTCTCCATCATCGTCACGGTCTTCGCATCGTTCCATCGCCTGTTCAGACGTTCGACCGACAGCCTGACACGCTTGCGATACTTGTCAAGCCTTTCCTCTGGAGCAACATGGACACGTTTCCTCCACTCGTCGACGATGTTGTTCTTGCTTGAGAGCGCACGCGACGCAAGCTTTGCCCTCTGCCGCCTCAGTTTCTCTGCATTGTGATGGATCGCATCTTGCATCTTCTCGAGCCGTTGCGGCAGAGCCAAGTTCTCCAATATATCGAACATGGTCAAGCGATCGACGGGCGGGAAGTTCTCGTTGCCGAACGACTCGAAGGTGCTCCCAACATCAGACGAACTATTAGTCCGCGACAGATATCCAGGCGTACCGGGAGTGCTCAGCCCACTCACTGAGCCGCCAGCAGACAGGTAGTCTTCGGCAGGCTTGAGCGAATCGCTGGGAGTGCGTCCATGACCCTTGTTCGCCCCGTCCGGGGGCGGCTTCAGGTCTTCTTCTTTTGCAGCAGCCATTTGGTCGAGCTCTTGTGTCATATCGTTGGGTTTGTTGGTCTTTCTGGGCGCGTCGATGTCTTCGAGACGGGCAAAGGCCTCGAGCTCTTCCTCGGGGATGAGCTCTAGGTAACTGGAACGATGGCCGGGGAAGTAAGGGCGTCGTAGGTCGGATTTGTAGGTGAGTGGCATCTTATGAAGGCATCTCAGTCAACAGCGGCTCAGAACGGAAGGGCATGTGACCGCCAGTCGGTGCCTGACCTGGGTGGGAGCGACGGGGCTTAATGCGAGAGTGACGGAGAGGCTTACTCGACGTGGAGGGCGGAGGCTGCTGCGCGGCGACTCCAAGTATATTGTTGATGTTCCAGACGCCGTTTCGCGTGCCGTCAATCTGCCACGGCCAGCAAAACACCAGCGCAACACAGTGGGAGCTCGCTCATGCGCGGGCAGCCAGCTCGCTCCTCCGCTGCTGCTGTTATAGGTGGCAGATGTACGGTGCGTGGGCGAAAGAGTCGGTGGAAGACAACCTATCACTGGCGCGCGGAGGGTGAACGTGCCCGGTCGACGTCACCTGCCGTGCCGGAACCTAGATTGTGCTGATTCAGCCACATCGCCCGCCCCAAACGCGTGTGAGCCCTGGACGCGACGAGAGCAGTAATCGCATCGCAAACACACCACTTTCACTCGTTCCACGCTTGCATGTGATACCGCCCTGGTCGCGAGTATACCACACCTGGGCTGAGGGGCGCCTAACCATCAACACCTCCAACAATCCTCCCACTCGCGCGACAACATGGGCAAGCTCCTCGCGCTCGAGCTGTACAACTTCAAGTCCTACAAAGGCCACCATGTGTTGCAGTTCGGCGACAGCTTCTTCACGTCGATCATTGGCCCCAATGGATCTGGCAAGTCCAACTCCATGGACGCCATCTCCTTCGTCCTGGGCATCAAGTCGTCTCACTTGCGATCGCAGCATCTCAAGGATCTTGTGTACCGTGGTCGCGTGCTGAAGCATTCCAAAATCAATGCCGATGGAACTGCAACGGATGAAGTCCCAAACGGACACGTCAATGGCGATGCGGTGAATGGAGCAGATGATGTTGATGAGGAGGTGGAGGTGCCGATTGAGAGTCAGCGGAACGACCCCCAGACAGCTTGGGTCATGGCAGTGTATGAGGACGATGCCGGAGAAGAGCAGAAATGGAAGCGCACCATCACTTCCAACGGCCAGTCAGAGTATCGCATCAACAACAAGCCCGTGACCGCGAAGACGTACAACGAGGCACTTGAACAAGAGAACATCCTGATCAAGGCCCGAAACTTCCTCGTCTTTCAGGGAGATGTGGAAGCAATAGCATCGCAGTCGCCGAAAGATCTGACCCGCTTGATTGAGCAGATCAGTGGCTCACTCGAGTACAAGGCCGACTACGAGCGATCGAAGCTGGAGAAAGAGAGAGCAGAAGACGACCAGAGATATAAGCTGGATCAGCGACGTGGTATCAATGGCGAGATCAAGCAATATCGAGAGCAGAAGGAGGAGCTTGACAAGTACGAGCAAACGCGCGACCAGAAGTATGAGGCAGTGGTCACCCAGATCCTGTGGAAGCTCTTCCACTTCCAACGCACAATCGAAGACAGCACTGCCGAGATACAGCGACACCAGGCCGAGTTGAAGGAATTCAGGCGTAATGTGCAGAAGTTCTCAGACCGGCTGGAAGCGGCAAAGGCAGAGCAGGCCAAGGTTGGCCGTGAGGTGAACAAGTGCGAGCGAGAAATCAAACGCAAGGAGAAGGAGGTCGAACAAAAGGAGAATTCGCTCATTCCCGTTGACGAGAAGCTCTCGATTCATTCGTCCAATCTGGAATCATACCGAAAGAGAGTAGACGACATTGCAAAGGAGCGCGACGACAAGAAGAAAACGTTTGAGAAATTTGAGAAAGACCTCCAAACAGTGCAGACCGCGCAGAAGCGTTGGGAGAAGGAGTGGAATGCCCAGCAGCAGAAGATGGGCAGGAAGCTGAACGACGCTGATCTTCAAGAGTTGGAGCGTCTTCGTAGAGAAGTTTACAAGCGTGCTGGGAATGATCGAAACAAGATCGACACCATCACACGACAGCTCAAGACTGATGAAGAGACCGTAGCCTCTCTGAAATCGTCACTCGAAAACACGGAAGCCCAGGCCTCGACCTTGCAAGAAGATGTTGACGGGCTGAAGCAGCGGCGTGAGGAAGTGCGTCGCACTGTTAAGTCTACCAGCAAGGAGATCGATGCCAAGAAGGTTGCCATCAACGCTTTGATCAGTGACCGAGACCGCACAGAGCAAAAGTCTCGAGAACTGGACGAGAAGCTACACCAGGTGCTCAGTAAGCTCGACGAGGCCATGGGCTTCCAGCGCGAGTCTCACAAGGAAGCTCAACAACGAGAGTTGGTCTCCCAGCTGAAGCGTATCTACCCTGGCGTTCGCGGTTTGCTGGGCAGTCTCTGCAGGCCGAAGCAGAAGAAGTACGAGACTGCTGTGTCGACTGTCTTGGGACGTCATTACGACGCGATCGTGGTCGACACCGAGAAGACCGCTAGAGAATGTATTCAGTTCCTCAAGGACCAGCGTACGGCTTCGGCCACGTTCATTCCCCTGGACACCATCATACACAAGCAGCCCAATGCGAACCTGCGAGGCATGCACCAGGGCATGAGACTAGCCATTGATACCATCGACTTCGACACAAACCTGGAGCGAGCCATGAGTTTTGCATGCGGCAATGCCATCGTCACTGACACTATTGCCATCGCAAAGAACTTGGTGTACAACCGCAACGTCGATGCTAAGGCAGTCACGCTCGACGGCACTGTCATCCACAAGGGCGGTAACATGACCGGCGGTGAGGGTATTGAGAAGAAGCGTCGATTCGAAGACGCAGAAGTTGACAACCTGCGCACCATGGCAGACAAGTTCAAAGGCGAGATTGATGCATTGCCAAAAGGTCACAAGCGCCAGTCCGAGGAAGAGAAATTGCGGTCTGATCTGACAGGCTTGGAGACGAAGCTGAAATATGCTCAAGACGAACTGAAGACACTGGATCGCAACATCGACAGCAAATCGCGAGAGCTGCAACATGTCCAGTCTCAGCTTAAGGATCTGAGACCAAAGTATCAGGAGCAGGCTCGTGGCGTCGAGACCTTGCGTGAGCAGCTCGAAGACCACACTGCAGCACTGGCGGAGATAGAGGACGAGGTATTCGGTGCCTTCTGCCAGCGTGTGGGATACGAAAACATCCGCGAGTACGATCGACAACAAGGCGCTTTGCAAGAAGAGGCCACCAAGGCCGCGGACAATTTCAAGAGACAGATCTCACGACTCAACCAGTCGGTGACGTATGCAAAAGCAGATCTGGCAAGCACCGAGAACAGACTGAAGAGTGTTCAACAATCGAGCAAGCGTGACGAGGACATGGTCGCCGCTCTCGAGGCGGAGAAAGAGCAGATCACTGCAGAGCTCGAAGAACTGAATGAGGAGATCGCAGAGCTGAATGGACAGCTCGAGGAGCTGAAGAAGCAATTCGACGAGCGAGGCCAGACTGTACAAGAAGCCAGACGAGAGCTGGCAAAGCGCAGCAAGGGCGAAGAGAAGACGGTCAAGGAGATCAACGTCCTCGACGCCGAAGTCCAAAGGGCATCCAGTGGACGCTACGGCATCCTACGAAGCTGCAAGGTCGAAAACATCACCCTTCCACTCGAGCGCGGCAGCCGCAAGGTCGACTCCCTCCCCATGGAACACACCGTCCTCGAAGAAGACGAAAACGCCATGGACGTCGACGGCGAAGAAGGCATCTCAGCCGCTAAGCTCAAAGATTACGGCATCTCCGTTTCCTTCGACGACCTGGATGACGATCTCAAAGAAGACCCCAGCGACGAATGCGAAGCCAGCCTCTCGGAAAAAATCAACACCCTCCAAACCTCGCTCGACAAGATGGCCCCCAACATGCGCTCCGCCGAACGCCTCGAAACGACCGAAGCCCGCCTCAATGCCACCGACCAGGAATTCAACCAGTCCAAAACCGCCTACAAGAAAGCCAGCAAAGCCTTCGAAGACATCCGCGCCAAACGCATGGATCTCTTCCAAAAAGCCTTCCAGCACATCTCGGAGCAAATCGGCCCCGTCTACAAAGAACTCACCAAGACGCAGTCCTTCCCCCTCGGCGGCAACGCCTCCCTGGACGTCGAAGACGAAGACGAACCGTACCTCTCCGGCGTGAAATACCACGCCATGCCGCCCCTCAAACGCTTCCGCGACATGGAGCACCTCTCCGGCGGCGAGAAGACCATGGCGGCGTTGGCGCTGCTCTTCGCCGTGCACACGTACGCGCCCTCGCCGTTCTTCGTCCTCGACGAGGTGGACGCCGCGCTGGACCATGCGAACACGACCCAGTTGGCGCAGTATGTCCGGGAGCATGCCGGGCCTGGCATGCAGTTTGTGGTGATTTCGCTCAAGACGGGGCTCTTTCAGAACAGTGAGACGTTGGTGGGGATTATGCGGGATCAGGCGGTGAACAGCTCGAGGGCGTTGACGTTGGATGTAAGTTTTGATTTCTTTCTTAACGTGGTCATTGTGATGATGCTAACGTGTTTGTCACAGCTACGAAAGTATCAGGCTGTCTAATAAGTCACGATACGAGACGACGTGATTGAGCGGACAATTCCGTCCTAATGTCTTACTTTGCTTGCGGCGTTCAAAGTTGCAAAATCGAGCCTTTGCTCATGGCGGTCCAACCAAGCGCGAATTCCCAGCAAGCAAGGCGTTTCTACAACACAAAATGAGGTGGATGGATACCATACGCTATTCAAACCCCTTCGAGTTCTTTCGCGAAGCCTGAATCCCAAAAAAAGGAATCAGCAATTCTCCATATCACCGGTATTATCATCATCATTACTCGCTCCACGCATCCCATCTCATCCCAACCTCAAAAAGCCAATCTCATAGGATTTCGTTCGTTAGAGGTAATAAGAGGAGCGAAAAGCTTCCCGAGTCTTGGGTATATGGGAGTGGATACATATTTATGTCCACGACTCGTAGCCATGTATGATTTTGCGTTATAGTGCACATGGCCACCTGCTACTCATGTGTGTAATAAGAGCGACGTCAACGAGATGATGTCGTTTTTTCTAATGTTAGTATCGATCGTGCTGACCACGAGCCTGTCGTCGACCGGATTTCTGGAAGATCGTCCACTCTGCCAAATGTCACGGACCGAGTGCTGGTATGTCGACCTGTTTTTGTGCACGAGCAAGAGTGAGGGTGTGCTTGGACGTGAGGAATCCAAATATAAGAACAAGCGCAATTGCGCGACTCACCGTACATACCTCGTTCGTATGTGATTCGTATGTGCTTCATCAAATTCGACACTCCCAACTCAAGAGACTGAAGCTTCCCTCCAAGCTTCCCTCACCTTTCACGTGCAATGCGTCTCAACGAAAGCGACAAGATGCCACTGCACAAGACCCGCGTCAGCAACGCCCAGCGACCATTAAGTGCGGTCATGCGCTGTCAACGTAGTCCAAGCGTGCAAGCCCGTACAACCAGAGCCCCGGCGCCGTCGCACCAACAGGGCGGCATGGGTCCTCACCGGCAAGACAGGGCTATCCTGGACTCCCGTGGCTGTCTGAAACTCCGTCGCAGCGCGGACATCCCGCCATCCCGACGACAGGTCGCAAAAGTCTCTTGCGCTTGTTTCGGTATTTGAGAAAGATCCCTGAGCATGTCGAGAACTGGTCGCGCTTCGGCACGAGAGCGGCTAAAGTATAGTCGATCGCGGAGATGGTCGTCTTTTGATGAGGACAGTGGAGCTTTGGAAGGATTCTTTGGCGATGTTGCACAGTTGAGGTTTGAATCGTTTTCGACTTTAGATGAGTTGGGCGTCTCCGCTGAATCGGACTTCCATGGTCGTGGATATTAATTGTGTCCAGGATGATGGCGAGTCTCGCGTGGTGAGATGCATGTATCCGGACGTCAGCCGGCACGGACATTGAGTAGGGGTCGTTGTTCTCGACCTCATCAGCAACACATTCTCCTCTAGCTGGTGAGATGAGCCAAAGTCTCTACCAATGTTGAGATTGGGCTGGACCAGGGTATTGAATGTCATGGCCAGAAGAGTGTGGCCTTTGGCGAAGAAGAAGACAAATGAGGTCAAAATTAAGTGACATGCGTTCCAACGTCTGGCAGACGATCTCAATCGAGGCTCACGTTCTGGAAGTTGCTGTTACAAAGCTTGCCTCGCTGCCTTGGCCAGGTGGGTAACAACGTCCGAAGGCCATGTCGAAATAGCCGGTGGTATGCGCGTTGGAGCAACGCGTGCGTGAATGGCCTTGTTCTCTCGTGATGAACAAAAGTTGAAGCTGTCGGCTGTAGAGCTGTCGCTGCTGTCAAGTGATGGATGCCAGGTCAGCCAGCAGCTTCGGCTCCATGGTACCATCGTACCAGGACCTCCTCAGTGCCGTCCAGCAATCCACGAATGCGGTGTTGAAGGAATCGCCACGTCTTCAACGATCTGCAGATGCCGAGCGATCCTGATTACTGCGAGTGAGAAACTTGCCATGGACAAAATATTGTTCTCCCAAATGGCGAGCAAAGCACAAAGCTACTGCATAACGCGTCGGAGGTCCGCCCAACTCACGGCGGTACCTGCATTGTCATGCATGGCGGCCGTCAACTCTCCGGAAGACTCATGTGCGCATGGATCCAAGTCATCGGCTCGCCACAAGGAATGCAGCCGGCAAGTCGGCTGGCCGACAGAGGGCGGATTTGGCGAGATGTCAACGTCCAGATAGGCAAGTGCAGAGGGAAGACGTCGATGGAGGAAATGAAGGGAGAAGCAGCATCAGCCACAGAGATGTTGTGGGTGGTCAGGCACGAAATCACGGCGGGAGAGAATGAGGTAAAGTGCCAGGGGCACGGTTCTGCAGGCCGGCGAGATGGTGGGGCTAGCAAAGTCAAACCCCAGCCCGATATCTCGTGCACGGATGGTGAGTGATTGTTTGGCGGCGATGATTGGAAGTCAGCGGCCGTTGGTCGAGGACGGGACGGGTGCCGCGATCTTCGAAACGAACGACGGAGCGTTGGCTGTGGACGACGAGCAACGCGCGCTCGCGATGTGGCGCACGGCGGGCCATTCGTCTCCACGTTCGATGGCGATGTGCTGGATTTGCGGTGCTGGAGGCGAGGACGAGGCCAATGGCGTTGCGAGGAAGCTATTTGATTGAATATTGATTGACTGCATTGGTCGCGCGGGGGAGTCGATGGAGCAGCATTCGCGGTGCAGGAGGCTCGAAAGAGATGCAGCGCAGATTGGGTGGAGTGGTCGTGGAAGGGGACCCGGGGTGCTGGTCGCGGCGGGCGTCGATTAGGCGCAACCTTGTCCGCGCCTCTCGTTGCAGGCGGGCGCCGGCTCCTGGCTTGTTCGGCGACAGACAAGAAGCCAGCACGCTACCAGGGCCTGGCTGGCTGGCTGGCTTCATCAGATGCGTTGCTGCAGTCCGTCCTGCGGTCAACGGCCTTCTGCTGTCGTGTCTCACCCTCCAACTCCGCTGCTGCGTGCGAGCGTTTGACCGCCAGCGTCTTCGTTGTTGCTGTTGCCGCACCTCACCAAGACCACCATCGCTCCTTCCACACCACCACCAGGTCCACTCCAGTCGCTCCTTCCTGCCGCGTCCTTTCTTCGAAACGACTTCCTCCGCCGTGTGCGCCTTCCCTTCTGCCGTGCTTGTCTTGGACTTGCTTGATGCGTGAGTCGAGCAATGGACTCCTCACCGGTACGTGACGCGACATACGTCTCAACCTGCGCGCGCGAGACTCCAATGCCTCAGATACTGACTGCCCTCTTCCAGCGTGAGCCGCAGCGACTCTCAGCGCTGTACCAATACCACAACGCCCCCGAGGTCGCGCCTGCCCATGGCCTAGAGTACGACGACACCGTCTATCCCTCCTCCGACAAGTACCCTGTCATCCACGAACGATTATACGAGGGCAAGCTCAGCGGAAAGTATGGCTTCGGCGGCGACAACAGACCGCCGCGGATCATCTTTGGAATGAAAGTGCGAACGTTCCTGGTGGTTGCATCGGTCATGGTGCTGGTCATAGTAGGAGCAGCAGTAGGAGGTGCGGTCGGCGGGCAGCAACTGAGGGAGAACCAAGCCCAGACGATGTAGTAAGTGCTACGGTCAATGCCCACATTCCACATGCACGTACTAACGTAGGCCTGTGTAGCACCAACGGCACCAACGCACCGGCATCGAATCCCTCAGCTTCGACATCCTCAGGACCCTCACCAACATCAACGTTCTCCGCAGCGACCCCGACATACACGCCACTATCAGACTGCCCCGATTCAAACAACACCGCCTACACATCCTCCTTCTCCAAAGGCTCCTCGGGCGACACCCGCAAAAACGCCGGCCTCCACTTCACCAAATACTGCGACCTGTCCAACCCGCTCTCCACCGACGGCGCGCAACGCATCGCCGAAGCCTTCGTCTACAGCTTCAGCGACTGCGTCGAGGTCTGCGCCGGCTACAACTTCTGGAACGACGGCTCCAACTGCACCGTCGCCGTCTACCAGTCCGGCGGCGGCCGTCCGGGCAACTGCTGGGTCGGCAACGCCGGCGACATCCAGGCCTCTTCCCTGAACGAAACCCAAGGGACCGACGTCGCGATTCTGACTACTTCGTAATGTGTATATACCCCTACCGACTAGAGGAGATACGGGCTATGGTGTCTACGACAGATGGTTTTTGTTTTTGACTGTGCTTTTGCAACAACAGCGGGGCGTCTCGGGATGTTTTCGTGTTTGGGAGTTTTTGAAGGGGCTGTCACCGCCTGGCTGTCGAAAGGAGCAGGCTTTGCTTTTTCATTTGTGTGACGTGACCAAAACGGGGAGAGGGCAAGATCACTTTTAAGACTTGCTGAGAGAATGGGGAGAGGAGAGGAGAGCTTCAAACCTACCAAAATCAACGACGGTTCTGAACAGTGAGAAGAAGGTGCAAGACAGACAGACGAAAGGTGTAGATAATGCGCCTCAGCCGACAAGATTCTGACGAAAAGAACGCTTTTTGAAAAGAAAACGTACGGACTACTACTAGTCCAACGCCTTTTCTTCATCAACCCTCCAAACATCCATCCCAACCCCACAAACCAACACCCCTTTTCCCTTCGCCATCCCCTCTCCCCTAGCATCCAACTCCATAACCTCCATACTCGACACATCCGCCACCGAAGTAAATCCCTCCCTCACCAACCTCACATCCACGCCCTCCACGCCCTCCTCCCCTACATCAACATCAACCCTCCACAACTTCACCCTCTGATCAATACTCGCAGAAACCAACCAGATCCTCACACCTGCACCACCGCCACCTTCCTCGACATCAACGACACCAAGCCCCGTCACAGCTGCCGCATGCGCGCCTGGCAGAACAAGACTCTGGCACGAGTTCCCCTCGCTCTGGACGCGCGTGATGCCGATAGCATTATCATCGCCTCCTGTAATCAGCACGCGAGATTGGTCGGGCAGATTGCAGGAGTGGAGGGCCAGGATGGCGTTTTGGTGGATTTTGTGGCGATAAGTCCATTCGAGTTTGTCGACGGCGGTGGGTTGCGGGTTGGGATGGTGCCAGAGGGTTATGTGGCCGTCTGTGCTGGCTGTGAGGAGAGTGGTGGGGGTTTGGAGGGTGGTAGAGGGTGGGTGGAGGTGGAGGACTTGAGTCAGACATGAGGTGAGGTAGTCGCCGGCTGCTAGGAGGATCCATGTTTGGGCTTGGGGCTTGTAGTGCCAGGATCGGAGGCTGGAGTCGGAGTAGGCTGTTGTGATGTGGAATGATTGATCATCTAAGTCGTGCACGTCGAAGTTCATGATGCGAAGATCGGACGTCCCGCTGCGAGGGTGTTTGGATTCGCAGATGACGCCGATGTTGATGTGTGGAATGTCTTTGGTGATTTTCCATGCGATGAGTTCTTCGAAGCCGCCGCTGGAGAAGAGGTGTTCGCCGTTGCTTGACCACTGGAGGTGTTGAATGCCGGTATTTTGCTTCTGGAGGGTGTGCAAGGTCTTGAACCCGCTGTTCTGGTAGATGCTAAGTTTGATGTCGGTATCTTCTGCACCAGTTGCGATCAGATGAACATCACCCGGAGATATTGCCGTGCATTTGATCTCCCTGCCATGACCACCTGGGTTGATCATCTCGCATGGTAGTCGCGATTGACTCTGGTGATATAACTTCGATGCCTTTGTCCATACAAACGTACTGCCATTCTCGCGAGGTTGGAAATTCCAGATTCGATGAGCACCACCACACTCGACAATCATCACTTCTTGCTGTGTCTGAACGTCAAACACCACGAATGAAGTGCTTCTGAAGCCCCATACTAAGAGGTGATCCTGCTCATTGAACCCCAGGCCCTCGATGTTGGGTCCGAAGGGGAGTGAAAGCTGGTGGACTGTTCTCATCTGTGGCTGAGAGTCTACAAGAGTGACTTCGTGGACAGCGTAGGTGCCGTCACGCCCACTTGATACTAGATACACCTCGCTGCCGGGCCTGCGAGTGGCTGTGGTGAGGAGTTTGGTCACTGTCTCGGCCGCATGCGCCTCTGGGTATTGAACGATGTGGAGGGTTTTGTTATCCATGCCCCTGTGCGTGATTTCGAAGATAGCAATCGTCCCGTTTCTGGATCCAAAGAACGCGAAGTCATGCTCATTGATCTGAGCACATGCAAAGCTGGTCGTCACAAAGCCAGTGGGAATGCAGAGTTCGTGGACGTCGAGTTTGCGCGTCGCTTGAAGGCTGTTAGGCTCGATGTAGTACAAAGATGCCGTTTTCTTGCCCATGTTCGTGATCAAGAGAGCAATTTTGAGCGGATTGACAGACATTTGCTGAACAAACAGCCCAGCTACTTTGCGACCAGTCTTCGCAACAGAAGTCAGCGTCTTAGAGTCTTTCCGGTAAATCCAAACTTCGCCATCGGCACCTGCCACGAACGCGAATTGCGAGATGCTTGCCATAACCGAATAGCCGCGAAGTCCAGCGATCGGGTCCGACACTTTGGTGTACATGGCATCCTTACCAGCCAGATCGGCGAGGTAGAGAGATCCATGATCAGTCGATGCCAAGACTTGAGCATCGTCGACAAAGCCATATGCTCTGAAGACGCCAATGTCGTGGTTGTCGTCGGTACTGTCTCTCTCAGCGATCGATGTGTCTTGTTCTATACGCAGAGGTGAGAAATGCTGCAGACTTATTGTGCCATCTGCACCGCCAGTCACAATTCTGTGGTTTCTTATAGCCAGCGACCAGATGTTCTTCCCATTGTGAGCTCTTTGCAACCCGACCTGTTGCAAAGAGTATGGCAGCGCGAATGTTCCAGCGTTCGCAGTGATGGCCCAAGTAATGTTGGATGCGTCCTCCCCAAATGACAGAATGAAGACGTCTCCAGTCGTCGTGTCCTGTTCGAATCGTACGTGCCAAATCCTGGAAATGTGTCCCATGACTTTGCCCAGAGCCGGTGGAGCATACGCATCGTTGTCTGAAGTAGAACCAAACCCAGTCTGACGTTGCTGTTCGATGAGAGTGGGACTCTTCACGCTGAGATCCGAGACGTCCCAAAGGCGAATTGTTCGATCATCGCTGCAGGTGGCTAGAAGCCTTTGCCGGCCTGCCAATCGTTCGGCTAGTGCAGACGACGATATTTGAACCCCAAATACCGATCCCTCGTGAGCTGAAAAGGTGTAGTGAGTTTGATGTTTAGCAGACAGCTTTCCTTCCACATCTTGTACAACGCATGACCATACGATCACATCGCCGAATGCTGTCCCTGAAGCAATGAGACATTGAGAGCTACTTAGCCATCTGATCTGGGCACAGTAGAGGATGCAGTTTGAGCCTGGGACCAATGGCTCGATATGGCCTTCTCCCAAGCCACTGGACGGTAGCAGCTGAAGTGAATTATGTGCAGTCACAAGTACATTCCGTCGGGGATTGTCAGAGCATGCTACTGAACAGCCCACGTCCAATATCCAGTCATGGGCTTCGAATCTGGCTCCGGCGTTCAATTCGATCGATCCCTTCGCGCTCGATGATACCTCGACAAAGCAGACACTTGAACCGCCCCATACGACGGCCCAACTCTCTTCATGCTCTGCCACATCAACGCCATGGATGGCTTGGCCGTCAAAGATTTCGACTGTAGCAAGAAGAGTTTTTCGATCGGCATCGTAGGCTTTGAGTAAAGTCCCTTCACCCGCAAGTATCACATGTTGGTTCCAGAACGCGAGCGCCGTCACCGGTACTCGGTTGTGTTCATGCTGCATGTGAGAAAGAGTCGCACGAGGATTGCAGGTTGAGGGTGGAAGGAGAGGATGTCGGGAGTTGCCGTTGGAGCGGAAATGGGTTGCTCTTTATCTCGCCAGACCGGCCTCCCTATACCTACTGTATACACAACGACAAAGACATGTATCGTATTACGAGTATGCACATCAACTCATGACATTGCGCTATCACGTCTCGATGGGATTGAAGTGTGCTGCTGACCAGATTCTGTGCCAATCTCGCAGATGACAGCAATGCGCCGTCCTCGTGACACCTGGTAGGCATCCTTTCGAACCATCTCTCCCAGGAATTCCGCAACCACCATTCCATTCTCGCGAACAGAGAACAGACAGCAATGTCGTCGAGTAAATCCTGGTTCGCCAGCGTCTCCTCCAGCAAAGGCCGACTGCTTTCCAATTCCAGCCATGAACTCCCTCGCTGGCGGACTCCCTCTCCCATGGCAGCGTCGATGATCCCACCACCTATCGTCCAAAGCATGCACCAATCGACTGCAAACCCTGCGACCGAATCAGTCATTATCGAGAAACTTTCACCGTTCGAAGATCGACAGCATGAGTTGGAGGCCGACCTACAATTCCTTCTCGATGCGCAAGTCGAAGGACTGACTCGCGGGTTGGATGGTGGATCTTTGGACGATCGCAGCTCTACGGGCAGTACAACACCGACTGTGCAGAGTATGAGAAGCGAGTCGGCGAGGCGACAGCGTAAGCCGATACGAAGACAGCCGGGACTGAGAAGCGCGCGAAAGGGCATATACAATAGCATTATCGCATTGTCGGCGCTCAAAGATGACGAGCTACGAGATATTGATGATCAGATTGAAGAGCACGAAGGCACTTTGGAGCAGATCGAGTCTTGGGAGCAGAAACGTAATGGGTTGAAAGAAGCTTCGGCGAAAGTCGATTCGAGTGAGCAGACCGTTCGCATACAGCGACTGAGGCAGGAGGCGGATGGCTTGCAGGCCGATATCAACCAGGTGGAGCTGCAACTCATGGAGATGAAGTCACGGCATCGCAAGATATTGGGACAAGCTGCAGATGCGGAGAATTCAATCCAAGCCAAGTTGGCTTCCTACACCAACAGCCTCCGACTGCTGGAAGAAGACGTACAGAAGTTCCTGAGCGTAAAGCCAACCGGGACTGATGCTCGTCCATCTTCACAAGACGGAAAGCAGTCCATGTGGGAGCTTCCAAGCAAACGAAGGAATCTAGACATGGCCAAGGAGTACTGGAACCAGCAGCGAGAGATGAGCGCCAATGAGCGACAGCAACACGAGCAGGAGAAAATGGCTTACGTCGAAGGTGCCGCTATGTGGAAGGAAGCAGTCACAGAGGTCAATGGCTTTGAGAGACAGCTTCGCACGGAAATGGCGGCTCTACGACCTTCGTCTCCGAACTCGCAATCGGCATGGGAGGATCAGGCGGATCCTGAGGAAGGCTCATCAGATGGGTTGAAAGGCTTACTGAACCAGATTGATGTGGTGATCGGTTCACTGGAGAAGAAGCACGAGACTGCCGAAGAGCGTGGTTGGAAGCTGTTGATAGCAGCAATTGGAGCTGAGCTGGATGCCTTGAAGAGGGGAAAACAGATCTTGTCGAATGTCTTGGGAGTCACTGCTGAGGCTGACCAGGCTGAGACAAATGGCCAAGACTTGGTGAAGATGGACTCTGGCGACGAAATACGTGCGCTGGATGAGAGCTTCCAGACTGCTCGACCTATTGGTTCAGCTCCATCTGTTCAAGAGGACGAGCATGATGGACCGGATGAAGATTTGCTGTTCTCAAAGCACACCGATACAGACACTGATTAGATTATGAACGAAACGATTCCTTTGAATATCCTGTCTCGTAAAACTCGGTGTCTCCCTGTTGTAGGTAACCTCTACTCATATGTCGCTGTTTCCTCATTGGCGCCCAACAAAGCCGCGGGTGAATGCAACTGCAGCGCTCGGACTTTCGCCCTCCTGACATCCCCGTCTCTTCTCTAACAACACCCACCACGCATGTAATCAGAACCACGACGGCGCAGTCAGACATACGCATCATTCCATAATATGCTGAGCGAGTGCATCGTCAGAACAGCTCGAGGGGCGCGCCACATCCCATGAGCAACCATGCCCGGATATGGAGTCCACATCCCATCCGTCCACGATGGACTCGTGCTCACCTGTCGCCTTCACTATTCCAGCCGCCTTGAAGATTTCGCGAACACTGAATGGGCCAAGCAGCGGGGTTATCGGGGCGCCATCGTTGCGCATCCTTATGCGCCGCTGGGAGGCAGTCAGGAAGACCTTGTTGTGACGGAGACGACCAAGACGCTGGTGGAGGCGGGATATGTTGTTATGACTTTCAATTTCAGGTGGGCAGTCTGAAATCTCCGTGTTGAATTTTCTGTTGACTCTGCGATTAGAGGTGCAGGAGACTCGCAGGGCAGAGCGTCGTGGACTGGCAAGGGGGAAATGGACGATTATACCAGCGTCTTTGGCTTCTTGTTGCACTATCTGGATACGCTTACTGTGCCAGAGGATCCCGACGCACTCAGTCCGGTCATATCAGCAAGAGACTCTCGTTTTGATGAGAGCGAGCCATTCGCTCCTCAAACTCGCCGCAAACATCCGGTTCACGTCCTACTTTGTGGCTACTCGTTCGGCGGCCTTATCATGGCTCGTCTACCGCATGTGAGCAAGATGATCGAACGCTTTGCAAGTGCTCCAGACGACTCGTTCGAAGCAAAAATCCGCCAGCAGGCTCAACAACTCGCAGAGAGCGATCAGAAAGTCCTTGATTCCAAGACGATTCCACACGGTTACAAGATGCATTCCGGCGCTTTTGAATCGCCTAAGCGACATCGTGAGCGGGACGCGAAGGTTGCTGTTGGATCTAGCGATACGAATCCTTCAGGCCCTAGGAAGAGTGGAGATTCACGACGGAGCGAGGAGATTGTGCGGAATATTATCTCGCATGTGCCTCACGGTCGAAAGCATAGTGGCGACCGGCCACGGGCAAAGTCTGAAGTCAAAAGGCCCACGACAGCGTCCTCTACGAATCAGTCAGGACCCAAAGTCAGGGCCGCATACTTGATGATATCGCCAGTGTTGTTCCCATTAACGACTTTCCTCATCCCACCCGGCCTCTTGTTCGGAAAGTATCATTACGACCACGAGGCCTTGGGACTACTGTCGCTCACGTGTCCTATGTACGTGGTCTATGGCAGTAACGACAATTTCACGAGCTCCAGGCGACTAGACGAGTGGGTTGAGAAGCTCAAGCACAACAACCATCAGGTCACGTCGGAGAAGATTGCTGGAGCTGGTCACTTTTGGAATGGCAAACACAATGATACTCTTCAGAAGAGGATACAAGCATGGCTGAAGGACGGTCTTATGGTGGCTAGCTGATACTGGCGGACCGTCTTCTGCTAGAGCAATGCTAGAACGGCTAAGCCTGCACCCAGGGCAACGCACACACTCCAGGACACGCTCGTTGGAGTGGCCCCGGCAGTATTTGAAGTTGTGCCTTGGCTAGAAGGACTGCCAGCCGTCGATGCTGGACTGGATCCCGTGGTAGAGGTGTCATCACTGGAAAGCAAATCAATCATTGATCCATCACACCTCACAAAACGAACGGTACATAACTAGTCGCAGTCACCTCAACAGCCTGATACACAATCTGACTAGGCGCCAGAGAACTCGTCGTCCCCCTGACCACCTGCCCTTGTCCAGATGCAATGTCCGAACATACCGCGTTCGTTGGTCCAGCGATTGAACACCCAAGGAAGGCAATACTTGAGAACCGTCAACGAAATGTACTGCATATCCCAAACGGAACGGAAACTACTCACCCAGCACTATTCGTCGTCGAGTATTCCGCCGTCGAAGGCCCCTCTGTCAAGGTGATATTCGGCGCGATATCACAGTCGGGTTGTGCGCTTGGACACGAGACGACGTAGACTGTTTCGTTGTTGTCCGTATGCTGCTTTCATGTTAGCCACTACTCCCTCTCTTGAGTTAGAACTGGCTACTAACCTCTTGAGCGATCGAAGCCAGCGGCGTCCCCGGGATCGTCTTGAATGGTATCTATCATTTCTTCAAGTTAGACACGCGAGCCCTCTCATCAGTCCACGAATTGCTTGATATAGATACGAACCCATAGTAACCTCGTCCCCGACGCCAACGACGTCGTCTCTTGCGCCCAGGTCACGCTCGCGAATACGACCAACAGAAACGTGACGTAGCCTAACATTTTGCTTTGCCTTTCCCTTCAACGCTAAACGCTTGGTGTAAGGCGAGACAGACCATCAACGGCGAAAAAACGTGAAGTCGTTGTGAACGTTTCGCGTCACGCAAAAGCCTACCCCCTGGCGGCGCTGATCAGTTCCAACGAGACACGCGAGCAAGGTACGGTTCGCGTTTTTTGGTAAGTCATCATGCTCAGAACGCATATGCAGTGTGTTTTTTCGAGTAGGCGACGGAAAATGCTACCAACAAGTTATCAAGTCCTTTCGAATGCTATGCACGCGTGCAAACAATTCCCACATCATCCATCCGATCCGTCCTCGAACAAGCCCCAACGCCTCGCTTCGCTTCATGAATGCGTGATTTATTTTTTCTCCCCATCGTCGACTTCACCTGCTTCTGTGTCACATTTTACAGACGAGTCTCTTCTCGGTGGCTAGAGCTTCACGCTCCACACGCCTCGTCCTGCACATACGCCTAGCCAGTCGCCGCCTTGGGTCGTCAATGTGCTTTGAGGGGCCCATGACACGTTGGCGACTTCGTACTCGCACTTCCAGCTCGCTAGGGGTCCTTTGCCTTGGACTTCGGTTTGCCCACTGGATCCATTGCCGTTGACCGTGGGCACGGCGGCTTGGTTCGATGAGTTGAGCAGGTCCCATACCAGGACGAGGCTGTCGTCTGCGCCTGATGCTAGCATCCCTCTTCGGTTCGGATTCCACTCAATGCTCCTGAGGTCGCTTTGGTGGCCGCGGAGTTCTAGCAAGGCAGTACCAGGCTGCCGTACGTCGAGGATGCGGATGATGTTACTATCCGCTGCAAACGTAGCGAGAAGGTGTGAATCGTGAGGGGACGCCGCTAGTCTCAGGAGCGGAGGTGCCGGTGAAAGTGTTTGACTTGTGGATTTCGACGGCGAGGAAGCGCTCGGCGAGGAAGCTGTTTGAATGTCAGTGAAAGATGCTTATCAAGGGGGTTAAAGCTTGCCACACACCTTTATCGGACTTCTCGGCAGGCTCGTAGATGATAGTCGAATGTTCCAAGCTTCTCAGATCAAACATGCGAACACTGCCGTCGGCTCCGCAAGACACGAATACGTCGACGGATCCAGCGCAGAAGCGGACGTCAAACACCTCCTTGTCGTGAGCGATGAGTTGTGTTTTCGCTGTGAGGGTGGGTATATCCCAAATTGTGCAGGTCGTGTCAATCGACGAGGTGATGATAAGTTTCGGTGAGAGGGTATTCCAATCCAAAGAGGTCAAGGGGGCGGTATGTTCGGGCGTTTTGCTGTTGGAAAGCAACGCCAAAGGTTGCAGCTTTTGTGGCGGTGGCTCTCGAGAGTTTGCAGCAGCAGTGCGATTGATGTTGTTACTCGAGTGAGGTGTTCCGGGTGCTGGAAGACTCCAAAGCCGCAAATGGTCTCCGCTCGTGGCCAACAAGTCAGTGCTTTGCTTCTGCGAGCTTGGAGGCTCCCATAGTATTCTGGTCACTGGATAAGCGCAGGTCGCCTCAGCAACTTTGCTATATTCCAGCCCATAAGGCGACTGTCCCTGGCTCGTCACCTCTTGCGGCACGACATTCGTGTCCAATATCTGAATGAAGTTGTGGGGATCCTCCAGATAGCTTCCAACTGCCATTTTGCCTGCTCCACTGCCTCCCATGACGGGCCATTTGCACCAATCGTAAGCGTACGTGGGGAACGGGGCGAGGTAATTCGAGTTCGTAGGCGAGTCAGAATAGCTGAAGAATGCCGTTCCTTGCGGACCTTCATTAGCGTCTGATATTGCGCGCGATCGGATATCTGTGAGATTAAGAGGGCTGTGCGAGGGCCCAGCCGATGGGGTCTGGGCATTGGAGATGTTGTAGGCTTTCGGATTCGAGGCCGTAGGCGTTTGCGTCGGCGTCTGGTTGAAGGGTATGTATCTCTGCGCGCCGTCCAGGCCTCCAGGACTACTTCGCGAATGGCTATGAAGGGTGTTTGTTCGGGAAGGAGGCTGTGTCTGGGCCTGTGCGTATTGTGAAGCATTGGTCTGGAGAGGCTGTTGTTGCATAGTGGGCACTGTCGCAGGTGCTGTGAATGTGGACGAGGTAACAGGGCGCGAGGCTCCTCCAGCGGGCTGAAGTGCGCCTGGCAAAGCGTTCCCTACACCTGCGCTGGAAAGCAGAGTGGCTGAATGCGAGCCCTGTGGAGTTGCTTGTTGTAGGTTGAACGACGGCGCAATGGCCCCCGAATAGATGGTATCCTGGTAAGTTTGCTGCTGCGGCGTCGCGTACTGCTGTAAGGGTGGAGCGTTGGAGGGTACGCGGAGGTCTTCAGACACTCGCTGGGTATGCGTCCTTCGCGGAGTGCCAAACTGCTGTGACTCGTTGGGTACGGCAGACACGGGCGCTGACAGCGGTGCCGACTGATCAAGGCCTAGTCTGCCAGTCTGTATATTGTGTGCCATTCCTGCATCTTGCTCCCTGCTGTTGCTGCCGCCGTAGAGGTTCGGGTCGTTGGGTTGGGCGAAGGTGTCAGTGCCGGCGGTCGTTTGGCCGGAGGCTATCCTCTGCAGATTGGGGGCAGCCACTGAAGCGGCGCCTAAAGAGTTAAAGATGCCGCCAGCAACGTTGGGTACTTGTTGTCCGTGGTGGTGGGAGTGAAACGGCATGGCGAGTTGCGGGAGCGAGTCGCGCGCATTGAAGGGTCGCTGCTTCGCCAGATATCCTCTTGGACGTCCTGGAGTGCGATCGGTCGCGAGTGATGTTGGCACTGGCCTCGTCCAAGTGATCGTGCCCCCAGTAACGAGTGGGCGGTGGGTGTTTATCGGCTGTCGTCGCGGACAGCGGTGGTGCTCCGGATGCTGCTTGCTGCACACGACATCAAAGCTCGGGCTCTTTGTTCGCTGCCCGCCTCGGCAGCACGACGACACATTGACATCAACAATTCCGAACACCCTTCTGGACGGGCGTGGTGAATACTGGGCTTCGGAAGGGAACGATCTCGTGAACAGAGAGTGTCGAGGCTCAGAAATCGCTACAAATGCACCACTGACCAACAGCTCTCACGGGTTTCTGCATGACTTCGAGACAGCGAAATCTGATATCACAGAAATGTCACTTGAACGAGTAACATCGGGCGAGCCGCCGCGGTTCTTGCTTCTACTACCACCGACACCGTCACCTCCAAACACAGCGGCTTTAAAGTCAGCATATGGCGAGACTATAAGCGAAGTTCTCAAAGAAGTTGCGACCCATTCGTCCGACACCGACAAAGCCGCAGTCTTGGAGATAGCGCTTGCATGTCCACATTTGATCGATGCGCAGGACAAGCCACGATCGAGTTTATATGACGAGACTCAAGCCTTGGTCGCTGGCTTGTACAGGCTTGTGACGTCGACTGCGGCGAGAGAGAACATCAACGTCGAGGATCATGATGGAGTCGATGTCCGAGTAATTCTTGTTGCATGGTCTTCCGAGAAGACAGCACGATCACCACAGCAGAAGCCATACGGTCCCATTATCGACATCGAGACTTTGGCGAGATCAGGCCGGCAGTGGCAATTCGCTTTTGGTGTCGAGTCCGAGGCAGGTGCAGGTCTGGTCAAGGCATTCGTAACTGCGAAAGGCAGTGCCGAAGAAAGCGTCGGAAGGGTGCAGAGCGGACCGGTCATGAATACCTCTGGATCAGCGTCGAGCGAACAACCATCAGCTACTGCGCCTTCAAATCCGACGCATGGGAAGCATTTTGACACTTGCGTAGGGGGTACATGGGACCACTTGCACAATGGTCACAAGCTACTAATCACCATGACCATCTTCGCTGTGGATGAGCGGCCAGAGTCTGAAGAGCGGAGTGCGAGCGTGTGTGTTAGTGGAGATCAACTCCACACGAAGAAGAAGCATGCTGAGCTTTTGGAGAGCTGGACGGAACGTCAGAAAGCAGTTGCGACCTTCTTCAACGCCATTGTCGACTTTTCGAACCCGGCGACGTCTGGACAACGTCATGTCAGTATACGTGACGATCCAGGTCCAAACGGCAAAGGCATCGATGTTCATTATCCAAATGGCTTGGTCGTGAAGTGTACAGAGTTCCAGGACGCCTTTGGACCTACCATTACCGATGAGCGAATATCAGCGTTGGTCGTGAGCACGGAGACGCGAGCAGGTGGTAAAGCAGTCAACGACAAGCGCAAGCAGCTGGGCTGGAAAGAGGTCGACCTGTTTGAGGTCGATGTTTTAGATGCGGATGAAGAAGGCCCGAGCAAGGATGGGTTCGATGGCAAGATCAGCAGCACAGCAATTCGAGAGAAGCTTGCGCGTAAAGCTGGCGGCAAAATGTGAGTACTGTCGAGCAGAAGCGGGAGTACCATGGATTGCGTGGGCAGCGAGCGGACGGTGAAGCTGCAGCCCTCTTCGCTTTGCACCATGGTTGAGGCACAGCTTACGTATTTGAAAGTCACCACATATGAGATATCCTCATGCCTCGTGGACCGAAAGAACGTTTGCTGAAAGGGCCAAGAGGTGCAGTCGTGGCCATGGTTCGTGAGTAAGAAGGATTGTCTTTCTTTCCGCGGTGGTACAGCGACTGGGAGTCTTGAAACCATATTCGAATCGTCCCTTGGTCGTCGAAGTGATGACACCTCCATGCCACCCTTCATGCTGGGTCGAGTGCGCTTATCCCTCAACTGGAACGAGGCAGAACATGGCTGGGAGATGGAACTCAGGCCTCCAGTCTGTTTCAGTGGCCATGTCTCTCCTTTCAGCGAGTCTCGCATACTACTGCAGCCTCTCAGCGGTATGGAAAGATACCAGGGACAGAGAACGCAAGCGGGCGGTGAGGTCGGAAAGTTGGTTGATGCCTTAGTGCCTGACGCAGCAGGGGAAACAGCGTTAAGCTCGAAACGGCCACACTCACTTCACCTCCTTTCTCCCATCTGTCACATTTCTGCCCTCCATCTTCTCCCGTTTCATACGCATCGCTATGTGCGACGACCATGGCGGGCCACACTAACAAAGTCCGGATTGGCGCATCTGTGCGTCTGCTCTGCGTTCCCCTTGTCACATCGCCCGCCACCTGAACGCCAGAGGATCTCCAACCTTGCCTGGCTCAATGCCCTGCACGAGCTTTGTGTATCAATGGTTGGATTGCGACCTGTTGGCACGCTGCAATTGACCGCTGGGCGGCGATCTGACCTTCGTCGGCTAGCGGCAAATCAGATCTGGAGCTGATGCGAGACGTGGCGTCTGCCTCCTGCACTTCCTCGACTGTGTCTCGACGAAGACGGGTCCGTGGAATGTGGTTATTCGGTATAGAGACCTCACATTAGATTGTACACTTCGACTCGAAGAGGCGCGGCCAGTGCTAGACACCGCCGGGCAGCTGGGCCGCAACTCACGAGAACGCAGCTAGGAGCTCGTCGTCTACATGGAGCTGCTCCAATCCTCTCCGATTCGTTCCAGCTTGCGTCTGCCAGCACACAACACACGCCAGACGAGGTTCCGGCATACACGACATGGTGCAACCACTGAAAAATCCCTACGTCGCATGTTCGCGCCGGACCGCTCGATGTGCACGCATTCGAGTTTGTTCCCGTGACCTGCAATCCAGGGGGCTCTCAGCTTTCTATTGGTGTCGTTGACCACATGATGCTCCTCCTGGTGGCCGCTGCGCTTCGGTAGTCTGCTTCATTTCTGCAGACATGACGCCGCCTGACCAGACCAGGGCATTCCGTCATGCGCTCGGTTTTATTAGGCTCTTCCCTTCACTACTGAACGGCCCGCAGTTCCCATGAGATCTTCGTTGTCCTGAACTTGGTTTCCAATGCTACTGCGCATCTAGGTTGCTTGAACCTCTGCATGACTAGCCACGAATGAGTCTCACTGGCGGATCTCACACCGACTCATGCAGCACTCAATACCTTCGAAGCTCTTCGTCACGACATGACTCCTCTTCCGTCCAAGTCCAGCTCATCAACCCTTCCCAAAGGTCTTCCTCTGGAACTGTGGAAACTCATACTGAGCTATATCGAGCCAGACTACGAGCAAGCAATCCCAATTGATAAGGCCATTGCCAGGCGTCAATTCCTGAGCGTCGAGAGCTTCGTCCCGCCAGACCCCCGAGACTCCCTCGCCAATGTTGGAAGGCATAGTATTGGCAGGCTAAGGCTCGTCTGTCGTGGGCTTGCTGAAGTCGGAGCACCCTTTCAATTTACCCAGCTTGTTGTTAGATTTTCGCAGAAGGGCCTGAGACGACTCGACAACATATCACAATGCCCACACCTCGCACGGCTTGTGAGACGATTTACCTACATGGTACCATATTTCTTCGAA
The DNA here is from genome assembly GCF_010093935.1 of Zasmidium cellare ATCC 36951. Classification (NCBI taxonomy): domain Eukaryota; kingdom Fungi; phylum Ascomycota; class Dothideomycetes; order Mycosphaerellales; family Mycosphaerellaceae; genus Zasmidium; species Zasmidium cellare. Next base: position 83,317 of record NW_022986947.1, on the reverse strand, counting down.
GAAGGTGAGCTTTAGCTTGGGATGGACATCCACCGACGCTGACAGGATCCAGGCCTCAACAACTTCGACGAGATCAGAGATGACCTACGCCAAGAAGGACTTAAGAACTTCAACAAATTGCGAGAGAAGGCAGATGACCAAAGAGACATTCTCGATCAGCATCTCGACGTGCAAGTCCTCAAAAAGGCGATCGCCAACTTCACCTCCTTGCAGCTTGTTCAGCTTCTACGGTGGACAGAGCATGAAGACCGCATCGTGTTGGACTATCTAAAAAGACATGAAGAGGCACGTCGCACCGTGAATCTCGATTGGACCTTGGCCTGCTCCCGTGCAGGGCAGACCGTGGGCATTGCACTTCTGAATGCCCGCAAAACCGAGCCGAACAGGTTCATCCTGCCATTCGCGAGTCCTACCAGCGCACAGTTCCTCAGACAATCGAAGCCGAACTCAGTCTGGTCCTTGGCAGAGAAGTTGACGTGCCTCACGTTGCATTTTGACGATGGAGAAGATCTAGAAGGGAAACTTCAAGATTTGTCTGAGCTCTTCCACGCCATCTTCACCAAGGCATCCAAGATGAAGGCTGTTCATATCGGATTCCCACCACAGCACCCGCTTAGTCTGCCCCTGGAAAAGGTCTTCCATCATGTGAAATGGGACGACCTCATTGCATTTGGCGTGCAAGGTTGGGAACTAGAGAAAGCTGAGATTATCGGGTTGTTGGAGCGGCACAAAGATCGTTTGAAGGGTGTCCGACTTCGAGACGTCCACCTCAAGGACGGCAGCACTTGGAAGGAGATTCTGAGCTTCATGAGGGACGAAATGAGAATGCTGCAGTGGGTCAGCCTGAGGCGCATCGGCTACACTGCCTACTCCACATCGCAATTGCAACAGCACCCCGGGGCCGAAGTCCCACCCTTCCTCAGCGACAGCGAAGAAGACTCCGAGGACGAAAGTGAAGAAGACGAGCCGATCCCTGGACCGAGCACGCACGTTGACTCCGACGACGACTCCAACTTCGACGAAGACTCCGACGACGAGCACGAGCCTCACGCGAACGATATGGATTTCCCGAGTTTCTCCCCGGACACGCCGGCTTCGGCATCGTGGTGCAACTGCAGCGGCGATGATCATGTGGGTTCTGCTGAAGAGCTTGGCGATACCGATATCATTGTCAGTAATACTAAGCGGAAGCATTGGGAGCGGTGGGTGTTGAGACGCTGTCCTGAGCATGGGGAGCGATGACGCTGGTGAAGGGCTGGCCATGTGGCAGAGTCAAACCTGTGAAATGCTGGCACAAAGTTGATGAACATACTGGAAGCGTACACGGCGGCATAGTCAGGGGACATTGCATTATTCACTCACCAGCAAGCAAGCACCTCATTGCATTCTAGGCGAACCACGGGCGAAGGGGAAACTGCATTATTCGAAACATTCTGCATATCAATCATGGCCACGAAATATCGCCTATCGAACAACTCTGATGTTCCTCAATCCACCTCGCTATCCGATCTCTCAGCCATCCACTCACCCACTGCTTTCCCGCTCCCTTGCCGTTCTTGTCGACTTCCGGCTTGTGCTCCTGCCCGAGTCTGACGGCATGCATGATGTGGCATTCACCTTTCATTACCTTCTCTGCATCGTCTTGATCCGCGATGGATTTGACGAATAAGAATTGGAGGCATTTCTCGTTGTCCACGCACGCTTTCTCGCAGTCTTCGTACGAGCTGTGCGGATCTTCTTGACTCTCATTCTCTGAATCTTCTGACGTGGATTGAAGAGCTAGCTCTGCTTCCTCGTCGAGATTATCCCAGTTCGTGCGGTTGAACGGCATACCGCTGGGAAACGAGCCGTGATAGACATCGCGATAGAGTAGCTCAGAGCCATTCAGCGTCCTTTCAAATTGGAACATGTCGTTGAGGTGCTGAGAATTGACATGGTGCAAAGTCACGATCGGCTTGCAAAACACGTCCTCCGAGAACGTGAGCGCGCTCGCGTCGACTGAGGTCAGAGATGGTTTCGCGTCCGTGAGTCGCAGATGGAGTTCCTCGAAAAGCGCAGCAGCCAGAACGTAGTCGCCGAACCACATCTTGTGCACGCGCTTGTCCCATCGTTTCGCGAGACCTCGACGATCGACAGCGAATTCCTTGACCACGGCGCCGGAGAGGAGGAAGCCGCTGCCGCCGTGGCCGAAGTAGAGCTCTTTTGGATACTCCCAGATCCGGACGGCGTTGCCGTAGTAGAGTTTCTGGCGAGGATCCAGGGTATTGAGCCATTTGAGGAGGTTGGGCCAGCTGATGTATGTGTCTCCTTCTATGAAGAAGTACCAGTCGCGGTCTGGTGCAAGGTCCCAGGTCTGCTCGACGATATCTAGCACACGAAAGTCAGCAAGGACGTCGTAGCCATTCGTCTTGCAATAGAGACACCCACGCAAAAACTTATACTTATCAAGCCCCCAAGCAGCGCTCTTCCCCTCCGTCCTCCAATCATCAGAAGGAATAGAAATGCTGCTCAGATCCGGTAAATCTGCCTCTCGCCCTGAAGCCACATACTGCTGCTGCAGCTTGTAAATGTCAAAGTCCTTGTTGCCTTCCATGGCACTGGGGGTGAAGTTGGCCAACGCATTATGGACGCGATGCTCGCCTAGTCTCTGCTCCAGGTCCGAGAAGATGAGCGGTTCGCGGACGCATTTCAGGGTGGTGGCCAGTGGCGTGGGGAGTTTGGCGTGGAGTTCGGTGGCGCCGGTTTTGATGATGATGGCTATGTTGCCGGGGTCTGGAAATGTATTGCAATAGTCGTCGTCTCCGTAGTCGTAGTGTAATGGAGGAGCAGTCGCATTGGTGTGTTGATCTAATGCTTGTTCGGGGATGATTTCATGCTGAACTTCAGACGCGGCGTGTTGAACCGCTTCTACCGCCTGCCGGACGACAGTAGGTTCGTAGGCCGTGTTATGAAGCGTGAAGCCCGTGTAGAGTAGCCCGGCGAATATCGAGATGAAAGTCAATGCTAGGAGAAGTGTTCGCGAGGGTCTTGGCCATGGCGTGAGTGAGGTTGGTGGCATGATCCTTGACTCGTGGACGATGCCGGCGGGTGTGGCGTCACGATATTGGCTTGGGAAGGCCTTCTTTTCTTGATAACATCTCGACGGGCAGTATGTCGCTTTGCCTTCTGTTCAAAGATTGGAGATGAGATGGTTTTTGATGGTTGTTGAGTTATACGAGGTCTGAACTCGAAGGATCCACCCCATGGGTTAGAGACGGCGCTAAATCGCAGGACATGATCATTGAACGGGATGGTGTATCAGAGTGAGCGCAACTTTGGAAATGTCTATACAGTTGCTCGTGGTTTCGTTGACTCATGCTTATTATACAAAGGACAAGGCTGAGAACGGGAACTGTGCAACATGTGGCGTTGTTCACTAGTTTACATCGACCGATTTATTTCTCATATCAGCTGCACCGTCCTTCCATCATCAATCATTCCTCATCAGGGCATTGGCGACATATTGGTACGACCCTTTGTAAGTACATCATGGACATTGCCTTCAGCGTAAGATTTCGTCCGTTGCAGTGGTCTCCTCGAGCCTGGGCTGTGACTATCATCATCAAAGCGCGCCAGGCAAACAGTCATGAAGCTTGCTCGCACATGACGCTGGGGCAGACTATGATGGTCCAGCAGCACTTCCCAATCGCCATGATCCACAACAGTCGCAAAGGCATGCTCCTGTACAAGACATCTTCTACGGTGGAGCAATGACTGGGTATGCTCTCGATTCGAGTCGAAGTCAACAACAGGACCCTAGCTCTTCGAGTGACTTCCAAGGAGGAAAGCGAGATAGTACTGCAATCACTACTTGGACTTCTTACTGCTTGCAGTCGCTGTCTCCAAGCCCTGGAGGATCTCCGACCCAAAGACGTACATCATGTAGAATGGGATCGGGATCCAGGGACCATTTGGAATGATCCAGAGGAAGATGAGGCTGTACCAATCGTTGTGGCCGATTCCGTGGAAGCCAGAAAACACTTCGATCAGCCCTGCGGAAAGTTAGTTGCTTGTCACACTACTGCTCGCCAGACCCGTAATACTTACAATATAGCACCGTCTTTGCCCAGGTAACGGTCGCAGTGGTAAATCCCAGAAGCACTGCGATGGCTGCAATGCGACCATACACTGTTCTGCTCTCACTAAGAGCCCGAAACTGTCCCATGAAGCTCTTGTCCGGGGCACCTCTTCCTTGAATAGGCTCTTGCTCGCCATATGTGTACACGATATACAAGTAGGCCAGGTATGCGATCGTCTCCAGCGCGTTGAAGAAGCCCTGCGCGCCTGTCCACCCGTATCGATCTTCGTGTGCAGCCATGCTGTAAGCATAGTCTACTCTGCCGTAGAGATCATAGGGAGACCAGATCCAGTGCAGTCTCCCGCCCGGCATAGAATGTGGTCTCAATAGCACATAGCCAGTATCCCAAATCACCAAGGGAAGACTGATCGCCAGCCATATCAGGGTGAGGTTGGAAGGAGTGTGTGACCACTCTGACGATCGACGTCGCGTGGTGGTCGTGGACGATGGAGATGTGGCTGTCCTCGATCGAGTGGAGGCTGCAGGAGAAGACGTGGGCTTGACATCGTTCGCAGTCGAGTTGCGCGTGGTGCGTTTCGTCGGCGATGGCTTGGTCGGACTCTCACCTGGCGCGGGCTCGAAGTCGCGTGGGTGGTTTCGTGTCGCAACCATTGTGGGCGAGTCGCAAGAGTGCGGCGATAATTTATACAGCGGTTCGAGGTGGTTTGGATGCTTGGTGGTTTCACATGGCCCGTCGGCGCATCTGGTCGAGCTGATGAAGGGGAGGGCAGTCGAAGGGTAATTGGGAGGCTGGGAGTGTTGGTGTTCCCCTCAGGCCGTGGTCGATCCCGCTGACGTCGCAACGAAGTCAAACTGCGTCGGCCCATTTCGCGTCTGCGCCAATCAACCCACCTCCAACTTCCACCACCATCGCATTGCCGGCTCGCACTCATTGAGGCAGACGTGGCGGCGCCGGCGACGAGTCAGATGTTGGAACTCGATACGGCTAGGCAAGGCGAGCAGGCGATTCAACGCCCACGGAGGTCCCGTCCTCGTTACTGCTATCTCTCTGATTTTCACAAGCGACGGCGCTGCTGATTGCACTCCAAGCTGCTTAAATGCCTGAGGAGTAATGGGGATGAACGAGGAACCCAGAGACAGTATCTACTCACTGGAGCCGCCTGATGTATCCTGGATGAATGCATGAATGAACGAAGAATCGATTGACCAGTACGGTTTCCCCAAGAGTCTGCGAAGACCCTTGCCTCATGAGGCATCTCGGTGCCATGGCGACACTACTAGGACATGAATTCTACGACCTTGGGCCAACATACCTGGTCGGATAAGCAAATCTGTCAAGACGGTCTTGGTGCGGAGCCAGTAAAGTCGCAAGGTAAGGAAGAGGCCGAACTCGACTGCTCCATCCAGTCTCTAGCCTCGCAACGAAGCCGTGGATCTGCAACTTCTCCATGGAATGGGCCATTTCCTCAGGCTTCGGAACGCCCTTCAGGTGCAATGCTTTGAGCCGTGCGAAACAGCAACAAATCTATAACAAGACGTTGAAGATACAACCAACAGTGCCTCTGTTAGTCTGACAACACAACACCGCCACGAGCAGCGTATTGCACGTTCCACACGCGCTGAACATGGACGACAACACTCGGTGAACAGTACCTGGATTCTGGAGAACCGAATTGGTGCAAAGGGGACCATGTGAGGCCGCTCAGCAGCCAACGAACTTCTTTCGAGTGAGAAGGACCAACGGATATGCCGTGAGCTACGATAGTGAACCGCTATCTCTCTGGACTCGGCTCGTCTTGCACTTCAACTGCCACCCCCGGAGGACAGTCAGCAAGAGAGAGACTTCAGCTCGCTCCGACTTTACGCATGCCACGAAGGGTACGCTCCTCAAGACATGACTACACAGCGTAGTACGCTCCTTCGGGCAAGAAGTGGATTAATAAGTGTGTAAGACTCTTTCTGTCTTCCGAATTGGGATCGTAAAATGTAACCCTGAGACCTTCGAACTCCCCCGATTGGATCCTCGCTACAACTCAGCTGCATTTCCTTTCCTTCCTCTCATTACTACTCAAGACGGAAATGCTTGGATTGAAAGGAACGTCAGAACTGAAGATAGGGCACGATGGATCGAGACATCGGCGGCGACGTTGAACACCGCCTCACACTGTGGCCTCACGGGTTTCGAGGCTCATCTTCAAATCTTCAGCTCGCTAACCCCGAACTGGTCTTCGCTGATGGCCGACAGCACCCCGAGACCTCGACTGGTCGTTCCCAATAATGGGTAGACCATAGGTAGCAAGCGCCGTTTCGACACTCGATTCACCGGTTGCAAGGCTGAGGTCCCCACAATGTCACTGCTTCACCGACAGGAACGACGGAGCAGACAAAATACAACACAACGCTGCGGCTGACTCCGTCGACGGCCGCAACACGCTCAACAATGTCCTTCTTGGGACTTCTCGACGAGTCTCTACGGAGACGACGGCCCCGGACGGAAATGATATTAGGGTTCGACGTCTGTCGAACAATGGAAGATGATCAGATATGGCCTGGCCAAACGTCTACAGGCTGGACTCACGCCAGCTCGAACGAAGACCGGCAGCACGACCCAGACCAACGATCATCATCGCCCACGACGCCTTCCACACACCAGCGCACTTCGAACAACTCCAGCAGGACCTCGCCGCGGCAGGGTTCAGGGTGGTCGTCCCTCAACTCCCATCTTCTGGCGTCGCAGGGCAATCGGCGACGCTCGAGGACGACGTGCAGACCTTGGTTCTGTACGGGAAAGCGGAGATCGAGAACGGCCACAATGTCGTCTTGGTCGCGCATGGGTATGGCAGTATCCCAGGGGCTGCGGCCGCCGAGCGCCTCAATCAGCATTCTCTCGATCGTCCCCGGACCGGCACCGTGACGAGATTGATCCTCATCGCCGGCGTGGTTTCAAGAGTCAACGAGAGCTACTACGATTCCGTGGAAGCAGCGTGGGCTGTGGCCAGAGTACGTTGTCAACCCAAACCCCCCAAATCGTAGACCTACCCATTCCGACTAACCCCCTCCCCAACAGGACGGCCTCGTCGCCATCCGCAACCCCTCCAAAATCTTCTACAACGACTGCAGCCCCGAGACAACAGCGACCGCTCTCACGAACATGCGCCCGCAAAGCGAAAGCAGTCTCTGGGCGAAATCGACCACACCGGGTTGGATGAATATACCTACGTTCTACGTCGTCTGTGAAGCGGATCAGGCGATTGCGCCCAGTCTTCAGCAGGGGTTTGTGAGGACTCTGCAGTCGGTTAATGGAAGGGTTACGGTGGCGAATATGCAGGCGGGGCATTGTCCGTTTCTGTCGAGGGGGAGGGAGGTGGCTGCTTTGGTTGTTAGGCAGGTTTTGGAGAATCTTTAGGGGTTTGCGGGTGATGGAGGAGAAGCGGTGTATCATAGAGTCATAGCATGTCGGCGTATGAGGAGCAGGTTCGTGGTTTGTTTGAGATGTGTAACTTTGGCTGTTTGGCATGGTGTTGCTATACAGGCTGCTGTATTTCCTCTCTGTCGTTGTATTTTCTCTCACGCGACTATTCGTACAATGACCATTACGGCCTGAGGGTCTTCTCGCTTCTTGCAGCGGCGGCCAATCCTTTTCTCGAAGAGCACGACATGCTGACGCAAACGTTGGAAAGTCGGTCTTTTGAAAACGACGCCACGAGCATGGCTGGCCTTCAAGATTGTTGACACGCAACTCGGGCCTATTTCAAGTCGGCGTCACGACTTGAGACCGGCTCTGAATAGTCGATCCCAACGCAATCCAGTGGGCCGAAGCAGCATACAGCGTCGAATCATCCCAAGTCTCAAAGGTCCACGTGAAGCCATCTTTGTCCACATTGCTAATGTTCAGTTTAATCCTCAAATCCGCATTCCCCGCCGCATCCATCATCGTGATAGCCGCGAGGACAGTCGGCGCCTTCTCAAACCGCTTCTTGAATTTAATCCTCGACGTCGTCTTAGGCCTGGGATTCGTCCGTTTCCGGACATCTTTGGTGCTGAATCGACCGCTGTCGACGTTCTTCTTGCCTTTGGGGAAGGCGATCCAGCAGAGGGCTGCTCCGGGCATGCGGCCGTTGTCCCAGGTGTTGATGTGGGCCAGGAAGCTCTCCGTGTTGATTTCATCGGCGAAGGCGCGGATCTTGTAATCGTAGTCCGGTCCACTGGTCAGGTCGAGTCGGTTGAGCCAGCAGACTACTTCGGGGGGCTCGCTGAAGGGTTTGGGGAAGAAGAAGGGCTTGGCGTGTTTCTGGGGTAGTAGTTCGCCGGGTTGAGTATTCGTTCTTTTCAGAGTGCCGCCTTTGGTAGGACTCCCTAGCCTGCTCATGGGATTTGTTTTGGTGTCGAATTGACCAAACACACAGTCCTTCGCGTCGGCCTTGTGCTCGATCCATACCGCGCTGGCTTCAAGTAATCGACTGGTCCCCCAGGTCTCTACTCCAATCCGGAACTTGGTCGTGGTGATGCTGTCAGCGATGATGTTGGCACGGATAGAACGTTCGCATGATATATCAAGACTGGTGAACCCGGCAGCGAGATTTGGCGGTGCCTTATAACGGTCCTTCGGCAGGGCGATTGTCCTGCTGGTCGATGCCGTTGCCTTCTTCCTCGGCCGGACCTCTGAGGTACAGAAGTGGCCGTTGTCGACTCCCGGTTTGGAGAGGTGGACATTGTTGTCCTCAGCGGCGAATGGAAAGCCGGGCATGGCTGTTAAAGACGACAACGACAGCGACAAATGGCGGCAGAGAACGAAGACTGGTGGAAATCACCAATCACGGACATAGAAAGAAGACATACCTGCCATCATGTACTTTGCAGACGGCCGCTGGGAGGGGCCGTTGTTTGTGGCCATCGACCAGGCGACCGCTTGGTTTCACGCGCCACACCGGAAGCTGGGAGCCGCGAGAGTTTACGCTGGACGCCACAGCGCATCATCTCTGTGATCCGATCGCATTGTCCACTTGGAGCTTGGTCCGAGTGCGACACCAGCCTGTTTGCATGTGAAAAGGTGGCTGCTGGCTGGTGGTGGAGTGATTGCAAGACGCTGCCCGTGCGGTCGTGATTGGACGTGCCTTCTTCGTCATTGCGACGTAGCTGCCATGCGCGAATCAAGGAAGCAAGGCGTCTCTTTCGACTTGGACTCTGTCCGTCTTCTCTTGTGAACTACCATCTACCATCGTGAACTCCATCTGAACACACATCAACCCCCAAATCACACAGAATCACAATCACAATGGCACAACACGGTGCCTTCTACACGGACAACTTGTCCACGCCTCTTCGAATCGCGCAAGTTGCTGGCTTGACCACTACCGCAAGTCTTTCTTAATTATCGTCAGTCCGATCGTAGACTGACTCTTCAATAGGCCTTCCTCGCGGGCAAAACCTTTACCTCCAGCTTTGGCACTGTCCCAGCCCTCCTCCAAGCACCAGCGCCGCTTCTAGCCAAGCAATGGAAGAAGCAGTTCGACGCAGATAGGATCCTGGCACCAGCCATCGCTCTCTTCAGCTCTGGAGTCTTCGGCTACATCGCCTGGAGAGGTATGTTGTTCATTTTGAGCTTTGGAAAGTTGCCATGCTGATGTGAATTTGAGACACCGCCTGGACCAAGACCTCGATCCTCTACGCCAGCTCTGCCTCGCTCCTTCTCTCGCTTGTGCCATACACCTTCATCCTCGCCGAACCCATCAACCAGAAGCTCGAGGAGAAGGAGCGCAACCTCGCCAGCGCGTCACTCACCGATGCGTCTGCTGAGGCCGGTGTCTCCAAGGAAGAGACTGTACACTCTCTCGTCGACAAGTGGGGAACCATCAACTTTGGCCGAATTCTGATTTCAGCCATCTCTGCCGGTCTCGCTACTTGGGCTGCTGTCGACAGGAGCGAGGTCGTGCCTGCCGGAATCCGCCTTACCACTGGTGCCAACCGAATGGGTTAAGCATGTGAGAGGCGGTCCAAGAGAGACTAGGGGTTCGGGACTTCGAAGCCGGTCATAGAGGCTGCGCTGATACCAGCAATGGAGGCGGAGCGGAGTCCTCTCCAGCCTGTAGCTATAGAAGAGTTCAGCGGATGAAACAGGCACGACCAGAGTATGAAATGATTGAAATGCGGTACTCTCTCCACGACGATGCCACCTACCGCGCAAAGACTCCAGGTACTGTTCTTTGATTCGCCGAGATGCTCACGAGAACGTGCGGCGGCTAGCTCCCCGGTTGCTATGGGCGCCTGCATTAGCTTCACGAGAATGTTTACGTCTCGCCCCCAAGAAGCTCCCAATGATGCATCAGCAGCGACGTGGCCTCACGGTATGCGGTGAGCAGGCTGCAACTTATTCTAGTTGCAGCGGCGTTGCAGTGAGAACGTGACACCGGCAAATGGAAGCCATGGTCGAAATGCCGGCGCTTCTGAGGGCAGCAAATAGCAGCGCCGTCCGAGCGGGTCTTTTTCCTATTCGCCGCCGCGTCGCCAGTAAGCCAACTCGTGCTTTGTTGACAGCTCCATGGCTTTGAAAAGGGCGTGATATCCTAGCGATAGAGCAATCTTATGATAGTGGTTGTCTGCGACGAGATGTCGGGTTGATTGGAGTCGAGCGAGTGTCCAAGCGTGTGCTGTGACGTCGGCGTCAACAAAGCGATCTGACAGGGAAGAGTGTCTCGGATGGGGTGAGCACTGAGCACACTGGCCACGCGGAGAAGAAGTCTAATCTTCCTGCCCACAAAACATAACACCAGGATACCCGTTCTCTCGCCCGCAACCATTCACCTCCTACCCGCCCACCAACGCCTCGACCGTCGTCCGCAATCTGTTCCGTCATTCGAGCTGACTTGGGCGTTCTGGCGTTTTTCTGAGGGGCCTCTCAATCTGACCTCTGCGCGCAACTTGACCACCACCGTGTCTCCGTCAATCGCAAAGCCTCCAGCCATCGTCTTACGAACCCAGTCAACCCACGAGCCCAACACCATCACGCCACCAAGCATCGCCCCGACCCAGGCCAGCAGCGCCTATGCATCCGCTAAGAAGACCGCGACGTCGAGATAACATACATACTTCACACGACCGGTCGTAGCGCTGCGACATACCGACCGGAACACGCGACCCGCTTGTTTTAAAAGGAGTGTCGGGAGAGGATGGCAGACCCGCCTCCTCCCCCACCCCCTCCCCATGGGCAGAACCCTCGCCCGCCAGGCGGACTACCTGACGGAAACTACGACATCTTCATCATCCCTCCACACTCGGCAGGTTCGGGCTTCCTTTACTTACCTTCAATGCAACCGCATCGGAACAGTTTCCTCGCCGGCGTTGCATGTACACTGTTCGCGGTGGGCATATGGACTTTGGTGCTGCCGGTGATAAGGCATTGGCTCGACTTGGTCATGTCTGGGGGAGGGGGCTTGGGAGTGGTGGTTCTGGTCATCGCTGTTGGTGTCGGCGCCTGGACATGGGGCAAGACCCAAGCAGAGAACAGCACAGGGTCAGGTTCTGGAGGATCAAGCGGTGGACATGGGGGCTCTCAACGACAGTACAGCGGAACGCCTCCGAACTACCACACTCCACCGCCCCAGTCAGACCCTCCTCCTCAGCATGACCCACCGCCGCAACCTAAACCGCCTCCACAGCCAGAACCAAAGGCACGTCCGAATCCCAGTGCAGGAGCTTGGGAGAAGGCAAGGGAAGAGACTCGTAAGAGAGAAGAGGAACGCAAGCGAGCTGAGGAGCTTAAGAAGAAGAGGGAAGAGGCGCAAAAGATGCGAGAGGAAACAGAAAAGGCTGCCAAAGCGGAAGCAGAGAAGAAGAAGTGGGAGCAAGCAAGGGCGAGAGAGAAAGAAGCACGCGAACGAGAAGCCAGAGAGCGCATTGCGAGGGAAAGGCTGGCACGAGAAAAAGAGACACGTGAAAAGGACGCGCGAGAACGAGAAGCAAGGGAAAGGGCTGAGAAGGACAAAAAGGCACAATCAGCGCCCAGTGCACGATCAAGTCCGACGAAAGCATACGAGAAGCCGACCGCGAAGTCGGCAGCAGGGGAGTCATACTCTTATCGACCTTACGACTCGCCGAAAGCTGCAAAGACTGCGACCTACAAATCGTCAGCATCTTCCATATCTGGCTTGAGTGAAAGCTACGCACCGAGCCAAAGCACAGCTAGGACGACGCCACCACCATCTCATCGGGGACCCTACTCGACGAACGAAGAGGGCAAGATCCAGATCAAGGCTGTGTACCTGTTCAGCGACATCTTCCCAACCAAGCCGATTTCGCAGCTCATCGCCAATCAGGGGCACGTGACAGACGGCCTCATCCTCCGAATCCAGACGGAAGGACTCTTCATCGATGACGATGTACGAGGCGTGCCGCAGCGAGAATGGGACGTCAAGGCCTGGACTTTGAAACTGCTCGAAGATGGCGTGGTGAGAACTCCAAGCGGCGCTGGCCTGCATGTCTTCAGAGCAACGACACGAGATACCGAGAATAAGAAGTACACCTTCGTCCTGGACGAGTCTGAAGCGTGGAAAGTCGCGATTGGGATATCGAGACTGCGAAAGGGAAGCCAAGTGCGGTCACTCGGCATGAACGGGATGAAGGAAAACGAAGTGAGGGGACTACTCATGACTTTGGGATGGATGTGAGGAAGAGAAAGACGAGGAGGAGAAAAGTTGCATACCAGACAACTTGACTGGAATGCGTTTTGTTGCTATGGGATTCACAAACTGCATGGAGCGGCATCTTTGCATCAGCGACTGGCGTTCGTTTCTCCTGTGAGAAGCTTGCATATGTTTCGTCTAGCGTTCGTTCGATTGATGACTTTCTTGTATAGCTTGTACATACCCCAATACCCTCTTTTTCTCATTAGTTAATGAGAAACGATTAAGCGATGCGTTGCCTGATGATGGAATCAACTCTACCCATATCAACTTTTGACTCCTCAGCAGCCGAGCTAGTCAACTAGTCCTTCCTGTTCCTGGCGGTGTCCTTTTTCCTCCACACTCCTCCACCCCCGCTCGAAGGACGGTACGCCACCCAACCACGTTTTTCTGTGCCCGCTGGTCATGGACGTTTGTAATGCCAATGGCGAGCAGTAACGTAGATCGCGCCTCGCAGGCGGTCCGACTGTTACGTCGGCCGGCAAGTGGTGATGACGAGGTAGGTGGTTCGAAGGTACTGCACGTTTTCTCTTCCCATGGCCTGTACAACCGTGGCTTCGTCGACAAGGATGGTTTTGGGATCTTTGCTTCTTGGGTTGTTACTGGGAGGGGCCCGTGTTGTTGCTCTTCCGCAGGATAGTAGTGAGGAGGAGTTGAGGGATTGTGGTGAGGCGAGGTATTATCCATCCATGGTATGTGTCTCTCAATTATGCCCTCGTCATTCTGTTCAAAGTGGAATACCCCCTCCGTTCGTGAGCTGTCTAAGCAATCTTGAGTCCAATTGCGAGCTTGGTCGCCTTGGAGATCGAAGAGAGAGCAATGCCATTCCCCTTTGCGCGGAACGACGACGTTAGACGGGGATGGAAGAGCTGACGAAGGGAATCCCAGTACACCTGCTACGATGGTGATTTCCTCTGCCCGATCCTCAATGGCGAGCCGACCTTGCGCTGCGGCGAGGACTGCTACCTGCCGGAGATGTACTCTTGCAGCAACGGCGAGCTTGTATATCCACCAGGATCTTCCATTGCAACGGCGAGTGCAATATCGACTTCGACTTCGAGCTCGGCGACCTCTGTGCCCACCTGTACCGAAGAGCCGACGACGCAGTGGCTAAGCGATCCGCCTTATGAGAACTACTTCTACTCGGACTGTCATTCAGCCTCGCAAGTCGTCGTGACGAGTCCGTTGGAGGATAGTAATCTGACCATCATTGGCCCACGTCTGCTCGTAGCATGGCCAGCAGGGAACTCGGGCGTCGTGGGTTTCTTCAGCCCGCAGAATGGCGTTAACGGATCTCTGGCGATTCGACTGGAGAATGGGACGTCGACGTTTCCACTTCATGGGGCGTACGTCGAGGCCGCGGCGGACTCGTTATCTGGATATCCTTTTGTTGGGATCAGCACGTTGGTCAACTTCAACTCGTCTGCTGTCTTGACTGTGCCGATTATGGGGAGTATCAGAAACATTCGGGACTTTACTGAGGGTCCTTCTCTCGTGTATCCGGTCTTTCAGGATGCCATCGAATGGAATGAAACTGACGACGGAGGCGTGCTGCTCTCGAGATTATGGCTGGACAATGTAACCACGACGCAGATGTCCTTCGTCCCAACCAGTGGCGAGGGCAGCATTTCAATCCAGACGAACGACCAGGGGAATCGAACTCTGGAGCTGGCGGCCGGCACGTACAACTTCACAGCCTGGTTCGACTATCCTCAGCTCACGCAGTTGAACTCCAGCGAAGTTTTGAACGATCAGTCCCAGGGTCTGATTGAGTCTCAGTCGGGACAGACGACGTCTCTTTCGTTCTTGTCGTACTCCGAGAAGCTTCTGGCAGGCGCATGGCGTTTCTTGACGTACTTTGGACGAGACAGCATGATCGCTGCTCTGCTCTTACAGCCAGTGCTCTCTGAGGGCGAAGGAGGCGCAATCGAGGCTGTCATCGCTGCGGTTCTCGAACGTCTCAACAAGACTTCTGGAATTGTATGTCACGAAGAGACGATAGGCGATTATGCAACCTTCTTGAACCTACAGGACAACATCACAGGTCCGGAAGCGTTGCGTCCTGGCTGTACCTATCAGATGGTGGATACAGACTACTACCTCGCCCCTTTGATGGAGAACTACTTCCTGAAGACCGAAACTGGAAGGAGCCGCAGAGAAGCCTTCTTCGCCACCAACTCCTCTCTCGACTTCGGAAACATGGGCCTCACATACGGCGAACTCGCCCTAATCAACGCCGAAGCCGTAGTCAAAAACTCCGCCCCCTTCGCCCAGTCCGGCGGTCAAACCAAGGACAACCTCATCCACCTCGAAGAAGACCAACTCGTCGGCGAATGGCGCGACAGCACCTACGGTATCGGCGGCGGCCGCATCCCCTACGATGTAAACACGGGCCTCGTCCCAGCAGCCCTCCGCTCCATCAGCGCCCTCTCCAGCGCAGGTTTCTTCCCCTCCCACCCAGACTGGCAACAAACCGCCGCCGCCTACGCCCAAGTCTGGGAAGACAACACGCTCCAATTCTTCCAAATCACCATCCCCATCGCCGAAGCGAAATCTCTCGTAGAGAACTACACCCAAACCGCCGGCCACGACTTCCCCTCGCACGCCGACGACATCAGCGCAGATATCGTCTTCCACGGCCTCGCGCTCGACGGGAACAACAACCAATCCATCGTCCGCGTCATGAACACAGATGATTGTTTCCGGCTGTTCTTGACCAACACCACCAACAACGAGCAGTTGACCTCTTTCCTCAACCAGTCGGCCAACAATATCCTCGCGCCGTTTCCGGTCGGTTTGAGTAACCCCGTGGGACTTTTGGTCGCGAATCCGGCGTATGGAGACGATCCTGTCTATGCGGCCAACTGGACGAATAACGCCTACCACGGAACGGTGGTGTGGTCCTGGCAGTTGGCCATGACGGGCGCTGGGTTACAAAGACAGCTCGAACGATGTTCTGCGTCGACGCCTGCTCCGGCTTTCTGTCAGGATGAGGTTGTGAGGGGGAATGTGAGGGCGGCGTATAACCATCTCTGGTAAGTCCTCTACCCTCATAGCTTGCTGATCAGGTGTTTTGTTTCGACTGATGCGATCAAAGGGACCTCATCGAGGCGAATGAGCCGTATATCAACAACGAGGTGTGGTCGTGGTTGTATCAGGATGGGGAGTTTACGTTCGAGCCGCTGGGGGCTTTGCCGCCTCCTGCTGGACTGGTGAGATATACATTTCCACGTCTCGTTTGAGGAACGAAGCTGACGTTCGCAACATAGAATCCCACCGAGTCGAATGTCAGACAACTCTGGTCACTGACCTGGCTGGCGGTGACGCGCGATGAATCTCTGAGGTAGTCTTTTTGAAGTGTACAGTCGTTCGCATATGCTTCTGGGTATCATCAACAACAAGCCCTCTCTAATATCCTACACGGCGCACATGCACGCAGAAAAACACTCTAAAAACGCTAGACATCATTCCCAATGCTCTCCACACGATAACTCGTCTCCTGATGTATAATCATCCTATCCGAGTCATCGCTCCTCTTCCCCCTCCCTTCCGCAGCACTGCTACTGCCGCCAGCACTACTACCACTCAACCCTCCACTGCCCTTCTTCCTCGGCTCACCCACAACATCACACCGATACGCGACCTGATCGGGCCTCAATCGGAATCTCGACTCCCCGGTCTCGGAGTCGTTTCGCGACACCTGTGACTTGTTCAGCGAACGAAGCTGCACGCTCGCGCCATGGGAGCCCGCGCCGGTGTGGCCGGACGAGGAGACGAGAGTCGTGTTTCCGTACATGGTCATCAGACCGCGGGACATGAAGGCCCAGAGGAAGGAGCGGAGACAGGGGAAGGAGGCGGAGATGAGGGAGAAGGCGAGGAGGGTTTCTTGCCAGGCCACCACGGGGGCGATGTCGATGTTGGTGCGGCCGTGGTCGAGGAAGTGGATGTAGGAGGAGGTTGTGGCGATGGTGAAGGCGATGACGATGAGGCTGTTGTGGGCAAGTATTAGGCAAGCGAAGCGTTTTCGTCCAGTGGTTTTTGGGGAATGACTTACCGGAAGCAGTAGACAAAAACGACGATTCGCTTCTTGCTCGCCTTGAGCTCGTTCTTCGAGATGAACCAGATCGGCATCGCTAAGACGATGAGTTCCGTGAATCCGTCCATGGCTGTCAACGCCGCCCAACGACCGGTCTGGGGAGGGTGGTCAGCTTTGTGATCAGAATGACAACAGTGGCGTGGTCGACGTACGTTTCCATTACACACGGCGTTGACGTTGGCTGTCAAGACTTGGGTAGGGTGGCAGCCAGCCGAGCTCAGCAGGACGGCGAGGATGCCATATATGACTGTGAAGGCGTATGCGATGCCGAAGAAGATGTTCTCTCTGGGGATCCACGTGTCAGCGTTCGCGTGTGGTATCGGTCGGGTTGCACGACAGTAGGTACGTACTTGTAGAAGTCTCCAACAAAGATTCGCCTCGTGAAGACGAGGATGGACATCTTCGAGAGGCAGTGTGCGAGAAACCAGGGTATCCTGGATCCGAAGTACATCTGTGGTACAGAGCGAGTCAGTTTCCATGCGAACATTAGACGACGTCATTGCAATTGTCAGTGGCTTTGAGAGTAGTCCATCCTCGTCGCCGGCGACATGTAATACATTGCTTTGTCCTCGCTGCCCTCAAACCCCGCCGGGAATGGGGAAAGTCTCAGATGTCTCAGGGTGCCAGTAACATGTCTCCCCGGTTGGCAACAGTACATAAGAAGTTGTAAAAGTTTGGCGACGGTATGGCCAGACTTCGCCTCTCTTTGATTCTGTGGCACAGACTTGACACTTCCCCTCCCACAGCGGGCTGACCACTCCCCGAAGATGGGCCGCGCTAGCGCAAGGTGAGTGAATGAATGTCGTACATACCCGCGCAGCATGTCCCAGCTGTCCTGCTGTGATGGCGACTGGTGACACCGCCAGCCCATCTACAAGCGACTGATATAGCAGCCCCCAGTGTACCACGGCAGCCACGTATGCTCCAACAAGTATGCCATCGTCAACCCACAATAGGCCCCACTTCGACGTGATTCTTGCAGCCAGGCACAGGACGCTGTAGATGAGCGCCAAAAACGAGGCAACCCATATCCAAGCGCGGTGGTCGATATCTGAAGTGGTCTCGAAGCCGTGGTTGGAGGACAGACTCATTGTTCTCTTCGGAGGTGGGTCGGTCGGCGGGGACCGATCATGGGTGGATTCGCTTCGGTGAAGAGGAGGGAGGTGACGGCGAGGGAACAGGTAGGACCCGGCACTTAACAGCACGGCATAAGAGGCATTGAACGAAGGGGGGAAGAAGGAAAAGCAGCAGTACCTGCGCGAGGTCGGTCGGCAAGCAAGTAGGCGGTAGATAGGTACAGTATGTAGGGCCGTCGATCTTCTTCACCACAGCACGCAAGCAAGACGCAGGAGTCAGCTGCCAACGGCGCTGCTCGCAGCGAGAAGGTGCGCGCCGCCTCGGTTTCTCCCACGCTGGAGTTGACGATAGAGTTCGTCCATCCCGCTGCCATTGCTCCTGTTCCTGCTGGGCCAGATGAGACTGTTGGGTATAATAATGGAGTGAACGTGAGCCTTTGCGGGAAGAGAACATCCTGGTCCCGCGCCCGCCTTGCGATCCGTCGCGGCGCTATCCAGAGAGACTGAGTGAGAGAGCAAATACCAATTGATCCAGGTCGGCTCCCATTTCGTTGGGTGCCGAGCGCGAGGACAACCTTATTAGCGACGGGAAGGATCGGGATGGATGCGCTCTAGGGAAGCCTAACTCGACGTCCCGCGCTGCGGAAACTGAGTTCGACCTTTGTGGCAGGTGCACCGTCGAAGTTATTCTTCTCTGTTGCATCTTGGAGTCTTGGATCGCTGGGCGCCTCATCACAGCTTCACATGCGTGGCTCCCCGCACGCCTCAGACGGAGTCCAGGTCGAGGTCATTGGTGGATTTATGCGACGCCAGCTCCATCCACACACACCCTCACACCGGCAGAGCTGTCATCACGGCTTTGTACGACAAGTGCCGCGCCAGGCGATTGGGTGCTTGGTCGTTATACATCTCGATGGGTACTGGCATTGGCAGAAACATGTGAAACACACGATATAACCATTCACACCCACGAACTTCTCCGTCTGGCAGCCTCGCCGACAGACTTCGATCAGTTCCTAGTCCAAATCGACCGTCGACCCGCCTTATGCAAGGCGAGCCGTGGGAGGCTGCAGGTTAGCGAAGACCCTTAGACGCGTGCCAAGGGACTAGATATACCAAAGAACTCAATCAGAGTTTCCACATCTCCTCTCAAATCTAGGAACGGGTGGGAGATAGTCGCGGTGGTGGGAGCTCGAGGAGCTGCATGCGCGGGAGACGACATATCCGAGTAGAACAGGGATGGCTGGTGCGAGACGAGTCGGCGAACGAGTCTTCTTTTCTTCGATGTCAGAGGGCTGGCAAACTGTTACGCACGACCATGGCGTGGGAGCTCGTGGCATGCTTCTAGCTCATCGTCTCTCGACGATCATTCTGCGTATGAGGAAGGAGGATTCTTTCCACTGTGCCGCCGCTGGAGCTCTGCCGTCGGTACCGTGCTCCTGGTTCCGTACCTTCTTCACCCATCTCTTCCTTCGAAACTTTTTGATATCCCTTCCAAATACCGCTGTCGCGACACTCTTTCTTCTTGTAGCTGCTCCTGGTTTGCGAAGGCCCGTTGGATAGGTCGCCAGTCGCGTTCGAACATGCAGAACGTACCTTTAGAGTCGTATCCTAAGACGAATGTCGTCGACGAGCGAGGAGTTAGTCCAGATGCCGACAGCGACTTGCAACAGCTTCCTGGTCGCAACTATGATCCCAGCTATGGTATGAGCTTCTGAAGAGCTGGTGCAATCGCCGGTGGCTGATCAAGATGAGCAGACAAGAGGGATATGCGAAGACTGGGGAAGAAGCAGGAATTAAAGGTATGCCCACCGAAACGAGCAACGAACATCACAACTGATATTTTGCAGCGCCGCTTCCGATTCTTCTCCATTGTGGGATTCGTCGTCGTGCTCGGCCTTACTTGGGAATTCTCACTCACCACCGGCGTCTTCTCTCTGGCGAACGGAGGAACAGCAGGAGCGATCTGGCTGACGTTCGTTGTCTGCTTTGGCATGTTCTTCGTCATGGTCTCAATGGCCGAGCTTGCTTCGATGGCACCAACAAGTGGAGGACAATACCACTGGGTGAGCGAATTCGCGCCGCCGCATCTTCAACGACCTCTGAGCTATGCTGTTGGATGGCTTTGTGCTTTGGGTTGGCAAGCAGCTATGCCTACCGTTGCGTATATTGGAGGAGGACAGCTTCTTGCCTTGATATCCGTCTGCGATGAAAGTTATGAAATCAAAGGATGTGAGTTGGTGGCATGTTACTTCGATCTTCCAGCGCGATACTGACCATCTTCGTCCACAGGGCACCAAGCGTTGATGACGATGGCATTCGTGACACTCGCAATCTCCTTCAACACCTTTGCTATCGGCAAGCTGCCTATCCTGGAGGGTCTCGCGGTGGTTCTGCACATCTTCGGCTTCTTCGCCTTTCTCATCATAATGTGGGTGATGGGTCCAAAAGAAAATGCCGAAATCACCTTCACCAAGTTCGACGATGCCAACAACTGGGGTTCGTTAGGCCTGGCCACTCTCATAGGAATCGTTGGTCCTACGACTACGTATCTTGGTGCCGACAGTGCCGTCCACTTGGCTGAGGAACTGAAGGATGCGAGTTACGTCCTTCCTCGCGCCATGTTCTCTGCTGCCATTATCAACTACATTACCGGCTTTGTGATGACGATCACCTTCATGTCCAATCTTGGAGATCTGGATGCTGCTCTAGAGTCGGCGACGGGCCAGCCTTGGGTCTATGTCATGTACACCATCACTGGGTCTAAGGCCGCTACGATCGTCTTGGTTGTGGTCATGACTATCATGGTCAGTATCATGTCATGATTATCCCTGCAACTTACTGACTTCATCACAGTACTTCTTCTGCGCCGTCAATCAAGTCACCACGAGCTCTCGTCAAGTCTTCGCCTTCGCCCGCGATAAGGGACTTCCGTTCCACAAATTCCTTTCCAAGGTCAGGCCGAACAGCGGTGTGCCCGCCAACTCAGTGTATGTGACACTGGTCTTCACCTGCTTGATCGCCCTCATCGTCATTGGCTCCACGACGGCATTCAATATTATTCTGTCGGTGTCAGCCACTGGACTATTCACATCGTACCTGACCGTGATCTGCACTGTCCTTGCGAAGAGAATACGCGGCGAACCCTTCCCGAAGTCGAAATTCAGCCTTGGAAAATTCGGCTACGTGGCCAACATCCTGGCGATATGCTTCTTGATCGTGGCGTACATCTTCTTGTTCTTCCCGGCGGTGCCGAACCCGGATGCGCCGTCGATGAATTGGGCTTGTCTGGTGTACGGGGTGGTTGTTGTGTTTGCTGGTGTTTACTACTTGGTTAAGGGCAGATATGAGTACGATGGGCCTGTGGAGTATGTGAGGAAAGACGTAGAGTAAGAAAGGACTGTTGTGTATTTGACGCGTACATCGATACCCCCAATTGTGTTGCAGCACAACAGCATATCTCACTAGTGTCTAAACAATCTGATCTTTGATATTCTGCGGCGACGGTCTCGTCGAAGCGAAAGATTCCCTCGCATCCAGACCCTCCCAATACTTCTTGAGCTGCGGATGCTTGTTCATCCAGGGGTGATCAGGCCATCGGACTGCCATATAACCCAACACACTGCCAGCAGCAACATCCGCCAGAGTCAACGAGTCGCCGATGAGGAACTTCCCACTGCTGCTCTGATCAACCCAGGTAGCGAGCGCTTGAAGACCGCCTTCGACTTTTCGCATCTGCCGGGCTTTCCAGGGCTCCGATTCTTTTCCTGGACCGCGCTGCTTTTCGAAGAAGCACAGGACCAGGGCGTCGCAGATGCCTGGAACAGCATCGTTAGCCTAGGGAGGGCGTGTAGGGAGAACGAACCTACCGTCTGCAACGACTTCGACTTGCTTCGCGAATAGTCTATCATCAATGTCCTTGGGCAGCATCGGCGGATCGGGATGCTTCGCCTCTATCCATTCGAGAATGTAGTGGCTCTCGTAGACGGGCTTGCCATCGTCAGGGATGAGGACGGGGAGTTTTTCCAATGGGTTGTATTTGGGTGTTTCGGTGGTTGACTCCCAGGGGACTTCTGTTTGTAAGGTGAAGGGTACGCCTTTTTCTGCGAGAAGTATCCTGACTTTGCGCGCGTAGGGAGAGGGGGTTGCTGAGATCAGGGTGTAGCCCATGTTGCTGTCGCGTATGGCCGTGCCTTGATAGGTATCGATGGATGAGATGTAAACTTAACTTCAAGTATTTCTTTTAGGTCTCTGTAGCTCCAATATAAAGCTCAACGCGATGCCTATGATGCGTTCGAGACCTCCATGTTCCCGTAAGGAGGGAGCATTGCTTTTAATGGGATCGACTGACGTTTGTTGCTAGAGCCCCACTTGAAAAGAATCCGATCCTCGAGACGAGCAACCTCCAAACTCGACAATGACAAATCGCACCAAGAAGAAGACGACGCTCCTCCACGGACAATGTCTTTGACAGACCTCATCACCGTAATCGCTCCTGACAAAGATGACGACCCCGAGGACATCTTCGCGGCCGCGCCAGGCCTCATCTTCACGGATGACCTGCGCAACATGCACGGCGACGACGCCAGCACCCTTGTGTACAAGAGCAGGAAATTTGGGAATATAGAACTCAAGACGGCGGATCCTGAAAAAGAGAATGATAGGAGGCTGTTTGCGCATTATCTGTGGAATGCGGGGATCAAGATGGCCGAATTGATCAGCGAGGAGGACTCTGGGTGGAGCGTGAATGGCGAGAGGGTCCTGGAATTGGGCGCAGGTGTGGGAGATTGATATATCACTGTTCTGGTGCAAGAGCTGGCTGATGGCATACTCTGACAGGAGTCGGTTTGGACGGGATAGTCGCAACGCTGGCTGGAGCGCGGGAAGTGAGTATCATGGACGACACCATGAGAGGATGGCACTGATACACAGGTAGGTGTTCATCACAGACTATCCGTCTGATGTATTACTTGAGAACATACGGCGAAACGTGAAGAAGGCGATACCGGACGACCTAAGGAGCAAGTATCATATTCAAGGCTACGAATGGGGAGACGTCACCTCTCCCTTCGCCCATGCGAACGAGCACTCCTTCACACGCATTCTCGCCGCCGATTGCTATTGGATGCCGCACGAGCACGAGAACCTCGTCAAGTCGATGCTGCATATGCTCAGTCTTGAGCCCAGCGCCAGGATCTTCTCGATTGCAGGCTTCCATACCGGTCGGGCGAAACTCGCGCTCTTCTTCCAGGAGGCTGTGTCTCAGGGATTGGGTGTTGAGAGTATCTATGAAGAGGATGCAGAGGGGAATAGGAGGGAATGGATGGAAGAGAGAGACGGTGGGACGGAGAACGTGACGGAGCGCAAGAGGTGGCTTGTCATTGCTATTCTGAAGCGGCGGCTACCTTCATGATGATGAGGTTGAGTGGGTGTCTGTGGCAGTGCGAGCAGTGCTACGTTGTGCTGCATGGGACAGACACAGTCCAGTGGTGTCAGTGACTGGTTCGCACTGAACCAGTACTTGGTACACAACTCTTCGGAACAGGTTTGTATTCAACAATGCAGCCCTGTTCAACAAAGAGTCGCTGAGGGAGACCATCGTCTATCGCCATGACCGAATGTACAGATCTTTACGAACCAACCGACAGATCAGCGCCCGGGAGGCAGATTGTGCCACCTCATTGAGCAGGCCTAAGGTCTCACAAACGACTATTTGCTTTGCGGGTACTTGCATCGTGTAAGTAGGCTCATCAAAGACTCGAGCTCCAACTTCTACCTTCTCGCCGTCGACACAATCCTCTCTCCAATGTCGACCTACTCTACCGTGCAATTCATCAGGGTGATTGAATGAATAGCTGGACGGCGATACCTTGAGATCCTCGACCACACCATAGCCATGAGCACCAATACGTTGATACGTCAATGCGAGGCTTTGGCACAGAAGCTGTACAATCAATGTAGCTGCGTCTTCACACCATTACACTGCTCACCGTTTTTCTGACATCGAAACAGGTCGAGACACATCAAGTCCGTACAAGACCTTGACAAGCGGCCTTCGTAGACTACGCAATGTCTTAGGAGACATTGATGAAATCCTGAACGACACAGACGATCCACGCAGCAGCGACACGAAACTGCAGCCATGCTTGGTCCAAAGCAAAAGCATCTTGGAGAAGCTGGACATGGCGTTGGTGACATACAAATGCATGAGGCAGGTCGATGTCGACAACGAGGCTGTAGCTGGACTGAAAGCTTCGATCGAAGATGTCACCCAAGAACTGGCGAGTGCCCACGAGAAACTCACGCGCACTGGCGAGATGTCAATGTCAGCTTGTAGCTGTGTGCTTGTTCGAAAGACGAGCCAGGGCAGCAAAACGTCGAGCTCTTGGTCACTTATCAATCGAGACACCCCGTCTGATGCGAACAGTCTCGAGTCGCAGAGCTTTCCCGTTGCCTCAGTTGACTTCCTCCGCCCAAGCGATGAGAAGGAAGTGTGCAGGACAAACTGCAGCAGACTCCAACCCTCGGCCTCTGATACCAGTTTAGGGGGCAAGAGTACAACGGCCTCGTGGCGCTCGATATCGCTCGATCCGCTGTCGCAGCCAATTGCGGATGCCTCGAGGATCATCATGAGCAGTGACAGTCCTATTGAATCGAAACCTACTGGCGATCTGATCGAATCGACTCTGAGTGCGGCCGGCGACCAGGTCAACCAATTGCACAAAGAGGAAGCGCCTTTGAGTGACGAAGCTCAACTTTGGCAACGCGTTGATGCTATCATGAACGGCACTCCTAAGGGGAAGAATCAACGTACACCAGGTATTCCAAATTCTGAGCCATTCGACTCTCCTCGGAGGCACTCAGGAAGCTCGATGGGCGCTGATGCTGCAGCTTTCCCGGGCTCTCTGCCTGATGTGTCAACAGAAGATATTGGTGCAGGGCGCCATACGACAGAGTGCGATAACACAACATTAGTACATTCTCCCGCACAGGATGCACATGTCCCGTCCATCTCGTCCCATCTTTCCGCCACTATCAACCCTTCACAATTTGCAGCAAGGCTACCTCCATCGCCAAGGACACGACGACGAGAAATGTACGAGATCATGTGTTGCACTGAAGGTCAAGCACTCAGCACTCCAACGATCGTTCTCCCTGATTCGCCCGGCACAGAGTCCTGTGAGGATCTGTACAGCGCAACACCACCAAAGAAAGCACGCCTCGCAGGTACAGAGGATGCCAGCCTATACCCTGATCCCTTGCAGTTGAAAAAGAAGCTTGTCGGCCTGGACTTTGACACCAGATCCTTCAATCCAACATTGGAATCTCGATCTAGTCGTCATCACAGTGCCATTCCCAACAGATGTCGACGAAATTCTACAGGCGTATTGGCGGAACTAGAGGGCGAACCTGTCCATCCTCCAACCAGGTCGAGCTCCTGCAGTTCTCTGCCACGATACGAGAGCGTTGTGGCCAGATCACGTCCATTGGGGAGAACGGCGACTCAAGCACGAATGCCACCGGGAAGACATCTTATAGCCGGTAGACGTGTCAGTGCCGCTCCCAGACGATGCGAATGCGCTCTGAGGATGCCCGAAGTAATAGCGCGAGCTGGTACCACCTGTACCTGTCACTATCCAGTCGAGAAGACACCTGCGGCCACGAAGCTACCCTCCACTCCCACGTTCAAATGTCGGCAAAGTGCCGACGATGCCCTACAAATTACCAAAATCAGTCGTCCTCGTCGAAGGGTGCAATATGCGATTCGGATATCGAATAGAACGTGGTATGAACGAGACCAGGAAGACACGCATGCTGCTATATTGGATCAGGAACGCATGAGGTACGTTGAGTTCTTATGGCCTCTCATTCATTCATTGGTCTCCATGAAATTGATCTAACATACCGCAGGCACATCGTGCACTACTGGAACGAAAGCTCCTGGGACATCGCCGAGCAGTATCTCACAGCCCATCTCGACGAAATCAACACAGGCTCCCACGGACCCAGCTTTCGCCGTACTCAGCACTTGCTCGGCGTATGCGCCAGCTTTAGAGGCGAGTGGGACGAGGCAATCAACCGTTTCATCAAAGTCCTCCGAAAGCCAATACGTAGAGTCTCGGACCTGGACGATGGCGACTGTGCTGCTGCTTACTGGTTGGGTGATCTCTACGCTATGCCGAATCGGAGAGCAGATGACCCTGCTCGCGTACTCACTCGCCAGGCATAGCAGTGTTTTCGACGACGAGGCTTTGCAGTCTGTCATCCGCTGAGCGGATGGCCGTCCAACTGGGTGTCTCGAAGAGCGAGTTCAAACGCCACTGGTCGGAAGAAGCTCTCTTGACGATCGAGAAAGGGGCAGGACCCAGCATCTTGACAAACGATGTCATTGCTATGGAAACAGCCAGATCATGCCTCGAGAATGGGAGTCAAGAGAAACGCGATCAAGAAACCCGGGACTTCGCTGAGCTCGTGCGAGCCCGCCATCTGCATGCCTTCCTACTCAAAGACAACGACAAGCTAGGCGTCCGCCCAGAACTCAACGAACGCATGGCCATGAAGATCGACGCCGACTGCTTAGATCCAGACTCACCCTGGCCGATGCCATACGACCCCCTATTCTGCATGCCCCACGTCCAACGAGGCAGGCTCCTCGCGTACGAATGCGACATGCTCAATGTCTTCGAGACGAACCCAGAAGCCAAGCTCCCCAGGCCCCTGAGTCTCAAACTCGACTGCTTCACTTGCAGTGATCTGACATGGTTGATCACCACCATCCGAACTTGTCTGACGACCTACGAGATCGACCACTCCGAAGTCGTCAACGTCCAGGGGACGTGGTTCTGCTGTCGCTATTCCTTCATGCAGCACAAGATCGCGACGACGCATTACTTCTCGATCGCATTGTTCAAACACCCCTTTCGAGGGAGCTATGGCGCCGAGATCTGCGCTGATGAGGGCATGGGGAGTGCGAGGATCGTGGAGAGTGCGGGGAATTATAAGAATGGTGTGCATTGCCAGGAGCCGAAGAGGATCAAACGGCTTATTAGGCATTACTTGGATGAGGCGGCGAAGCGGGCACATTCGAAGGAGAGGAGGGCTTCGGGTCAATCGAGGCCTGTGGGCAGGTTGCCTTCGCAGTATGATACTACCTAGACCATGAAACGGAGCTAGTGCTGCGATTCTTGCCATCGTGCCATCCATTATCACTGGGTCCTACCAGAATTTTGATGAGGGTCATGTGGTGGTGGGACATGTCCTAAATAGTCCATCGCAGGAGCCTAAGAAGAGCAGAATGCTGGAGAGGCGAACAGCTGGCTCGTGGTCGTTCTAGATTGTAACCGACCCTTCTAATGCCGTTGTGTTGCAATCCATATCAGTTTGGCCTGGATTCTTCGGCTTGTCATATAATGTTGGAAAAGACAATTTCAGTACGCGGTCTGGCTTTACGAAACACATCGACTGGGTTCGGGCTCCCAAAAAGGTCCGTCTGGTAAAAGCTTGGAGTATCTTTAAACCTCTCAACTACCATAGGTTGTTGAGGTCTAGGACCATATCGTGGTCGAGACCTGGCTTCTCCTTATTCAGGGATCGAGACGCTGGGCAGGCGGCCACCAATAGCGTCGTCAAAGACAGAGAAGAATAGGGCTTCCTCTTGAACATGCTCTGCTTCTAGTGCTCGGGGCCGTAGAGATCCTGGGAAAACCGAGCCTTTTCCAGGTTCAATCTGATGGATACCCAGTCAGCTGGGTCGAGTGTCAACAGGCACAAGGATCGGTAGGTCCTCGGTGCCCGCACTAGACATGGTTGTGAGTTAGGATGGGGTGTTGTCTGCTCGATTGCACCCAGTCACTTGGTTCCAGGAGCTCGAATATATGTCATAGGCATGTCCCACGTGTGGGTAAGTTCAATCAGATCCTCTCATCCGGGTCAAACAACAAACACACCTCTGAGTCGCTCTCACGTCTTTTATGGCGTCTTGTTGAGAGGCTATGTCGAAAGTCCTTCGTCCTCCGCAGCCACGTCCTGATCAGCGCTCCCCAAACTCATTCAAATCACCCACCTGCCACGGCAAATACTCCTTCGACAACGCGCCAGAAGATCTCGAGAAGATCGCCCGTGGATTCATCTCCGCCATCAATCGCCGCGTCCTTTCCTCAGCCGCCGCAGAATGGCAGCCGATATCCCCGAACTTCCGAGCCAGCTTCGATCAAGAGCCCGATTTGAACCTCAACCGAGAAGAATACCTGCGGTGGCTCGCAAAGATCACGTCGATGAACCCCTCCCACGTCATCCGTGTGATGGATGTCGCGACTTATGTTGACACTGAGACTCGCCGCGCGGAGGTCTGGATGACGGGAACGACGTCAGATGCAGTCCACGAAGATTTGGTCCACCAATGTGTCAAGGTCCTGGAGTTTGCTTTTTCGCAAGAGCATGGTTGGTTGTGTGTGAGGTATAAGAGGATGAGAGGGCCGTTAGGTGCAGAAGCTGTGTTTTGAAAGAGAGGTCGATCCGCGAGGACTTGGCCTGCGATGAATTGTCGTGTATGATGGATCATCTTTGAACAGGCGTTGGAGTCAGGTTGAAACGCTCGAGGACATGGTTTGGCGCGGCAGTCCTAGGACTTGAAAGAATGGCGTTTCGCTCTGCTTCTTTTATGTGCGCATCCATGATCTTCGTCTGGGTAGCTTATGCTCAATAATTTTCGCCTGATTGAAGATTCAATGTCGTACGCATCCTCATCTCGAAGGCCTGGGCGTGCATCCGACGCGCCTTATTGCGAAGGTACCTACCACTTCTGGTCGAGGAGCCAGAAAGATACCTTCCGTCTACGTATGTCTAGGTCCAAAGAAGAATTCATCCGTCAGGTGTCTCGAGGCGCGTTGGTGAAGGCATTTCGGCATCTATCTCCAGGTTGTTCACTGTGGCTAGGCAACTGGCTTCATAATAGAGCAACTCGTCGAGAGCCTGTCTGATGAGAGTTGAACCGAATTTGTCAGGCTACGCTTTCTAAAAGCAGTGTACGAGAGTTGAGTACAAGTGATGTCGCGCTTCGGGCTCAGAGATCGCCCGACGCCTCCCAAATTGCACCATCGCGCAAAGAGGGGGCGGGGGCCGAGAGCACGGCGCCGAAAGTGGATTACCAAACAATTAACAACAATTAACAAGACCCTGCCATCGTTGTTCATTAAAGATAAGTTGTAGCAACAAGAGTCCTCGAGAGAGAGCATAGCCTGAAAATGTCAGCAACTCGCAAACCCATCCTCATCTCAGGAGCCGGCCTGGCTTCTCTGCTTTTTGCCCGATCTCTATTACGTAGCTCCATCCCCTTCATCATCTTCGAACGAGACCAGTCGATTTCATTCCGGGCTCAAGGCTACCGATTGCGCCTCTCACTCCAAGGACTCGATGCCATCGAGGAAGTTCTGGGTCCTGAGGGGTTCCCAAAATTCTGGGATGCATGCGGCAAGACCGGCGGGTCTAAAGGATTCGCTGCCATCGATGCCATCACGGGAGAGGATGTGGTCGATCTTCCGGAGAGGAAAGAGCCCGCCCGGAGCGGACCTGTGAGCAAGGAGGTTCTGGAGTCGCGAGATGGGAAGACGATTGGAATTTCGAGAGGTGCTATGAGAGCTTTGTTCCTCGAAGGTTCTGAGGCTCATGTTGAATGGGGCCATCAGGTGGTTGGGTACGAGTTGACTCCTAACGGCGTCAAGGCTGTGTTTAAGGATGGATCGAAGTCAGAGGAAGGAGATATGCTGGTTGGAGGAGAGGGAATCTATTCCAAGGTGGCGAAACAGGTCTCCGATGGCAAAATCAAGACGTACGATACTGGAGCGAGAGGTATCCATGGCCAAGCCCCGACTACCGCATTCAAGGGGCTTGGAGAGGGAGTTTGGAGGGTCATTGACGACACTAACCCTAACGGAAAGACCTTTGTTATAACAAATGTCAGACCGGATGATATGGATGACGAAAACATTGACTTCGGCTGGACGATGGGTGGTACTCCAGGAGTCATACAACCGCCCAACAACGACTTTGCAATCATTGGAAAACCAGCTGCAGACATTGCCAAGTCTTTGACGGCAAACTGGCATCCTCGCCTGAAGCCACTGTTCGAGGAGATGAGGGAGGAAGATGCGGCGTTCTGGAAGATCACCTGCTCGACTCCCTCAGGTGTTCCAAAGTGGAAGAACGAGCCAAGGGTGACGGTTATTGGAGATGCCGTTCACTCAATGACTCCTGCTGGAGGAATCGGTATGTATAAGGGCCCTTTAGCGATGAGCTACACACTGACTCTCTGTTGCAGGCGCCAACACTGCGGTTCGAGACTCGGCCTTGTTGGGGCGATTACTCGGCAAGAAGGGGGGATGGTATGATGGAGTTACAGCAGAATACGAGAAGGAGATGAGAATGTAAGTCGAGATTGAGCCTTACATACCTCGACAAGAGTATGTACTAACGTTTGAACAGATATGGCAGCGAAGCAGTGGCGACCAGCTACGGCATGGCCACATCCCAGTTCGGGGTGCTGATCGACGAGAAGACTTCACCCACGGTTGGCTGACGCAGAATAGACGACATTGTTGAGAGAAGGGAACGATAAATGTAGACATGTATTCGTTATCGATATTGGCTCTTAATTCGACCAACGCAATGCAGTGTCCACGCCCATCGCCATAATCACACCGACGCAAGCCTGATCGCCACTACGTCCTCATGCTTCTCAAACATCTCACCTACCCTCGCATGCACCAAGCCAAGAGTGATACCCGTATCAGACTCAATCACTGGATCAGCCAGACTAGTCGTTCGCGTGACATACTCCTTCGTCTCATCTCGTTCCTCATATATCGTTGCTTCCGCCGTAGTGCAAGGCGGCTGCGTCAACAGCATATTCGACAGAGTCTTGCCCTGACCTGCCGCGACCTTTCGCTGCACCGCCGGAATGTCTCGCCTCGTGATGATGAGAATGGCCTGGTGTCTCGGTCTTGATCCGAGATAGCTGAATCGCAGGTTGTATGATGGGAATGTCGTTTGAATAATGGGGTTCAACGAAGGAGCCGATCTGGTAGGCGGCCGGTAGGTACCTGGAACGTTCTGGGCGCCAGAGACTGCGGACCATGATCGTGACGTTGTGGGATCTGAAAGTAGGTAGAGTGCTCTTTGCACGTATTTGGATCCGAGGATGGCTCGTTGCCAGATTCGACAGACTTCTGATAAGTGTAGGACTGAGGTGAGGAGATTGGCATTGGCGTGCGTCTTGACTGATCTTGGGTCTTCGAAGTCCTGTTATGTATTGTCAGTATGTATGCCAATATGTGCCGGCTTGTACGCCACTCAACTCACTGTCAAATCATGTAGGCCACCCAAGACGAAGGAGAAGATGTAATCTGATAGCTCCGGTGTGGCGAACACCTGAAGCACGGCAGAAGGGGTTGTCATTTCATGCGTTCTTTACCACGTATTATTTGTGTTGTAACTGAAGCTAAAGAGAGGACAAGGATGACTTCGTGCTGCTTCTGACTCGTGGTAGAGACGTTCAAATAAAGTTTCGCAGTGCAAGGCAGAGAGCTCCCTCGCCCCTTGATCAGCCACCAACACCTCGACCACCTGCTTGAGGATCCACATTGCCTACCTACCGCGTAACCGAGCACTTGGCTCCGGACCCAGCTCAGGCAGCTAGTCGGACGAGGCTGAATGTCGAAGACGTCGCATGTTCAAGACGGCAGTCCAAAATGCCAAGAGATCATCGCTGAACTCGAAAAGCGAGCACAAGCAAACATCGAGGCCATGAACAACAGAGACTTCTCACCCTCTTCGCCATTATATCATTTGAGGGCTAAGGACTGGAGAGCGGAAGCCGGGGATGGCGAGAGTTGGAAAGAAATGGCCTTGCACGAATACGTGGAATCGCTCAGAACGATCACGACGGAGAATCCAGAACTCAAGGCGACACTGCGTGATATGAGTACCACGGTCAACGCCAAGCTGGACTCTGCTCGGATATTCGTCAATGTCGAGATCGAAGGGATTCCAGTTGGTATTTCGAGGCACGCCGTGGTTCTTTTGGAGTATCGATGGATGGAGACGGATTGGGTGTCCTGTAGCCATAGAGTACTGGGTGGGATGAGTGTCAACCTGATGGAGTAACAATGTGTAATTCGGAGAGATCAAATAGTTGATCAAGGGAGTAGTTCCGGTGGTAGTGCAAAAAGTGCCAGATCCAGTCAGCCCTCAGTCGGCGGAAGTCCTCGGCTCATCACAGCTGGCGATGGGCGTCGGTTCCTTGCATCAGGAGCAGCAGCAACCACGGGAGTAGTTTGTCTTTGGAGGTGCGAGCAAACACCTGCTACCTAGCTGATGCGCACTCGGACGGCGGATCTGGGACTACCGTGCGAGCAGTCAGCCATGCCATCATCATCCTCCATGCCGTAAACTTTCCGCCGCCTGCTACCAAAGGCGTGTCTCGCGCAGCTCGAACTCTTGGACAGCAGACGATCTCCGTAAGACCTCTCCAACGTCCTCGACGACCCTCTTTCCACAACCACGACCCCCTACCATGACTTCGAACGGCACCGTAAATGGCCACAACAACGAGATCCTCCAGCCGCGCGCGCGCAAGCCTGTCAACCCTTCGATAGCTCGCGCTTTCAACAAGGAGCTCAATGCGACTGCTGATCGATCGGCCGTGCTCACAGGCCTCGCCAGCGAACGTGGGACTCCCGCACCTCCAGACGATGCTCCTCCCTCTGTCAAGGCGACTTCTGCCGCTAGGAAGGCAAACCGACAAAAGACCAAGTCGCGGCTCTTCCCGACTGTCGAGTATCAAGAGCGAGTCTCCTACTTCGACCCCAAATCGAGCTATGGAAATTTCAGAGGCTTCTTCGTGTTGTTCTGGATTGGCCTCGCGATCATGGTCATGACATCTGTGCTGCGGAATCTGAAAGAGACGGGGACATTTCTGAACTTCAGGCAATGGCCGCTTTTCAGACAAGACCTTGAGGAATTAGCTGTCAGCGATGCCCTCATGGCGGGCAGTACAGCACTAAGTCTGCCGATGCAGTGGCTGTTCATGAAGAGTAAGGGACTGTTGAAATGGACCAAGGCGGGGATTGTTTTGCAAAGCATATACCAAGCAGGATGGCTATGGCTCTGGATATCCTGGCCGTTTCTACGAGACTGGACGTGGACGGCTCAAGTCTTCTTCACCTTGCACACACTGGTGCTGTTCATGAAGATGCATTCATATGGGTTCTACAACGGTCATCTTTCGGATACGTACAATCGCTTGAAGGAACTCGATATGCCCATTGGGCCTGAGACACCAACCACGGCCGCCGTACGTTATCCTACATCTTCCTCGCGGTTTGCAGAAATGAACCAAGATGATGAAGATCCCCACGAGCATGAACTGTCGCCCATCGCACAGCTCCGCGAGGACCTTGCTAAGGAGCTAACTTCACCCATGGGCAACGTCACATATCCGCAAAACCTGACCATTGCCAACTACGCCGACTTCCTTCTCTGTCCGACACTTTGCTACGAGATCGAGTACCCGCGTACACCGACCCGGTCATATTTCGAGCTCGCCATCAAGATCTTGGCGGTCTTCGGCTGCGTCTTCCTGATGACGGTCACCAGCGAGGAGTTCATCATCCCAGTCCTGGACGAATCTCAACTCCGTCTACATCGATCACGAACATTCATCGACAGCTCACTCATCTTCGCTGAAACGGTCAGCCGGCTACTGTTCCCATTCATGATCACCTTCCTTCTGGTCTTCCTCGTCATCTTCGAGTACGTTCTGGGCGCCTTTGCAGAGATCACTCGCTTTGCCGATCGACAGTTCTACGCCGACTGGTGGAATAGCCTGGACTGGTTGGAGTTCAGTCGCGAGTGGAACATCCCCGTCCACAACTTCTTCAGGCGGCATGTCTATTCTGCTAGCAGACAGGCCGGCATGTCCAAGGGTGCAGCAACTGGAATAACATTCCTGATATCAGCACTGGCTCACGAGCTCATCATGGGCTGTATTACGAGGAAGTTCAGGGGATATGGCTTCAGCCTGATGATGTTGCAGATGCCTTTTGTGGCCATCCAACGTCTGCCTTGGGTGAAGAAGCAGGCTTTGCTGAACAACGTTATATTTTGGATCTGCATGGTCTTCGGTCTTGCCCTGGTAGCGTTAAGCCCTCCTTTTGACGCCGTATTCTTGCTAACTGTTCGCAGCTTTGTGCTCTTTACGTACTCGTCTGATCGACGACGGCGTCGCGGATACCCCTTTCCCGCCCATCTATCGAATCGTGGCACCAGAGGTTCACGCTTGTAATGATAGTCTTTTCTGTACGATGATCTACAAGTTGAGCTTCACCTCATTCCTAAATACTTCATTTGTTGTCGCTCTCTAAGTCAACGCTGACCTTTTAAGACAGTAGATCGCAGGAAGAAGACCGGCACTCCAATGGTCTGCTCTCCGCCGAGTAGCCGGTGATCATGGCATTAAATTGTTGAAGAGTAGTTTGGAGAGGCACGTCAGCCGCGAGAGGAACTTCTCAGACCTGCTTGTTCCAAGGGGGTTTTGTCTTTGTCACGTGCGTTTTTCGGCGCACTTTCCGTGGCAAACTTCTTCGGCCAACATCACGTCTTCCTCTTCACAACACTTGGCCGCTACCAGACACTTCTACAAGGTAGTACAACCGTCGTACGAAGCAATCGCTACCACTTTGAAGCGTTCTCTAA
Organism: Zasmidium cellare ATCC 36951; assembly: GCF_010093935.1. NCBI lineage: Eukaryota > Fungi > Ascomycota > Dothideomycetes > Mycosphaerellales > Mycosphaerellaceae > Zasmidium > Zasmidium cellare. Next base: position 48,640 of record NW_022986947.1, on the reverse strand, counting down.
TATCTTACATTCCCTTTTGCTCGTCTTCCGTTGAGTTGCATTTCCATCGTCTAGCTTACATCGCCAACATGGCTCCACCAACACCCATCTGGCTCGACTGCGACACAGGCCACGACGACGCCTTTGCCCTCCTCCTCGCCGCTCAACACCCCAACTTCAACCTCCTCGGTGTCAGCACAATCTACGGCAACGCGCCCCTCACGCGCACAACCCACAACACCCTCGCAATCCTAAAAGCTATCGCCCGCGAAGACATCCCCGTCTACCCCGGCGCAACCCGACCCTTCTGCCGCCCCGTCGCCTCCGCCCCGGACATCCACGGCGAATCCGGCCTCGACGGCACAACATGCCTCCCCACCCCCACCGCAACCCCCAACACAGACCTCCCAGCCATCGAAGCAGCCTACAAAGCCCTCATCGCCCAACCCCCTGGCACCGCCTGGCTCGTAGCAACAGGCTGCCTAACCAACACGGCCCTCCTCTTCGCCATCCACCCGGACCTCACCTCCCACCTCGCCGGCCTGAGCATCATGGGCGGCGCCATCGGCGGCGGCTTCAGCAGCGCACCAATGGGCGTCGTCGAAGGCAAAGGCGAGCGCTTCGGGAACTGGACGCCCTGGGCCGAGTTCAACATCTGGCTGGATCCCGAAAGCGCCTCCGCGATTTTCTCGAATGAGACTTTGGCGGCGAAGACGACGTTGATGCCGCTCGATCTGACGCATCAGTTCCTCGCGACGGAGGCTGTGCAGAAGATGATGTTGCATGGTCTGAATCCCGATGCGGGTAAGGAGGTTCCGACTGTGAGGAAACTCTTCCATGAGATTCTTACGTTCTTCGCCAAGACGTACGCGGATGTGTTTGGTTTGACGGAGGGGCCGCCTACGCATGATCCGCTGGCTGTTGCTACTGCTATCGTGCCGGAGCTGTTTGACGATCGTGGTGGGGAGCGGTATGAGGTGAAGATCGTGACGGAGGGGGATCATGGGGCTACAGACTCTGCGCGGAATGGCTCCTCGCAATGTGGGAAGACTGTGGCGACGTTGTTGCCCAAAGGGAAGGCAGGCGTGAGAATTCCACGGTCGTTGGAGAAGGACAAGCTGTGGAGACTGCTGGAGGAATGCCTTGGTCGCGCTGAACAAACGGCGAGCACGTAAGCGGCACCACTGTTAGTTTGCATAGACCATAGACGATAGACACGAACCAAAGACAATCTCCAAGAACCATTGCTCATAATCCTTTCAGCAGCGCTATCTTTTGCTATAGGTATCCGGGTTTAGTCTTCTTCTCGTCTTAGGCCCAAAGAAGAAAAGCATCATGACAATGCTTGCGGTCACGGCACCAGGACCACAATGCTCTCCTGTTTCCCTTGATCGCGCCAATTTCTTCAAGCGTAACGCGCCCGTCCCCTGTCCCGCGACTCCTCATCCCACAAATGCGATCGCCAGAAACGTGTGTTGATGGCTTGCTTATTGAATGCCCGATGTGACCTCCTAAGTTTCCATCGCATTCTCCGTATCGGTCCATGCCTTGCTGGCCGTGGTTGCGAAATACCTCACATCGACATCGTCATCCTGCATGAGCTTCTCGAGAGGTTGCATGATCTCGTCTCTGATGATTTGTGAGCCTCGCTCACTGCCTGGGAAGTTGGTGGAGCCCTGCTTTTCAAGTTCGGCAATGGTGGCATTGGGATCGTCAGGTAGCCGTTTGAGGATGTCGATGAGAACTGCGTACGACTTGGCAACATTGAATCGGATGTTGGGGATGGGGTCGGTGACGAGTTGCTGGAGAATGGGGAGGACGGACTTGGCCAAGACGGGAAGAGAGAGGGCGGGTGCGAGAATCTGTGTGCCTGTCAGCTATGTCTCAATGAGGGTGTGGTAGATTACTTACCGAAACGGCAAAGCAAGTGGTCATCCGATAGAGGTAGTTGGGGTGTTCGGCCAGGGCGGCAACCTTGGGAACGATGGCATCGCTTGCCCACTCGACTCCAAAGACTTCTGTAAGCTTCTTCAGATTTTGAGTGCTCGCCTCTCGAATGCTGAAGACCGTGTCGCCGAGCCAAGACATGCACAGGCTGCTAAGCTTCTCGTCGAAGAACTTAACACCGAGCTGGGAGGCCAGCAGAGGCACGTATTGGATTATGGCGAGTCTGACACGCCATTGCTTGTCACCTGCGAGCTCCACAATGGCAGGCAGGAGTGACTGCGACAGCAGCTCGATGCCGATAACGTTGTTGACCTGCTCCAGCTTCGAGATGATGTTGAGTCGGACGTCTGGGAAGTCGTCCTTGAGCATCTGGAGTAGCATTGGCAGCAGGTGCTCGGTAGTCTCCTGCTTGCCCAAGATGGGAGCGAGACCACTGATTTGGTTGCCGAATGCTGCACGGACATGCTGCGAGGAATCGGATACCAGATCTTCAATGGACGGCATGATATCCCGGAGAAGTGCTTGGCGGTCGACGAGCTGACAGAAGCCTGGAAGCAAGGGTCAGCTTATAGAACGGGCATGGACAACAAGACGACTCACCTGGAATCTGGCCTGCGATTGCGCTCCTAACCTCAGCCTCGGTGTCCTTCAACAGCTTGACAAAGGCAGGCACCAAATCTCTGGCGATCACCTCCTCATCCACTGCTTTGGCGATCTTCTCGAATCGGTCGGCCACCATGTATCTCACTCTCCAACTCTTGTCCTCGAACAGACCACGCAATGCCGTGAGCAAAACCGCGTGGCTAGTGTGCTGCTCTTTTGGCACCGCCTCGGCGATGGCAATAAGCACGTCAACAGTCAACAACCGCACGCTATCCTGATCGTCGCCAGCGAGATGTTGGAACAGCGGAATCATGTCTTCTATGACAATGGCTGCGGGCATGCTCTTGACAAACTTGGCGAGGTTGTTGGCAGCCTGTCTGCGTACCATTGGCGTGTCATCGTGGACTAGTTGAGCGAACTGTTGTCGGAGGCCTTCTTGTGATTGTGCTGTCGCATGTTGATATGGAGTGTTGTACAGACCGGTGGCTGAGATCTTTGATGTGAACCAGTCGGCTTTCGAAAGGCGGATGGTGAGGGGAATGAAGTATTGCTCGACTTGTTGCTGCGAGAGCTGGTCGCAGATCTTGTTCAGGGACTCGACAGCCTATTTTTGTCAGCTTAAGATACCGGCGGCTTCACGGTGAATGTGTATACCTTGTCGCGGACGAGTGGCTCCTCGATGGTAGCCAGATTCTCAAGAGGAGAGAGGAGCACGTGCCCATACTCTGGCCCTCCTACGTACTCAACAAAGTTACCCAGCTCGTCTCCAAGAGCAGTGAGCACCTCATCTTCGTCCTCTACGGATTCTACGCCATTGTCAGTGTCCATCCGCAACCAGTCTGTGTATGTATATCGCGCACCATCGAGGAATGGTATCAACTCGTCTCTTGTCCGCTCTGGGCCCAGCGCGAGCGCAATGGTCGACAGTCGGCGAATTGCGTTCAATCGTAAAAGGACATCGTCGTGCTGGATCCGAATGTCAGCCGGCGCCCTGTTGCTCCTGCTAGGCTGAACAGCGCTATCACCGTACCTTGAGCTCGTCGATGAGGACCGCGATGGGGTAAAGCTCGTCGTTCTGGCCCTGATCGTCCATGGTGTTCTATGTTCGCGATTTGAGGCAGGTAAGGAGCGGATGGCCTGGTTACAGGCCTTCACATGCAACGCTTGAGGAGGTGGTGGCAGCTGCGTAGTGTCTCAAGTCGTCGGCGCGATCCGCTTCAGCCTATTTGAGGGTGGTATGTTCGAATCGGTCACTGTGCTGCTCACGTCAATCCACCTATTCCGCTGTGTTATGTGCTGACAGCGTGGGCAGGTGCTGTATGGGCACGAATTCTCAATGAAGACGACAAGGTTCGCGGTCAGGTACCTGCAGCATAGACACGAACCCGTGACGGCGCCAATGCCAAGGTCCTGTCGCCGCGTGCAGCTATAAGGGTGCTTACCAGAGATTGGGGTGAGTGGGCTAAATGTCGAGGGTGGTGGGTGGTGTTGTGGTTCGCAATTAATGGGTGTTTCTGGGCAGTGATGATGTTGTCAGTAGTTCCGTGCTTGGGAGATTTAACGGGATGCGCCCCCAGCTGCGTGGGGCTGACACCAGCCACTGTGGCACGGCCACAAAAAGTCCAGTCAGTCAGTGGTCTCAAGCCTGCAACGCAACTCGATTGACTCAATCAAACACTCGCTTTCACTCGAATGACGACAGCGGCACACAACAAGCACGGAGTACTCATAAAAACACAAGTACGCGCACGCGAGCAGGAACGGAGAGGCTCTCGAAAGTGAATTCGAAACAGGAAGAGTCATCTTGGAAGAGGAGACTACACATTTGAGCTCTGGACAAGAGGACACGACGAGCGCCAGTATAGGCGCAAGCAGCCAAAATGCCGACTATTTCATGCGACAAGGAGGATTTGTATAAGGCGCTGGGGAAACAATACACCAAAGATGAGTTCGACGAGCTGTGCTTCGAGTTCGGCATTGAGCTCGATGAGGACACCTCAGAGTCGAAGAGGCCGATTGTAGACGGTGTAGAGGAGCGACCACAGCTCAAGATTGAGATTCCCGCCAACAGATATGACATGCTGTGCTTCGAGGGCATTGCCATGAACCTCAATGTCTTCCTGGGCCGACAACAGACCCCCAATTACAGACTTGTCGCCCCACCCAATGGCGAACTCCTTACAGTCAACGTCACCAAGGATACTGAAAGGATACGGCCCTACTTCTCATGTGCTATTCTCCGCAACATCAAGTTCGACAAGGCCCGGTATGAGTCTTTCATCTCGCTCCAGGACAAGCTCCACCAGAATCTGGCACGTCAAAGAACGTTGGTTTCGATTGGTACTCACGACTTGGACACGATTGAGGGACCATTCTCCTACGAAGCGCTTTCACCAGAGGAGATCAAGTTCGCGCCTCTCAACCAGACCAAGGTCATGAACGGCAAGGAGATGATGGAGTTCTACGAGAAGGACAAGCACCTGTCTCGCTACCTGCACATCATCCGCGACTCGCCCGTATATCCCATAATCTACGACAAGAACAGGACAGTGCTCTCGATGCCTCCAATCATCAACAGCAACCACTCCAAGATCACGCTCGATACCAAGAACGTCTTCATCGACATCACGGCCACGGACAAGACGAAGCTGGAGATCGTTAACCACATGATCGTAGCAATGTTCTCGGAATACTGCGCGGAACCTTTCACCATCGAGCCCGTCAAGATTGTTTCGCCCCACAACGGCGAGTCTCGAGAAGCACCTGATCTTACTCCTCGTGTGACTCAGGCATCGGCCGGCTTCATCAACTCTGTCTGCGGGCTCAAAGAATCACGCGAGTCTATCTGCAAATTGCTCTCGAAAATGTGCTACAGCGCAAAGCCTTCACAGACCGACTCGGACAAGCTGGACATTGACATCCCGATTACACGCGCCGATGTATTGCACCAGGCCGACATCATGGAAGACGCTGCCATCGCATACGGCTTCAACAACCTACCACAGAATTTCCCCAGCACATCCGCCTCCGTCGCCGCTGCCCTACCCATCAACAAGCTCGGCGACATTGTCCGGCTCGAAGCAGCCATGGCAGGCTGGAGCGAAGTCATGCCTCTAATCCTGTGCAGCCACGACGAGAACTACGCATGGCTGAACCAGAAAGACGACAACCTCGCCGTCCGACTCGCAAACCCCAAGACCGCCGAATACCAGATCGTACGAACATCCCTCATTCCAGGTCTCCTCAAGACCATCCGCGAGAACAGACGGCACGCGGTACCCATGAAGATCTTCGAAGTTGCCGACGTCTGCTATAAGGACTCTTCCCTTGAGCGACGGAGTCGCAACGAGCGACACTTCGCCGCAGCATGGTACGGCAAGTCTTCCGGTTTCGAGCAAGTGCACGGTCTGCTCGACCGCATCATGTTGATGCTCAAGTCGACGTTCATCACGAGAGAGGACGGACTCAAGAACGAGAAGGTCCAGGGGTACTGGATTGAGGAAGTCGATGGTAAGTTGGAGATCCTCTGCTCTTCAAAGAATGCATACTGACACTTCAACCACAGACCCAACATACCTCGCCGGCCACTCGGCCGCCATCTTCCTGCATCTCGATGGCAAGCCGCAGCGCATCGGCACCTTTGGCATCCTCCACCCAACTGTGCTGAAGCGCTTCGACCTGCCATTCCCGACGTCGACGTTGGAGATCAACTTGGAGGTCTTCCTATAGATGAGGCAAGGGCCATTACATGAATCGTCACGAAGGAGGAAATAAAAAGGCCAAGTGTGAAGGTAGAAAAGCAAAGCATTGCAATTGCATGCTTTGATTCGTTGAAGAAGCTAGCTCGTCGTAGCAAGTTCTCGCTGGCATCAAGCAAGACTTGTCTGAATGAAAAAAGCCTAAACGCGTATCGTACATCTGTTCCTGAGCCAGTCAAGAGGTGGCTGTCTTCAAGCAGTATCAATAACCATCGGCTCTCCAGCCTCGACAGTAGTCTCCGCGAAGCCATTTGTCTTCGCCACCTCCGAAACACCATGCGCGGCAAGGACAGGCTGCGACTCCGTCGAGATGCCCAAGCCATGCACCTCGACCGTGCCCTCGCCCTCCATCTTGCCCGCCTTGGCTCTCATCGCCGCCCTCTCCTTGATCTCCTTCTCCTCCCTGTCCAGTCCTCGCATCCGATCGCCGTTATCTTGCATCTCGAACCTCAGATCGTCCACGGCGAGTTTGTTCCAGTCGTGATGACGAGCGCACTTCTTACGATCGCAGATGCCGGGCGCTTCGTCTTCTTCGTTGCTCTTCTCGGCCGGTTGAAGGGTCTCCTGCTGGAAAGCTTTCTGCCCGGCTTCACTCTTCCGCCACTCCTGGAACCGGTCCTCTGTCCATTCTAGGCGGGGGTCGTAACCGCAATAGTCTTTCGCCTTGAGCTCTTTTTCCGCCACGACGCGGCTCGCAGCCTGCTTGACCATTGTGACGAACTTGAGACAATCCTTCAGAGTCGCATGTCGGTGTCGGGCCTCTTCTTTCTCGCCCAGTATCCGCTGAAGTGCCTCGTGCTCAGAGTCGGTGAACTCGCTTCCCTTTTTATCTTGCTCTTTGCCATCGGGTGTTGCAGGTGGGCTGAGGACGCCATCGCCTAGCTTTCTGAAGTCATCGGCGGTCTTAGAGACGTTCAACAGTGCCTTCACCTCTCCTGCTGATAGAGCTCCACCCCTCGCTCCAAGATCATCATCTGCACCGCCCTGCTCAGAATCTGCAATGCTGGGCTTTCGCCGTGATGATCGGTGCTTCAGCGAATCCTCACGACCTCGGCTTCGCGCAACCATCTCTCTGTAGTACAGCAGACCGCACTCATCGCTGCAGTATTTGCTGCCCTTGGAACCGCTCTTGCTCTTGCCTACCCTGGCAGGCTGTCGACACCCACCTCTTCTGCACATCCTCTTCCAAGTGGTCTGACCGACTTTACCGCTCTTCTCGCAACTTGGGCAGATGTACTTGTCGATCAGGTTCTTGTCTCGCTCTTGGATTCCCACGCATTTGCCGTGGTACCAGTCGTCGCAGGTACCGTCGCAGCCGATCATGAAAGTACCATTGTCAGGTTTGCGGCAGATGCAGTAGACATCGCTGTCGGAAATGTCCTCCATGTCCTCGTCCTCGTCGTCGTATGGATCCTCGTTGGGTTCGGCGGAGTACGACCGAGTGGATGGCGCAGGAGAAGAATTCGCGGGCGTACCCTTGGCGCTACTTCCCTTGAGCGTTGGCACTTTCGATGCTCGAGAGGAAGGAGTCGCCGATCTCTTGGGTTCTACCTTCCGCTTCTTCGCCGGCGGTGCCTTCTTCATGGTTGTTGCAGTTCCCTTCTTCGTCTTGGCTGGAGCCGGTCGCTTCTTGGGCACAACAGACTGCGCTTCCGGCACGGTCTCTGTTGTTGGGACTGGTACAGACGACTCGCGGAGGGGCGACTGTCTCAGACCGTGTTCATTCTTCAAGGCACTGACTGCCTTTACCGAAGCATCCATCTCAGAGGGTCGACGCGTATCGGTGGGAGAAGACGGTTGTGGTGTTGGTGCCGACTCTTGCTTGATCAGAGCAGGTGTTGAAATACCCTCCTCGGCAGTGGATGACTGGTGCTTCAGCTGAACTGCTGGCTCTCCATGTGAATACGCTTGTGCTTCAGCGTCCTGGGCGCCGGAGCTACTCGACGGAGCAGCATGTGTCTCAATGTCGCGAGGATTCGAGGCGGGTGGTTGGGCCGCATGTGATTCGTGCCTTTGATCAGAAGGCTGCGTGTAGTTCTGAATCGGAGGCAGCGTAAAGTTGGACTGCTCCGGCGAGATTACTGATGCGCGACGCTGCTCTGGCGATCGAGATGCCACATGGTACTGGTCTAAAGTTGGCGAACTCGTCTTGCGCGCAACCCCAGCGACTGGGGGAGGCAGCTGAATGGGATCTCCATACGCGCTAGGTCGTCTCTCCCACGATCGCGTCCGCTCGAGTCCGTTCTGATCTTGGGCAGAATATCCGTTCCATTGTTGTGGTGGCGGCGCGGGACTCTCAGAAAGACTGGCTAACGCCTGAGCCGCCTCCTGGGTACTTGAGGTAGGATGTGAAGACTGATGCTGTTCGTTCGATCGCGCCGAGCTGGGCCGCTGATTCTGTTCTTCCGGCGACTGGACCTGTTGAATCGGAGGAAGAGCGCTGTTCTGCGATTGTTCGTCGCCGCGCGCGGCCGACTCGGGCGAGGGATTGAGCAGGGAGGATAGACTGAGAGACATGGTGCTATGACGGTCGCATGTTCGGTGGGAGGTGAGTCGCGTGGTGAAGTTGTAGTATCGAGGACTATCGCGGGTGAAAGAAGAGGGTAGAAGAGAAGACGGAGGGAGAAAGAGAGGGTGCCGGAATGTCGACAACGCTCAGCGGCGCGTGAAATCACTGGCTCCGCTGAGCAGGCCTGGTGCACTTTGTTTGGACGCGAAAGGCGGGGACGTTGACTTGAGCCGCCTCGAACTCTCTGCACTGCTGACCGACCTTGACGCAACCATCGCCCGCAACAGCATCGCGGCCAAAGAGCTGCCACTCGGCTCGGTATCCGGCGCAGTCTCTGCAGTGATCGCGGCGAAGGAGTACTGTCCACCTCCCGTCCTCTCTTCCTCACAGCTGACGGAGAAGACTGCGAGACAGGGGAGTAAGAGCAGGGGAGCATACAAGACCAGGGACACGAGGAGGGGGTTGCAGCAGAAGAGCTCTCTTGCGAGACGTGGTACGGTCGCCCGATCCACTGCATCTCTTGCTGTGTGTATGGGAAGATGGATGCTATTGTGCTGCTGCGAAGCGCATACCTAGGGGCAGCCGGCTTGGTGAGCGCTGGACACGCGCCGAGCAGTCAAGATACAGGCTGATGCGCCAGGGTAGGTGTTGTTCGTCTTTGCCGTTCCTGCTCTTCGCTTGCGCTTCCTTGACTATGGCCCTCGCTCGACAGGTACTGAAAAGAAGTATGATACTAGGGTGGAGAAACAAGGAGTTTCCGAGGGTGCAGTCGGTACACTGCTGGACAAGTTGGCTGAGTTGAGGGTGCCGCACAGCTGGTTCACGTCGTTCTACGCGGTATCCGTCACACTGTCGCTGTTTTGGGCAGCAGAGTTGCTTGTGGGAGGTCCGTCGTTCCAAGCTATTGCCCAGCACGTACCTTCCACGGATCTCTCAATGTCTTTCAGCCAGGTTTTGGTGGTATGGATTATGATGCTTGGCCAAGGGAGCCGCAGACTGTACGAGTGCATGGCTATCTCCAAGCCTTCCGAGTCACGAATGTGGTTTGGCCACTGGGCTTTGGGTATCTTGTTCTACATCTTGACCAGCGTTGCAGTCTGGATTGAAGGCATCCGTGAGTAGGCATGCACATCAATATGGTTGTAGAGACTGACCTCAACACAGCAGCTATCCGCAATCATACACCGTCAACACAAGACTTCCTGATCCAAGGACCTTCGGCCCGAACATTCATAAGCATCTTGATCTTCCTGCTGGCTTCTGGCTTTCAGCATGACTGTCATGCCTATCTTGCGTCGCTAAAGGAATCGAAAAAGCCCGATGGCGGTGCGGCGACCTCGCATTATCGGCTACCTGAGCATCCAGCTTTCAGCATCTCGTTGACGCCTCATTACTTTGCGGAATGCTTGATCTATCTTTCCCTGGCCATCGCTGCGACGCCGAAAGGAGGCCTGATGAACTGGACGCTCGTCACTGCACTGGTCTTCGTGATGGCAAATCTTGGTGTGACAGCGTACGGCACTGGACAATGGTATGAGCGGAAATTCGGGTCCGACGCAGTCAAAGGCAAGGCTAGGATGATTCCATTGGTCTTTTGAAGCTTGCTGCTACAATCGCCTCTAAAAAGTTCGGCCGAGCATCATCCTCCTAGTGTGCAGCCGCCTATTGGACGGTTCGCGCATTGTACTTCAACAGGCGACCCTACCCATGCGTGCGCAACTCTTCAATATCCAGAGTGAGCTGCATAACTCGCAGCAGGGTTCACGTTCGGTGTAGACGAGCTGCGACGAACCCCGAAGGCGAGCCAGACTGCATGACGATTGGACGAGTACGTCTGACTCCGGAACTACGGCCAAGGACACGACCGCCAGAGTAGCAGCCGATGCTTAATAACATGCGACGAATTGGGTGTAGCTGAGGATACCCGAAAGTTGATATTGTAATGGCTAAGTGACGTGGAACACACGGTGCTGCGACTACATAGTCCGTACGTACCTCTATATAACATCAGGTTCGCTGGCGATGTCCATGGACGCAATAGCTCCGGGGCAGCCAACAGATAAATAACAGCAACACAATTATCCAGAGAATACTTCAGCTATGTCGTTCAAGCACACCATATTTCTGACCTCTGCCAATGGACATATCGGCCAGGAACTTGTTGCTGAGCTTCTGCAAGACAACGTAAAACTTATACTTCCCACTTCGAACGCCAGCCGCCTCCAGGCAAATCTCCCAACGAGCGCCAACGAGAGCAATGTCGTCGTCGAACAGGGCAGCCTTGGGGACCCACAATGGCTCGAGAAGCTGTTCAGACAGCACAACGTCGATATTGCGTACCTTTGTTTGACAACTACGGACGAGTTCATCGTCTCTCTAAACTTCCTGGACGCAATGAAACGAGCAGGAACCATCAAGCACTTCGTCTACCTCTCAGCCTGCGGCGACTACACCTCAGAACAAGGATACAACAACGTCGTCAAGAACTGCAGCGCCATGCACGTTCTCGTCAAACCAGCCATTGAGCGCAAAATCGAGCTTTCCGACTTCCCCTGGACGACGACGGTTCTTGGACCAGCTCTTTTCTACGACAACGACCTTCGCAGTAAGAACTACATCATGAATGGGTACTTCGATGAGCCGCTGGGCGAAAAGGGCGTCAGTCGCGTTTCCACCAAAGACATCGCCACGGTCGCTTGCAACGCCATGCTCCACCCAGAGACGTGGGCCGGCAAGAAGATCATGATCGGGTCCAAGAAGAAGTATACGGGTTCGGAAGTAGCGAAGTTGTGGAGTGAAGCCATCGGAAAGGAGGTCAAGATATGCCCGTCGACCAAAGAGGGATTCGACGAGTTTGAGAGTGTGTTCTTCAAGAAGAGCCCAAATCCAGCCTGGGCGAGAGATCTGCGACTGATGTATGAGCTGTTTGCTGTTCAGTCTTTTGGGCCGACCGATGAAGAGTACGAGACGTTGGTGGAGTGTTTGGGCAGGGAACCGGAGGATTATGAGGAGTTTGTGCGGAAGACTGGAAAGGAGTGGACGTCGTAGAGTGTATAGTATGTGAAACTTGAGGCTTGCATGTGTATATGCCGTCCCGAGTGAGTGTCAGAGTCTACTCTCAGCGTACCTGATCCCCATTATCCCAACTACGACCGTGCGATTGTGAAAGAAGTGTTGCGACTGATAGTGAGCGCAAGTTGGGGAATATTTTCAGTTATGTCTTCAGTTGCGTCTTCACTAAGATCCTCATTCAGACTCGCCTATTCTGTCACTCCATCTCTGACTGCAACTCTCGCTGCGACGCTCACTGCGTCTTTCATGGGGCCTTGTTTGCGTCTCGCACGTGCGTGCTACGCAGGTACCTTCCTCCAAACATCAACTTGTCGCGACTTCCTCATACAGCAGACTTCGTCCTGTTCCACCACCTCACCCCACTCGACATTGCTCGCACGGACTCTACCCAACACACCATGCCGACCTACCGCGGCATCTGCATCTCAGTGCAGACACAGTACGGCCACAAAAGCATCCCCGAATACCCACCTCTTTCCGTCCCTCTCACCCCCTCGCCGCGGAAGGAGCACCCATCGAGCAACATCAACACCTACAAACTCACGCCCTCGTCCAACCCTTCCCCCAGCGACTCGACACCGCCCCACACACCAAAGGCGGAAGTCTACATCCCAGCCTACCCGGGCTCGCAGTTCTGGATCCACTACCTCTGCCCCGAGCCTCCTCCACATGTCGACGAGCGCAACCCGCTGAAGCCGGTAGAGACGCGCTTCTTCTACTTCAAGCTTTACCTGCGCGGGACATGTGTGCTGTCGTGGGGCGTTGGTGGGGAAGATGGCTGGGGCGGGAAGGTAAGCTTTGGAATTTACGATTCAGGGACAGACTTCCATGGACGGAGGATTTTGGAGAAGAGAGGCTTCTTCTTTAAGAAGGAGGATGGCAACTTGGATCCGCATGCTGGGTTTGAGATCAGAGTGTTTCGGAGCAAGGCGAGGCGCAGGGAGGAGAACAGGTATGAGAAGTGGGAGAAGCGAGTCGATGGCGGTTGCGGTTTTCGGTGAGATGTCTCGAGAAGATTGTTTTCTGTGGTGCTGATGATGAATTAGGATGAACGGTGCTGGGCGTATGAAGAACAGCGAGCCGAGAAAGATGTACACCTACGCCTTGATCGATCCAGTGGACCAGCCGTACGCTGTCTTCAAGTACCACTGCCGGACTGCCAGTAAGTCGGGATGCCCTGCTATCGTTGAGCCTACGAGACTAATTATCCTACAGGACAACTCGAAGATCTCGGCTTCGATATGGCTGGTGGCTACAACGTCGAGGTGACCCCGACTCCATCTCCAAACCTGTCATTCAGGAGTCCAATCGAGCTCTCTCCACTCGCACCAGCGATCCCAATAGACAACCTCACCACCGGTCGTCTATCGTTCCCGCCAGGCATCAGACTTTCACCGACAAAGTCTCGCGGTCGAGAGCGAGAGTCTTCGCCAGTCAAGAAGAGCCAGCAACCGAGAGACGCCGTGGATCTCTCGCACGAGTTCCACCATCTTACATTGACAGAAGAGAGTCCAAGCAAGAAGGTCATTCGACGACCAACTTGGGGACTGTCGAAGCCACTGCCAGATGTTCCTCACAAGCGTGAAACCTCAGGTGGAAGCCAGTCGCTGAGCCGGAGCACGTCCAATGTAGCCGAGAAGTTCAAGTCCGTGGTTCAGAGCCGTCTGATCAAACGTAGAGGCGACAGTCGAGACGAGAGAACGACATCCATGTGAGGTGTACGGACGACAGCAGGATTACTGGTATGAGTGATCAAGAAGTACGGAGACATGTGGTTGGTGATCCACGTGGTATGGACATCGAGGAGCAAGGAGCAAGGAGCGAGGTTGGGAGGGGTCGTTGGAGGATGCCGTGGACGTTCATCCTCGGCAAAGTCAGCCGAATGGGACAACACTCTGTCTGCATAGAAGTGTCAGTTTGCGGAAGACTTGCCCGCTCTCACATAGACATTCTGTTGTTTGTTTTCATCATTTTAAGAAAAAGCTCCCCAGCAAGACCAGAAAAGAAAAATGACGGATCGTCTGCGTTCGGTGCTCACCCACCTGAACTCCATCGCCTCTCCGCGAGACAAGCTGTAAGATTACTCCACTCTCCACGACAGGGTAATTCAACTTGCAAGGTTACGAGTGTCCTAACGAGATGGTATCAGCTTGCAAAAGAACCCAGACGATGTAGTCATCACCCTCGCGATCCGCACGCCCCTGTGCAAATACAAGTCCGGGGCGCTGAAGGACACGACTTTGGATGGCATCACCTTTCGCATGCTCGAGGCAGTCCGAGCCAAACTCGACCTCGATCCTGCTGCGGTGGACGATATTTGCTTGGGCAATGTCCGTGATGGCAAGGCGGCGTACTACTGTCGAGCTGCGGCCCTCGCGGCGGGTTTTCCAAACACTGTGGCTGCACACAGTTCGTCCCGGTTTTGCTCGAGTGGGTTGACGGCGACGGCGCATATTGCCAATGAGGTTTCGAGCGGACTGATTGATGTTGGTATGTCGTCCAGTATTCAAGCGAGGGGCGTTGTCGGGAGATCTGCTAATTACATTCCAGGCATCGCCATCGGCGCGGAAATGCTCAGCGAAGGCAACGACCGTCTCGACAGGCCCTTTGTAGACGAGATCTTGAGCAATCCAGAAGCCGCCGACTGCATGCTGCCCATGGGCATAACATCTGAGAATGTCGCCGAGCAGTTCAACGTCTCCCGAGAGGAGCAGGATCGCTATGCCGTGGAATCGTACCGTCGTGCCGAGGCTGCGCAGAGAGCCGGTTGGTTCGATGATGAGCTTGTTCCTATCACTGTCAAGAAGGATGGTAAGGATATCACCATCACCCAGGATGAAATCCGCTATGGCACGACGTATGAGAAGGTCGCCAAGTTGAAGCCTTCGTTCCAGGAGAATGGGAGGAGCACGCCAGGGAACAGCTCTCAGATCACCGATGGTGCCGCTGCTGTTGTCCTAATGAAGCGCTCCAAGGCCCTCGAGCTCGGCCAGCCGATTCTGGCGAAGTACGTCGGCGCAGCAATCGCAGGTCTCCCTCCACGTATCATGGGCATCGGTCCTACGCTGGCCATTCCCAAGTTGCTCAGTCGGTACGGTCTCGACCTGCACAAGGACATCGACATCGTGGAGATCAACGAGGCGTTTGCGTCCATGGCCGTGTACTGTCGGGATACGCTGAAGCTGGATTGGAACAAGATGAACCCGAGGGGTGGTGCTATCGCTCTGGGACATCCTTTCGGGATGACTGGTGTGAGACAGATTGTTTGTGGGTTGAGCGAGGCCAGGAGGACGAAGCAGAAGGTGCTGTTGACGAGTATGTGCCTGGGGACGGGCATGGGCATGGCTGGTTTGTTTGTGTCGGAGCAGTAGCGTCGGTTAGCATGAGTATATCCTCATGATCAGATCGGCTCTCATTTTACGAGTTTCTTTCGACGAATCCCCGTTTGGGAACACCACTCTGAAGCTTGCAAGAGCATGAAGATGGCACGGTGAGACTTCGATCTTCGGGGATTTTGGAACACAGCAAGTGATTTTCTTTTCACCGGCACGGCGGCCATTTTTCTTTCTGCTGCTCGCGAGACTCCCATTTGATATGTGTATAGGACGAGATGTTGTCAAAAGTCCAATCTCAACGCGAAGAAAACCGCTGACACGTGCCTGCTCTAAAAATAGCCATTGGCGACACATTCGGCCGAGCCGCCGAAGGAACGACATGCTCTTGCGACATCCCATCCATCAAGATGGAAAGAGAAGAACACCTGTCCCATCTCAAGCAAGAGATGCATTATTGATAAATCTGATACACCAGTAAATCTGGCGGGATCAAGATGTACCACTTCGTCGACCTCACCCACGAGCAGAAGCTCCAACGGCGGGAGTATCTCGACTACTACAGCTTTCTCGCGCAGATCTCGGTTATTGTGCCCATACTCGCGATACAATGCTATTTACTCGGAACGTGGATCCAGAGGGGAGTTCAGAAACAGCAAGATCTCCAGACGCCGAGTTCGCCCTATGTCAAGCAGGCACGGCTGGGCCATGGATTCAATGTATCCAGCTTGACCTCGAGATGGCGGGTCTTTGCCTGGTGGTGCGGTGATGCTGTTGAGATCGCGGGAGTGTATTGGGGCACGAAGGGGGAGGTGATTGGAGCTGGGGTGTGGACGTTGTGGTTGGTGGTGTTGTGTTTCTTGCAGACGGGTGATGGTGAGTACATCAAATAGACAGCGTGGGGATATCATCAGGCTTATCGTGTGGTATAGATTATCTCCACATGACCAAACGCTTCGGCATCGTGGCAGCATCCCAACTACCTTTCCACTATTTGCTGTCCTTGAAGACGCCGTACTCGCCACTGCAGCTGTTGACGCGGCAGTCACATGAGAGCCTGATTTCGATCCATCAACTGCTCGGTCGGATCATTACATCCCTTTTGTACGGGCACGCTATATTATACCTCAACTTCTACGTCCTCTCAGGCCTCCTCGGCACGAAACTCCAAGAGTTCTACGTCCTATGTGGAATCTTCGGCATCATCGCCTTCACCATCATCGGCACCACCGCCTTGAAACCCGTCCGAGACTGGAGCTACAGAGTCTTCTACATCGTCCACGTTGTCCTCGCAACCGCACTACTCCCATTACTATACTTCCACGTCTCGCACATAAGGATCTACCTCTACGAAACAACCCTCATCTACGCCCTCAACGCCGCCCTCCGCTTCCTCAACACCACCAACCAACCCGGAACCATCACCCAAATCCCAGGAACGACCCTCCTCGACATCACCATCCCCACCAACAAACCCTCCTCAAAGACCAAATGGCACCCCGGCCAACACGCCTACATCTCCCTCTCCGGCCACCCCCTCCTCCGCACCTTCCGCAGCAACCCCTTCACCGCCGCCTCCCTCCCCTCCGTCGACGGCCAGCTACGCTTCATCGCCCGGATCCTCGACGGCAACACATCCACCCTCGCCCAGAACAAATCCTTCTCCCCGAACCTCTCCCTCGAAGGACCCTACGGTCTCGCCTCGCACCCGGACAAATTGCTTCAATACGACCGGATCCTCTTCGTTGCAGGCGGCGTGGGCGCGACGTTCATCGGTCCGTTATATCGGCAGCTTCTCAGTGATCTCAGTCCCGGGAAGGGCAGCTATCGACGACAGAAAGTGAATTTCGTCTGGGTCGCGCAGTCTATGGCGGATGTGGAGTGGGCGTTGCCGGGGAATGAGCAGGAGAGGGAGGGTTTTGCGGAGAGGCTTCGCATTTATATCACTAAGAATACCGACGGGATTGCCACTTCGTCGTCGAATGGTGATTTCACGATTGGAGAGGACGATGAGCAGGTCCCTGGAGAGGAAGGGATTGAACTTGAAGAGCAGAAGAAGTTGATGGAGAATGCGGCAGGGGAGAAGACGAGTTCGGGATTGTCAGTCACTGCTGGGAGACCTGATCTAACGAGGGTGGTTGAGCAGGTCTTTTCGCAGAGTAGTTCTGAGCGGGTTGCTGTGCTGGTTTGTGGGCCGAGAGGGTTGAGCAGGGCATTGCGAAGGGATGTTGGGCGGTGGGTGAAGAGGGGACGGGAGGTGTGGCTTCATAATGAGGAGTTTGCGTTGTAGAAAGTGTGTGACGGGGGAGTTGATTTGCTTCAATATCTGATGCCGTCAAGTGAGAGAGCAGTCTTTTCGTCAACCTCTATCGTTGTGGAATGTCATGAGACTTCGATTACGGTCTCCGTGCATATTCTGACCTATTCAGATTGATGTGGATGAAGCGTCCTGCAAGTCCATTTCATGAAGCTCGCAAGCTACTAAGCCCACGATAAAAGCACGAAAACGTCTAGGTGCTTCTTCTGCCAGGGAAAGATCTGCTACTGTACGACAAGCAATAGAACACCGAAACTTGGACGAAATACTGTTGCCTTGTTCCAAGTTGTGAATGACGCCTTGAGGACCAGCCTGTACGTGTGACCTCACCTCGTCAGATGCCAACTTTTCCGTGTGATCACGATTACCGTGGCACTGGAACACCGACACCCGAACTGCTGGTATCGATAGAATGTCAGTGAAGGACAGCGAAGTCGTGAAGCGGAGCATTCGGCCAGCTCGCAACAAGCAATGGTGACGAAGAGTCTCGGTCATCGACGAGGTTGGAAAGCGACCCGTGACTCAGTCTTGGTGAGACTCGTACAGCTCCGTTGTGTTCCGAGGCACTGATGAGGTGAGGTCACTGTTGGGTTACGTGTAACCTCGAAGCGGAGTCTGGAGCGGAGTGGTTTCCTACATCGTCAAACCCACCTCTGTCCCACGGTGCGATATCTATTTCAGATATCCAACCAGGTAGGTAATGTTGGTCAACGTGAACCGGTAATACGTTTGTCTGTGGACTTCGTGCTCGGTGGACAGGACTATCTCACGGCACAGTCGGGTAGCGATTATGGCAGAATGGTTATCAGCGGCCAAGCTGCGACGGGGTCAATCACGGCGATGGCGAGGCGATGATGCGAGTCAACGTGCATTCGATAACAAGCAATGTTGGGAATTGCGATCGTGAGAGTATGGCCGACGTCTCCACCCAGTATACCAGCTGTTTCTTCTGTCACAACGAGCCATTCGCACACGTTGCGCCTGATGTTGACTGGCAATGCAACACGTGTGTGAGCAGCGGGTTGATGTTTCTCGGCGTGTTTGGAACACTGGCGCCTCGATGAGTTAGCGGGTTCCTGGTCGCTCACGTCGCTCGCCGGCTTCGGGCCTTCCTTGTGCCCAGCATCCCAGATAGCTGCACGGCGCGCATCTTTGGAGGGGCGTGCAGATGGATGGAGAGCTGTAGAGGGGCTATGGGTGGGCCAGGCTAGATGGCTTGGGTGCCCGCATTGATGCTGTTCGGTAGAAGTACGCGAACAGGTGGGATGTTGCTGCTCGCGCGCTCGAGTAGTGTGTGCGCTGGACCCGGGCTGTCTCGCTGCTGATAGCCGTGGTGCGCCAGATTTGGAAGCAGTATCTCAGCCAGCCGATAAGAGGCGGTGTTCGACGAGATTAGGACGGAAGGGGGCGCGTGGTACCTCCGTACCTGAGACTCGGCTTGCGTCGGACTCGGCGGGGGAGTGCAGCGCAGACAAGCAGCGCAGCGCATCGAATGCGGCAGCGGCGGTGGTGGTGAAGTGAGATGACGGACGCAAAGTGGGCAGCAGTGCTTGGATCCATGGCGAGGAATAGCCGTCGACACGCTGGAGGACGGTGGGCGACAACGTGGTGCGCGGGTTGGCCAGCGCGGGCACTTGATTCGGCGACTCGGATCCAGGTGCAATCACGCCGCCGTTTGATTGGCTCTTTGATGGGCGCTTTGATTGGCTGCTGCGACCGGCAGGCAGGTGCGTTGCGGGTGTGATCGAGCGTCGCTGATGAACGACAAAGACCGTCGACGCCTCATGTCCGGACGCTTCCACGTCTCTCCAAACAACAACACTCTGCAACAACAACCACCACCACGCTTCTTGCAACCACACGCTCCCACACACTCGTCCTTCGCCGACCGACGACTGCCTCGTTGATCGCCTCGCCGCCTGCCTGCCAACTCCTATCGCTGCCAGCGCAACCTGTTTCCCGGTTTCGGCCAAGCTATCACCAGCAGGTCGATCACCAACTCACGCGTTCGCAGTCCTCTACCAGCTTTCTTGCCGCGTCAAGTGAGTCGCATCGCCCTGCCAAAGCCATACATCCAACTCCGCCAGCCTCTCGCCGCCAACTCGGCGCATAACATCTCGTCGGACAGCGTACTGACTCACCCTGTTTCCAGGAAAGCTACCCCGACCTTCGACCATCATCTATGGCTCAGGCAACTACCGTCACGATGGCTACGGCCTCGTCAACCCCCTTCGTCAACATCCCCAAGTTGCGCGACACCAGCGACCACTCGGGCACCGCCATCCACGAGAAGAAGGCCACCATGGCCTTGCTGACTCCCCCGACCTCCACCTCCCCGGAATTGGCCGCTCACCCGGGCAATGAAGGTGCCACGTCGCCACCAGAGATGGACATAGAACAAGAGATGGACATCCAGCCCAGTGGCATGCCTCTGAGTCGAGGAGCCCTTTCCGACCTCGATGGTGCCCAGACCATAACACCGCCCATGCTGGCCAAGCATCACCTGCCCGGCATACTCTTGGGCAATGGACCTTGCCCAATACGCCATGTCATGGGCGAGCTCACCCATACGGTGCCTGGATTCTCTCGTATACCAGTCGCCAAGGCTCGCCGCATCGTCGTGGCTGCATTGGAAAACCCACAAGGAGGTGGACCCGACGGAAACATCGAGTTTAACAAGACCGGCTGGGGCAAGTGGGACGCGCATTACAAGGGCTCGTCGCGAGACTCTGCTATTGGATCTTTTAACGACAACCGGCTGTCCCCGCCCCGGAGCGAGCGCAGTTACGCCGTCTCCTACTCCGACTCGGCCATCAACATACCCGGCCAGCACTTCCCTGCCAAGTACCGCGACCAACACTCGGGCGGCAGCTGGGGCGCGTCCAGCCTTCGGGAGGAGGATGAATTCGACATGGACATGATTGTGGAAGACGAAGCCGACAACATGTCCATGGACGGGCTTTCCGATTCCGACTCGGAGATGAACGACGACGACGATGACGCGACCGACCCTGGAGACTGGGCCGCTGTCGGTATCGATGCATTGCGGAAGGCTTCACTGCCCACTCCCAATGCACCACGACAGAACTATCGTGCCACCAGTCAGCCTTACCACGGCCAGTGGGCGTCCAAGCTGAGACGTCCATCGGCAAACCCTCAACAACCACTCCACTCAGCTTCTGTCCCTATTGGTGGCGCTTTCCCCGGCTTGCAGACACCAGAGGAGAGTGCTGCTGTTGCAGCATTGATGAGCATGGGCAGCATGTAAGCTGCCACACGGCGTTTCTACGGAGTCGACGGGACGGACACTTCTCACAACCTCTTTGACTCTCTTGTTTATCACGGCACTGGGCACCAGTCTTCGCAAGTCAAGTGCTGACGGAAGAACCTGGACTGACATGGGTGGCGTACTCTCACAACTACTACTCCTTGGATCGATACCCCGAACTTTGTTTTTCACTCTTGCATTTACGGAACGACTGGCACGTATTCGACACTGGGCACCACCCTCCACCAAAGTCAAGTGCTGACAAGGAGGGATGGATTGACATGGGTGGCGCGCGTCCTCACACTAAACACAACACAACATCGCAAAACGACATGAACGACACGAAATACCCCAACACTCGCCAAAGCGCGGCGAGTCTACCCACATGACGATAGTTTTCACTTCTTGACGGATGGCCATCGACGAAAGGCATGGCTATTCAACATTGTCCTTCTGCGATCTAGGAGCAGGCTCGGACTGATGGAGAGAGAGAAACGATGACAATCTTGAGCTCGCCTGAAATAAGTGGTGATGTTCGATGGAGTTATCTCCTCGTTGGCTCTCTGCACTGCTTGCTGGATCAAGGGAAGGACGTCTCAGATAGGAATGTTTTGAAGGAGGAAGGCTGGAAAAGCGGACTTCAACACCACTCTGAGGCTTTGCGAAAATTCACTTCTGCATGGAACAACAGACCGATTAGCGACAATGCGCGCGCGATTGAATCTGCGAACTTTGGTCCCATTCGATTGGTCAACGACTGCGAGTAGAGGGAGATGGTTGCGCTGCAGGAATGTCGCCGACTGTATGGGCTGTATTTAGTCTACAGACTATGAGCTTTTAATCCAAGATGGTTTCACACCATGACGCACAGTCCTTCGCAGCCGTTTTCGTACCTTCTCTCGATTGTGTTTCGCATCATTTGGGGGTCGTGTGATGTCTAGGAGGAGGATGGCCTGAGGTAGAGAACGCGTGGCCTTGGCACAGCCCCAGCGCCACAATTTTCGGTAACCGCACCTCACCTCGCGAAAGAACCTCGAACATCTTGCTTCCAGTTCACTCGTGGGCGCCTTCACCACCGCGTCGGCAGATCAGACCCTCTGAACTCTACATCCCAATAGTCTTCCGCCTCAATAATCACCCGCAGGAACGATCCTGATGCAATGCACGGGAACGATCCGTGGTGGCAGAGCAAGCAAGCAAAAGTCTTGCTTGAGTAAGTAAAAGACTAAACGGCTGCGCCCATCTGCATGACATGACAATAAAACTCCTGCTGGCTACTGCGGAACAAAATCTAGCAGGATGCCTCGTGCGTCTGGCGCGGTGAGCGTATCTGGATTGGTGTCTGCTCCTCTCGGGTTTTTGCCTATTCGGTGCCAGTCACACTTGAATCGTGGGCGTGGGTGGTATAGCTGGGCTAGACGAGATGTTTGACTGCGCCTCACTCCAGGGTACGGCCGACCATCTCGACTAGGAGGCTTGGTGGATGGTAGGTTAGGTAGGTTCGCTGCGCGTGGGACGCGAGGGACGTCGGGGGCGGGAAGCTTCTTTGATTGCTTGCTTGCTCACTGCAGGTACACTGTCTTTTGGTGTTTTTGCTTGTTTCGTTGTAGCGGTGGTGCCGTGGTGGTGCTTGTTCCGGGTGTGGCTTTGGCAGGAGTGATGTCAGGTACGTTTAGTCTTCCTTCCCGCACACATGCATTCTGTGGCCCATTGGAGGGAAACGGGTAGTGTGACATTGACGGGCAGGGGGGCTGGATGTTTCTTTTCGTTCGTACTGTTTGGGTGCAGGTGTCGTCGTGTGGACCGAGACCGAAGGCGCATATATACATTCTCGTCTTTTCCTCTCGATGGACTGTGGGTAGATGGCAGGTTCGGTACGGTTACTGCAAATGAGACGAAGGGATTGTATCGATTCGACGTCCTCCTCCTGCGAGACAAGGACACTCTTGTGTGGTGTCAGGCGTGAATGAACAACACCCTCCACGTCGCCGAGAGACAACGTTATGAGTGATCGATATGGGTTGGGTACGCCTTCACACACCCCTCTTCATCGAACTTACTTGATACTAACGACCCACAGGCAACAATGGGCAAACCCATCAAGCGTAGCTCGTCGAACAATAACAGCAACAGCAACACTGGATCTCCGAGTAACGCCAACGCAGGATCGCCTGGTGGAAGCGGGTCTTCTGGCAAGTCGCCTTCTGCAACGAGTCCCTCTTCGTCCGAGGGCCCGAATTCGCCGGGGATGAGCAAGGAGGACCCTAGGTCGGGGTCGGGGTCGGGGTCCGGGTGGAGTGGCAAGCAGGGGGAGAAGAAGTCGTAGTAGTGAACGAGACAAGGTGTCGTTCCCGGGTGGAACGTTTAGAGACGACAGACCGACAAGAACAGAGGGGCGAGGGAGATGAGTGCCCAGTAGTCTCTGATATAGCGAGCAGGCTTTCCTTCTTCATATGTGAATTATAGGGCAGACTTAGAGAACGAACATGGTTCTCTCTTGATCATTATGTTGTTTGTGCAGTCGTACAATGTATCAACACACTCTGCTGCGCGAGAGTAGAACGCCCAACGCGCAATGCCCGCTGGTCACAACTACGATAAGACTGCACGTATGCAAGTCCCTCTCTAGTTTGACTGTGTTTCTCAATCGGTTTGACTCATTCGCGCACAACGGAGAGACGAGAGGTTGGCAAACAAGAGCAGTAATCAAACAGATTCAAAGCTACGAGGACTCTTCTTTCTCTCTCATCATCTACACACTTGTGAGGCGATTCGAGCATCGGTAGTTGACCAAGCAAACTCGAGGAGAATCTATCTGTCAACTGGAAATCAACTCCTGCATGTCACTGGCATCATCGATAGCATTGAACAGTCGTAGCTTCAATCGCAGATCACGATAGCCTAGCATCGTGGCTTCGCAGGCCACGTCTCCTCGAGATCTTCTAGTCGAAATGGAACATGCATCCCCGTCGACGAGCTTGCGCTGCAATCGTGAGCCTAGTCGCTTTCTAGATCTAGAGAGGAGGGGACAAAACGACGACATGCATTGGAATTGGAGCGACATTACGACGAGCCTCCACCAAACGACGTTAGATGAATGCAACTCACGGCCATTGAAATTCGAAAACGACGAGGCTCATCGTGCTGCCTAGCCAGGAGACTAGCCGCGAAGGCGCTGCGCCAAAGGTAGAAAACGCGACAGATTGCAAAGCCGATTGATAATCTTTCTACCTGCAATCGGCGATGCCGAATGCTGCAATGGATCATGTCGATTGAATATTGAGGCTGGTTGAAGGAAAACGAGAACCCCCCTGCCCTAGCTGTATCATCATCATCGTCAGAAAGCGGCTTTGTGATCTAGCCTCCCCGTCAGCCGGCCGGGCTGTGCTCGTTCCTGGAGGACGGACAACACACTTTAATGTCTTTACTAGCCCGTCCCGAACCACCGGAACCACCACATGCACGCTCATGCTTGCCATTTACAACCATGTCCCTAGATTCACATGCACTGCCTTCTTGTTCGTGTAGCTTTCCAATCCTGCTTCCCCCAGCTCCCGTCCGATGCCAGATTGCTTGACTCCTCCGAACGGGATTCTGAAGTCGCTGTCTTGCGATGAGTTGATCCAGACCATGCCCGCTTCGATCTTTCGTGCTAGGCGATGTGCTTTCACGATGTCTTTTGTGAAGATAGCACTGCCTAGGCCGTAGGTTGTGTTGTTGGCCAGCTCGAGGGCTTCTTCCTCTGTCTTGAATGGAACGACTACGACGAAGGGACCGAATACTTCTTCCTGGAAGATGCGCATGTCCTCCTTGACGCCGGTGAAGACGGTCGGGGAGACGAAGAAGCCTTTGCCCTCGCCGACGTTCTTGTACGCTTCGCCGCCCATTGCCAGCGTGGCACCCTCGGATTTGCCGGTCTCGATGTAGCTCAAGACGCGTTCGTACTGCGACTTGGTCACCTGCGGTCCTTGGAAGGTGTCGTCTTTGAATGGGTCGCCGACGACGCTGGTCTCGGCGATTTGCTTCTTGAAGGCTTCGACGAATTTGTCGTGGACTCCCTCCTGGACCAGCACGCGCGATGTCGCGGTGCAGATTTGTCCCATGTTGGACATAATACCTATGTGGGACCACTTGACGGCTTGCTCGAGATCTGCGTCATCGAACACAAGCAGTGGGGACTTGCCGCCAGTCTCGAGGGTGATGTTCTTCAAGTTCAAGGCGGCCATCTTCATAATCTCACGACCAGTGTTCGTGCTGCCGGTAAAGGCGATCTTGTCGATTCCGGGGTGTTGGGCGATTGCTGCGCCAGCAACGCGGCCATGGCCGTTGATGATGTTCACGACGCCAGGAGGGAAGCCAGCTTCCTGGATCAAGTTTGCGAAAACCAGGATAGAAAGAGGAGTCTGCTCGGCGGCCTTAAGAACAACGGTGTTTCCACAAGCAAGCGCAGGACCAAGCTTCCATGCGGCCATAGCCTACATTGAAGGTTAGCCAAATGATGGGGAAAACCTTTGAAAAACGCTCACCAGTGGATAGTTCCAAGGGATAATCTGTCCACAGACACCGATTGGCTCTCGAATGGTATATGCTAACTTGGCAGAGGTGGTATCTATCACCTGGCCATGGATTTTGTCTGCCCAGCCAGCGTCTTGGGAGAGAAGCAATCAGCGAACTATCTCCCACAAAGAGGCTCGGACATTGCCACTCACAATACTTCAAGGTGCCTGCAACCTCTGCAACATCCTCGTTGACGGCAACAGAATACGGCTTGCCATTGTCCCAAGTCTCAATGGTTCCCAAAAGCTCGGCGTTTTGCTCGACAAGAGCCGAGAGCTTCAGCATAAGGTCGCCTCTATCTGAGGTTGCCATGTCTCGCCATCTTCATATACAGAGTCAACGATTGGTACAAGCATGTAGAATACGGAGGCCTCACTTACGTCTCCTTAAAGGCAGCTCTGGCAGCCGCCACAGCCTTATCAACATCCTCTGGCTCGGCAGCATGAACAGAAGCGATCTCAGACTCGTCGGTAGGATTGATACTCGTGATCTTGTCGCCCTTGCTGGAAGCCACCCATTCATTGTTGATGAAAAGACCCGTAGGCTGTGTATATTTCCTCCCATTAGGAGCCGTGAGCTCAATGGACAAATCGGACATCTTTCGAACACCTCCTGTAGCTCTCGGATTGAAGTGAAGTGCAGCTGGACGTAGTAGGGACACTTTGAACGCTTTGGCGAAGAAACTCGAAGATGGCGAGAACATGGACGAAGCTGACAATGTATATCGAGAGCTCCCAAGGGCTGGATGTGACCTACCTGCGTCAAGCGGCCGGCCCTATCTCTTGCAGCTGTTGCAAGCAGTGTTGTTTTGTCAAGGTAAGTGATACAGCGGCGCCCGCGCGCCCATCAAGCTCCAGGTACAGCTCGGATAGATTGGCCTCATACGGGCAAGCGCCTGCTTTCCCCTGCGACTGAACGCGAGACACGAGCATCCAACACCAACATCGACGTGTCGTCGAACAGGTCAGATAGGAGGACCCGAACGAATGGAGACCGATGCGGACGAGGCGAAAGCCTACCTCACCAACCTCCTCAACCGAACGCTGCACGTCCACATCTCAGATGGCCGTATGTTTGTAGGACAGATGAAGTGCACCGACAACGAGCGCAACATCATCCTCGCCATGACGCACGAGTACAGACAACCGACGGAATCAGATGTGGAGGCGGCTACGGCGAGGCATGAAAAGGAGGGTCAGACGGGGAACGTGAAAGTGGATATGAAGAAGAGATTCGTCGGATTGGTGGTTGTGCCGGGCCAGTACATTACGAAGATTGAGTTGGAGAGCTATGTCTGAAAAACAAGTACTTGCGCACATGGTGGTGTGAAAGAGACGAGACGTCTGTTTACATTGGGTCTTGCGCCTTCCTCAAGAGAGGAGCCAGGTGGGATGCAGCTTCCGTCAACCAACGAAAGTGCACGCCAACATCTGCCAAACATGCACGCCAGGACAAACACATTTATGTGACCTCAACTTTGAGACTGCTCTCCGTGAGTTGCTGCCTATCCCAGACCCCATCAGAAAGAAGACATACTGACATACGCAGCCGCAACACCGCAGGCACCCACGCAAACATGGCGACCACTCCCACTGCCGAACAGCACAACCGAGAGAAGAAGCTCCTACGCAAGCTCATGAAGGCACGCATCGCATGCGGGAACAGTCTCGAAGAGCTGGAGACTCTCAACGGCTTGACGGATGACTGGGATGCCACCGAGGAGGTATTGGAGAATGCAGCTCTCGACATCCACCTACAATGCGAATACGGCTGCAAAGAATCCAGCGCGTTGCATGACATCCTCAGCGGCCTCCTGACTGGTCTCAACACACCAGGGTTATGGACGGAAGTTGAAGTGCGCCAGGAGAATGCCGTGGCAGCTGCGAAGGAGATCATCAAGGTCATCGATGGACTGCTCGTCGCTGGCCCGAATCCGAGTTTGGGACTGAAGGAGATGAAGCGCCGGGCACAACACATCACGACCGAGCTGGAGGCGTTGGAGGAGACATTTGCGGAATTGGAGAGCGAAGTGCAGGCGTGCATCGCTGACGCGCAGAAGCATTCAACCAGCAACCCGTCATCGTGAGCGCTCTATTCTGCACGGACCGGGTTGTATGCAAGATGGTGAAACAGCATAAGATGGCAGCCAAGATAACGAGATCGAGCACCTCTTTTCAGGCACAGCTTCGCTTGGCAGGATGCGAAACTTGTCTCGAAACAGAAGAGACGCCATCCTATTCGGTCTCGTACGTTGTGAGCGCCATATCACACTTGGCGCCAGAGTGAGGAGCTGTTGCTGCTTGATGACGTACCCAGCAGATCAGAAAGTCTAAATCAAGTCCATTCGAACCTCACACCGTACATTGTCTTCTTCTCCAACATTCCAGGACTGATCAGGCCATTGAATACCATAACCATGCCTTCTACAATCGACACAATCCGAGAACTCACCAACGTATGTTCCTTCACATGCTCCAGCTGCTACCTCACAAAGCTAGAAGCTAACAGCTCCGTCGTGTAGACCTATCATGCATATGTGTTCGGTGAGTAAGAAGACGCCAATGACGCTTCCATTCTCCCTGAACGTTTACTGAATCTTCGTTATGCAGGAACAAGTTTCTGGTACTTCCTCAGAGGTATCACTCGCGTGATCGATCCGGCGACGGTCTGCGACTGGTTCAGGCCGCCCAAGGATGGACATCCGGCTGCGAATGGTACGTACAAGCTCATTCCCTATCTTGTTTCTTCGGTTTGAATGATCAGAGGTACTCGAGGGGATCGCGATATATCCTCGAATGGATGAATACGTCTCAAACAGAAAGAGACCATTGGCTTCGCTATCCCTCATCTATCTGGATCCAGCAGACAGAAAAACCAACTAACAAACCCCCTCCAAACAGACCTCGAACTCTACACAACCTGGACCGACGCCTGGTGTCTCCTCGCCCTCTCCGCCATCCTCCTCGTCCTAGCCGACGCCGTGCCCCTCCCCGCCTCCATCGCCGGCTCCTCCCTCTCCGCCGCCACCTCGACCCCCAAATCCAAGAAACCTTATGCGCGCGCCGTGATTGTCATCACCATGTTGCACCATGCGGCGACGGGGTATGGCGCGTTTCAGCACTGGGTCCAGCCGAGCCATCATACGATTGCGATGGATATTGGGGTTTATGGGAATGTGGCGTTGATTGCTTTGGGGGCGGCGGCGTTGGCGTGGGGGTTGGAGGAGGATGGGATGGTGCTTAGGGATGGGAAGAAGAAGCGTTGAGAGGTGGTGGGGAGTTGTTGGAGTGAGGAAGATGGAGTCGTGTGATCGATGATGGGACTTGGATAGGTGGAGGTGAAGTTTTCGATCTCATAGTGTACAGGTAATCTACAGGCCCGGTGCCATGTCTTGGTCTACGTTCTGAGACGGAGATGATATGTCTCGAGTTGCTCCTCAGTCATCTTCGTCGGGCTCTTCACGAGCAGGTCTTCGCCCTTGCCGCTCTTGGGGAAGGCAATGACATCCCTGACGGATTCCCTTCCAAGCATCACCGCGATCAAACGATCGAAGCCCAGTGCAATACCAGCATGTGGTGGACAGCCAGCACGCAGGACCTCGATTAGATGCGCGAAGTCTTTCATCCGCTCGTCGCTCATCTTTAGGATCTCACGCATGATGAACTCTTGCATCTGTGCATTGTGGATCCGTCTGCTCCCACCTCCGAGCTCTACGCCATTCACGACAAGGTCGTAGTGGTCGGCTTTGACTTGCAAAGGATCTTCTAGGAGGAGATCGACATCCTCAGGCGTCTTCGGTGCTGTGAAGGGATGATGCGTTGATGAGATGCCTGCCGAGCCACCTTGACCTGGCTCATTTTCTACCACAGGCGAGAACAGCGGGAAGTCGGTGATCCATGTGAACGCGAAGCCGGTCGGGGCAGGCAGGAAGCCTTGCTTCACGGCTGATTTGTGCAGTGCGAGTCGGAGATTTCCGATAGGTGTAGAGCCTCCTGAGAAGGAAGCATCTTTCCGTGCTTGTATGACGACCACGTCTCCATCTTCGAGTTCGAGAACCTCCTCCAACTGCTCAGCAGCTTCGAAGCCGAACGGCTGTAGGCCCTGAAGGGGCTTGCGCGAGTTGTGGATGAAAATGCCTGGCTGCCCTTCAGGGTTTTGTATAAAGTGCTGGGCTTCAGGCGAGTCCATGAAGGCGTTGACAAATTTCCTAGTTTCTTGGGGATCCTCTGCTATGGGCACCTTAATGCATTCGACAATTGGATCATTCAGAGGCCCAATCTTCATGACGAGGTCTTGTGGAAGAAGGTGTCCAATTCGGACAATTTCCGAGCCTAGTCGAAGATCTGGCTTGTCTGAGCCGTATTTCGACATTGCTTCGTCGTAAGTCATTCGGTCGAACTTCTCAGGCAGATCTCCAATATCCAGCAACTCGGCCCAAAGTCGCCTTGCCACTCCCTCGATGACGGACATAACATCTTCGCCGGTGGCAAATGCCATTTCGAGATCGACTTGAGTGAACTCTGGCTGCCTGTCCGCTCGTAGATCCTCGTCGCGGAAGCACTTCGCTATCTGCATGTACCTCGGGATTCCACTCGCCATCAATATCTGCTTGTACTGTTGAGGAGACTGTGGCAGTGCGTATGCCTGGCCGGCAGCTCTTGTTGGTACTAAGAACTCTCTCGCGCCCTCTGGAGTTGATTTGAAGAGAAGTGGTGTCTCGATCTCGGCGAAGTCATGCTTCGTGCAGAGCTCGTCGCGAATCAAGCGCGCGGCCTTGCTTCTGAAGGCGAGAGCCTGCCGTATTGATCGATCGTTCCTGATTTGCAGATGGCGTTGCTCGGGGGAGAAGACGGTCTCTTCCGTCATGATGATATCCCTTGGGAAGGCATTGAGAGGCGTGATCTTCTCAATCTTGATCTCAGCGCCAGTAATAAGAACATTGCTATGATCCCCTGTTGCGGTGGTCTTCGGTGCCTTGCGGGCCTTGACGGTACCAGACACTGCGACAGGAGTGTGATCCTCAATGTTGCGGAGCAGCTGATGAGCTTCATTGCTACCATCGACGCCCTTGGTAGGCGTGGAGACTAGCTGCACTGTCGACTTAAGATGCATGTCATGGAGCTCAGCAAAAGTGAGTGACTTTGAGGCATCTCTCCTGGTCCCGATATAGCCATGCAGAACGATCTGTTCGTCAATGCGACTTGCAGCATCCTTAGCCAGATCTCCGAAAGAACATGTTGCCGACGGGAATGCTAAGGTCTTTTTGAACTCTTCTAACGTCGTACTTGATGCATTGTTTCTCGCAGCGTCGACATTGTCGCTGTAGCATCTCAAATGTGGATTCTTTCCCAGGCTCGCTCTGCTCCAATTTTGATTCGATTCATAGCGCGCAACCTGGATACCAGCAGTCCATCCTCGGAATAGGCGTACAGACGCGGTTCTGCAGCGACCACAGGCTAGCATCAAGAAATGTCAAATGACGGAGTATTTCGATAGAAGTGATGGGATAGAAGGGAGGACGTGAGGTCTGAGGTGGCCAAAACTGATCTCAAATGTCCACGACTTTTGGGCACAAGCACGGTCCCTGCAATTTTCGACGACTTCATTTCGCGTCGCGCTCGACTTCCTTTCCTCTTCATGACCCTCCAATTCAAACAAATGTACGTCTACCTCGACTCCCCTCCACATGTTACAATACTGACATATTCCAGATGATGAAAGCCTAGCGTGTAGCAGATGAGCTGACTGCCAGACTCTACCGCCCAAGCTCTCCCTTCACCGGGCTCAAGGGCAAAGGCGGTTGCTGGCAGCAGCATGATCTCTGCGTTCGGCACACACACCTTGTTACTTAACGGACGCGAAGATGGCATCTCTGATCCATGTTTGATTCTGGAGGGGGTTCTGTGCCATGGCACTTGGAAAGATTCTTAGGAGAAGCACAGATAGCGTGGGAAATTCCAATGACTTTTGTGCTTTCACCCTCCATCC
This sequence comes from Zasmidium cellare ATCC 36951, assembly GCF_010093935.1. Lineage (NCBI taxonomy): Eukaryota > Fungi > Ascomycota > Dothideomycetes > Mycosphaerellales > Mycosphaerellaceae > Zasmidium > Zasmidium cellare. Next base: position 17,310 of record NW_022986947.1, on the reverse strand, counting down.
TGGATGTTTCACCATATCGGCGGAAATACTTGTCACGGATCTTGTCCTCTTCGACTCCATTTCCCGCAGGCGTCTTCGGCATTTATGTTGCTGGAGCCAATGTCTGGGCATTCGAGGTACCTGAAAGCCATGGGATATACTGCAGAAGTTGCCAGCGCCATCTCGTTGCGGACTCGGCTCTAAACAGAAACGTCGCTACTAAACCTCCACACATCTCCGGATTGATAGATGCTACTAAGCCCTCAAACGCAGCTAAGTGCCCTGGCTGCTCGAGATGCCTCTGAGAAACGGAGATCATAAGACGTCTTGAACTGTCAACGGCAAGCCTCCATCGTTGCGCTTCCCTCCACACTGGGGCTGCCCTCCGCAGAGTATCTCATGGAAAGGTCGAGGTCTATCTCCATCCTTGTCTTTCCAACAACGCTGCGGGAAATCGAGAACGGTCTTCAACAAGTTGCGGTTTCAACGAGATGGGACTGTGACTGTAACATGATCGTGACAACTCCTTTGGTTTTAGCTACCTATGAGGCTCAAGCAGTGCCTATTCATCCCATTGGCAAGCTTCATTTCATCCTGTTCTCTCCGTTCCTGTTTCTGTGTCCCTGTGTTCAAAGCAGTCAGCGATGGCATGGATGTTGCGTGTGTCACGGGGATATCTTACCATTCCCAAGTTTCATCAATTCGTTATTGTCCGTATCTTGCTTTTCTGTTTTCTGACCTCCATCACAGCACAACCGCATGGCTGCACCTCCCAAGACCTGCGTCCAGCAACTTCAGATCCAAAATCGATCGGGTTTCGAATCGGTTCGTTTCGTCGTGCTCGGTGGTCGTTCGATGCTCATGCTCAATGCTCTGGTCTGCTCGCTGCTGCGCTGCCGTCCTGTCCGCGTTAGAAGAAAAAGAAAGAAACTTACTCCGTAATGCTGTCATTTCTGCTGAACAGCCGCCTCAGTCCTCTGGAGCTCGTATTGCTAGTGGTACGATCGCGCTTTCCGCCTCCCTCCTGCTCGTTGCCAACGTCGTCGGAAACACGTGCGCTGCTGTTGCTGCTCACGACTGCTGTGTCGTAGCTGGATCGCGGGACACTGTCGGTGTTCGTGCTGGAACGAGGAGGCGTGCCAAACTCGCCGTCCGCCAGTCGCTTCATCAACTCATCCTTCTTCATATAGACACCAGGATCCGCAGCTTCCGGCAGCTTAAAGCCTTCGATCTCTTCTCGGTCAGCAAGCTTCGCAGTACCGCCGGCTGACACGTAGCGCTGCTTCAGTGCTGGGCGAGGTGCGATGAAGTCTGGCACCGGAAGCTGGGTGCTATCCGCCGTGTTCGATCGCGGGATTGTCGCAGGAGGTGGCTTGCGGTCAGGCAGCACCGGCGAGTCGGCTGAATGACGACCCATTGGAGAATGATAGCGCTCACCAGCTTTAGTCCTACACTCCTGAGTCGATATCTTTGGCGTCTTGACATGCGAGGTGTCCCACTTGTCGAACTCGTTGTCCGACTGACGCGTGTTGTCCTGAGCTGGACCTGTGGAGCTCTGTCCGGTCGTACCCTTGGGCTTGGGTCTCAGGAACTGCGGCAAGAATCGATTGCTTGGACGCGATGACGATGGTGCTTCTGGTTCCGGGCTGCTCGACGACGTGATTGTCAGGGCGTAGTCGGGAGATGTGGTCTCTGAACGCTGCGTCGCCTGTGGACGCTGCGGCGGAGAAGAGACTGGGGCTGAGGTGACAGGGACAGGCCTACGAGCTGGCGGGTTCGTCGTGTAATTCGAACCAGATTCTGGCGCCGGAGTGGCCATTGAACGAAAGTCTGGATAGCGTTGCACAGAATCCCCGCCATAGAGGCCCAGGCGGATAGTCTCTCTGGCCCGGGTTGAGTGCACAGACGGCACATTCGCGAGATCGCCATCTTCAGTTCCGGCCCTACCACGACGGTTGCTGAACGTCTGGCGACTGGCAGTTCTAGCAGCCTGACTCGCGGTCTTGTATGACTGAATGAGGCGTTGATCTGGCTCAGGACTGCCTGCCATCTGCATTCTCGCCATGTCGTCGGAGATGCTGCCGGGTTCGTTTGCTGCCAACTTGTCTGGCACCTCAGCTGGCATCTCCGCTGGTGGTGACTGTGGCTGCACGAGAGGCCAGGCCTCCTGATTCAAGCTGTCGTTTCGCGTCTTGCTTATGTTTTGGACCGCAGCAGCCTGTTTGCGCAGGTCCTTGCAGGCGCAAATGCCAATCTCGAACTGACAAGCCGGTCGGCATCGACAGCCATCTTGACACAAGCAGAATGGCTCGTCTTGGTTGGCAGCAGCTTGTGGCGGACTGTTCGCCACCTCACGGAGCTGCGAGCGACGTGCTCGTAGGTCCACCTCAATATGGAGGTGCTCTCGACACGCGCGGCTCACGAGAGTTGCGTGCTTGTGCCAGAGCTGGTCAATGATCTCGTCTGAGGTGTAATAATCTTGATTGATGATGCCCTCGGTCGCGTCGAGTTTCGCATCCATGTCCTTCTTCGCGAGCCTGTGAAAGTGATCCTGGAACCGCTGGCGAAAGGTGGAAGTGCCAAACTTTGCACGATACGGCTCAGTTGCGTTCTCCATGCGAACGGCTTCCTCAAGTGGACCCAGGAGGCGCGCGTCCATGAGCAAATGCCACATTTCCTCGAGCTGGTGACCAAAGTTGAGAGCTGTGAATGGCTTCTGCTCTTCTTTGCCATCACCGCCGCGCATGTGAAGAACGCGCGCACCACCCTCACGCTCGGTGTTGAAATGCAGCTTGATGTCCGAATACACGGCGCGGATCTCAGCTACCAGCGCGAGATAGAGGCTCTCCCAATTTCCCAGTGGCAACATCTGCACTTCACCGATTCTCGGAAGCTGGTCGTCGTTTCCAGGGGCTTGGTAGGCTTGGACGGCGCAGAGAAAGAAGACCAAATTGTTTGCTCCATCTCGAACGCGATACTGGTAGCGGGGCGCCAGCTTCTGGTGGGTGAAGACACTGATTGCGGTCGTGCGAAGGCTCTGCTTGATATGACCGAATGAAAAGCCAGTGACAAGTCCAGCCTTGATTGTCTCTCGGGCGTTCGATGGAGTAATCATAGGAGCGAGTCCAGCGAGGGTGCCCGCAGGCTGGTGCTGTGGGCTGGTGGGTGGTATAGGAACCTCCATGTTGGACGCCGCAGTGGTGATGAGGTTGGTTGCAGCGACGTGAAGTGGTGGCGGATGACGCCCGAGGGGTCTTGAGTGCTTGTTGAAGTCTTGCAAGGTCAGGAGAACGATATTGAAGTTGCAAATGTTCGCCGCCGTCAAGTGTGCAAGACGTCGACCATGTTGGTGTACTGGACGTCGTTGTCGTCGCTTCAAGTCGCTGTTGAAGCCGCGCTGAATAAGGGACCTGGCAGCTTCCTCATTGGTCAACGTCGCGTGACCATCGAGACTAGCGTCATAGCTTGGAGCTGTCGCCGTTTGCGAGACGTGAGGTTCTCGAGATTGAATGGTACTGTGTGAAAGATTAGGCAGCCATGTGGAAACTTTTGGAAGATTTGCATGTGAGTATGGGCGTAGGCGGACGAAATTCACGTGCGCGGGATATTCACTCGCACGTTGTCTCCTTTCACGCGCGCACATGTAGTGTAAAGCAGATGAGACAATCCTAATTAATGTTTTTACATGATCAATTCACCCGTTAAGCAATCTGTGCGACTTAGTATTAAGCCATGTTGTCAGCGAGGGCGGATTCTACAAAGTCTTGGCACAGAGGGGCAGACTCGCTCTTTTTGCTATGTCTTGACGTGTATTTCATAAGTCTGGGTCTTCTAATCTGCTTGCATTTACTGCCCTCGTTGAGTTCTTGTACAGCATATTTTGTGGCCTGTATCTACGATGTGGCCCGCTTGAAATGTATTCGATGCACATGTCGCAAAGGCCGAATTTGAACACCTGCAATGCATCTCCAAATTCTGTCGACGAATGCAACTATTCGCCTTCCAAAATCACAATTCCCCCAACCCTCTACGTGTTGTGCTGCTCACAACCCATTCAAAATCGAAAAATCCACAAGACATGTAGTCCAGCTTCGCTTCACTTAAGTGGGTCCTTGCCCAAACCCTAATGCCCCAAATCCAAACTCTAACCGGGGCCGTACCTGCATCGGCGTTAACCCACCACAATTTTCTCGCAATCGCATCCACTTTTTCGTCGCCGAATTCTTCCTCGTACCATGTCCCGTTTGGTATGACATTTCTCGCAGTTATATACGAACCTGCATGTCGCTCGGAGTTATGAGTGGGTTACATGTGGATTTTTGCATGGTGAGTGAGTCTGTGCGAACTGAGGTTCGTCAGCGACAGATTGTTATTTTGTCCAGTAATGGGGTATTATGGAGCCGAGTTGAGGCTATGCCTGGTCATTCTTCACATGCAAGCTACTATTTAACCGCGATTCTCTCTGAGCCTTGCACGTGGTGCCAGCACTCTGCTTAAGATGTTTTTCTTAAAACCGACCTGGCAGCGTCGACGGGCATGTGGAGGAGTCCCGCCGACGGTGGAACACCCATGAAGAGGAAAGGAAAGTGAATGGATATATAATGCAAAGTGATGGCCGAAGAAAACAAAATGTCGAAGCAACTCCAGCGCAAGAAAAGCCCACGGCCATCACTACTCTGTCAACCCATCAACACAACATCACCCTAACATCAAACATGCCCTCCAAACTAACCATCCTCATCACCGGCGCAAACCAAGGCATAGGCTACCACGCCGCGCACCAACTCGCCGCCACGGGCAAATACACCGTCCTGCTAGGAGCCCGCGACATCACCAAAGGCCAGCGAGCCGTGGAACAAATTCTCTCCAACGAATCTACCAACGTCCAAAAGGGCGATATCCTCCCCGTACAGATCGATCTGTCGTCGGATGAGAGTATTGCCGCAGCGGTGAGGGTTGTCGAGGAGAGGTTTGGGGGGTTGGATATTGTACGTTTCGCATATCGTGCTGTTGGGATGTGGGGACGTTTTCGCTGACGAGGAGTTATTGTATAGTTGGTCCACAACGCCGCCGAAGGCGCCAACACCCCCGACCTCTCGACCCGCGAGCAATACCTCGAATCCTTCAACACCAACTCCTTCGGCCCCGTCGTCGCGACGGAAGCCTTCCTGCCCCTGCTGCGCAAATCCGACGAGAAGAAAGGCGGGAAGCGTATAATCTGTTCGTCCTCCTCCACCCCACCCCAAAACCGCTTCCCTCCCTCCCACCTAACGGTTTTTCACAGTCCTCTCCTCCCTCCTCGCCTCCTCCACAGCAACAACCTCCCCAGCCTTCCCCTTCCCAGCGCACTACGTCTCCATCTACCGCGCGTCCAAAGCCGCGCTGAACATGTCCGTCCTCTCCTTCGCTTCCCTTCTCGGAGAGGAAGGGTTCACGGTTTGTGCGCTGGATCCGGGGTACAATAAGACGAGGATGACGGGGTTCGGCGGGGATAAAGATCCTAGTGAGGGGGCGCGGGTGATTCCTATGGCGATCGAGGCGGAGAGGGAGGAGGTGCATGGACGGTTTGTGCATTTCGAGGGTGGGGTGAGGGGGTTTCATGATTGGTAGGGTGGTTGGGCCTTGTGAGGCGAGGTGAGGCGAGGCGAGGTGAGGCGTGAAGTGAAGTGTATCATGGATGGTGGTGAAGTCGTCGTCAATTAGCTTTTTAAGTCTTACGTACAAGATGTAATTGGTATAGCACATATCTTGCTGACAGCTTCTTCTCCCGCCTTCTTTTCTTTCTTTTTGGTACACGTTGAAAAAGGCCTCCAGAGGAAATGAACGAATGCCGGCGTTCGGGTCAGAGCATGATCATGACCGTCGCCACGGGTATCTGAGAGTAACGAAATAACGACAACGAACGCCCTCCGCCGTTAGAACGCCTCGCTTTGATGAGAACAAGCAATCCTCATCCTCGTGCTGAATTTGTTCATCAACCTTTCAGGTTGAACGAGAACTCGCTGGCGTTGGCGCTGGGAAAGTGCTCAACTTGTGGCCGAGCAGGGCTTCGTCCAGGCATCGGGCTGCCAACCTCACTCCTTGCATGGGTGTTCTGGCGGCTGGTCGGGCGATGAAAGTATTCCGGCTGCTTTCCAGCTCTTCGATCATTCTCTTTGTCGTATGTATTCAGGTGTTTCCTCTCCCTCGATCGAGACTGATCCCACTCTTTTCCGCCGATTGTGCTAGCGACAGGAGGCGCTTGCCTAAAACGCCTGCCAGAGGCTTGCCCAGTGGGTGAAACTTCGTCATAAACTAGCACGATCATCCACACACCAACAGCGCCTGAGTGTCCCAGAAGTGGTGTGCAGTGAATCCATCGTGGTCGGCCTTCTCCTTCACCGTCTTCGTCAGGACGAGTCAACCATCTGATTTTGGCTGTAACACCACGTCCCTCAGCCAAAGCTTCTCCTAGATCTGCACGAACACGACTGCTGCCGCCGATGCGGTTGAGGAAAGGGGACTGCAGGATGCCTGGAACGCGTAGTGACGGGGACGTGAAGAGGATGCGGAGAGATGGTGCCGGTCGGATGAGGAGGTACTGTGGGACAGTCAGTCAGCGGTTCATCCTTAAACGTTACTTTCTCACTTACGTGTTGGTAGACACCTTCGAGCTTGCCATTCAGTCGTTCCTTGACGCTGGTTGCTGCTGCACTCTCAGACATGCTCCTCTTCTCCTTGTCCAAAATCTCCTGGCTTGGATCTTTCAAGAGTAGACGTGGTCGGCCGTGCAAGCTCTCGCGGTCGCTTTCATCGACATACTCCTTGTGCATGCGCCCGCCAAACTTTCGTACGGTGTCCAGCTCTGCGCCGTTGAACATTTCGCTGAGTTCTTGGAATTCATCCTTGCGGTGTGGATCTTCGTCTTCACCGGCAGCTTCAGCTTCCTGCTCTTTCTCAAGCAATGTTGTCAAGCCCTCCATCTCATTACAGTCCTTGATCAGACCAGACACATCCACCTGCGCACCGATGAAATACCTTATATTCCCTCGGCTGTCCATGAGCGGCGCCGTCATCAAAAGGTTCATGAATGGGCTTCCATCTCGACGGTAGTTGACAAAGACTTCGACATGCTCTTTGCCTGACGTGCAAGCTATTGCCAATCGCCGGACAGAGTGAGGGCTTGACCTGGGCCCTTGCAAGAATCTGCAGTTGCGGCCAATAATGTAGTTCATGCCATACTGTGTCGTTCTCGTGAACTCTTCCGATGCGAAAACGATGGGGTTGTCAGTTCTGCTGGGATCTGTCAGGCAAAACACTTCAGCAAGCCCTTCACTGGCCTCTCGCAAATGCGGCGCCAGTGTTCCAGTGATTCGCCTTTGGATGCTCACGCTGACGACTTGGATCCAAATGTGAGTGACATAGGCAGGGAGATCTTCTTGTACGAGCTGCTCGAAAGCACGATTCGCCTTCTCTTCAAGCATCGCATTTCGTGTAGGCTTTGCGACCTCTGCAGTGAAGCCTTGGCCTTTGATGGGTTCCAATGCCTCTGCAATGGCGTTCGCATAGTTGATCGCACGCAGAGCCTTCAGTGCGTCGAGGTAATAAATCAGGATGGGTATGCTCTTAGGACGGTGAGAATTCAGGAAGCCAGTAAACCTGAGCAGTAGCTTGGGGTCCTCGAAGATTGTTCGCAAATGGTTCGCACTGAACAGCTGCTCAGCGCGCTTCTCCAAAGCGTACATCCCAACTTCGAGTTCGTCTTGTAGGGGTGCTACGAGATCCCAGGACCTTGGATCGTCTTCAATGACTGGCTCTAGATATTGCGCGTCCGTGTTGTCCGGACCTTTTGTTTGTAGGGGTGGCAGGGTGTGAATCGATGTCGCTGATGTCTCTTGCGAAAAGACGGACCCCGCACTGCTACGCGCGCCTGGATCGTAGACATTATCATCGGTCGTTTCTGGCGACGGCGGCGACGAGTTCAAGGCATCGTTGGCGGCAGGGGATCTTGGAGGAGGGGGAGGAATTGGCTGCGGCGCAGGCTTTTGTTTGCCGCTGCTGCTAAGAGGCGGTCAGTATCAATGCTGGCGTTGAAGGATTGATCGACCATCGCGTATCTGAAGCGAAGCGAGGTGGAGGCGTACCTGGTCCTTGTAGGGATGTGAATCCCGCTTTTTGAGAAGTCGGCTGGGGACGCTGTTTGACCTGTGCCATCGTCCATGCCAGTGAAGTCGGGCGACGTCGGTATGTGCTCGCCATGAGGACTTTTGCTGTTCTGCCTTTGGTGATTGGCACCCCCTTCGGATTGCGTCGCGGTCCTTCGCGCACTGTAGCGTTTTTGGAAGTCTTCATTCTGGTAGTCGTAGGTATCCGTCCCAGTAGGTATATGGATGGCAGTGTCGGCGTTGTTGACCTTGCTGCGACTGCGATCGCGGCTGCTCGATGTACAGTTAATGGGCCGCGGAGAGCTGGCCACGTCCTTCTCCGTTGCGCGCAGCTCGCGCCGGCCGTTGGAGGATTGATGGGGATACTGTCCACCCAAAAAGTCGTAAGCGGAGCTGAACGCCTTGAACCGCATTTCGCGAGGCCCCACTGGAAGCAATGGCAGAGGAGTGCATGCAAGAGCAATCAAAATTAATGAAGGAGAGGGAGGGCCAGGGGCGGGCGCAGGTACGGACGACTGGAGGTGGAGCTCTGCAGCCCCAAGCTGGCCAGCAACGGGCGAGCTAAAGTCGAAAGGCTAACTGCGTGCTGTGTGTGGTGACGCTGAGAGAGACGGGAGGTGACGGCAAGCGCAGCTCCTCGGTCCCAAGCGACAGTGTAATAGATTAAAAGTCATGTTACGCACAGCATAGCAGAGCACCGCAAAGCATACGTGTGGCGAGGGTATAAGAGAGATGACGCACCAGGCGATATACCGGAGCCATGTCTGATTCAGACTGAGGGCGCGCCTGTCGCTTCAGGGATATTCGTTGCACCAGGTTTCCGAGGCCTATACCAGAGTCGCGCTTGGAGGAGCCGCTGTTCTGCCTCGACATGGACGCCGAAGTCAGAATCAAGGGCTGCGGCACCACCTGCGACGTCACAGAAGCGCGCGCGGACATCCAGTCATGGGCGCGGTGAGGGGCGTGGTGGTGCTGGGGGCGCAGAGGTGGAGGGAGGGCGGCCGGGAGGGCGAGGGCGAGGAGTATCAGCAGCAAGCAAGACGAAGCAACGACGATATGGCGGCCTGGTGCGCGTTGGGTGTTATACCTGCCTGTCTGCCAGCGTCGTGTGCTGCTACTGCACGCCCACCCACCGCCGCACGAACGCTGCTGTGAAGGCTCTCCCTGGTGCTGCGTCGCATCTGCATGGCAAGTGCATCCATCTGCTGTCGACAGAAGCCGAGTCCGCGCCCGGGCCTGCCGATCCAGTGATCCACCCAGCGACTCCATCCCCATTTCTCGCTCCCAGCCAACCGCAATCAGAGCCGTGCTTGCGCCGCAGGATCGTGGCAGAGAGAGTTTGCAGACGATGCACAGGCTGCGACCAAGTGGCTTCCGCTGCGCGCGTGCCCGTTGCTAGCCATCCCGCTCCATTTCCTTTTGCTTCACCATCGCGATTCAGCGACATCGTCGCATTGTCCCTCTTTGACCACCACCGCCGTCGCCGCAGGACTGGTGCTGAGCCGTCGCCACGCTGCAATCTCGTGGCCGCCCAACTGTGTGGGCAGATGAGGTCCCTCGGGCCCCCTGCTCAAGTTCTGCAGTAACCCGCAGTGCCAGATGCGCTATGGCGATCGTCTGCCGACCCTTGCATGTGCGAGGATTCGGCGCGCAGGTCCCACGCCAGCGCTAGAGCGGTTTGAGCAGCAACGCTTGACGATAAGAGCGTTGACAGCTTCCTCCAACAAACTCAATCCGACCTGGCAATAGCAGAATCGGGAATGCTTCGAGACATAAAAAGACCACGACGCCCCTCGTGCAGGCAAAGAAGTGCATCTTGCGCATGATACAAACCACCCCTGTCGCGACCGCGATCGTGGATCTGCCCACAATTCCAGCTGTCCGGGTACCTGAATCGCGGCGACGCCCGGTGCATCCAGTCTGTGCTCATGCCCCATGTCAAGCTCGACATTAGGCTGCGCGGCGGTGGTGAGCGCATGCATAAGCCGTCTCATACTGCCACTGTGCTGAGAACTCTGATGCCCGCGGGCTCGAAAAGATGAAACAGCGGCACAGCGAACACATCGCCTCGAGGATGAGAGCCACGGCACTGTGCTGCAGTTGCTACCATGTGATGGTGAACAGTGGTTCGCGATGAAAATCGCCGCAACCAGGTTGAATGGAGGCTTTGGCGTGACAGGGAGAGTCCCGCGACTTAATTTCTGAATTACCTTCTGGGCAAATGACGGTCCATTACTGGACTGAGATGGTATTCTTGATGACGACTTCCCCTCTGCCGCCCTCATGGGTATCGCTGCCATTCAAGATCGATGTTTGTGATGAGGTCAGCCTCATGGTAGTGGTGGCTGGCAGACAGAGGAACTCCGAACAACGTCGAAGGAATAACTCCTCCTCATCCTCAACTTGCCATAGCCTGCGCCTCTACGCCCTCGTCCCGCCTGGGAGTAACGGTTCTCTATCGTCTATCACATCACGGGACTGGTCGTCCTTTGGGGTGCTCTCCTCAACCGGTCCAAACAGAACAAAGTGCTGCAAAATGAAGATGATGTCGAACACCAGGGATATGTTCGCAAGACCGAACTTTAACGGATTCCCTGTCAGGCCAGACCAATCACTCTGCAAGCTGCTGTCAATCACAAGCTGAAGCAGACTGCCAATACCGCCCGTAAAATCCAGAAGCTGCTGGGTAATGGACCAACCGATCGTCGACCTGCGGCGGAAATTGGCCACTACCTGGGGTATGTACTTGAAAACTGTCATGACGAGTTTGATGTACTCCATCGTATAGACCTGTGATCTATTAGACTCGTATCACAAAACAACACATGTGATCAATGAGCAGACTTCTCAACGCCTCATTCATTCAAACTTACCACATCAATCCATGCCCACCCTCGAGCATCGCCCGCCGTCCCTTTCGAGACCACGATGATGATGGTCGTCAGGAGTGCGATGAAACTTCCCCAGATTAGGCCCATGGTAATCGAATTCACATGCCTGCGAACGCCCGGCTTGTGCTCCCAACGCCACAGCCGGGGCCAAAACATCGAGTAGGTGACCACGCTCATCGTCAGGCCAATGGCCCCAAATGCCAAATCATTGATGCGAACAGTTGGTTCTGGAGAGACTGTGTGTCGTGCTGCGTACTGCGCGCGGATTTGTGGTGAGAAGAGGAATAATGCGGTTGACAGAGTGTAGCACGAGAACCCGTAGCAGTTCAGTAGCGGGAAGTCTGGTAGTAGGCCTTGGGTCGTCTTCCTTTGTATGTTTAGGACGGCTTGCGGGAAGAAAGATATCGTCCATGCCAGGAAGTAGATCCAGCCCAGTAGCCTGCAACGGATGAGTACTTGTTGCCAGTCACATGCGATTCTTCATACCATGAGATGATTATGGCCGCCTGATGTCCATCTGTATCCGCCATGATGAGTCTCATCTAGACAACATAAGGTTTTTCTATACCACAAAACTTTCCATCACTTGTGAATGCAGCGTCAATAACAAGCAAAGGTGAGTGAAGCCGAAAACGCCATCGCTCGCCATTTGCTGCCTCAGGCGCTACAAATCTCGTCGGCGCACCTTCCTTTGGTGACAGCGATCAAGTGCCAAGCTCAGGAAGACGCACGGACCTTGATCTGCGACCTCACTTCGCTAGCATCCAGAGCGCGTCTCCCGTACTCTATCTACAGCGACGACCGCCAGAAGCGTGGCACTGCATCAAATCCCTCTTCGCGCTTCTAAGTAATCAAATGACCACCTCTGCACATCGTCAAGACATGCGCAACCCCGCCTGCGACTTGCGCCGCCGTTGAGACCAGCACCAACGGGCCCGCCTCACCCGCAACACCTACAAACCGCGTGCACGTGCGCCACTCCCGTGAACAGCCTCTCAAACACCGCAAACATGGCCACCTCCGCTGCTTCCCCGCGACGCGCCCACCGCACACCTGCGAGACCGCCGCGCGCACTCGCCTCCATCGAGCCAGCGACCGAACCACCTCAGAAGAAGCGCAAGTTCCTGCCTGGAGGCCCAGGAGGAGGTGGAAGATACGTGGACGACGAAGGCAACGAAATGCCTCGAGAAGCAGTCGCTGCAGCGCAAACGGCTTCCAGAAGTCGGCCCAGGCGCGAGACTGCAGGGAAGCCTATACCGAAAGAAGGAGAGACCCCCCTAGCGACCCGCTCAGCGATGCAGACACGACCACGGCGAGAGCGACCTGAGAGATATGTGCCTGCGCCTGCGACACCGCGACCCCGATATAGCAATGCTGCTGCCGCGGCTGCTGCTAGCCAGGCCAGTGATGGATACAAGCCAAGAGAAGAGCGTAGTTGGGAAGAGTTTCACCCAGAGCTTGACCTCGATCAAGGACTCATGGTATTTCCAGCAGATGAGGTTGATGGTAGGACCAGCAAGAACGACCCTAAGTTGCAAAAGCTCACCATCCATGGCTTGGATGGCAAGCCTCTGACAAATGGAGATGTGGACATGAAGGATGCGTCTACAGATGGAGTTCCAAGCCAGCCTTTGCCCAGTCCGGTGGTAGCGACGCCCATGAAGCGCAAACCAGGAAGACCGCCTAGGAGGCCCGAGTCGATGCTCAGTGGTCTTGGATCACCGCCTGCTCCACGAATCATCCCACTTCCAACCCACAACCCCAAGGAGCGCCTGAATCTACCCAAGCCATCGTTTCGACACTACAACCACTTCCTGCAGTATGAGGAGAGCCAGAAGGAGAACAAAGCAAACTACGTGGATCGTACTATGGCTCATGTAGGATACCAGGAGAGTGATCGCTTCGAACTACCTCACAGAGTCTTAATTCGCCTGTCCGAAGGCCAGCAAGTTGAGGACGAGGCGGAAGTGAGCCTGAGACTGGAGAGCGATGGCCCTGCAGACCCTGGTCAAGGCCCGCCTGCGATCGGCAAGGTGGAATACGACATGGACGAACAGGATGTAGCATGGCTCGAGGACATCAACGAACAGCGCAAAGCCGAGAACGCGGAAGGAATTAAGCCAGCAATCTTCGAAATCACCATGACGCAGATCGAGAAGGAGTTCCATGCCCTGGAAAAGCGGATACCGAAGCCTCAACCTCGACATGCTCAAACACACAGACCACGATCCAGCTCACAGGCTGCCGTCAATGGAGATCCCAATCCGCCGGGCGAAGAGCCAGATAGCAAATGCTCAATCTGCGACGACGGAGATTGCGAGAACGCGAACGCCATCATCTTCTGCGACGGCTGTGATCTGGCGGTACACCAAGAATGTTACGGTGTACCATTCATTCCCGAGGGTCAATGGTTCTGCAGAAAGTGCAAAGAGATTGGGCGAGGTACCCCGACCTGCATCTTCTGCCCGAACGTGGATGGCGCATTCAAGCAGACAAACACTCTACGATGGAGCCACTTGCTCTGCGCAATCTGGATCCCAGAGGTCACAATCGCAAACATGACCTTCATGGAACCAATTCAAGACGTGGACAAAGTTCCAAAGAATCGATGGGCCCTTCGTTGCTATATTTGCCACCAAAACATGGGTGCCTGCATTCAGTGTGGTAACAAGAACTGCTATCAAGCATTCCACGCCACCTGCGCCCGTCGCGCGAAGCTGTTTCTGAAGATGAAGTCTCAGAATCAGGGCGGTATCGACACAAGTGCTTTGAAGGCGTTCTGTGACAAGCACGTCTCGCAGGAGTGGCGCCGCACGCATAGTACGGACCAAGCAACCGCGGACGCCAAGCAGTGGTACAGACATACTTTCAAGGGCCGAACTTGGGCTGAGAACCAGCGCATCGCTCTCGAACTGGGCGCACCGCCACCCCCAGATGGCGGTATGGGTGAAGGCATAGCAGCAGACGATACTATTGCCGTCACTAAGAAGCGGAAGAATCAGCCGACCAAGCTGAGCTGGAGGCTACCATCGGGAGCCCCAGTCATCCCTTCTGTCGTCTACGCCTCGGTCGAAGCAAGCCTTGCACGATTCAATGTCCGTAAGCGGAAAGAATTCGTTGAGAAGGCTTGCAAGTACTGGACGCTCAAGCGTGAGGCTCGACGTGGAGCTTCGCTGCTGAAACGGCTTCAGTTGCAGTTGGAGAGCTTCTCTAGCATGGAAGTCACCCGCCGCAACTTTGCTGGCATGGGCGCCGCTGGCGGACCACGACTGCAGAGACGCATCGACTTTGCTGAGATGTTGCAAACTGACATGGGCTACCTGAAGGAGCTCACTGCTCAGACGCGGCAGCGTGAAGAGCTTCGCTTGAAGGAGGCGGAGCTGCTGAGAGAGTTGGTCGACACTGTCTATTTCCCCATCCCGCCGCTGCTTTGGCCCATCTTGCGGCGTGCGCAGAAGTAAGTCATCCCAAATTCATGTCTCGTTCGCAACGTACTAACATTTGCTGCAGGCTTGACGAGAAGACCCGCATCTTCAGCGCCGGCTTTGAGCAGATGGAACTTCGACTCAGCGAACGCTATTACACTTCAGTTGCCGACTTCTCACGCGATTTCTCGCGTGCCGTCGCCCAAGTGCTGGCTCCTCGTGACAATATTGAGGCCTTCTCCGATGCCGACATCGAAGCTATACACAGCCAGCTCAACCAGGTCGCGCCGGGTACGGCAGAACACCTAGCTCTGACCCAAGAGCAGAAAGACCTCAAACGACTTGCTAAGCGCATCGTCAAGCCTGTCAGAGAGATGCTGGAAGCAGCGACGAGAAAGGAGGCTGAACTTCGAGGGAGGGAGCTGGAAGAGGAGATCCGCAAGCTGGATTCGATGGGAATCTTCGCTTCATCCGTCACCAAATCCCTGGAAATGGATGTAGATGACGAGGTCGAAGCAACCACCAAGCGCCGATCAGGCTCAGATGCCTCTGCCGTAGCAGGTGCGTCTCCAGATGCTCCAGACACAGAAATGCCGGATGCTGACGACCACACGGATGAAGCGGGTCTTCAACTGAACGGCGCAGGCAAAGATGACACGATTTCCATACCGAACAACAAGCACACACCAGCGTCGAAAGCAGCCAGCTATGCATCGTCAATCCCAGATCACTCAATCAGAACGAGAAGCGACAAGCCTGCAGAGCCACTTTCGCCTCCAATCTCAAGATCCTCATCAGCACCCAACGGCCAAGCTGGCTCCACCAGCGGCGATTCGGCCACCAACGCTTCGACCGACCACGACGTCTTCGCACACGGTGGTGTTCCCTGGTACCTCGAGCCCTTCGACCCCATGGGCACGACAATTCACGAGGAACGCTACACCGGCCGTGCCGTGCTGCGGGATATGTCAGAGGAGCTCTCAGACATGGATGAGGACACGCTTACGGAGCTTGCCGTCAACGGTGCTGAAGCCACTCCGAATGGCAAGACTGCAGCGGGTGCTTCGAATGGTGATGCGACGTCGTCAGCGGCGCCGGCTAGCAGTAAGAAGGCTGCGGCGAAGAAGAAGCGAGGCAGGAGGCAGCATTGGTCGAGATGATTGGGGATTGGGACGGAGTGTATGATTTTGGGACTTCTGGTTTTGTAGAAGTAAGCTCTGATGCGATCATGATAGATGGAGTTTGTTGTACTTCTAGCGGTAGATTCGAAGAGGGATCGAAAGGGTTGCTCGTTGGTAGATCGAGTAGTTTGACTACAGGTATCCGAATACTCATGGAATGCTCAACACGTCTTGGTACCACTACATCGAGAAGTTCTCTACTGTGGCAAAGAGGTGATCATGTCCCCCTGCTTCTTCTCCAAATCTCAACCACACGGCCTCCAGATCGCAGCTTTCCCGCCACGGTCTCTCGACGGCGTACTTCCTACCTATACCACGACCGCAGACGTGAACTTCGACCTGGCTCTTTTCGCGTCGCAACCTCTTGATATCTCTCATCATCTTGATCGTGATTTCCTCGGATGCGTTTCTCATACATCTCCCCACTACCCTTCTTCAACTTCAACCACCCCCCTCAAAAGCAGCAACCTGCTTCGCAAGCTGCAAGAAAAACGGCTGTCCATTCGCCATATGGTTCGCTGCAACACAACACAAATATCAGCACACACCCTCCCATAAAACCCCCCCTCACTCTCACTTACCCTTCGACCCCCAAGCACTCCCACTATTCCTCTGCCCACCCTGCCCCTCCTGCAATTTATACACCGCGGGCGCCGCCTCCCTCCCCAGAAAACCCTTCACTTCCGCGGAGTTGAATCCATTCAGAGGCGTGTGCTGCTCGTCTGGACCATTGATCGAACTCGAGCTCGAGGGCGCTTGGGGTTGTTGCGTCTGCTGGGCGGCGGCCGCGGCGCGTTGCGTCCAGACGTTTCCGCCGGGGGCGGAGGAGGGTGGTTTGGAGGGGTTTTGGGGCGCGGGGGAGGCGTATGTGGAGCGGGATTGAGGGGTGCGGGAGGAGGAGGCGGAGGTGCGGTTGGAGGTGTTGGTGTTGTTGTTGGAGGAGCGGGTGGTTTGCCAGGCGCTGGTGGAGTGGGGTGGTTAGTTAGGGGGAATTTGGAGGGTGGAGTGGGGACGAACTTGGGTTGGGAGTTGGACATCTTTTGTGGAGGGTGTGGTTTTGAGGCGAGGGTTGTCTAGATGGATTGTGTATTGAGGTCGTCGTCTCCGCACGTGCACAGCCAATGTGAAGCTTGTGCCACCTATGTACAGTTAAACCTCTTTATAGCGATATTACATATAACGATATCCTTGCTATAGCGATACTGCTAGCTGTTACTAACTTTCCTACTATAAAATATCGTTCCTCCTACTTATATCTATATAATAATAGTATCTTAGATTTACTTACTAAACTATTATTATAGATATATCTCTAAGAACTATATTTTTAGAGGCTAAGAAGCTCGTACTATACTAGTAGTATTAAGACTACTCTTTACTTATATAGAAGGAGCTCTATACTTAGTTTAAGAGCTAATTTAATAAGCCTATTATAATAGGGGGTTATAGTAATATATAGAACTCTAATTAACCTAGTACTAGGTTAAGCGTAGAATAAACTTCTACTTTCTCTATCCTCGTATACGGCGAGTATAAAATACGTACTAGGGAATTACGTATACTATTACGTAGAGAAGGTTTACTTTAGTCTCTTTTAGGTTTCTAAATATCTCTTAGTATTCTTTTATAATTACCTCCCTCTCTAGGGAGAGCTAACCCTAGCTCGTTTCCGAATCGCCTACGTACCGTA